>NC_048600.1:10092538-10692538 GCF_003668045.3 Cricetulus griseus | reverse complement strand
CCACAAATGTTGCTCCTTGCCTTTCCCAACTGTCCTTGAACAGGTCAAACATACTTGGTAAAGTCCCATATAGTTAGCCAAAATATAACCCTACGCACCAACTTCACCACCACTAGGCAACTTAAGTGCTACACTGCAAAACACAAGGAAATCTAATGTGGGACACATTGCTGGATGAATTTAGATGGAGACTTCTTAATTAGATGAATAGTTAGCTTTCTGCCTCCTATATAAACAGTTACAACTGAGATAGTTAATACTATAACATCGTAAGTTCAGCTGGGCATGATGGCTCACACCTGTAATTCCCAGCACTTGGGAGACTGAAGCAGGAGGATTGCTGTAAGTTCTAGGCCTCCCTGTCTCACACAAAAAAGACTGCTTCCACACTGTATATATGACTACATATGCATTTCTTAAGTCCATTACCCTTTTTTTTTTTTAAAAAAAGTGATTTTGGCAAAGGAGAAAAGGAACTATGAAACTGGACTTATGTGATATTGGAAAGAGAAATAATTCTATCTAGGTTTTTTTTTATTATTATTCTAGCTGAATTGCAATTCAACCCCTTTATCTCTCAGGACAAGGGGTGATGATGGAGACAGCACAGACAGCTCAGGCTGGTGCTTGTGGTAGGAGATAGATGCTCATTGAATGTTGCTCGATGACCTAAAGCAGCTTAGCAAGCCCAGGTCTCTGATCATTTTAACTCTGATGAGGGCTTCTTGGCAAACACGGTGCACACTGTGGCATGATCACGGAAAGAACATTGACCAGTGGTCCGAAAGTGCAGTTTCCATCTTCATCACTTAACAGCCTGGCGACCTTGGACATGCCATTTAATCTGTTAAGTGTCATCTCACCTGTAAAATGAGGAGCCTGGACTCGGCAACTTGGAAGGTTTCTTTCAGCTCTGAGGCTGGAGCTTGAAGCCATTTCATTTGCTGGTGTTTCTGCTTCTTCATTTATTCAAAGGCAGTGAGGGTAGAAACCTATGTCATATAGAGAAAGGAAGACACAGAGTATGCCTTGAAATCTCTGGTATCTTAAAAGTACTAGGAAATGCAGAGATGGGGACCAATGTAACAGAAACAATATAGCAGAAACCAGGTAAAAGAAACAATGTAACAGAAGGGAAGGAGTGAGCCTACACCCTGAACTTGAGTCCCAACTCAACCTTGTCTAGGTGTGCCAAGTTTCTTAATTTACTTCAGCCATGAGGGTAAACTGTTAAGCTGTGCCATTTCAATCGCATCACATTCTGTTGAAAGCCAACATCGTGACCATGCTTTGAAAAACACTGTAAGGAACTACATAAATGTAGCAGCATTGAGAACTGGCATAGATTTGGGAGTCACTATCCAAGGCTGATTGTCTGCTCCAATTTAGTAACAGGTGAAATTCAGCTAAAATGTTCATTCATACAGTTTCTCAAAGAGTAATTATCTAACATTTGTTCAGTGTCTTCCGATGTAGGGCATTTTTCACAAGGCCAAGTCACTACTGTAGAAGGAGACCTCATTTCACACCCTCTTCCCCAAAAGGGCTAGTTGACTTCCATTGTGTGTGGTGGTGCCAAGAGGGTTGACACAGCTTTCTAACTTTTGATAGCTCCACTAGGTAATAATCACAAATATGTCAAGTACGTCTGTGACACAGTGGTACTATAGCCTTTCATCCCAAGCCTTTAAGGGATTGCTATCCAGAGACACGGGTGGAGGCTTCCTTCTGTGAATCTCAGGGCCTGGTTCAGGGACCAGCCTCATAAAATTGCCAGAAAGTCTCAGCCTAGAATCTAGCTCTCCAAACATTGGCTCCCCAGGTGACATCATGTCACATGACAGCCAATGGCACTGAGATGTTTTCCACCCTATTAAAAGGTACAAGTGACCCCTCTTAATAAGGCACCCTGGACCATCTTCCATCAGCACCTATTCATAAAAGCTGGCCCTCCACCAGACCCCACCCCCAGGTCCTGAATAGTATGAACAGCTCTAGATTTATCTCGAGGAGTAGGGACAGCCCCCTGCATTTTTCTTGTTACAGTGCTTATGAAATACTGCTCCTTCAGAAAGTCCAGCTTTTACTCTGGTTGAATATGTGATTGGGGGAAAAAGTACTTACTGCAAAAATTGTTCTTACAGATTTATTTTATGTTTGGATTAATTCAAGGGAAGTGTAGATACTGAAAATTATGAGGTCCCTTTTCCCAACATCCTCATGGCCCTGCCACTAATACCCCCTCTCATGAATCTAGCAGTCTTTTACTAGGGAAGATCAGTGTAGTTCCACTTTTCTTTCACGGTTCAGACTTATTTCAACTCGCATTTAATTGTGCTTAGTTTTTGACCACAGCTCTCCCTTTCCCCAGCCCCTTTATGCGCATGGGTCAAGGTTATGAAGCTGTTTTACAGGAGTAATTGAAACAGAGGCCACAGAGGGGCAGCGCTGGGTACCGAGTCCTGTCTTCTTGGCTCTGGGGCCGCACAGCAGTTTAATCTCCAGGACAGACACTGGATCTGCAATTCCTGGGCAGTGTAGGACTCAAGTCTCCTGGAGATCTTTGTGTTTGCTGTCCGAACGGCCCTGGGAGCTAAGGCTAGTGGGGTGTGCTTGCAAGCTGCGCACTCTCACCCCCTACTCCCAACCCAAACGGTGTATGCGTGCGTGCACGATTGTGTGTGTGTGAGAGAGACTCCGTGTGACTGTGTGTGTGTGTGTGTGTGCGCGCGACTCTGTGTATGCGCGACTCTGTGTGCGCGCGCGAGTCTGTGTGTGTGTGCGCGCGCGCGCGTGTGTACACGAAAGCGCTCCCGCGCAGTGGAAAAACCCTAGTAAGACACCACATCCTTTCTCCCACAAACAGAACCCTCCAAGGACCCCAGGACTGAAGACTTTTCGAGGAGCCAACATGCAACCTTCTTTCCCATCTTTTTCTTTTCCCTGATCGCGCCCGGGGCGCTGCTATGATCCCCAAGAGAGGCCTAGTTTGCATGGATGACCAGTGAAGAGGGTCCTGAGATACGGGAGTCTCAGAGAAACGCGGCGTCAGGCGCTGGGGTGGAGGAATGACGCCCTCCCCAAGCGAGCTGACACGTCCCGAGTGGGCCCCAACGTCTTCCTCACGCCCACCCATCCCTGCAATGTTTAGAGTCCCGGGTGTGCGCGGGGAAGGGGCTGCGGACACTGCGGATCTGTGGACAGGAAGCCGCGTTGACATTGAACTCCAGCTCGGGAACGCGCGTGAGCCGTGGGGAGGGGGCCGGACTCGTAGCTGCTGCGAACCAGCTCAGGCGGGGTGCAGTGCCGGGCTGGTCCCCGCCGCCGCCTGCGGGAGCTGCGAGCGCTGAAGCCATTCATGATTTTGGTGACGTTATTCTAAGAGTGGGCGAGGGGAGGCGGAGCTGTTCTCGGACAAGCCCCGCCCCCGCTCCTATAAATGCGGCTTCCCGGGCTCTTTGTGGGACCCGGAGCTCAGTGGAGAGTAGGGAGCTTCGTCTGCACTGCCGACGCCGCTGGCAGCGGGGCTGTCTGGGGAAGTCGGACCCGCGATCGCCCTGTACCCGCTCTCGGTTCTGCCCGCTGCTCTCTGCGCCCATCATCCTCATTCGGGACGCAGTGACCGTTTTGGGGTTTTTGTGTTTTTGTTTTTGTTTTTGTTTTTTTTAATCACAAGGGCGTGGGTCAGCCTCCCCTAGGACTTCATGTCTGTATATTTCCCCATTCACTGGTGAGTATACTGCGCCTGCGGTGGACGCCGGTTTAACTCCGGTGGTTGCGGGGCCCCGCAGCCTCCTAGTGCCGGCTCCGGGTGCGAGGCCAGAGAGTGGCACGGACACCCAGTGCTGGCTAACCCGCCGCCTCAGCCCCTGCAGGAGTCGACGTCAAGGTTGCAAAGCTGGGGGTTGGGGGAGGCGGTGCTGAGAGCATCCAGACAAAGGAAGTGAACTCGGAACCTTCACTTAAGTGGCGGCCAGAGGGTGTGGATATGGTGGCGATGGGTGGGGGAGAACCTGGGTCCCCGCCTGAAGCCCCCTAAGGAAACCCTGTCCGCAGAGGGTGGCAGGAGATGAGTCCTGCCTGGTGCAGGGGGCTCTGGCTCGCCCGGCCCCTCCCCTTTTCCTTTTTGTTTGCACGCAAGTCTCGACGTCGAAGACGGCTGCAGCCGGGTTGAGCTGATGCAGCCGCCCGGGTTGCAGAGCTTGGCGGGGGGGGGGGGTGAGGCTGGAAGACGCCCTCCGCACACGCAAGCCACAAGCAGCAAGGTACACGCTGCACCTTCTCAATCCCTGCTCTCCGTGGCCCCTAAAATCCAACGCGCCTTTGTGGAGGGCCCGGGTTGGGGAGGAGGGGCTCCCCCAGTGCCAGATTGGAAGAAGTCGGTCACAGCTGGGTGGGGGGCTGCAGAGGTTTGCCTCCAGCCGGGAAGAATCCGGTTGTGGGGGATCAGATCCCGGGAGGGACCTAGCTGCTGGGACGTGCGCGCCAGCTGCTTCTTCCTTCCTGCTGTGGGGTAGAGGAGGGGCGCTACAGGGAGATGAGCACCCGTGGTCCTGGAGCCCGCAGGTGCTGGCCTCAAAGAGCCGGTGCTAGGTCCAAGGCAAGCTCTGAGCCCAGGGAAAGTGGGCCCTAGTCACGGCGCTGTTCTGCTTAGCCCAGGAACTCTGAAAGTTCATGTTTCTCGTTTTAACTTTTTGGGCCCAGCCAACAGTTCCAAGAAAGAACAGAACGCCGCTAGAAACCTGGTCGCGGCCCTGTGGATACTCTCCTGATTCCCTTCTTTGGGGTTTGGAGGCATCATTTCCAGACCCGGGAGGAAACTGTGAAAGTCTAGCTTCTAAAGCTATACTTGCCCATGTCAGTCACCCTCTCTTAGTGTCTCTGCTTATCCCCGTCCCACCAGTTTGGTTTTGATTAGAGAGAGCACTGCGTTTCAAAAGAAAGTAAAATTCCCCTACAATTGGAGCTTGTGTACCCCCTCATGTTCAGACAAGTCAGGCATCTTATGGGTGAGGTTTTGAAGAGTGGTGGAGGTGTGCCCCCCACCCCCCACCCCCCGCCGCTCAAAATTCAATAAGGTAGATAGATGTTCAGAGCCCTCAGGGATATTAGCCCCCAACTCACCCATTAAGGCTTACGATTATTTTGTTCTTTAGCACTTTCTACGATGTCTGCAACATTTTCCCCTCCAGACATTAACTATGAGCTATGCATTGTTAGCATGTTGGTAATAAACAGAGCTTCTGCAACTCAGAGAGGTTCTATGATCTGAAAAAGATCACACAGCTCTTAAGTGGTGAGGGCTCTCAGAACTGAATGCTTTTATTGCTAGGGCCAAATACCATTTCTACTCTATCTGGTACAAAAAAAAAAAAAAAAGATTCTTGTCTTCCTGTTTTCAGAAATGTAGTCTCTCTAAAGCTCTCTAAAGCCTGCCCCTGCCTTGCTTTTTCCCCCTTTTAAAACCACGTACACAGGCGTGATAATGAAAACACTGGGTGTTGTTGTGAGTACCTGGATTTGGTAGGTATGTATTTGGCACTATGCATACTGAACCCTGTGTGTGCCCATGGCCTGTGCAAGGATAATAGACTGTTTGTACTCTGCTTAGAGAGTACAAAGTACTTTCACATGTCAGCTATTGGTGGACCAACTTGGCCCCTCTGGAAATTTCCTTGCAATCAGAATAGGTGTATCCTTCAGGCTTTTAATCCAGGGGGATGTTTTTCATGCTGGGAGCTAGTAGCAGCAGCTGCTAGGGCTACAGAAGGGGGTAGGATGGCAGAAACTTGGGGAAAAGCTGTCCCCTTGGGGTGGGGCATTTTGCCTAAAGGGGCATCAGACAGAGACAGTGAAGAAGGCTCCATGATTAGACTTTGTCTCCCTGAGGAGGCTGGCCTGTTGTTGTTATGTAATTCTACTGTGCAGTTCCCATTGGAAATTCATGGGCAAGATTCCTTTCATTCTTAGTGGAAGAATGACGGGAGACCTAAGCTGTGTTAGTTTCATAGAAACACACACACTCAACTACCTATCGTGTGTGTGTGTGTGTGTGTGTGTGTGTGTGTGTGTGTGTGTGTGTACTCAATGTGTGTGGTTTCTAGTTTAATAGAAAATCCAAGATTGCTTTTGTGTAGGGTTTGGTGGTGGGGGAAGGAAAAGTTGTGGAGTGGGGACTTTGACTGTCTCTGGAGATGAGCAAGCCACAGAGCTGTGGGTTTGAAGGTTGCTTCCTCAGGTGAAATTGTTTTGCTGTGAGCTGTTTGAGCATCTCTCATCCTATCTTTAGCAGTCCCCTGATCTCAGGGCCACAAAGTTGCTAAGAGGAGAAATGTGCCATATGTTGACTTCTGGTCTGAATTTCTTTGCAGCACTGACTATCTGAGATCTGCTGAGATGACTGAGGTGATGATGAACACCCCATCCATGGAAGAGATTGGCCTCAGCCCCCGGAAGGATGGCCTTTCCTATCAGGTGTGTTCAAACTTTTTAGGGCCTTGTGCTTTTCTCTGGGAATGGAAGTAAGCATGGTTTGGGGAATGCCAATATCACCTGTAAGAGTTTGAGGATCCCAGTATCACCTGTAGGAGCCATGTCACCTTGAGAAAGTCCTTGACTGCCAGTGAGCCCCGGTTTTTCATTTGTAAAATGAGGCAGCAGTGGTCTGAATCCTGTAGGATTGTGATGAAGAGTGAACAGGATGAGAGGGTGGGTTTAAGGCATTTATATATAGTGCCTGGGACACCTAGGGTCAGTAGACAATCACTGACATCATTATCTAGCCATCCTGATTCTCCCAATAGCAGCAGAACTCTCTTCTCAGCCAGGCCTTATGCAGTAAAAATGCAGCTGATGGGGAAGAGTGGTCTGATAGGAGAATCGCCACCTGTGTTTTCAGAGTGATAGCTGACTGGCAGGTTCAATGTTCATGTTTAAACTACACAGAGCTGAAGAGGACACTTTCTTAGGGATGCTGATACCAGAGTGTAGTGTAGGGATCATCCTGTCTAGTGGAGATAAATACAAACCACAGCAAAAAGAGAGTGGGAGGCACCCTTTCTTGCTCTTTAAGTGTGGGGAAACCTCAACATCACAGGGAAAGTGGTGGATATCACCTCAACGAGCAACAGAGCATTTAGTTACCTCCTGGAGAGACAACTGATTTTGGATCACCTGAGAGTCCCTAAATTGCCAGTTTTGGAGGAGAGAAGTATCTGTAAAAGAATATTTTGAGACCCAGGTATTATGTACAGTGGCCAGCCTAGGCAAGAGCCTAAAGTACAAAACAATTTGTACACATTAGTTTGTCCATTTTCTGCTGTAGCTCCCAAAGGAACACCCACCCACCTTTTATACTGAGGCCCTAGCCCAGCTCTGTTTCGAGACTTGGATCTCTACTCCTGATGGTTTTGATTTTCTGATGTAATCATGTCTTCATACTGGGCTAGTTCTGCTTGAGTGTAGACTTACTCCAGCTGCTTATTCCTTAGAGCTGTTTCAGGAACATTTCTTTTGTAGAGAATGAAACAAATAGAAAAGCTGGGATGGGTGCCATGTGATGGGAGGAGAGTAATCAAAGAGAAGCCAAGATAAAAGCTAAGGCTGGGAACATGTCTTCAGATACCAGACATGCTTGAGAGGTTCAGGAGGCCCTTTGTTTTATGTCAACACACCAGAACTCACTTGTTGGCTGCAAATAAGAATCCCAGGGGGTGAGAAGCCTAAGGGAAAATGGTTTTTCTAGGCTGTTCTTTCTTTTCCTGGAGAGGGACTAAGGAAAGCAGTAGAGGGCTCCATGACCAGGTGGGAAGTATAGAAGTTCCCAGGCCCATCTGCCCGGTACTTTTGGATACCAGTTTCTAAGCCTATGAGTCAGACTAAATGTCTTGGTTACAGGTGAGAGCATATTTCAGTTCCAGGTTGTAGATTTCCACTGCAGAATCTTTCCATCCAGCTGCAATTGTCAATATGTGTGTGCGTGTGTGCATGTGCCTGTGCCTGTGCCTGTGTCTGTGTCTGTGCCTGTGTCTGTGTCTGTGCCTGTGTCTGTGTCTGTGCCTGTGTCTGTGTCTGTGTCTGTGTGTGGTATTATTTTCCTTTAAACACTTCCTTAGTAAAGAGTCAGGCAATCTTAACCCTACACCCCCGCAAGCACATTCTAATAGATAGGAGCCTTACCACAGGTGACATGGAGGAGGGACTACCATGCTGGGTAAAGAGGACTGAATTGGGGCTGCAGTGGCTGGAGACAAACAAAAGCATTTCTGGCTTCTTATAGTGTCTGGACACCTGAAAAAAGACCCTCAAAGACCTTTCTTATAGCTCAGTTCCCACAGCCCCTAGGAAATCGACTTCTGTCCCCTGGGTGGGGATTTCTGCCCAGTGTCCAAATATCTTATCTGGAACTTCAAAGTACATCTTGACATAGATGATTTCAGAAAAGGCTCTTGGCTGTCTGGTGCAGAGAAAAGGGAAGGTTATAGTGTTTAGTCAAGCAGCATTTACTAGGTATTTTCTGCATTTCACCTGAAGTACTGGTTGCAGCATCCAAGGTCTGGGGCTTGTGGGAGCCTGCACACATGCATACATACGAAGCCTGGCAAATCTATGTTCAGGCACTGGTGATGCGATCCTACAGAGTCTGAGAAGTCATGAAACAGCAAATCAGCAAGGGCTGGGCTTTGAACCCAAAGGAGCGCCTTGAGGGGGTGATCCCCTCTCACACATGTAATTTACGAAGCTTCAGATGCCCTTTGGCAGCCTGTGTATGCCAAGTGTGGGGCTCCACTGTGATATGGTTTGGCAACTGTCAGCTGATGGGTAGTCTCTGGGCCCCCACAAAGCTGGTGCCATCAAATTAAAAGCTTTCCCACCAACGCCCTGGGAATTGGCTGGGCCTGGCTTTTGGCTAAAGTCTGTCTCCCTGCATGCTTGGGTTCTGCTTGGAGCTAAGGGTGGGAACTCAGTGCTCCGTTCTTGGCTTTACTCCTGAGGATAATAATAGCATGTGGCTTTTACTGAGACCTGCTTTTCCAAGGAACTGAGTAAGGGCTGGAGACATCAATCCCAACTTGGCAGATGAAATAGAGTCTCAGGCTTGTAATTTGACCTTGAAACAAGGTCATCATATAAAAGATCCTATGGTCTTGCAAGTCATTCCCCTACCTTCCAGACCCACGCTGAATTAAGCTTTCCTGAGTTCTCTGTATTGTATGTGGCCATTCTTTCAATGCCTATGCTTGGGGTTGGATTTTAAAGTTTCCATTGATACTGTGCTGGGTTTTCAGGATGTGGGTCCTGCGTTACCTTCCCAATGCCAGGTCTTTAATGGCAGAGATGCCTTGCTATCAGCTGTGTATCCTTTTCCCATTGTCCTTTCCTCACTCAGGTGCTTATATGCTTACAGAGCTGGTATTAAGGGAAAGGGCTCCTGATTTGGGAACTAGTCACCTTTACCTCTATAGTGGCCTCTGAAGGTATAGGCCAAGCCTATACCTGTCCAAGCTCTTAATGGGTATCCTTTTTATCCTCTGAAGGATTTGAGTTAGCCTTTCTACTATTGTCTAGAAATTTATATCGATAATACTTTACTGTTTTGTATTTTGGGACAGTCTCATGAATCCCCAGAGTAACTGAAGGTGACTTTAAACCCATAATCCTCTTGCTTCCAATTCTTGAATTCTGGGATTAGAGGCACAGGCTATAATGCCCAGTTATGTAGTGCTGGGTCAAACCCAGGGCCTCCTGCATGCCTGGCAAGTGCTGTACCAACACTGAGCTACATCTTCAGCCTCGAGTTCATGCCATTTTGTGAGCGTGTATAAAAATCTGGAGCCAATGTCTTGTTTTGTCTTCATATCCATCTGGAGAGTCATTCAAATAAGTGAAACCCACGTGGCACATTTATTTGGCAGGAATTATCACACCCCGTGGGGTGGGTGAGTTAATGGTTGTTAGAAAGCCTAGCACATTTAGCTCAAGCTGTGGGTGGCAGCAAGCTCTCAGAGCCATGTAGGAGGGTCTCCGTGAGGATATTTATGTCCTTGAGGGTTGTAGCTCCATCCCCATGCTGCATCTATGGGTTTCCCAGTCAGTCACCAGCCTATGGGACAGGAATGTGTGCCATCCAGTGCAGACCAATCAATGGATGCCTGGTGGAGCCTGCTCTTTCTATGGACTCACTACTGTAAGAATATGGTATATAGGGATGTGGCTTTTTCTGGGGATTTCTTCTCGAATTGACCAGCGTTCTATATGCGGAAGGTTTCCCTATGAGTTCTTATACTGATGAACCCCAAGGAACCCTGGCATTCTAGCCTTGCCCCCTAACTTCTCCTGGCACAATGTACATAGACTGCACTATTTTTCTCACCATGCTTAAGTCTATACATAGTTTAGGGTACCTTCAGATTTAAACCTGTCCCCTCTCAGCTTCTGGTCCAAGGTTGGATACCTTTATCTTTCCCTAGACTCCTTTCATTTTTATATTATTTATTTATAGGCAAGGTCTCTAGCTCAGGCTGGCCCAGAACTCTCTGTGTAGCGGAGGGTAACCTTGAGCTTCAGATCCTTTTACAAGCTGTGTGACCATGTCTGCTTTTGTGGGGCTGGAGAGCAAACTCAGAGTTGCATACATTCTAGCCACGCCCTCGGCCAGCTGAGCATACAGCCACAGCCCCTCCCAAGGCTCTTCTTTGGTTGGCATCCCCGTATTCCACCTGCTATTACTTTTGGCCATGCCTGCCTGGCTTTGACATCATCTCCCAGGCAGGCACTTGGGCTCTCCTTTCTAGAAGACCATGCTGGAAACCAGAAAGAGCACTTTCTTCACACGCCCCGCTGCTCCCATGCCCCTCCCTCCTCCCTCCCTCACGCCTTCCTTTTCATCTACAGAGTTAAGGCTTCCTGCACCTTCCCCATCATCTCCCAGGATAGAGAGAGACAGTGGTGGGTTAACCTTGCTTGTCACCTCTAAGTATCTTAGTGTCGCTCTGCCCTGGAGCGAGGACTGAAGGACTCAAAGAGTATGTGAAAGATAATATCCTGGTTCCATGGTCACCAGGAAATCATCTTTCACAAATATCACACTTTAAAAAAGCCTCAGTTGTCCCCAGAGAGACATAAAGCTAAAATGCTGAAATCCTGTGGCAGGAGATAGTCAGCCATAGACAGGACACATGGCTGTGATCATGGCAAGTTCTCTTTCTCCTACTTCTCTCCCAGATGAGATGTACAACAGTCTGTCCATTGGACTTAGAGCCTGAGTTGTCTCATCTGAGTGACACTGGCTCTTTCTAACCCAACACACATCTTTGCACTACAAGTCTTCTTGGTAGGCTAGTCCAGCACCTTCCTTTTTATGTTAGAAGCCGAGACACAAAGGTCATGTTCACTGTTGTGGAAAGTCCCTGGATTAGGGCCTGCGGATGGCTGGGATTGTTCCCATGGGAGACTTCTTCCCTACCCCCATGGGCACAACAGTGTATTTGTGCCTGGCCATAGAGAGAGCAGGCTTTTTTTTTTTTTTTTTTTTTTTTTTTTTCACAGCCAGCCAGCCGGCTGCACACTAGATTCATACAGTTTCTCTCAAAAGGCCTGTGTTGGGTCTGACCCTCCTTCTTCCCCTGGCCATGTGTTCATCATGCTGCAGAGCCAGGCCAATGTCTCAGAGTGCTCTTTGTTCCCAGTGTCCTACAAATAGATGCTTAATGAGTGCCGAATGATGGATTGGGCCCTACCTCTTCCCCTTTCCTGGGCTGAGACTATCTCCCTACCTTGGCAATCCCACGGTGAAACATTTTAACAAGATCAGCATTTCCTCCCAGTCAACCCAGTCTCTTATGCTGGATAGAAAGGAGGATTGTACTGTACTGTGAAGAGAAGGGACACATTTGGGTGGTGAATCTTGTGACTGAAGCCAAGAGCTATTCCTGGGTGTCTGGCGAATGTCCTGAGATGATCTTTCAGCCCTGAGTCTGAAATAATCCTTAGAGGATATGAAGACAGGACTTCATTCACACGGGGCTGCAGCTCTCAGGGGCTTCCTTCCTTTCCAGCCTGGTAAGACATAGTGCTGCCTCTTGCTGGCCATCTGCCCTTCCCGCCCAACAAGGATCTGTGTCAACCAGTCAAATCCTGCATCCTGCAGTTTGTCCTTGGCTTGCCACTGGCCTGTTGACTGCACAAACCCACCTCAGAAACACTGTCTGTCTCTGCCCAGAGTTTCTCCAAAGTGTTATAGAGGTAGTATTGTGAGCCTCAGGGGATAGGTGTGAGTTGCTTCCACCTCCTCCTACTTGTCTTCATTCATTACCTTGCACTGGGGCAATGTTTTTTGTTGTTTTGGTTTGATTTGTGTTTTGTGTGTTTTTTGTTTTGTTTTTTTAGGTTAGGCTCCGTAGTAGAAGCCTCCAACCATTTAGCTGAAACTGTGTTGACTGCTAGTTTCTTGGCCAGGGATTTTATGTGAAGTGGTGTGGACCAAGGCAAGACAGCATCACAAACTTGGTTGTAGAGGTGTTTGGTTCCTCAGGACTTGAATTCATCTTCTGCCTTTATTTGGAGACCATAAGCTACTTGCCGGTGACCATCCCAGTGGATGGAGCAGGTGTAAGTGCTTACAGTCCCCCAAGTTCCCCCTGTCACTTTACCATAGAGCTGAGATAGCGGAATGTTACCTGAGTACAGCAGGGGGCTTTAGTTTTTCCAGTCAGAGTGTTGTAGTTATAGGAAAGTTCTTCCTTCCCTCTTTGTCAGTCATTTCCTGTTTTCACTGATAAAGTATGCTTTTTTGTTATCGTTATGCTTTTCAAAACTCGGTGACTCCTGGGAGTTCATTTTCTCTTTTAATTTTTTCTAATTTTCACACATTAACCTGGCATAACTCATCATTTTTAACACTCCCGCCTCTTTCCCCTTCTTTTTGAGTGCACTTCATGCAGTCAGAATTTACACTTTGTTCTGGTCTTAAGTTTTAAATAACACTGGTCACCAGCATCATGGTGTCACTACAATTTACATTTGGAACTACCTAGTTCTGTCTTTCTTAGTTTTACGGTCTTGAGGGATTGAAGCTTTGTGTTTGCTCAATAGCTTTCCTATTGAGCTATATCTAATCACCTTTCTTTATTTTTGATTTTGAGATAGGTTCTTGCTAAGTTGACTAGGTTGGCTGTGTAGCCCAGGCTGGCCTAGAACTCTCAGCAATCCTCCTGCCTCAGGCTCCCTAGCAGACATCCACCACTATGCCTTGGAAAAGCTAGAGTTATATCATGAGGCTGGATGGTAATTTGTTTCACTGTTGTCTTCTTGTTGAAAATTTTAGGTCATTTTTTTTCTCTTATACTGAGATAGTTTACATTAAATTTTTAATGTAAATCATAGTGAATAATTTATATTATTTCTTTAGAATAGTTTTATGAGTAGGATTTCTGAGTCAAAGATCAAAAGTGTGGATGGATGTATATGTGTTATCATGATAAAGATATTTATTCTTCATAGAATGTAGCAAAGTAGACTAGTCCAAAGAGGCAAGACCTGGTCACATTCCTAACCCTGAAATAGTTTGGTTTGTTTACTTTCAACAGTTTTCTGTGCACATTTTTCAATGCATAGCAAATCCTTTTCCATTTAATTTAATACTGTGACTACCTATGTTCTTGTCACTTGGTTTTCTTTGTAAAACAGTATTTCACTCTATATGTATCACCACTTATTGCTGGATGTCTAGGTTGGGGAATTTTTTTGCTCTTATGATGAATCCTGCTCTGGACATCATTTTTATGTAAATTTCTGTACAACCCTAAATTGCTTCTTTGGAATAAGTTCCTGGAAATAGAACTACTGATCCAAAGAGTTCCAGCAACATTAAGCTTCTTGATTAAGCACCTTAAAAACCTCCCACAAGGCCCTACCTACTCCAACAAAGCCACACCTTTTAATAGGGCCACTCTCTATGAGATTATGGGAACCAATTATATTAAAAACTACCACACTCTATTAATGACCTTGAAGCACCATGTAACCTTGAGAAGACCAGTGCAATTCTACAGACCCATGAAGTTTGGCCAAAGGCCTCCTTTGTGTTAGGAACCATTTGGGGGTCCCTGGGTTTGGTTTGCCTCATGGGAAGTTCTTGTAAGAAACTTTGCTTCTCTGGATGTTAGGATAGACTGAATACTTACTTAAATACTAAATTTAATAGTTGCCTTGCATCTATCCAGCACGTTTGCAAGACTTCTTGTCTATATAAGCAATGTAGGCCAGTGTTCAAGTGGGGTCCAATACTCCTGTTGGGTTTATGAAAATGTCAGTGCCTTCCGTGTCTGCCAATGGCACACACTAGTTTTCTCTTTCTGTAGTGATAGAGTTTGATTTTTAAGCAAGTGTGTATTAAACAAGTGAATAAAAAAGGCACACAACATATACAAATATACGAATATAACGGAAACATGAGGTGGTGCCGTGTGGCTGGCAGACACCTGTTCTCAGGAGTGGGAAATTTTGCAGCATGGTTCTTTATGGCACTACCACTGGAACTGGCCATGAAGGAATTTGGTTTCTTCAAAAGTTTAGTTCCCTCTTTTGTAGAAATGCTATGACAGTTAGTGTTCAATTATGATTTCTGTGTTCCTTTGTTACTTACCACCTGAAATATGATCCATTGCATCTGGGTGCTTCCTGGCTGTTTCTCCAAGCACTTTGGTATTAGAGGGGATCATGCCAAATCACTTCTCAATGATGCCCTGTGTAGACACTACTTTGCATCTTACAAAGTGTTAAGACAGAAAGGCAGCTGCCCCAGAGGGTCACAGAAACTCCAGGGAGCATGAAAACAGGGAGGAGTCTAAGGAAATCTGTGCCCTCACTTTAGCTTCCTTCTGTGGCTTTGTACAAATTACTATTCTGAAGGAATGCCTTCGTGCTCTCTCCCTGTTTCTGTCCAGGTTGTCTTTTTGTCTCTTTACAAGGGAGATCCACTGGCTATGGGCTAGAAACTTTAGGGGCATCAGAGAAATGGACCATTCAAAACAATGTGTCCAGGTAGTCTTGTCCCTTCACAATAAGAAATTTATCCAATGAAAATTAACCTCTGTATTTAATAATTACTCGTGATACATTTATTGATCAGTTAGGCACTAATAGCCACTTGAGCCAATATAGAAAATTTGAATTTATAAAGCCTTAAGGTCATTGGACTTTTTAAAATGTCAATTTATATACATAATAGATCTTTTTGTTGGAGGGAAGTATGCAAAAACCAATGGCAAAACCTTGGAAATATAAAAGAATATTAAGAAAATATTCAGTCAGGTGTGGTGGTGTGTGTGTGTAATCATAGCTCTCACCAGGATGTTACAGAAAGATTATGGGTTTGAGGCAAGCCTGGGGTGCTCAGTAAGTTCCAGGCTAGCCTGGGCTGCATACATGAAACACTGTCTAAATTTAAAAAAATAAAACAAAACAAGAATAAATCCCATTTAGAAATATAGTGGAAATCTAGTTTCAAGTAGAGAAAGGAATATTATAAGGTTGACCTAGAAGCTTACTTATGAGTGTTTTAGTAGAAAATGGTTGATGTGGAATTGCTCTCATTCTCATAATACACTGAGTATAGCTTTGCTTTTTGTGTGTGTGTGTGTGTGTACTGGAGCTTTTTGTTGTTTTTGTTTGTTCTCTTCTTGTTTTTGTTTCATTTTCTGTCGAGGTCTCACTATGCAGCCCAAACTGGCCTGTAACTCATTGTGTAGCTTGGAAAGGCCTTAACTCTGAACAACCTCCTTACTTCCTGAGTGCTACATATATGAGCATGTATGGCCATGCTGAGCCCAGTGCTGAGTATACTTAAAAGAGCAGTATATTCATCCTGCTAACATTTATGATACAGCAGGAGTGCTTGGACATGCAAAATGAGGTGCAGTTGTTCAAAATTCTTCTAGTGATTATGTCAACAAAAAGGTATGCATACCTACACATCCTCTTACCCCTTCTCCCAGAATAAGAGCTGCAGTACTGCGGCTTCTGAGTGGGAGGCAATTTTGAGATTGGACTAGTCATCTTGACATGAGTCCTCCTCTAAAGTCACATGGCATTGGGTTACCCAGGGGTCCTTTGGGCAGCACCAGGAACACAGAGCTCAGAAGCCCTGAACTCAGAGGCATTCAAGACATCTGGATAACTATCGTCCACTGTCAGTTGTGTTATCTGTGCTATCTCAGGCAGCTCTTGTCACCACTGTAGGCCTCAATTGCCTCATCCATAGTAAGAATTAATCTCTATTAATTTTGTTGGACAGATGAATCATGACATGAAATCCTGCTGGTACTAGATTGTCACATAGGTTTGAAAAGCTTTTCTCTCTGGTCCCCATATTAGCCTTGAGATATTTGAAGGTACCTTTGATGTTTTACTCATCTCTTTTCCAGTGTTAAAGAATATGTTGTCTTCAGCCCTGATTTCCCTGGCCATCTTTCTGAGAATGCTTTTTGTCTCTAAGTCAATGGTTCTAAACTTTGGGTTTCAGTTTGTACTTTAAAAAGATAATTTATGAGCTTTTGTTTGTGTGTGTTATGTCTTCATATTTATTGTTTCATGAATTAAGCAGATTTTTTCAATTTTTACTTAGTTTATTTAGAATAACAATGAAACAATTATATGTTGATATAAATAATAGTTTTTCATAAAATAACTGTATTTTCCAAAACAGAAAATCTTAGGGAGAAGAAAAGCATTGTTTTTACATTTTAAAATCTCTCTTATGTCTGGTAAAATGGAAGATAGAGAGAGTCTTATGTGCGTTTCCCATGAGTAAATTCGTTGCAATATGTGTTGGTTGAAGTAAATGAATAAAATCTGGCTTATGCAGATTATGCAGTTAGGAATGGGAGAAATATTTTCACATCTTCTCCAGACTGTTTTTGGTACATCACCAAAACATAAATGTGGTAGGCTCTTTTTCTTCTCTTTCCATTTCTTTTCCCTCCCCTTCTTTTCTCTTCTCTCCTTCCTCCTCCCTATCCCTCCTCTCCCCATTCCCTCCTCTGATTTCCCCACCCCTTCTCCCCTGACATTGTTTTGAGACAAGACCTCAAGTGACCTAGGCTGGCCTCCAACTTGTTATGTAGCAGAAGATGACCTTGAATTTCAAATCCTCCTTGCCTCCAACTCCCAAGGGCTAGAATTACACATTCAACAAGTGATAGTTTATTTTTATATTATTATTATTATTATTATTATTATTATTATTATTATTAATTAATTTATTTATTTTTATGTTATGTGCATTGGTGTTTTGTCATGGGTGTTGGGTCCCCTGGAAATGGAGTTACAAACAATTGTTGGCTGCTATGGGGGAGCTGGAAATTGAATCCAGGTCCTCTGGAAGAGCAGTCAGTGCTCTTTATTTCTGAGCCATCTCTCCAGCCCCCAAGTGGTAGTTTCTTAATTGTTACGTGTTTTCTGATGAAACCTTATGAGTGAACTTTTTGTGCTCTTACATTAAAATTTATTAGTCGGGTTTGTACTTTGCTTGATTCTTTCCCCCATATTCAGTTTTGTAGTGTATTACACTGATCATTTGGAAATTATTGAGATCTTCCAAAAGGTGACACATTTCATTGTATAATGTCAAATTCATTGCAATGTCACATTGTGCAATATCAAAAAACATTTAAATTAACATACTAAAATTTGTTAATTTCACCACTGGCCTCATCAGAAAGCCAGCAAGTATTAGGAAGTTATCAAACTCATGGTGGCTGATACAAATTTTCCAAAACTTTAATTTGCACTTGAGAGCTCTATTTTCTTTTTTTTTTTTTTTTTATCATTGGTGATAGATACCATCAGCCATTTCCCTTGAAACTACAGGCCACTTTTTCATTTTTGAGAAATTGTCCATGTTGGAGTAACCATAGTTTGGTTTTCAGTCATTTTTCAAATACTATGGTGGTCCATTGAAAAAGTAACTAGTTTAGCTGGCAACTCAACCATGAAAGTGCTTTTATTAGAGATAACCCAGGTACCTTAGTAAGCAGCAGAAATGCTTTACTTTAACTTTGCATTTTACCACCCCAAATATGGAAACATGATTTAAGAGTTGTTATTGATGTTGTTGTTTGTCTTTGTTTTAAACCTGTGAGGTGAGAGATAATAAGTGATGACAAGTACAAATTTCTGGCTGTACTTGTGAAGGCGCCAGCAGTTTCAGTAACTGTGGCTTTTTATATCATTAGTGTAAGTGTCAACACAGTGTAAAAAGCAAATGGAATCTGAGTAGTATTGAAAATATTTTATTCTCATCTGTGCTTCCTTTCTGAAAGGATCCAAACGTGCCTTCTCTAGACAGAACAGATTGTGGTTGAGGAGAACCATAAGCCTTTTTATGGTACCCCTAAAGGTGGGTGGGTCATTAGCATTGACTTACATCTGGAGCAAGGCAAGTTGATGTGGTAATGTATGGCACATGTAGTAGCAAGTAAAGCCTAGCAAAGCCCTTAAGGCAGGATAGCAGAGTTGCCCTAGGAAATTTGAAAGAGTGTTTCCACTGAGGGATGACTGTGGAAGCTGTAAGGTAGGGTTTAGGGAGCATGGTCCTGACAAAGATGCCAGGGTTTTGTCTCTAAAATAAAGAAGGGAGGATGATTGAAATGGCAGCTAGGCCAGTCTGGGCTTTCTGAGACAGGCGGTATAGTCATGGGCCATGTGTGCTGTGCTGATGGAGGAGGATGGGGAGAGGAATTGGGAAGACTGGACAGGAGACCCTCTTCTTTCAAAGGGTAATGATGATATACATATTGGATAAGATACAGATATTTGAAGTCATCTATGCCCCAGAGAACTTTGCAGAAATCTCTAATATTTCAGAAGCTCCATCTGTTTCTGGGTCCAGTGTTATCAGGAGCCATTAGTACTAATTAATCGGAATTTGGAACCCCTGACTTTCAGGATGGGTGTGTGTCTGAGAGATGTTTATGAAAGATGGTGTTTATCCCAAGGATTTCCTTTTCCTTCCAGATTTAAGGCTTAGGCGCTTAAGCATCTTTGATCTGAAGGAAGGAGGTTCAGAGTTGTTATAAAGGCCAAGTGTCTGCTCAAGTGCCCTGAAGGATTAGACGCACCAGGGAAGGACAGGGCAGGGTGAGCCTAGCTGTCCTATAGCCTTGGTTCAGAGAAAACTTGAAAGGTGAGATGGACAGTACAAAACTGGATAACATTTAGGTTTCCCTGAGACCTCTGTTTGTTTGGCCTTCTGCCTCTGGGAACCCCTGTGCTTTTCCCCAACCACTTGCTACATTGCAAAGTCAATAAGATGCTAATGGTGCTAATGACATGATAAGATAGCAGGAGGTCAGATTCAAAGACTTGTAGTTCTTGCCTTGGTATACAGTTTAAGGACCAAAGAGCAGAGTACATTGTTCATCTGAATTAACTGCTGCTCATTCATTCCACCCTCTGCAGAGCAGGATGCTGGGCAAGGTCTGCTTACTGTGGCATCCCATCCCCTCTTAAGAAGGAATAAACACACAAGGCAAACCCATTGTTGTTCTCAAGGAAAACTAAGAATCCCAGGCTTTGGGAATCTGGGGTTCAGGAGGTATCAGACTTCTCTGGGTGGAGGTTCCTGGAGCAGGCCCAGGGAGTAGGGACAGGGGCTTCCTATGTCTTCCATGGAGAGAACAGGGTTTGATCAAGAGAGTGGTTTCCATCCCAACTGGCTTAATCCATGTCATAATGGCTCTGGGACGGAGGCAGTAACATCACAGGTCTTTCTCAAAAGAACCAGGTCTGGGATTTGTGTGTACAAACCCAGAGTGTAGTTCATTTGCTCCTGTCCCAAATGGCTTTCCAGGCCCTTGCTCTAAATGTTCCTCGGGGGACCCTTGCTCTAATTACCAAGGGCTAGCATTAGCAATGTTAAGAGTTTCCAGAGCGTGCTCACACATACCTGGGTTTTACTCTTTCCCAAGCCCTGTACCACCAGCATTAGTAGAAATCCAAATTTATAGAGGGGGAGAGAGGAATAAGCTGGCTGTATATCAGGACCCTGCACCCTCACCCAATAGCCCTGCAGAGTACAAACCATGTCCTTACTTCATTCAAGGGGCTCAGAGAAATGAAAGTGACCCAACCAAAGTCACAGAGACATTAAGAGTAAAGGGTTAGGTAAAAGCCAGACTTTCCAAACCTGTGGTTTACCTGTAAGAATCATGATTCTTTTCCATAGCCGGCTTGGAGTTTGTTCTTTGTTGCTCTCTGCAACTGGAGAGGGTAAAGGGTTACTGTGTGGTTTTGTGCACAGTGCCTTGGGGAATTAGCCTGACTCTTTCTCCCAGGCCTTCTGTCCTCCTTCCCACCCCAGCTTCTTCTGCTGTCTGCTCCTCCCCAGCAAAGAGGAGCAGGGTATCCAGGGCTGCTGGTGTCTCAGCTTGCATAGCTGGTAATTAGTCCTTTGTGTCCAGCTAAGTGCCTTTCATCTACTCCACCTGCTGGTGTCTGCTTTCCCCATTAGCATCTCCCAGCTCCTTGCTGAGCCCTCCACCCTCTTTGTGGCCAGACCATCTTGTTTTTCGAGATGGTGGCCGTGTAGTGCAGACAGGGAAGGGCCACAATGACTAGACTTGCTCACATTTTCCATGGTAGGTGCCAGGCAAGTCTTTCTTATCCCCACCCCAGAGGCAGCTAGGTTTAGGTCACCTGGCTTAAAGACAGACAGCTGATAGCTAGGTCTCCAAATTTGGGGCCTTTGGAGGCCTAGTTTTGTCTTTCAGTTCCTCTCTGTTCATGAAATGGGAGCTGGCTCACCAGCAACTCTCTAGCCCAAGCAAAAGGTTACTGATGAATTCATGGTCTCTAGAAATCTGGCCTCAGCCCCATAGCTCTCAGCTCTGAGGCCACTAGCATTGGTCAGCCAATCCAGTAGTTTCAGCCTCCCTTAAAACCCTGTTTTCATTGTCCTTATAATTATGTAGCTTGAGTACAGTAGCTGTTGGAATTTTCATTAAATTTGTGTTTATTTAAGTCACATGTAAAATTTGGCCACCTTTCAGGGGTTCAGTTAGCCACCCATGACTAGTGGCCACTGGGCACAGAAAACGTTTTCATAACAGCAGAGCATTCATTTGGACTACACTAGCCTTCACAGCCAGAAACTGCATTATGCTGGCACCTAATTTACATAGTCCACCTCCTGGATCATCCTAAAACTTCACCTTTCAATGGAATCTTCTCAAGTTCCCAAAGTGCCGAGACCCATTGTAATGAGGGGGCATCTGGCAATGGTACTTCTGCAGAAGTGTCCTCTGTGAAATTCACCATCACCAGAGCTATATGACATGCCTCTCATGTAGGACTCAAGATGTTCTTAGTGCATGTGTGATTGACAAGATTCTATTCCATCTGCATAGGTGGGAACTTGGTGCTCATTAGTTCTGTCCATGTCATCATGCTGGGCCTGCCCATGTGACAGCTGGTTGTGGAGGACAGTGATGGCAGAAACAGGAAGAGATAGGGCTGAAGAAAACCCAGGTGACTTCTGGATGCTTCTACACTTGCCCTGCTGGGCATGAAGGAGCCTCCTATAGCTCTTTCTGAAGAGCCTTTACTGTAGAAGGATTTTCCAGTTGTTTGTTTGTTTTCAACCCAGAGAAAAGACAGGGCAATTTGGACTTGAAGTTTTAACCAGAAGCAGTTTGTTTCAGGAAGAGGGGCATTTCTTTGTTCTCTGCAGGTTCTACTGGGCAGCCCGGCATGCAGTACAGTGCTTGCCTACCGCTCCAACCGTACCTGTCATGTGTTTGGCAAATCGAACGAGTTCTTTCTTCTTTTTTTTTTTCCGTTGCCTTCCCCACCCCATCAAATTGTAGGTGCAACCTCTCATTTTTCTGCTGCCTAGATGATTAAAAACCATGACTTAGTGGAAAAATGTTGACCTCCTCAGGGTCAGGCTCTTAAGCAGCTGTCGGAGATAAGATTGTGCTGGCAAAAGGCTCAGAAACACTTTGTAAGGCTTTCTGTCTTTTCCCGAAGAAACAAAAGAAGCTGTTCTGGTGCAGGATGTGTTTTTTTTGTTTGTTTGTTTGTTTGTTTGTTTTGTTTTGTTTTGTTGTTTATTTTTGGAGAGAGCTTAGCTTTCATAGGCACAAATTTGTGTGACCTGATAATAAAATAAAATCTCTGATGGAAAGATTAGAGTAATTGTTATAGTGATTTTTTACAAATACAAGCTTTGTGAAAGTGTTTTTTTTTTTTTTTTTTCCTGAGCTGAGCAGTGGTGGTGCATGCCTAAAGTGCATACCAGCACTGGGGAGGCAGAGGCATCTATGAGTTCAAGGCCAGCCTGGTCTACAGAGTGAGTTCCAGGACAGGTTCCAAAGCTACACAGAGAAACCCTATCTTGAAAAACAAAAAAAAGTTTGTTGTTATTGTTTTTCCTTTATAATGGTTCTTGCTTTGAGCCGCTCACAGTGCAAACATCTTTGGTAACTACCATAGTATCAGTTGTCACATGCTCAGATTGCCCCCCAAAGACTTAAACACCTGGCTGTGGAGCTCTTGGTATGAAAGCCATTGATTGTTATTATTTCCATGACTGTGTTAATAGAATTGCTTCCTTCTTGGAGAGTGGAGACCTGTGGGAATGGCTGTGAAGAAGACATCATGATTTGAATTTTGCTTCTGTCTTCAAAGCATTGCCTCACTTATATATTTACCATCTTGGACCCATCGAGTGTGTGATGAGCAGAGCACTTCATTTCTCTGGAGGAAAAACTGGGTGGAAGCTTGAGAGGACGTGATGGAGGTCACACAACGGATGTCAAGGGTGTAGTAAGGATCCAGATTGTGTGGCTCAGTCAAGTGACCTCAAATGGATACTTCATTGAAGGCCTGTTGGCATCTGAGTCCCAGAGCAGCTGATTTCTAGAAATGTGGCCTTCATTTTCTGGCTTTAGTGATCGACCACTACCTATTTCATACAGTTCTTTTGAAGACAGAGGTCCTGCTCAGCAATGGCCTCATCTATTATCAGTCAGCATCACCCTTCTAGCTTGTAGTAGAATCAGCTGTTCTGTTGCTGGCCTGGACCACCTCTAGTCCTTTCTGTTATTCGGTGGCTTGAGTGTCATTGGAATCAGGCTCTTATGTCTCCTGGCCATTCCACAATCTATCTAGTGGAATGAAGCAGGTTTGTTGGTCCAGAGGCTTCTTTTTAGCTCCCACAGCTACGTCGAAGGTCCAGAAGGATGAGAGTCTGGACTGGAAAACTTGGAGCTTCTGTTTATTGGACAGTCATCCTTGTCCACAGGCTGGAGCCTACATCAGCCAACAGGACAGTGAGGACCTGAGTCATGGTCCCCTTGGTCAATTTTCCACCTGGGAAGCTAACCTGATCATATGGACCCTGGTATATCCTAGTTGAGGATGAGGTTTGAATCCTGGTTCTGCCTTGTGACTATCAGAGTCCCAGACTCTTGCTATCCCTAAGGTGGTAGGGATGTCTCAGTGAAGTGATAGACATCTGGTAGGCCTTTGTAAACTGAAGCATGATTTCCACCCACTGGGGAGCATCTGCATCACACAGCAGAGCTCATGCATTGAAGGTTCCTCATGTCCTCACCCCCAGGAAGGGCTCAGCTCCATAGAGGTGAACAAAAGTGCCCCCCCCCAAGTTTAGCTGATCCACTCTCCACTCACACTTGTTAATGTGAATGCTCCATGGAGTCCAAGGGCAAACATCAGAGTGGGTGGCTTAACAGGCAGGAGACAGTGGGCAGCTTCCCCTGGCCTACCTAATTAGCTGGATCCAGCCCCTCCCTGGTTTGTTTTCCTTCTGGCTGCTATTACCATACTTTTTATGAGCCCTTTTAAGTCTTTAATGATGCATGCTCCTGCGGCTGGCTTAAGGCTTAATCCCAAGCAATAGGCCTTTATTGGATAAATGGTTAATAATCACCGGTCTGCAGGGACTGGGATGCTTTGTGAGGCTGTGATTCTCAGAAGCTGCACATGGCCTGTGAGTATATATAGGGAGATCAGACACCCCGGGAGTACAGAACTGAGGATGGATATGAACTTCTTCTACAGTCTGGGTACAGCAAAGCCAGCAGCTTCCCAGGATTTCTCCAAACTGCAAACATCTCTTTCCATCCACTTGAGTTTGACGTGAACAGACTGGGTGACCTTCAGTGAAGTCTCCTTTCCCCTCAGGGGCCTGGGTTTCCTGTCTGTCAGACAAAGAGGTGGGAGGAGATGGCCTTGAAGGTGCCTAGTGTCAGTGATCTGGTGAGCCCCAAATTTCCCAGACCAAAGCTCTTCTCTCCTCTTGGGTGTGTCACCGAGGGCTATGCATGGCAAGGGACCAGCATCCCAGAGGATTAAGTACTTAGCTACTGGGCAAAGAATTGGGTCAGCTGTAGTCACAGGGCAGTATGTGCAAAGGGAAGCCAGACTTGGCTCCTAGTTTTATAGCCTGGCTCAGTGTTTGGTTCGGTCGGCACTGGACAGAACCCACAGTGGGCATTAATAAATGGAACCTCTTCTATGGGACTCTGGAAGGAGATGCAAGTCCTCTAGGTGTACAGCCGGCAGGAAGCCAGGAGGTGCTCACAGGTGAAAACAAAGGAAGGCTCCATGGATTGTGGTCCCAGCTAGCTTGTGACTGGAGGCCTTGCCTTCATCTGAGTTTGGCCTTGACTTGGCAGTTGCAAAAAGATCCAAGGGGGTAGGTGATGCAGGAGCGTGGGAGCAAGCACACCTGAGCCTGAGTCTTAGTTAATTTCAGGCTAAAAGGGCCTAGACAAGGAGTTTGCCCACACCTGGGATTTTTTAACATAATGTGAGCAATACTTGCTTTTGACTATGTCAGTTTAACATGATGAAGAGCCTGGTTGTTTATTTCTTCTAGGCACCAGTAATTATTCTGGCAGGAACATAATGTTTTTGTGTCTGTTGTATGAAGTGGATTGTAGGCATAAAGAGCTTATTCCAAAGCAATGCAAGGACATGATTTTCTGTTCTTTAATCTAGAAGTAAAACACTATAAGCAGAGTTACATCCCACCCTTTTGTTCAGTGGTGTGGTCCCCAAATTTTTAGCTTCAGGATTAGAAGAAAAGTCTGGCCATGGAATAGTTTTCCCTAGAACGTACTCCCCTAACTCCTTTCTTACACCCATAGTGTCTAGACGGCAGAATATAATCCTTGGAAGATCTCTCTCTCTCTCTCTCTCTCTCTCTCTCTCTCTCTCTCTCTCTCTCTCTCTCTGTGTGTGTGTGTGTGTGTGTGTGTGTGTGAGAGAGAGAGAGAGAGAGAGAGAGAGCACACGCACACACGCGTTTGCACATATAAAGAAAGAGCCAAGTTTCTCTTTTCAGATATATATGTGACCAGATGTCTGCTTTGTTCTTTACATTTTCAGATCTTTCCCGACCCATCAGACTTTGACCGTTGCTGCAAACTGAAGGACCGCCTGCCCTCCATAGTGGTGGAACCCACAGAGGGAGAGGTGGAGAGCGGGGAGCTCCGGTGGCCCCCTGAGGAATTCCTGGTCCAGGAGGATGAGCAAGACAACTGCGAAGAGACAGCAAAAGAAAAGAAGGAACAGTAGAGTCCCTGCAGGCTCACCTGGGTCATGCCAGCCAGAATACCTGAACTGTTTTTTCCCATGGTGATGGAAGAAGAGAGTGAGCCACAATCATTCTGAAAAATGTCAAATGAGGCTTCTGTTTTGCATCTGAGAATCACCGAGTCGGTTTTCTTTTCTTGTCTTTTTTTTTTTTTTTTAAATATGTTGAGCAATGGAGTCCTCTGACAACTTGCAAGGCTGAGAAAGGAAGCTGCTGAGAACAGGGGTGTGGGTGGGGGTGTGGGGAAGGGGTGCTGCTTCTGAGATCCCTATCTGAGCTTTAGTACCAGAGGCAGTGTGTATGTGGTGGTGGTGGTGGTTCTGGCTGGGGGTGGGGTGTGAACAAATGAGCAAGAAACATTTGGGGTTAAAAAAAAACAAAAAACAAAACAAACCCCATATTTTAAAAGAGAAACTACAGCCAGGAAGTGCTTACCAGCATTTGCTGTGGCTGCTGGGTCATCTGACAAACCAAGTTTTCATCCCCAGCCTTGTTGCTCACCACCTTTGCTTTCATTTCAAGCGTCTTGGCTACCTGCAGAAAAATAGAGCCAGGAGAAACTGCCTACAAAGCCAGCTGGAGGGCCACACAATAACGGAAGAGTTCACCTGTCCTGCCTGTGGACTCCGCCCCAGCTGCTTCAGGCTCTCAGAGCCCCCAGGGACCTGGAGGACTGTAAGGGATAGTACTTTTGAGTTTTTCTCCCTGTCTACCCTTTTTTTTTTTTTTTTTTTTTTTTTTGCCTCCCAATGCATTGGGAAATAGCCAGAGCACTTCTGCCCTTGTGGGACATTCCAAGGCTGCAGCCTGAACATGGCGTGTCTCCTTCCACTGTGGGCCTCCCAAGAATTCTTACCAAGTCCCCATGGAGCAGAGTGGGAGAAGGCTCAGCTCCCCCAGGCCTGCTTCTCCTTTGGCCACAGCAGTCAGGAGGATGGTTCCCTGCTCTGCTAGGACTGTCACCCATCTGACCTGCCCAGCATCACTCTAATAGGGTTCCCAAACTGGCTTCTGTGGGAGCTAAACGCAGAGCATGCTTCCTGGTTGGCTAGTTGGCTAGTGGGCTTTAATGCAGGAATCTGGATGGCACCACGTGGATATGCTGAGGTTCCCACATGGTACCAGATCTCCGGTGGAGTAGCTGTTATGGGGTCACTGCTACTCCCCATGTTGCTCCTGAGGGAAGATATGGGGTGCATTGGGGTGTCCTTATGGAACGGCAGCCTTCATCCCTTCCCCAGCTCACCTGTTTCTGGCAAGGGCAGCTGTTGCATGGGGAAGCTAACATCCGGACTGAGCTTCTCTGATCATAGCTCAGAACCGTCTGGAATAGCAGGTTAGAAGACAGTTTTCAGAGCGGGACGGTTTGGTCAAGAGACAGACTTAAAGCCTTCCTTGGGCTTCCCTCAGCCAACTGAAGTACTCACAATATCCCCTCGTGTCTCTGTCAGTCAAGGTTGACACCCCACCCTCTTTGGACTAGTGTGTCTAGCTGTATTTAATACCTCAAAGTCAGTGTGGCCCTGGGGCACGTTGGGGCAAGAGCGTGGGGGTGCGCTGTTGACACGGCATTCAGCAAGGTTTGGTTTTAGGATGCCGATGGTCACCCCCCATCCCCTGCATCTTCCCTCTGTCGTCTGCCTGTGATACACACCGATGGCAATAATTTTTTCCGGCTCCCTTGCAGAACTGGGAGAGGGCTGCAGCCAACCCCGCGATGGGGGAGCTTCTCTCTCTTGCTCTCGCTCTGCTCTGTTTTGGCTACAGAGATCTATCTATTGGTCCCACTCCACTTCTCCTGCAGCATTTCTCATCCCTCACCTCCCTTTATGGACAGGTGTCTGGCCTTTTAAATTCCCGTGTTTTGGTGTCTTCTCACCCCTACCCCAAGTATCTGTCTTGGTCTTGCCGTGTGATGGAAATGTGCTCGTAAATCCAGTATCAAATCGGCTTTGTGTATACATGTGTTTATGGGGTGGTTTCTTCCTTTTGCTGGTCACTAGACCATGTTGTACAACTGTGTACAGTCTGAGCAGGCGGGGGCTGACAGGTAATGCCAGGCCCCTCAGCGGTTGAGCCTGTTGGGGGGACCCAGCTGCTCTTGGACAAGTGGCTGAGCTCCTGTCTGCTCTCTTCTTCTTCTTCTTCTTCTTCTTCTTCTTCTTCTTCTTCTTCTTCTTCTTCTTCTTCTTCTTCTTCTTCTTCTTGTAATTTGTGTGTATTTCTAACTGATCGTATTGAAAAAAAAAAAATCCTAGTATTTCAGTGACATTGCCTGTTGTGAGATGAACCTCCTGTGACTTCTGTCTGTTCTGTTTTGAGGCTCAGGGAGAAACTAGCATTTTTTTTTCCAAACTACTTTTTGTCACTGTGACAGTTGTAAATAAAGTTTGAAAATGCTTTCCATTCTGGTCTGGGTTCCTTTTTTTCCCTGTTGCATGGGGATGGAGTTGGCTAGGGAGTAAGGGGACTTGCCCTGCAGAGGTCTCCCATGTGTTTCTCCTGCTGGTCCATTACACTAACTTCTCACGGGAGACATGAATAAAAAAGCCTGTTCATCCAAATCCAATGTGGTGAACTGATGAGTTTTTTTAATAGGAACATGGATGACCTTGAAGTAGCCACATCACTGAAAAGTCTCACTCTAGGATGAATGACAACTCCCCCATAGTTGAATAGATTCAGTCCCCTCTTCATTTAGCTCTCCACCCTCTGTATTCTAATAGCTCCAGAGACCACATTCAGCAGGGGGAGAATTACAGAAAACTGGGAAGGAAACACAGGAGTGGGGGTAGGGGGGTATGTGGTAAGGGGTGGGGGTGGCTGGACTCTCAGGGAATGGTATAAGGACCCTCCCCAACTCCCCCTTTTAGGAGGGAACATCAACAAACCTGACATTGAGGGGCTCTGTGTGTGACCACAACTGCTCTGGTGAAGGTCGTGGTGGCTATTACACTCAGGGGACAGTGTTCTACAACTTGGCCTTTCCATTTGAGTCCATCCAACACCTGGTGGGATGGAGCCAGCCTTTTTTGTTAGTGGTTCTTAGTTACACCTGGTTGAATGGAAACAGCCTTTCTTCTGTCAGTGGCTCTCAATTCCTGATTCAGATCAGAATTCTCTAGAGAATTCCACAAGCAAATGCTAAGCCCTAACCCCCAGAAACTTGGATTTTGATGGTTTGAAGTGAACTGGCCATCTGTATTTTCTAGAATCTCTTGGGGGAGATTTTTAATATGAAGCCCAAGGTCTAAACTAACCTTTTAAAGGAAGAGAAACTCAGACATATCATAAGATTGTTCGTAAAGGCTGGGGTTGGGAGTGGCTGTACCTAGATATGAACTCAGAGAAATGGAACATGGTCCTAGCCATTCATCCAGTGCCCACTGCTTGTCGGACAAAAAGAGAAGTAAACAAACTAGCAACGATCCAGGCTCTCCAGATATGTCTCTTTGTAATTGTCAAATGACAAATGTGAGTTCAAGGTCAGGAAAAGGCTAGGTGCTCTGAGAACGGTTATCAGGTCAGTGGGCGAATTAGGAGGGGCCTCAGGAGACATGATGACAATTGACTGGACAACAAATAGCAGAGAGAGGAGAGGCTGAATGTGAGTGGAAGAAAGCTGCACAGAGAGAGACTTGGAATGAACTTGACCAACACAGGTAGAAACAAATATGTGATGAGCACTGCGCTGCAATGGGGACGTTCAGATTCTGAGTGGAGGACCTAGCATAGTGTAATCTACATTGCCGTGTAGTCTGACTCCGGGGTGAAAGGACAGGAGGAGGTATGGCGAGACTCTCAGAGACCAGAACGGGCTTTGTGGATGTCAGAGCGGGAGTAGGTGATGCTTTGTATTAAGAATTCTTGACCAGTTTCTACCCCGAGGCTATTTTTTATTTCAATATGCCAAATGGTGAGTAGAAATAACCATGTGATCTGTGCTGAGCTATCATCCAATCCTCGTGGAATATCCATGAAAACAGATGTCAGCCTTATGAAGCTACCAGATCGATGCATCTGTTACCCCAAGGGTCACTTGAAAAATCCATCTATTTCCATATTAGATAGTCCCTCTATTTCACTCCAATATTCCGAAAAGTTTATCTAATGTGGACTTCTTGAACACAAACTCTCAAAAATCTGTCTTCACTTGCGTATGTTATCATTTATGTGGAAAATACTATGGAACTACAAAAAAGAAGAAAGAATTGATATATGGTTTGCATGGTTGCAGCACCTAAACTCAAAATGTAAATATTTACTGAATTTTCATAAAGCAATAAATGACTGGGAGTTAAACTCTAAAAATATTACTTAGTGATAAATGTTAGGCATATAAAACCTGGGCAGCAAGTCCACAAAACTGAAATTAAAGAGGACATACAAAATTGAGAGATATACTAGGTTCATGGACTTGAAGACTTGATGCAATTAGGTCAGTACTTTCTTGACTGATTTATAGACTCAGGACAATCAAAATCTCTGCCAGAAACTTATTTTCTTAAAAAGGCTATTGATATCTGATGCTGAAATGTCTATAAAAATTTAAAAGCCCCCAGAAGGGCCAAAGCAATGTTGGAAGAGAAAGTAGAACCTCAAAGATGTGTAATTCTTGATTTCAAAACTTATCACAAAGTGACAGCCATCAGGACAGCACCGAACTTGCATCAAGATAAACAAATAGGTTTATAGGACAGAATGGAGTCCAGAAATAACTCGACATAGGCCAGTTGATTTTTTGACAAAGGTTCTAAGGCAGCTCAGCAGAGAATAGCAGTTTTCTCAACAATTGTGGAGCCAGTGGCTTTCTGAAGACTAATCACTTCTGGTCACAGAACCCTGACTCTTCAATTCTGTCTCCTGTGACTTTCCAGGCAAAATGATACTTTGTTTGAAAATAGATCCTTCATTTTTCTGGTTGGCCAGTCTCTTCAGTATTGTCCTACTTTTCAAATCTCTGATACAGGTGCACTAGGTGGTAACTGGTGCACTTTGCTGTTTTAAACAGGCTGATAGAATTTGGCTCTTGCATTTATTTGTACTTTGGGTCTGTTTCTTACTGTCTAGACTCCTGCATGTTCTTGCCTGGGGACTGGAGATAAGACAAGCAGCTCTGGAACAGGAGTGTGAAGACTAAAATATTTAGCCAGTCTCCACAGTCAGGAGTTTCCCTAGCTTCTTTTTGAAGGTCCTGTGGCTAATGAATAATAGCTCCTGTCTTCTGGGCACTGCTTTTTTCCCTCTGGCTCCTTTGTGCACACAGTATAAAAGTAGTCTCATAGTAAAATGTTCCTCTCCCCTCAAGTGCAACTCCCTTCTGGCCACCCATTGTTCATCATCCTGAGATTTGAAAAGCAAAGAGAAGTAGGAAAAATTTAAGCCTGATTGTCTACCAAAATATCAGGTTTGACCCCAGCTTTGAAGATACAACTTGAGGTGGTACATGCCTGTAATTATAGAACTCAGGAGGCAGAAGCAGGAGGATCAGACATTTAAGGCCATCCTTAAGCTATGTAACTAGGGATGGTCGAACATGGTGTGAACAGAGGGGAAAAATCCAGGGGAGAGATACAGTATATAGAAAGGCCCTGAAGTAGAGTTTAGCTTGGCCTTTCTGAGACATGTCTGTAAGTAGAGAGACATATGGCTGCAGCAGAGAGAGAAAAGTGGCTCAGTTCAGAGGCCACATGTGGTATCTTTGAGTCCTGTGGACCTGTAGATTTAGGGTTATTTGACCCTCTGTGAGCAATACTCAAGGATGTGAGCTTCTGCACCAGGCATTTGTGGACATCTACTGGTCTGTCCATCCCAAACTGGTAGACCTGATAAAATGCCCCATCCTAAAAGGGATTCTACATCTTCAAAGAAGAAATCAGATAGAATTAAGTTGTTCATCCATCCCTAAATAACTCTGATTATGACAAGAATGTGAGCCTTGGGATAAGACTGATGGATCTTTAGCTTAGCCCGTCCTCTTACCTTTTCTTCTCTTTGCCTCACTTTCCCTATTTATGAACCACTATGGATGATGGCTGTGATGAGCTTACATGAGTTACTCAAAGTAATCTGTTTAGAACTACATCAGACCCTTAATAAATGCTCAAGAGATGTTAGGCATTGAGGCACAGAGAATAATGTTCCCAACCCCAAAGATGTTCACCTCCTGATTTCAGGAGCTTGTGAATATGTTATGTTATAGTTATGGTTGCAGGTAGAAGTAGGGTTGTTACTTTATCAGCTGACCTGTACCTGAGGATCCTGGGTTATCTAAGTGAGGCCAGTCTAAGTGCAAGGGTCATTGCATTAAAAGAGGGAGAAAGGGACTGGGAAGATGGCTCAGTCAGTGAAGTGCTTGCTTTGCATGTACAAGGACCCAACTTTGATCTCCAGGACCCATTTTTGATAAGCTGGGTGTACAAATGGATCAGCTATATTGTACCCCTCCCCTGAGGCTCGGGGACCATTCAGAAGAGGGGGCAGAAAGACTGTAAGAGACAGAGATAGGGGAGGACCTGAGCCAAACAGTATCTTCTGGGCCTGACTTCTGTACTCATAAACTCACAGTAATTGTGGTTGTGTGCATGAGCTCTAGCATTGGGTAGAGAGTGGACTATGAACCTTCACCTCTAGCTGAAGAGCTATTGACGGTGATGGTTTCTGGAGGTAAAAAAAAAAAATTAAAAAGGTCATAAAGTTGAAAGTTGGTGGGGAGAAATGAGCAGATCTGGAGGAGTTAGGGGGAGGATTTGAAGTGAATTTGATCAACATGCTTTGTATGCATGTATGAAATTCTCAAAATAATATCTATTTATCTATATCTACCATTTATCTGTATTTATATAGAGATATATCTATAGATCCATAGGAACTATCTATATAGAGACATATCTACAGATCTGATTACTTTGTTAATATCTAGATAGATAGATAATAGATAGATGATTGATAGATAGATAGAAAGATAGATAGAGTATAATGGTGCACTTGTTTTTCCAGTGAGGCAGATACAGACAGGTCCTTTGACCTCTAGAATTGTAAGATGAGAGTAAATTACTTTGTTTAAGCTACTGATGTAATACTGTCACATCCACAACCGGAAACTAACACATCCCTGTATATGGACCTTGTCTGCGTGGCCTCCAAGAGCAATGGCTGGACAGGGTCCCAGACTTCCTCAGTCTCAGTGTCTTCTGTAGGCACCAGGCAGAGACATCTGCCATGTGGAGGGGCCATCAGGACTTGGGATTGGATTTCTTTGGAGACTATAAAGCCTTTGCACTAGACACTTGAGAATTAGTGACTCACAATCCTTATTACCTGGATGGAAGTTTACATGGGAAGGCCATTGATTTGCAATATTTCCTTGCCATTTTCTGCCAGAGAGAAACCAATTAAAGGAACAAAATGGGTTTACAGAGCTCTGGTCCCCTCCATTTCTTCTGTTTCTCACCACACTTCTGCAAATTGTGGCTTTTCATATAGGAGATGGTTCTGTTTTCACACAACTGGCAATGATGGAAATGATAAAAGGCGATGGAGTCTGGGGACTTCATCTGTCAAATCCTATTGGGCAGAAAATTGGTTATTTGCATGTTGGTTTCCTTCTTATTGCTATCCTTCCTGCTCACCAAAAAGGTATCTATATATCTATATCTATATCTATATCTATATCTATATCTATATCTATATCTATATCTATATCATCTTCCCAGTGAAGTAGGCATTTTTAATGTATTTCATCAATGAGAAAGCTGATGCCAGGGAGCTTCACAATACACTGCATTTGTGACCAGAAAAAGCAGTACTAGAGTCAATTATGTACTAGTAAATACGTTAACAACCAGCTGGCTGAGAAAAAAAACAAATAAGAAAAGCAAACATTAGTATTTTCCCATTACCATTTTCCCATTACTTTCTCTGTGGCTAATTTCATAAAACTTACATGGCACCAAATTTGACTTGGCTGAGCTCATCTCTGGAATCTTCAATATTGACCCCTTCTAGGTCATAAGAACACAGAATTAATTGGCTTCCTTTTCTAAAGAATGAGTCTACCTCAAAAGCTAGAGCAATCCATAGCTCAGGAAAGAAAAACTACAAAAAAAAAAAAGTACTTGGTACAGTATTTTTCAAACTGAATAATGACTCACAATGGTGGTGAAATCAACTTATTTGTTTGCAGGTTATGACCAAAATTTTTCAGGAAAGAAAAGAAGTCAGGAATAGAAAGAAGAAAAGGTGTCAGAGGGTAACAGAAGAAGGAACAGCAAATATATAGATATATGTGTGTTGGGTCATGGACATCATATTTTTCTTGCTGTGACTCACAGTCAAATACATGAGAGTCAACCTGGTGAATCTGGCTTTCTAGAAAGCTGTCCTTATTTTACATAACAGAGTCATGAGTGGGAGGGGGGAAATGAGGAGAAGTACCTTGAGAGCTCTCTCTACACAGGAAATGGAGCTAGAGCACCCAAGGTGGGGCACAGACAGACAGGGTATAGGTGAAAGCCTTAGAAGGCCTCTGTGCCCTGTTCTCTGAGGCCAAGGGTGAGCTACAGGAAGCAGGTGCCCCTGAGCCAGGAGAAGAGAGACAGCATGCATGGGGAAGGAGAAAGCTACACCGGAAACTCGCTGCAAGCTAGCTGCCCCTGGAGCCCACCACAGCCTCAATCAGACAACCAGCACCACAAGATAAAAATAACCTCAGGGTCTCAGTGCTGCTGTGCAGGGGCAAGGAAGGGCATGCTCTGTAGGGGGCTAAAATGTCAATGAACTGGGGTTGGGGACATGCCAGTGACACCACTGAGGCCATAATTTCCTGTTCTCCAATTAGAGGTCATCAGTACTTATGCAATGGATGGGATCCTCTGACTGCAGGGTTGCTGTTCCCCTGTTCCTTTGTATAGGGTGATTTTATTTTTAAATGATTCACACTGTGGACTGGGCAAATGTCTCAGGTGGTAAAGTGTCTCAAAAGTGTGAGGACCAGACTGGGATCCCCAGTACCTGCATAAGAAAAGCTAGACGTGACATTGTAATCCCAGTGCCAAGGAGGTAGAGACAAGAGGCTCCCCAAGCTGCCTGAGACTCCCTGGCCAGCTATTGAGCTCCAGGTCCAGTGAGAGACAATGATTCAAAAATGACAGTGGAGAAGCAACTGAGGAAAACACTCAGCATCAATGTCTGGCTTACACTCACTCTCTCTCTCTCTCTCTCTCTCTCTCTCTCTCTCTCTCTCTCTCTCTCTCTCTCTCACACACACACACACACACACACACACACACACAAAGAGAGAGAGAGAGAGAGAGAGAGAGAGAGAGAGAGAGAGAGAGAGAGAGAGAGAGATAAGAATAACATTAAAAAGCACTCATGTTGCCGGGCGTTGGTGGTGCACGCCTTTAATCCCAGCACTCGGGAGGCAGAGGCAGGCGGATCTCTGTGAGTTCGAGGCCAGCCTGGTCTCCAGAGCGAGTGCCAGGATAGGCTCCAAAGCTATACAGAGAAAGCCTGTCTCGAAAAACCAAAAACAAACAAACCAAAAACAAACAAACAAACAAACAAAAGCACTCATGTTTTGACTTGTGGTTTGGATACACCCTTACTCCCTAGGGGCTATCTGGGCGCAGCAGTTTTTCCACAGAGGCTGCCCCTTCAGAGGATGCTGTGGGAGCTGTGAGGAGGTAGGCCTCCCCAGAAGCTCTTTCCTTAACTAATGCCTGCTCAGACTCTAACCCTATGCTAAGGCTCATTGGGTTACTAGACAACTTACCTGGGATACTCCACACTCAGCTCAGAGTAAAAAGAGTGAGAGTTTTCATTCCCATCTGCTCTCATGGTGAATAATCCGGTTTGAGTCTTGCTTTTAGCCTCTCTTGCCCATCTTAGAAGCCAACACATCCTCGATGACTAATAGCATTCACAAGGACATTACACATGACAGTTTGCAAGGTACATTTTTTTTTTATTTTTCATTAGTTTCTGTAGCTTTTCTTAGGCAGGAGTCCATATAATTCAGAGCTGCAAGTGAAAGAACAAAATGACACATATATTTTAACATACAATTCAGCGATGTTTAGCATTTCCTGCCATCAGGGGCATAGGGCGTAAACCACAGTAATGTCAGTGATACCTATTTTTCACCAAGAGAAGTCACGAGTATTTTCATTTTTCACAACACACTTGTTGCAGAGATTGTAGAATAACTTGTCGTCATTCTAGACGACAGTTATAGAAAATAGACCTGGTGCTGGACCACACTATGCAATGCTTTAAGAAAGAAAGAGCTTTTTGCCTGTCCCACAAATTTATGTTCTTAAAGTATCTTTCAATAGCTGTGTCTTAGCAGAATTGATGTTCTTTGCAACCTTCCACATCTTATGGTACTTAAAGCATTATTCTGAAAAGAGAATCGAAACTTCTTCAAGCTTCCAAAATTATCCACAACACAAAAACAATCCTTCCCTCCATTCCCACAAACTGGTGGTGCTATGGCCCAGAGCAGGGACATGGCTGTGTACAAAGGCAAGAAGTATGTATCACTTGCCCCAAGGCCTAGGAGCCCAAAGAGATACTCATAAGCAAATAAACAATTGCACAGTGGCCTGAAAGTAATGTGCATGGGTGAAGGTTGCTAGGGAAGCCTGGGAGAGCTTGTGGGACCTGGGCTGGTGAGGAGCTGAGGTGTCTACAACCTTGCTTCTTACTCTGGATGCCTGGTCCACTTCTGATGGAGCCCATCAACCAAACCAGGGTAAGATGCTTGAGGAGCAGCATCTTCGTAGGCTTGCTCCTCTTTCTCACCAGCTGTCAGCTGCATGGCAGTTTCTCTAGAATTGAACCATCAGAAAAGAGAGGGAGAATCATGAAACCCAGGAGGCAAATAAAACATCACATGGTCACATAAGTAGGAAAGTAGAAACACGCAAAATTCAAAGTCCCTCTCCATCTTTATAGAAGGAATAGTAGTCAAGGCTGACTGGCAGAGGGGATGCTGACCAGCTGGGCTGTAGAGCAGAGACTCCCAGACCTGTGGAGCAGCCTGCAAGTCGTGTAGAGAGTTCCAGGTTGCAGCCTTTGTGAGTTGTTATCTGTGATGTGGTAGGCTTCCGGGTGCTGTAACTGCTTTGGACTCATCCCTGCTCCTGTAAGTAACCAACCCTTCACCCATACTCTGTTAGTAATCCCAACAAAAACCCATTGGTTTCCCCAAGGTAGACTTTGGTCACTTTGGTCTATTGTGGGTTCCTTTTCGAGAGTAAGTCGACCTATCTGTTCCACCTCCCCAGGAAAAGCGCATGGCAGAGCGCTGTCTAAATGCCACCCACAGCCCCAGGCCTGGGGACAGGGCGATGAACTGCTGTCCCATTTGTCTTGATCTAAAAAGCTGAGATCTTGGGACACAAAACTGATGAAATAAGGGTAGTCTCAGAGTAGGCCAGCATGGCTTCTCACTCTACTTGGAAGCCAACCCCTATCCTTCCACCTAGGGCTAATTTGGCTGCCTGGAATTGGAGTGAAGTTGTCCCTTCTCTCTCTCCTCATCTCTGTCCACTCTTGTCTGGGTCTCTCAGGCTCTCCCTCACATTCCCTCCTCTCCCTTAACTCTCAAGCTTGCCTAAGTCCCCTGCTCCTGTTTGCCAACTGCCTTGAAGACTCATATTTCCCTGGGGGCCTGCTGAGTGCCACTCTCTCTTTGCTTACAATTGAGATATAATTTACATAAAGTGCCTGGTTTCCTGGCTGACTGTCACTGTCACCATTTATTCACCATGAAACCACCACGAGGGACAGATATAGAATGCTATACCCAAGGCTCTTTAGCATCCTTTCCCAGTCAATGACTCTGCCAAGGGGGGACTGCTTGGCTTATCCTTGTCACTGTGACAGAGAATGGCCTTCATGTGATGGAGCTAGGCCCTCTGTGACCCACAGCAGCACAGCTGCCATAGGCTGCACTTCCTCAGGACTGTGAAACAGGAAAGGGGCAGAGTGGGTGGGGAAGCACCAGTTGTCTCTCTTGGAGAAACTACATTTTCAGACAGCAGAATTGAAGATTCAGATGCAGGGAATTTACTCCTGTTTGGCCAGCACAGGCTGGTTTGAGGGACACACAGACTGAAGCAGAGCTGAGATTAGCACTCAGTCTCCTTCCTTTTCTGTCCTGGGCTGCCCTCAGAGGAATTCCAAGACTGAGGGCTCTGCATGGGAACAGCTGGGGGGACACTTTTACTTCCTCTAGTTTGCCCTTGCCAGGTGGCCCTGGCACCTCAGACCTGTTAAGGGGAAATGCTTCCCAATCCCTGACACATGTTAGAATTGCTGGGGAGCTTTAAGAACTACCCAGTGGTTCAGGTCTCATCCCAGAGCAAGGAAACTACCACTTGTCAGGGTGAGCCCAGCCTCCATGGCTTTAAAATGTCTCAGGTGACTCCCACCTGATACTGTAAGGCAGGGGCATAGGAACCTTTGGAGCTCTTGCTCTGATGTAAATTCTTTAGCAGGGTGGGGTGGGGCCCAAGGATTTGCATTTTTTAAGCTCCTGAGTGATGCTAATGCCACTGGTAGGGGTAGTTCACAAACCCATTTTGAGTAGCAAAGACCTAGAAAGAGCACTCTGCCCCTTCCATCTCCATCTCAGTTGTCTTCACAGAAACCTATTTTGCAACAGTTTACAGATTTAAAGGTACCATAACCCTTCCAACTCAGTCAAATAATTGTTGATGGCTCTTCTTGGTTGTCAACTTGTGTTATGAGGACCTTGGGTGAGAGATGGTCCTCTAGGGGTACCGCCAAGTTTGTTCTTGGGATGGACAAAGAATTGCATCTCTGGGAAAGAAGCTCCACATAGAAAAAGCAAAAGTGACAGAAGAGAGGCAGGCCACTGAGGCAGAGGGGGCAGGAGTGAATTCCACAGGACAGTGAGCTGATAGGAGCCTAAGGAAGGGAGGCAGACACAGGGAACACATGAGAAGTCATGGGGTGGTGGGGTTAGGGGTGCAGAAACAACAAACTTCATTTAAACTGAAGGACAGCTTACAATGGGATTATGAGAGCCCCAGAAGTGGGAGTACCCTGGAGGACACTGGGTTAAAGGCATAAGCTCATCTCTCTTCTGCCAGCCCTTTCTTCAAAACTTTATAAGCAAGTAACAGTTTTCTTGTTCTTGTTTTCTAGATGAGCCCAAGTTCCTCTGGCCTTCTGTTAGTTGGACACCAGATCAACACAGAGACATCTCTGGGTGGGTTTGCGAAGGTGTTTTCAGAAAGGATTGATGGGTAGGGAAAGATGCTGTCTTCCAGTGACAGTCAGCCAGATATGAAGAAGCCTGCTTCTTCCTGGTCAGTGCATCTTCTGTTGCTGTGGTCCTTCATTCCCATCAGAACACAGATGCTATGGCTTTCCATCATGGACTGCAGACCAGTGGCTCCAGGAATCCCCCAGGTCTTCAGAGAAAGATTGGGACTGCTGGGGCGTTCAGCCTTGTGATCTGGGCAACTACCAGGCTGTCACCCTCTCCAGAATGCAGACAGCCATAGTTGGACTACCCAGTCCCTGCAATGTCAGCCAATCTAATAGATATCTTTTGTGTATATTACACACACACACACACACACACACACACACACACACACACACATATATATATATATATATATATATATATATATATATATATTCTGGTATATACATATATATACTCTATCTGTTCTGTTCCTCTAGAGAGCCCTGACTAATACACCAGCTTGTATTTCAAAAGGTACAATGGCCAATCACATACTTTCTGTGTGTCAAATATTGTCCCCAATGACTGAGGAATTTGGGGCCCTATTTAAATGTTGAGAAACAGCAGCTCAGTACCCCAGGGTATCAGTGGAAGTTCTAATTCCAAACTTTCATGGCTTTCTTGCCTCCCAAGGCTCTTTTGACTAAATTACCTGGCCCTCCTTATTCAACCTTTTGAAAATGTCTTGGGTCTAATTAAAATTTAAGCTTGTAGGGCTGGAGAGATGCACCTATGCTCACATGGTACACAGGCAAGCAGACACATACACGTACATGAAAATAAATGTTTAAATATTTGAAATTTAAGCTTCAAAGTTATACTAGCTGGTTTTGTGTCAATGACACAAGCTGGAGTCATCAGAGAGGAAGGAGCCTCAGCTAAGGAAATGCCTCCATGAGATTCAGCTGTAAGGCATTTTCTCAGTTAGTGATCAATGGGAGGGCCCAGCCCATGGAAGATAATGCCACCCCTGGGCTGCTGGTCCTGGGTTCTGTAAGAAAGCAGGCTGAGCAAGCCAGGGGAAGCAAGCCAGTAAGCAGCACCCCTCTATGGCCTATACATCAGCTGCTGCCTCCAAGATCCTGCCCTGCTTGGGTTCCTGTCCTGACTTCTTTCAGTGATGAACAGCAATGGTGAAGTTTAGGCCAAATAAACCTTTTCCTCCCCAACTTGCTTTTTTGGTCACAGTGTTTCCTTGCAGCAATAGAAACCCTAAGACAAGTTTAAGCTTCAGTGGTTTACAGGATAAACTGGACTAGAAAAAATTGCTTCCATTTTTCTAATCTTTGCTTCAAGTCACTAGTTGAAGTTTTCTCTAACTCCTTGCTCTGTGCAGTATTATTGGTACTCACCCAAATATTGTCCCTCAATGGCACTTCAAGCCCTCACTGCCACAATACCCTCATTATACATCAAGACAATGGCAAGGACCAAAAGGCACAGAGAGAAGCCAGAACTCCCTAAGGACCCCAGGCCTGCTGGCTTCTTCATCCTTTACCCAATACCAACAGTAACATTTGGGCTTTGGCATTCTAGCCTGGGAGTCCTCCAGGAGTCCCCTGTGTTGCTGTTCCTGGAGAATTTCCCCCACAAGGGCAAAGGTTTTATCTCAGGACTATTGTAATGTTTAACTTTGTGTATCAACTTGACTGGGCTAAGGGATGTCTGGATAGTGGGTGACACATGATTCCTAAGTGTATCAAGGAGGGTGTTTCTGGAAGAAATCGGCATTTGGATGGATAAGCTAAACACAGCCTTCTGCATGTGGGTGGCATAATGCTATTCATTAAGGGCCAGAGTAAAAACAGAAGGTCTGAATTACTCCTCCCTTGTCCTCCAGTCTGCAGATGGCAGCTGGTGTGCTGTCTCGACCGCCACAACCAGGTGACAGAATTCCAATAATAGTACATATACATATACATGCATATGTATATGTATATGTATATGTACATGTATATGTATATATGTCCTGTTTCTCCAAAGAACTCTTAATTAAAGCAATTGTGGTTCCACTTTAAGGAGCGCTTGTGCCCGTTGTCCTCTAGGACAACAGAGAATACAGGTATTGGTGACACACAGTTGGACCCTAGCCAGTTTTGCCCCTGGTCTCTTCCTATCACATCTGTTCCTTGGTGACTAGTTCATGGGTGGAGCAGTTTTTTGCTAGCAACCAGTGTCTTGGTAGCTGGTAAAGAGTTAACTACTTAGTGCTCTCCCACGTTGCCATAGCTGCAGGTATAAGATTGCCTTCCTAACAGAGATACTGAGGACCAGCAAGGTGAGTTCCTGATGGGGAGCAGCCTTTGCTGGGGTGAGAAAACAGGTTTTGGAATTATACCATCTTCATTCCAAACCTGATTCCCTCACTGTTCACTGAGTAGCCATGTGACATAATTCTCTGTGCCCTAATCCCCTCATCTGTAAATTAGAAGGAAGCAGTGAATCAGTATCTGTAGGAGATTGGTTCCAAATACACTCTTCTGCCATGTACCAAAACCTGAAGATGCTCCAGTCCCTTACATAGGATAGTGAAATTTTTGCACAGAATCTATACAAGTCCTTCTTTACTTTTTAAGTCAACTCTGGACTACTTACAACACCTCTCACAGTGTGCATGCTATGCAAATAATTGTCACACTATATTATTTAGTAACAACAGGAAATAAACATATGCACAGTTTAGTACAGATATAATTTTAGAAGTATTTTCAATCCAGAGTTGATTGAGTCTGAGGATGTGGTTCTTGGAAATGTGAATGGTGAATGGTTTGTTGTAAAATTGGATATGAGTATGCAACTCAGCATTAGCCACTTGTCAGTACGGTGGGGATTGTAGGAAATGAAGCCTGTGGGAAGAGTTGGTTAGCAAAGCTGCTAGCATGCACATGGTCCTTGCCAAGTATTGCCTTCTGCCTCTATCCTGATAGCTACTTTCTATGCCAACCCAATCATCTCTGCAGTCATCCTTCATGCCAGATAACAAAGTAGGGGAGTGTGGGGAGGGGAGTGTGGGGTAGGGGAGTGTGTGATGGGGGTATGAGGTAGGGGAGTGTGGGGTAGGGGAGTGTGGGGAGGGGAGTGTGGGGAGGGGAGTGTGTGATGGGGGTGTGTGGGGTAGGGGGAGTGTGTGATGGGGAAGCATGGGGTAGGGTCAAGGTCAGGTCAGAACTCTCAAGTGCACAACCCCCTATTTTCCCATTTTTCTCAACAGGTCCCTCTCAATACCTACAGCCTGGAACCCTTGCTAAAACCTCTAGTATCAAGAAGCAAGCAATCCCAGGCTTGGGCAGTTGTCTTAGGTGTTGGGGGTGGGAGAGAGAAATGCTGGCACATGGACTATTCTTGCCAGCCCCAGTTCATAATCTGCTATGGATAATCATTGTTTATCAATGCTGGAAAAAATGACTGCAATTACATTTCACACATCAACACAAAGGGAAAAGAAAAGCTCCAGTGGAATGTCTGAGTCACCCTCTGGAGTCTTTAAATTACATTCATCATGGGCCTCTCTTTCCTGTATCCTCTCCCAGAAGGGGGAAGGGCAGGGCCATGTGCCTGTTGCTTGCCAGCTTGGCCAGACCCTGCAGACCACCCCCTGCAGACCACCCAAGACTCATTTTGCAGCTTAGAAGAGTCCATAAGGAGCTATTGGAGGGACCAGAGGGGACTGACGGACCATCCTTTCATAGCCAGTTACTCTGTATTCAAGGCTACTGTTGACTTGGGCAGGTCATTCACACAAGTACAAAAGCCCTATGGAATGAGAAGGAATAGGAGCCAACAAGGAGACACCATTGTCACATGAAACAGCTCCTTTACTGTTATATGCCTATTGAAAAATGAATCGTCTGGGCTAGGGAGACGGCTTAGTTGATAGAATCCTTGTTACATAAAAGTGAGGATGTTTGTCCAATACCCCCAAAACCCATGTACAGAAAGCTAGGTGCCTAGGACTGGGGAGCTAGAAACAGGAAGATCCCTGGAGTTTGCTGGCTGGCTTTCCTGGCCCACTAGTGAGCTCCAGGTAGAGACTGTCTCAAAACAATATAAATAAATAAACAAATAAATAAAGATAGGGAGCAACTGAGGAAAATATCAGATATCAATCTCTAGCCTCTACATGCATATGCACATCACACACACACACACACACACACACACACACACACACACACACACACACACATTGTTTCACTGAAAATAATAATATAGAAGATGAGGGGTATCCTCTGTCCCAGGATAGCAATGTGCCTGTAAGCCACCAGATTCATGTCTTCCAGCATATCATTTGAAGCAATCCACAAGGCCTGGCACCTGAACACTGGGCAGAAATTAAAACGCTGATCTCTAAGGTTCCATTGTAAATGCACAAAGCATTTTTAAAGCATCTGGGGTCGGGTAGTCCTGCACCCATTTGAGAATCTGATGAAAGCTATAGACATTCCCTCTCACAGATGCCAATAGGTTGACTTCAGATTTCAGGGGAGTCATGGGCTGGGAAGGTGGAACAAGTGTGGAACCCAAACTACACTAGACACACTTGCTGTCTGAGTGTGAGTGTGAGTGTGAGTGTGTGTGTGAGTGTGTGGGTGTGTGTGTGGTGTGTGTGTGAGCATGTCCATGGCATGCCCGTTGGTTCCTGGAATCTTTTGTCACACCTTATACTTTCCGTGTGTCTCTAAACATTTGATTTTTGAAAATAGGTTTGCTTGGCAACATAAGAAGCAGTTCACACATTCTGCTGGACCAGGCTAACCTCAGAACGAGTGCCCATGGTCAGGTCTTGGTGGGGACTTGGCCTTTTGTGAGGGATCTTTTCTACCAACACTAGAACTGTCTCAGTTCTCTCAGCTAAGACTGTGATCTCTGGTCCCCAAAGGCAATGATGTCAGAGAGCAAGGAACAACAGGTTTCCAGGCTGAATGTGGTGGTGCTGTGACACCCTTTGCTTCCAGAATCCTGGCCATCATCCATTCATTCTTCAACTTGGGCATCAAGTCTTCTGGCAGGACAGGAAGTGAGCAACAGGTCTGGGCCAGAACAGGCTATGTTTACACAGCACTTTTCTGCCTGCCAATCTGCTGTGAACTTTGGAACACTTGTCCACCATAGCAATACAGTAATTATCAATGGTGATTGGTGTGCCTTTCCACCTCATACAAAGTACTTATGAAGATACTTTTTATTGTGGAAAATATACATAAAACCTGTCAGCTTAACTATTTTAAGTGTATGATTCAGTGGCTTCAGGTACATTTATAATATTGTGCAACCATCACACCTATCTATTTCCAGAACATTCTTATTATTCCAAACAGAACTGAAGCTACTGTCTGTCTCCATGAATTTGCCTATTCTGTGGCCCTCTATAAGTGAAGCCACATAGTTTCTGTCCTTTTATCAATGGCTGATTGTCACCCAGGATAATGTGTTTGGGTTCTTTTGTGTTGTGTTTCAGTTCATATCATAATTCATTCACTTTTGTTGCTGAATAATATCCCATTGTATGGATATTCCACATTTTATTTACTCATTCAAGGCTATTGGTAGACATCAATGTTAGTGTACAAGTATCTTGTTAAGTCTTGCTTTTAATTCTATTCCTGCTTTTAACTTCCAAACCAGGAAATTGGACTCAGCAAAGGTGCCCAAAGTTAGGACCTACTGAGTGACTCAGCTTCTTGTGGAACAGAATTATTGAACTATATAGTAACTGGAGATAAGTAGAGGGAGTGGTTTTGGAGGGAGATTGACCACTTCTGGAAGTCCTACCTGCTTCAGGGTCCAGGGTGCCCTAAACCTGGACTCCCTGAGCTTTTAGGTCTGTGTATCCAGCTGTCAGGCACCCACTCACATGGCTCACAGGCACCAGATGCCCAACATGGTCAAACTTGAATTCATGCTGTGGACCCCACAAGTGGTATTTCTTCAGGGTTTTGTCTCTACCTAAACCGTGTGTGTGTGTGTGTGTGTGTGTGTGTGTGTGTGCGTGTGCGTGTGTGCGCGCGCGCGCGTGCGCGTGCATGAGTGTGTGTATGTCCAGCAGAGCTCTTCTTGGCTCCTCTAACCCATTCTACCTCCCAGAGATCTATTTGTTCTCTCCACTAGCACATTATTCTAGGTCAAGGTGCCATCTTCTCTTATGAACAGTAATGTAAATAGCTGCTGTGCAGGATACCTGATATGCAGCCCCTGTGAAAGAGTCATTTGACCCTCAAGGGGTCATGACCTACAGGTTGAAAAGCATTGCTCTACAGCTTATGTGCTAAACTTTTAGGTTACACATCAGGTTCCCTCTGGCTTCAGCACTTGGATTTTTGCCTCTGGAACCCTCCAGTCAGTTCTGCTACAGTTCAAGGCAGGCCCCAGAAAGGGATTCAATTAGGGAACTCCATGGCATTCTCTTCTCTAAAAGGAAGGAAGTACATTGGTAGCGTAGGGCCCCCTGGCACCACAGTTGTATCTTTGGCCTGGAGGAGCCTGACTGCTTTGAAGCCTCAGCTGGAAGCACTTGCTGAAACCTGAGGCCTCCCTTCCAGACCCAGGGTCACAGGTAGAGAGAGCTTCTAGGATAGCATGAGGAGGTCTGGACTGTGGGTGAGACAATGAGGAAGGATGCTTACTGTAGACTACCTCAAATGGAAGCTCCTAGCATTTCCCACACCTCACTCAGGTTGACCACAAAGCCTGTTGCCTTTATGGTGGTCAGCTGTGGAAGAATCCGGAGCCTCAGCCTCACTTCAGTGCACTGGTAGGGCCCAGCTGGGACGGGTGGGCAGAAGGCCCACTGTGTCAGTTCACCTCTACTGGCCAAGTGGAGAGAAGCAGGGTGGGCAGGTGGGGCTGAGTCGGAGGAAGCCTTTGGTGGGCATGTGAGTGGAGGGCCCCCTGGGCACAGCCCCACCCTGCCTGCCATCAGACTCACTTTCTCTTTCCATGACCAACCCCACCACCTGCATGGTAAGAGGAGTATAGAGCTGAAAAAGACTGTGTTAGAAGTGCCAGGAGACAGGCAAACTTAATTCCAGTTTAGGGAGATTCAGCCCAGGTAATGTCATAGGCATTAAGATACCCATTGCCATGAGAGGATGTGGGGCTGGCTTGTAGGTGAGATCTCACCTATGGGCCTCCTAGAATCTTTCAGTCCCATGTTTCAAGGACCCTTGGTTACTGGCTATGTCCCAGACACTTACAGGCAGAAGCCCCCACTAATTCTCAGTGGGCACAGGCTGTCACTTCAGACCCCAACCACAGCCACTTTCTCTCTCAGGTTTTCCTGCAGCCTCTCAGGTTTGAATTGGTCTGAGAGTCAGAGGCCCATATAGCCTCTTGGAAGATGGCTTTACAGGATCAAACTACCTGGTCATTCAACATGAGCTGCCCCTGTTCAGTCTCACGTACTGGTATTAACTCTCCTGGCATCCTGCCTCACTCCCTATATCCTCTGCTCTTACTTCCCAAGACCATACCTTAATAAAGCTGTGGCACATTGGCATGTGCCTTGTGGAACAGAAACTTGTCATTTGTGTTAAGGCTGAACAGTATGAATTTGTGTGTGTGTGTGATAAGGGGAGCTGTGACATTAGGATCCCACTCCTAGCTGGGCAAGAGGTATAATAGAAAATACAAGTTCAAGGCAGAAGGTCTCAATTCAAGGCAGAGAGAGTCTGGGTGGTGGCTCAAGGCACTAGTTTTGGGGTTGCCCAGGCAACTTTGGGGTACTAGTCTTGTGGGTTGGAAGTAACTGATCTTTTCTGAAAGAAATAGTGGGAGAGGGAGATAAATGACCCCTCCTCAGCTGTGATGTCTCACCTCCTGTGCAATGGTTTGTTCCTTCTGAGGAAATTCCTCTGGTCCCTCATGAGCCCCACTATCATTCACTCGCTTGCAGATTTCCCTTTTGTCAAGTGCAGAGGACTTGAGGCCTCTGTAATGGAGCTTATAGCTAGTTCTGGGGAATTGCGGCCTAAGACACCTAAAGGCTTTATGCTTCTAGCTCTTGTGTTCCTCTTCAAAAGAAAGATTTTCCCATTAGCTGGGAACAGGAGACTTTCCCTGGTCCAATCCTCCTCTTGACATATCTCTCAGTGGTTCAACTTTCCTGCCTCCTCTTTATTCTCACTCCATTCATGTGTCTATCAGCAAGCATTGTGGGGACACCCTAACAGTCAAGATGGTCCCTGTTGGCGTGAAGCTCCAGGGAGATGGACATTGACTTTCCAAACATGTGGCTAAGCTTTGGGAGGAGGAAAGATAAAGGAAGTGGGTAGATTTATACTCTGCCGGGCCTGAGCTTATATCCAGAACCTACCTGAGCAAAACCTATATGCCCTGGATAGCACAGCTCCCCTAAATCGCTCTCATGCAACACCCTATGACATTCTTTTTCTATTTTCCTTCCTTCCTTCCTTCCTTCCTTCCTTCCTTTCTTCCTTCCCTTCTTCTTCTTCTTCTTCTTCTTCTTCTTCTTCTTCTTCTTCTTCTTCTTCTTCTTCTTCTTCTTCTTCTTCTTCTTCTTCTTCTTTTTTTTTTTTTTTTGGTTTTTCGAGGCAGAGTTAATCGGTGACTTTGGAGGCTGTCCTGGAACTAGCTCTTGTAGACCAGGCTGGTCTCTAACTCAGAGATCTGCCTGCCTCTGCCCCCTGAGTGCTGGGATTAAAGGTGTGTGCCACCAATGCCCGGCGCCCTTTGACATTCTTAAAGGATTTGGTTAATAGGAAACAGTACCAACACATTAATCACTCAAGGCATCCTACCCTGCACTCAGCTCTCATGCTTTTCTGGCATGGGAACCACAATGACCTGGCCCCTTTCCCAGACATTCAACCAATGGCTCTCCCTGTAGCATTTTCCTAACAGCTTGTCCTATATACCCCTCCCACATGAACACGATACCCGTGTCTTACCTGGAGAGGTCTTTTCTCCTCTGTTTCCTCCATTCTTTTCCTCATAGGGCTAGCCACAGTGAGTGTCAGGGACTGCCTCCAATATTCCACAACAGTTCACAGAAGAAGGAGACAGCCTTTACAGGATGATTCTCAACCTGTGGGTCACATCTCCTTTGGGGGGTTCAAATGACCGACCTTTTCACAGGGGTCACCTAAGACCATTGAAAACAGATGTTTACATTATGATTCATAACAGTAGCAAAATTACAGTTATGAAGCAGCAAACAAAGTAATTTTATTGTTGGGATCAGCACAACATGAGGAACTATATTAAAGTGTCACAGCATTAGTAAGGTTGTGAAGCGTTACTCGACAGCAGGGCAGATATAGGAGGGACATTTACAATGCCTTCTACTCTCCTCCCTGGCTCTACCTTTCTCACCAGTTCTCACTGTACAAGAACCTTTTCTGATTGGTACAACCAAGTCATGTTCCACCATTTTTTATTCAATCTATTTGTGTCTTCATATTTCTGTTTTCTTTCTTCCTTCCTTTCTTTCTTTCTTTCTTTCTTTCTTTCTTTCTTTCTTTCTTTCTTTCTTTCTTTCTTTTTTAAAGACAGGGTTTCTCTGTAGCTCTGGCTGTCCTGGAACTCATTCTGTAGACCAGGTTGACCTCAAACTCACAGAGATCCACCTGCCTCTGCCGCCTGAGTGCTGGGATTAAAGGTGTGAGCAATCCCTTCCCAGATCTGTTTTGTTTCTAATGAACAGAATAGAGCTAGTCTTAAAAAAATCTTTTTGGGTGATGTTTGCATTTTAAACATGTATTTTGCACGTTTACACTTAATGTTTAGGGTATAGATAGAATCCACATTAAGCTGTTTTCCCTGTTTCCCCTTGTCCCACCTGGTTTTTGGCTTTTGTATTTTTATTTTCTTTTAGAGTAGATTTTATCTCATTTATTGGTTTATTGGTTATATATATGTGTGTGTTACTTTGTTTTTGATGTTTGCTTTTAGATTTATAGTATATAATAGGCATTTTTATTGTTTTTAACCATAGCCATTGTGGTGGTTCTATTTTTATCAAATTGACTCAAACTAGAGTTGCCTGGGAAGAGGGACCCTCACTTGAAAAATTTCCTCTGTTCAACTGGCTGTGGGCATGCCTGTAGGAATTTTCTTCCTTCCTTCCTTCCTTCCTTCCTTCCTTCCTTCCTTCCTTCCTTCCTTCCTTCCTTCCTTCCTTCCCTCCTTTCCTTATCTCTTCCTTTATTTTAAAATTATTTTTATTATATGTGTATGGGTGTTTTGCTTGCATGTGTGTCTGTGCTTCACATGTGTGCCTGGTGCCCACAGAGGCCAGAAAAAGGAATTGGATTCTTTAAAAGCTGGAGTTACAGATGGTTATGGCCTCCAGGTGGGTGCTGGGAATTGAACCCAGGTCCTCTCAGGAGCAGCCAGTGCTCTTAACCACAGAGCCATTTCTCCAGCCCTTATGTAGGCATTTTTTATTGCTAATTTATATAGTAGTGCTCAGCCCACTGCCGATGATACCATCCTGGAGCAGTTGGGCTGAGCTATATCACAGAGGTAGCTGAGGGTAAGACTGGAAGCAAGTTAGGGTTCCCCCATGACCTTTGCTTTAGTTCCTGCATTTAGATTTCTTCCTTGAGTTCCTGCTTTGGTTTCCTCCGTGATAGACAATAACTCATAAGCTAAAAATAAACTCTTTCCTCCCCAAGTTGCTTTTGGTCATGGTTTTAACCCAACAACTAAGAGGCAAACCTTAAGAGTCACCTTCAATTGTAGTGTGCAAACATATCAAAGAGCCTTCTGCTCACACCATCTCTGTCTTATGAACATTTTACTTGCACATATACTATAAATTTTATGCTACATTGATGTTTTTCATTATTTAAAGAGATTTTTAAAATAAATTTGAATTTTAAATTATTTACCATTTATGATATTTCTGTTATTTGTGTAGCTCAAGACATCCTATTTTCTAAAGGTCCTCTTTTTAACTTTCTTGTAGACTGATGACCAATTGTTTCAGCTTTGTATGTCTGAAAACTATTTCTCCTTCACTTTTTACACACACACACACAAGCACGCATGCATGCATGCACGCATGCACGCATGCACACATGCACACATGCACGCACACATATTTGCTTTGTATAGAAATCTAGGTTCACAGTGTTTTCTTTTAGCTCAAAACTGATCAGCTGTCATTCCCATTGTTTTTCGTAACCTTCCCCAAGTTGTTTTAACATTCTTTCTTGCTACTTTAAAGCAATTTCATTGTGTACTTTGGTAAAGCTTCTATATTTCTGGTTGCGCTTCCTGTTTTCTGAACTTAGGAAACTATTCCACTCGTTTCTCCCCTTTTATTTTCCTTCCTTCTTTTGGGGGTAGTTTAGTTATACACCAAGTTGCTTCAAGTTGATTGGTGGTCACTAAAACCTCACATACTTTTTCTTTCAGTCTTTAGTGTCTAAAATAGAATCATTCTCATCTCATGTGTTCTTCATTTCTATCTATATTACCAGGAGCATGTTTTTTAATCTTCAGAAGTTTGACTTGAGTCTTCTTTTTTTCATATATGTGTATTTCCTTTTCCTCCTCAATATGCTCACGTTGCCCTGTCTCTTCTTTGTCTTGTGGCTTGTATTTACATCTTTAAAAATATTCTGGTTTGTTGTTTCTATCATCTTATTCACATCTGCATTTATTTCTAAGAATTGAATTCTTCTTTCTGATACAGATTTATTTTTCTACTCTCTTGGCCCCGATCATTTTTATTGGGTGCCGGGTTATGTGAATTTCACATTGTTCAAGGCTCAAATCATCTTCTGTAGATGCCTTTACATTTTATTCTAGGATTCAATTAAGGTGCTTAGAAGCAATGTGCTCTTTCAGGACTTGCTTTCAATCCTTTAAGGTAGGACCAAAAGAATCTTTAATCAGGCTGACTTTTGCCATCACTGGTGCAGGGAGTAGAAGTACCATTATGTTTGATTTGTAAGCAAGAAAGGGACATGGCTAAGATTTACACTTAAAACCATTCTGGCAGCTTGAAAAGGTCAGGTGGGAAGAGATGGAGAGTATACCATCTATTCAGTCAAAGAGAGTAGAAGCCTCTACTCTGGTCGGACAGCAGCCATTTGTCAGGGTCTGGAATACTGGGGTTAGGTCAATGGTGCATAATATGAACATAACATGAGGAAGAAGTGGAAGTCTCAAGTGACCTGGGGTGTCCCAACTAGGCTTCTGGTTAGTTCTGAGGAAGTATTATCAATTCACACAAAACCATAGTAGAGCTTCCAGAGGCCAGAAGCTCCCAATTCTCCTTTTTTAATCACTCTGTTAGTACCAGGGGACTGGAAGAAGGAAGAGTCAGAGCCAGGACTATAACAACTTGGGTATCTGTTGGGTTTTAAATTCTGATGGAAAAAACAGAGTCAATGCTGTTAAGAGAATAGTACTGGTAGCCACTGTCTTCAAAAATTCCCACACCAGGTCCTACTAGATTATATAAAAAAAGCAATGGAGTCACCCATGCTAAATGTCCCTGCTATTAATCTAAACTAGCTGTTATCAGACCTGAAAAATCAAGAGTGAAAGACCTAGCCAAATATCCAAACAGGCCCATTTCAGCTGGTGTGAAAATAAATTTTCCCCTGACACACACACACACACACACACACACACACACACACACACACACACACACACCACCACCACCACCACCACCACCACCACCACCACCACCACCTGCACCTGGAATAACCTATCAGTCAATCAGTTTTTTTTCTGTTTTGGTCTCTGCCTCTACAAAGAAAGCAACTTGACATGACCAACATTCTCCTCATTCATTTTTTTTTCTGTTTTGTTTTCATTTTTCCAGCCCTCCTCTGCTATAAAACCCTCTTCTGTTTAGTCCATTGGCACTCTTATTCTGTTTTATGGCCTGAGATGTGTGATTCTAGAATTGAAACAAAGCTGATTAAGGTCTATAAACTAAACTGTGATCTTTGTCTTTTGATGGTATCCAATTTTAAGGCCCCGAGCATGCATGATTTCTCTTGTCTGTGACATCACAGACTTTTGCCTGTTCAAAGAGGAATTTCCTCCATATAAGTGTACCATCTGGTGCCTCTAAGGGCTTGGCAAATTAGAGTCTTTATGGCACTGTGTTTTTATAATGTGACACAAGCTTCAAAATGGCACCAATAGTTCCAGTGGTGCAATTGTATTAGTCAAGGATCAAGTCCAGCTCTTCTTAATGAAGAATGTTAGCAAAGAATTTCATTCATAAAATATAGAAATGACATCTTCTGTCCTCCCTGAGCTTCTCAGAGAAATTTCCTCAAGGCACAGGCAGGGTCTGTTTAGCCCTTGTCTGCAGCCCTCCTCTACCTCCATTTTCAAAGATGTACTTCCTCAAACCACATGCTGTATAATTTACCCCTTTATCCAATATAACTTGTTTTCTGGCAGGAGACAGTCGTGAGTCAAGTGCTCAGTGGGAGCTGTGGTTAAAATTCGAGTTGTCCACGCCACTGTAGGAGAAAGGGTTAAAAATTTAAAAGTAGAATGTTCAGCATCTGGGACTCGCTTTCCTCTTATTTCCCTTAGCTATGAATTTAACAGAGATAGTTAAATGTTTCTAATTAGCTTGAACAATTTTCAAAAAGAAACAAGTCCCAAGCTGGGCGTTGGTGGTGCACGCCTTTAATCCCAGCACTCGGGAGGCAGAGGCAGGCGGATGAGTTTGAGGCCAGCCTGGTCTCCAGATCGAGTGCCAGGATAGGCTCCAAAGCTACACAGAGAAACCCTGTCTCGAAAAACAAAACAAAACAAAAAAAACAAAAAAACAAAAGAAAAAGAAAAAGAAAAAGAAGAAGAAAAAAAAAAGAAAAGAAAAAAAGGAAACAAGTCCCTATCCTAGGGACCCAAGGAAGTCATCAACATGGGCAAGCTGCAAGCTACAGGAGCAGTTGCTTCCCTGGGACGTCTGGAGCTGAGCTGTGACAGCTGAAGCCCAGGGAATGATTTGAGGAAGTCTCACAATTCAAACACTTTGCAAACTGGTGGGGCCTCCTCTCGTTTCCTCTATGTGTTTCACACATACGTGCACACCCAAATAAGCCAGCCTAAATATATTGTCAAAGTCACACTTGGGGCTGCTGTAGTTCTTCATTTGAAAGTAATTAAAAACAAAAGCATTAACTGATGGTTACAGACCTCCATTTTAATCTGAAATCCTATTTTAAAATGAAAAAAAAAAAAAAAGCAAAGGGCTAAATTAGCCATATAATTAACCTCATACCAAGGATCTAAAAAGATGCAGGCCCCCAGACTGCCTTCCTAAGCTAGGAAAACACTAACTCTGGTCTCTGTCTCCTGGCACCGACTAGGCAGCCCTTAAGTGATCTTAAATACCAAAGCATGCCCAGGCTGTATTTCTTAAGTACCAGAGCTGAAATTTCCAACATAACAAATCTCAAAACATTTGGTTTCCAGCAGGGCCTGGATATGTTTGAGCCTGAATTTTGCCCAAGTCTGGGGTAAAAGAGCACAGGAATCTAGTAGGAGGGAGGGGAGGGCTAAAGAACAGAGCCCAAGTGATGGGACTGAAAATAGAAACAGTCTTCTGAAAGGTTCAGAGAAGATAATGTGCTATTAAAGATAATTTTCAGAAAGAGATAAAAATCACGACTCGCCTACAAAAATAAAAATGCCCACATTAAAGAACTTATTTACTACCAGGAAGCCAGGCAGATGTTCAAATGAGAAGTTAATACACACATATTTTTGTAGGGTAGAGGAATGTTGAGATGCATTGCAAATGGAAACAAAACTGGTTTTCCCCCAAATGAGTAGGAAGTTAATTATATCAGACAGAACATAATTTATGTATCTATTACTTATAGTTTATAGAGCATTGCAAAACAGCTCAAAGACAATGAACAGAAGAATCCAATCCCCTGGAAAGCTGGGCTGTACAAGGTACATAGTTTTCTATTGAGACACCATTTTTTCTATAGTATGCATAAAAGTTATCAAGGGGATTTAAGCGTCTTTGAAAGGACTGCACTTTCCTAGAGAAGACAATGTCACAGAAAGGGATATTGTTGGAATTTCTGTGCCAAGGATTGGGATAGAAAGCAGTGGGAAAAGCTTAATAATTGTATTATTGATTAAATTGTTATTTCATGTGCATAGAAGCACAGACATAAAATTAGAATTTAAAGGCCAGGGCATGTGGTCTTGATGGATCTTCTAGTATAAGGTTTCCATTTCACAGAGAAACCTGAGGACTCTGGGCTAGCATCTGATCAAGGTCACACAGCTGTGATCAAAGATTTTCATCCTTGGGGCCATTGTTAGACAGACTCAAGGGGACCTAAGACTTGCCCCCAATCATGGATGGAAAATATGCATACCTGATAAATGCATTGCTCTGTAGCTGGGTCTACAATTTTTTTTTATCACACAGATGATCTGCCTCTGCATTATAACCAACAGCATACAAAATGCACCTCGATTTAGTTATAACAGCCATAACAGAAATGACTACCTCCTTAGAATTCTTGATGTCCCCTCCCCTTTGTCAGAAAACATTTTAATAGCTTACAACACTCAAATTAAAAGGAAAAAGGAGTCTAAAAAATTTGAACAATGCATTCCTTTTCCCTGAATGAATTTATCCTGTAACATGTGGAGGCATTCCAGATCATTCCATTGTCGCTTCTGAAGTTAACTGTTTCAGCATCTAAGAAGTAAAAGGCTAACACAAGTGTTTGGTTGTGTAAATGTGAAGAACAGGCACATGGTTTAATTCCCCAGGATTGAGCAAGCGCTCTTTCCCTCCTGTGTCCTTTCTTCCTTTTGTTCAGTCCCATGGCAAGGATGGAGACTGTTTTAGGGCCTCTGAAAGGAAGAGGAAATGAGAAAACAAACTAGCAGAGGTTGCCAATGAGATAATGTGGAAGTCAGAAGGAAAGGAGGATGTCCCAAGTCACTGCCTCTCCACCTGTGACTGGTGGTGGAGACCCTGCTTTAGAAACCAGGTCTTTCAATGTGTACAACTGACCAGAGCAGAACCCTGAGTACAAATTGTAAACACTGTGATGAAGAGAACAGACTTCCAGCACAGCTATTACATGTATTCCACAGCAAAGATCGCTGATCATCTGGAGGTGATTCCATGAGCTGCCACTTAAAATAAGAGTTAGTCACTGGGTAGTGTGGCCTTTAATCTTTGAGTTCAAGTCTAGCCTGGTCTACAGATTGAGTTCCAAGACAGCTAGAGCTACATAGAGCCTGTCTCAAAAACAAATAAATAAATAAACAAACAAACCAAAAAATAACAAATAAATAAAAAGAAAGATAAGAGTTAATCTAAAAACCACAGGCTCTCTCATCTGACTGAGACAGGTCAGGGCCAGGAGCACCCAGAAACCAGCTAAGACTGTGGGCATTCCTGAGGTTAGGACATCAAGGCACTACCAATCATGTCCTGATGCCCTTCTTAGGAGAGGTCCTCTATGTGGACCTCACTCCCAAGCCACTATCTGCTTAAGAATTGAACTTTCTATTATAATGTGTGTCTTGCTGTTATGTGTCTACTATTAGATTAAGAATACCATACACAAATCCATTGCTAAAACTTATAAAATATTTAGCACAAAGAGCAAAGGTTTATGTTAGCTCAGACTTCAGTAAATGGTATCAATATAGGTTTAGACATCATAACAAATATCAGGGCACCATCTAATGGAAGACATTTGTTTGAGGTGGAACTAACAGGAAAGGGGGAATCTGGGAACTATTTGTTCTTTCTTCTCTTTAAAAACATATAAAAATCAATTAATTAAAATTTTAAAAAGGTATGCTGGATCTACTCTGGGCCTCTGGCTTGGCTGTTTAGTGATATTACCACCCACTGAGACAATGGGGAATAGAAAAATTGGAAAATTCTGAGAGTAAAGGATACAGAATAGGTTTGGATGTGGTGATGCCAGGCAGTGTGAGGGATACAGGTAGCTACATCTTCCAGACCAGGGGAAAATCAGACTGAAATTCAGACTGCCAAAACTACAATGGCAGTTGTCAGTTTACAAAGCCTTCAGATGCTAAATATGGATGAGAATTTTCTGTCTAGCAGCTGTAAGAAATTGGGATGATCAAACACATGGTCTCCACCCTCATTCGTGAGCATGTAATACCGGGCAAGTAACTGCAATTAGAACAAGGACTCCAAAGATTCCCCACCTACTGCACATGGGCTTTCTACAATGGATCTTTCCTGCTGCTGGGACATTGTGGTACGTGTGGGAGAGTGGGCTTCTCTGATTCACCATCCACAAGTTGTTGTGTTTGTTCACTCTGTAGCTCAGTGGCTGGCTTTGGTGTCCATATTAGGCAGAAGGGAGGGGTATTCTCCAGGGCTATGTAATCCGTCAGTGGGTGATCCGTTTGCACCTGCCACGTCATCACTGATGACTTCAATCAGCTAAGACAGCCAAGAGAAAAGAGGGGATGTGTGGGCAAAACATGAGTCATTGTGCATATCTGTTCTCTGAACACACAAAAATGCCCACCATGTGAGTCCTGGCCAACTTCTGTGCCCAGTTCCCACATAAACAACCTCCCCCACCTCTTCCTTGCCACTCCTGTTCTCTGTGCTCCCAACATTCTTGAAAGCCTAAGTCTTTATTAATCCTTGAGGGATCAGCCATTTTCTGGGTTTAGAGTTTAAAGCAAGGAGGGGGGGGGGCAGGAAGGAAGCAGTGAAACCCAATTTGAAACAGCCTCAACTATGAAGCCTGAAGCCTCAGGGTTGGTCAGCTTCATCTTTCATTTCCTGATGAGATGACGATAGTATCCACTTTGAATGGCCCTTTCAACCCAGATGACATGTTTTAGAAAGAGCTTATTATGTGCTAAGAGCTAACGCTTTGGTGTGCTTGAGCTGTATTAACATCAGGTGCTCTTTGAAGTCTTTCACACAGTTAATCCTTACAATAACCCTAAGGAACAATTACCTTTATTTTAGAGGTGAAGAAACTAAGATTCAATAAAGAAAGTTGTCCAGGTCCCACCCAGAGTTAAAAAATGGCAGAAGCAGAATCTTCCCCCATTCCAAAGAATTGTCTAGAAAATGCACACTCTAGTATTTTTCAAGGGTGGTGGTCTCTGGGTCAGCAGCAGTATCATGTAAGAAGATACAGAAAACACACAGTCTGAACCTAACCCAGAGCTTCAGACTCAGAGACACCTTCTGAAGATGAGCAGAAGCACAATGGTTTGATGAGCCCCTTTAGGATGCTTAGCCAAGCCTGAGACATGCCTTGGCAGATGATGCCCGGATGTATTAGATCCCTATGCTCACTAATCTGCTAGATGTTAGGCACTCTGTGTGCTGCTATCACTGAAATCTGGTTTTCTTATCTCTCTCTAAAAGAAATGTGGTCTCTTGCATAGCTAGTGAGGTTAGACCATAAGGTCAGGCTTCCCACTGTATCCATAAGTGGCTTTGTCACAGCAGGCCATGACATGCATCCCAATTCTCTCACCACATCCATCATCCAGCCCTGCATCCCCACTCAAATCAGGGCTTTGGGTCCCAGAAACATTGGTCTGGGCTGTGAGGATAATCCTGGTTCTAGTCTCCATGTCAGCCCTTGCTCAGAGGCTAGACCCAAGTCAACTTCTCCTGAGTTGCTTTTGATCCCCCCCTTTTAGGGAAAGGTCCAGAGATGCTCCCTAAGTCCCATGGATGAGTCCTGGCCTCATACCCCACTCTTAATACTGAACACCACAACTAGTGTCCCATTGGTTTAGATTATTTAATGGGCTCCCAATTTCCTCAGTATCAGAGCTTCTCTTTTGGGGTAAGTTCTTTCTGGTTATAAATAACTGTCCTTGAACCCCAGATCCTGACAGAATATCCTGGCTACCTTCTAGAACTCTCATTCACTGCCAGTCTCAAACTTGTGGGTCACTAGGTCCCATCACTTTTTATGTTCAAAACACCAAGTCTACCCCTCACTATGATTCTCCTCCATTCTCTGAGCCTCTTAGTGTGTGACCCGGCCATGTTGATGCCAACCCCTGTTCTGTTTCCTCTGGACCCAGAAGAGGCTGCTGCACTATCTTAGTCAGGGTTTCTATTGCTGTGAAGAGACACCATGACCTCAGCAACTCTTATAAGGGAAACCATTTAATTGGGGCTGGCTTACAGTTCAGAGGTTTAGTCCATTGTATTCATAGCAGGAAACATGGAAGCATCCAGGCAGACACAGTGCTGGATAGGTAGCTGAGAATTATACATGTGGATTATCAGGCAACAGGAAGAGACAGAGTTTGGACCTGGTTTGAGCATTTGAAACCTTAAAGCCACAGTGACTCACTTCCTCCAACAAGGTCATACCTCCTAATCTCTCCTCAAGTAGAGCGACTCCCCAATGACCAGACATTCAAATAGATGAGCCTATGGGAGCTATTCATTTCAAGCCACCATATGCACCATAACAGGCCACGCAGACTGGAGACAGACAGAAGACCCTCCTGGTCCTACAAACCCCCAACCCACCCTGCAGAGTCCAGAGGAATCTTAGACCTAGGCCCTTCCTTTTTATCTACCATGCTACAGCCCCCTGACCCTCCCTCACAGAGAGCTTCCCTGCAGCTACTCTCTTAGGAGTCCCTGACATAATTCACAAACTTGCATGGACCCAGAGTCAAGGCTGAGTCAGCCCATGGAAGTCAAGACCATGTGTGTTGAGAATCTTCCCCAGGACACTGACAGCCAACTCCAAATGGAATGCATTGGGTTCATTTTGCAGTTTGTAGCAAATGTTTGGATCATTACTTATCACCTGATGGAAGACACTCTTAAATGTCCCCTTTATCTATTCTTGGAATCCAAAGAAGAGAAGCAATGAGCTCTTTGCCTGAACCAAGCAAGTTAGAACTTAGAGTAAGGGTGGAGCCCTGCTACTTGGTCTCAATGGCCCACGTGAGGCAAGGGCACTGCTTTGCTTTGGAAAGAGGTTAGCTATTTGTCAATGAAACCAGCTGTAAGCCTGAGACAAAGTGGGTGGGGAAGGGTGTGGGTTCCTGAATCCAAAGGACCTTGAGTTAGAGGTGGGATTTTGTCCGTTTCCTATCTGCAGGAATTAGGCAAGTCACTTAAAGTCTTTGTCCAGATTTGATTGTATTATCTATTTACTGGGAGAAACTTTACTCGTTTTATTAAATTGTTAGGAGCAGACAGTAATCCTATGTGTCTAGTAACTAGGGTTGTACCTGGCATAAATGACTGCTGCTACCCACTCATTCCTCTTTCCCAGTCTACTGTACATTTGGGTTGATGTTAATCCCTAGAAAAAAAAGGAAAGTTGCAGGTGAAATTGTCTGGAGCCATGCCATAGTGACCCCTTTTGTTTGTGAGTAATGTCAGGCCAAGCACTTCTGTAAGGAGGTTGACCTGGGCACACTGTGCACCAGGTATCTGGAAATGCTGTGGTGGCCAGCATCATCTGCTTGGTACAGCACCAAAGAGCCCAAGGAAGGACTTTCATAGAAACCATAGCTCAGTTTCTTGGATGAACAGTAGGACTGGTTGAAACAAAAGTTACAAGCTCACAGACAGGGCGACTTAGCCTTCAGGATTAGAGCTCTCTTAGGTCAAGACTTTGCCTTCCTGCTTAGTTCCTGTACCAGGACACCTGGTAACGACCCACACACATTTCTTAAATTAATAAAAGAATGAGCAATTGATTCCAAGTATTCAATGGACTCTGCAATGGGTAGTTAGGAAATTCAAAGTATTTGACAATACAAAACTTTGCCAACAATTTGTGTTTTAAACTATATCTAATAGAAGTCATCTTTTATGTGTACAGTCTTGAGTTCTATTAAATATATAATAGTTCTATTTAATATATAATAAATATGTAATATTTAATATATATAATATATAATTAAATAAATGCTACTAACAAAACAAAGAATTGCAACACCATAGAGAATGTCTTTCTACCACTCCTTGGCATTCAGACTATCCCTTCATTCCCAGCCTCTGGCAGCCAGGGATCTGTTCCGTGCCCCTAAAACCTATAAAGCAATATAAGTAGAATTATATAGCATTACCTCACGGCTTACTTTACCTAACATCATGCTTTTGAGATTCCTTCATTCATTCATTCATTCATTGAGATTTAGTCACTCACTGAGATCCCTACTTTATGTGAGATAACCAAGCTAGTTTTCATAATGCTATATACTATTTTTTATTCCCATCATTAACATGAGAGTTTCAGTGTACACCAGTAGTTTGTTACTTTTTATTAAAAATGAGTATCCCACAGAGTGAATGTGTCAGAGAACATTTGTGAAGCGACATTGGCTTGCATATAGATTTTGGCAATCACTAATAATCTTGTTATACACATTTACTTTATGAATTTTTATGTGAATATAAGTTTTTATTTCTTCAACATAAATATCTTGAAGTGGGACTGGTATATTGCATAGCAAGTACACATTTAACTTTGTGAAAAGTGACTAATCTATTTTCTCTAATGGAGATGCTATTTTGCTTTCCCACCATTAGGGTGTGAGCATTCCTGTTGCCTCACATCCTTGCCAGCCCTTGTGGAGTCAGTGCATTTAGCCCTCTTTGTAGTTATGTGATGGTATCTGCTTCTGGTTTTAATAGGCATTTCCTTACAGTGCTGAGCATCTCTGCTTGCTGTTCTGTTTGCTAATGCATATTTTCAAAGCTTTTACCAGTTTAAAAATTCTGCTCTTAAGGTTATTTTTTTAAATATTTATTCTCTGAAATATAAATGTAATGTCTGATGTGATCTGCAAATATTTCCCCAAGTCTATGAGGTTTCCTCCTCATTATCTTTGACACTTCTGTAACAGAAATAAAAATGTCTAAGTTGGATAGAATCCACTTTGTTGTTTTTGTATGTTCATGAGTTGGTTATCATGTTTAAGAACTTGTTCACTAACTTAGGATCACAAAGATCTTCTCCTCTGTTATTTTTGCAAAATTTTATAGTTACAAGTTCCACATTTAGTCTATGATTGACTATTGGTTCACTCTTGAATAGAGTAAGCATTAAACCCAGCCTTAATATATGTTATATAGGGTATGCATTTTGATACATATATAATCATATAATATATGCCTTATATGTATAACATAAAGAGTGAAGAAATGGACTTCCACAGATATTGTCAGATCATTTTTGACATATGCAAAGGTGACTTCATGGGGGAAAAAGTAGTCCTTTATATGCCCTACATGTTATGTGGGATATATATTTATATGGTATGCATATTATATATAATACATTTATATATTTTATATATAAGCATATTTTATATAGGGTATATATGTTGAACAGAGTATAAAGTATATATTAAAGTTCTTTGTTCTGTATAGGATGCCTACTTGTTAAACCATTAATTGAAAGAACTACCCTTTCCCCCATGACATCAACCTTGTATATGTCAAAAATGATCTGACAATATCTATGGAAGTCCATTTCTTCACTATCTGTTCTATAGATTCCTTTCATCAATATCCCTCTGTCTTGATTGCTGCAGCTTATACTAGTGAGTCTCCAAGGCCCATGACATATGTGTGACAGTTGTGTAGCTTGGTCTATTTGTGGGACTCCTAGCAGTGTGATCAGGGCCTGTCCCTAATGCTTGAGCTGGCTTTTGGGAACCTAAATTTTGGGAACCCCATGCTGGGTTGCCTCGCCCAGCCTTAATACAAAGGGAGGAGCTTAGTCCTACCTCAATTTGATATGCTATGCTTTGTTGACACTCATAGGAGGCCTGCCCCTTTCTGAACAGAAGCAGAGGTGGAGTGGATGGGGGGTGGGCAGAAGGGAGGTGAGAGGGAGGGAACAGGAGAAGAGGAGGGAGGGTAAACTGCAGTCAGGATGTAAAATAAATGAAAAAGACAATAATTTAAAAAATATAGTCTGCTTCAGAGTTAGTCCAGTTGTGCATTCCCACCCAAATGTAGTATATTTGCCCTTATCTGTCAAGAATACTTCTGTGAGTTTTGATTGGAATTGTTGCAAATACAGAATTGCATTTTACCTGGGGTGAATATTCTAACTTGTAAATATGTTCTCTTGGGGAGGTAGAAGATGCAGAAGCCTAGCCTGGACCTGAGAGGTCATCCTGACCCCTGTCCCTGTTCTGCCACTAACAGACAAAGTGTTCTTAGGAAAGCTACTTCTACTCTCTGTTGTAAATGGAAAAGCTGGAAGTTCAACCAAAATATCACCTTTCAGCTCAGACAGTCTGTTTCCCAGTGTAACCTTGAAATGACCTGCCAGGAACAATAAACCATGTCATCAGGTCCACCTCAGGGCCCAGCTGATGAGAAGTTCCAACAGAAAAGCCATGCCTCAGAAGTCAGGTTAAAAGACAACAGTTTCCTAAAGGAGTCCTGGCAAGTCTGGATTCAGAGGCTTCAGCCAGCCAAGGCCCTCCCTCTTTGCTGGGGCACTAAGAGCCTGATAAGAAGCCCCTGAATGACAGTACGAGATACTGGCCTGTCTGTGATAGAATAACAGGCATTAGTCTCTGCTACCTCCAGGCTAGGGAAGCTTGTGTGAGTAGACACTTCCAGGTGAAAGGGAGAAAAGCCAGGTGGCCCCATGGTGGTATTTATAGTGCTCAAATACTGGAGGCAACCCAAATAACCAACAATCAGGGAATGCTTAAACAAAGCATAGGCCATCAGAACCCTGGAATCCAGTGTAGCTATTATTAATAACAATGACAAGTATGTAGAGTATGCATTATAGTGTGTAATAGATAAAATAATGTCAAATAAAGAATTTGGGGAATCAAACATCATTTGCACACCATTAGAGTGAGCTAACATCTTTAGGAGCCACACTGATGGGGTTTGCAAAGAAAACAGAGTCTGTAATTGATAATATGGGTTTGATCAAGCAGTTGTTCTAGGTGGTCCTATGATAAGGGACTTGGGGTTTCAGTGGTGACTAGGACTGGCAGCTTGTCTGAGAGGACATCACAGCAGAGTAGGGGTTCTACCACTACACAAGCAACTAGGAGGCCAATTCTGATGAAGGCTGTTTCCACAATTATTCTGCCTCAAGATTCCAAGGCAGAGTACTAAAAGTCTAGACTGGATCAGCTTTAACACAGCCTCCCTGCCAGGCATCTCTGGAACATGAGACACAGCTTATAAGACACATGTTAAACAAAGACAGGAGCCAGCTGGCACTCCCTCGGCTATGGCTACCCAAGTCACAGTCTGGGATGAACAATGTCCTTGAGCCTCTAGCACTGACCTTAGGGACTCACAGACTGAACATCCCCTAGTCCTGCCTTGAGAAACTTCCCATCCCTATGTCTCTCCTCCATACAGTGCTTAGTCTTCTACCCACAGAAACCAGGAGAGAGGGAGGGAGTATAGGCTCACTGGGTCTTCTGTATACAGTACCACATCCTTAGCAAACTGTGGAGGGCAAGGTTGTCTGGACTTAGATGTCCTACACTCTGACCCCAGCTCATGATCTTGTTGGTGGTCCCAGCCAAATGTCATAGTTTATACACATGTACATGGAAGAGTTGTCCAAACTTCACAGAGGACTCTATAGTCACTGGTAGAATAACACTGGAGAAATGTGCTTGTTGATGAGGAAACAGAGGTTCAGAGAGCCCCCAAGATTGAGTCCAACCCTCAACCACAGCACTAGTCCCATGGCTAGGACCAGAGTAGTCAGCCACTAAGTAGGTTTCTTGTGGAGTTCAGGGTTCACACTTAGAGCCAACTGGGTCACAGATTGGCCTGTAGGACACAGGAAGGGGATGGGCCTGAGACAGTTGAGTGACCATCCTGACTCCCAGGAAGTCCTTCTGGACACAGGCTGGACTCTCCTGATTCTAAGAACTCAGGGGGTTCCTCAGTGGGAGGATAAGGAGCATGACTTGCTGTATCATAATTGCATCACTCCTTTGTTGATAGTTAATTAGTTAATTACCGTGGGAGAGGCAGAATCCAGCAGAAATGCCAACTCGGGGCTGGAAACAGCACTTAAACTATGAGTAACTCTCATTAACTCTGATAACAGGCCTCTTCTACTGGGAGCAGGGTTCAGAAAGCTGAAACCTCCCAGAACACCCCAATTCCCTGAGCTACTGAGCACTAAGGCAAAGAGGCAGGAGAACAGGCCCAAGTGTCCTCAGAGTAAACACTGCTCCACAAGATTCAGTGTGGGGAAGAGATTGAAAGCCCCTAAGTAAGTTACGTGAGTTTAGACACCCACCCATGTGTGACCTGGGCTAAAGGAAGATCTGCTTGCTTCAGGGTTCTGTGGAAAGCAGGTGTCTTTTGACTTCTGCTCTGGGTCATTTATAATTGGCCCAGAAACATCTAGAAGATTCCAACTGAAATATTCAACCCTGAATAGTCTATTTTAAACTTCTTCAGTGCCTGGCAGAGAAGCTACTGTTCACAAAGAATCTGTGAGGCCATGAACTGAATCATTTCTTTTGGCTTTGAAGTCACAGCTATCATAAAGGTGGTAATGAGCCTGTTCATGTCTTGAAACATCTGTTCACATGCACCCACATCCTCTTGAGGGGCTGGAGGTCTCCCCCTACACCTCCACAGCCCCTGCTTTGCTTAGCTGCCTCATCCAGAAGCCCTAATGATCAGTGACCATATAATTTCTCAGCCAACCCAGGAGGCTTTGGAGGGTGAAAGGAGACAGAGCTACTAATCATGGCATTGAGGCAAGAGACAGAAACCATGACTCTCCCTGCAAACTGGGTTGTTGGGGTCACCTTTCCAAAGATAAAGTCCAAACCACTTAAGGGGTCCTTCCGACCACACCCCCCTGCCCCGCCCTCCACCCTGCCACTTTCCAGGCCTCAGATTTCCTTCAATGTCTGCCCATCAGCTCACCTCAGCACCGTTCTGTATACTGCTCCCTCTGCTGCCTGCCTGCCCACCCCACTCTACAGCTAACTTCAATTGACCCCACAGCATCCGACTTCTTCCAGCACTTCTTCCTGGAGGCATTTCCCAGTCCCCACTCCTGCTCTCAAGTCTGAGTGGGATGTCCCTCTTACTGCACCCATGTTCCATCACTGCTCCTCACCCTGGCACTTATTCCCTCTTTGAGAATTGCCAGCTTGAGGTCTCCATGAGCACAGCCACGGTGTTGGTCTTGACCACCTTGTCTTCCCAGAGTCTGGAGCCAGGCAGCTGCATGCCAAATGAATGAGTCACCTGTTCAGACTTGTACTCAACTCCATCATCTCATTCCCATCAGCTGTATTTTCCTCGCACAGGTGGTAAGCTTCGTCTAACTTCAGAACTCATCCTATTCTCATTACAGATTTCAACATAGGAACCAGCTAGAAAATCAGCGTTCACTTCATGTAGGCAATGGTAAATTCCACTTAAATTGATCCATCTCTGAATGGACATTATGGAGATTATGGTAGAGAAACTGTCCCGATAACTTTGATACAGAAACACTTAATTATATTTGTCACTAAATGAATTCTTTTTTTTTTTTCTTCGAGACAGGGTTTCTCTGTGGCTTTGGAGGCTGTCCTGGAACTAGCTCTTGTAGACCAGGCTGGTCTCGAACTCACAGAGATCCACCTGCCTCTGCCTCCAGAGTGCTGGGATTAAAGGAGTGTGCCACCAACGCCCGGCAATGAATTCTTTAATTGCTTGGGAATGCAAAGAAAACTATAACATTTAAACATTTTGTTTTGAAATACCTTTGCCTTAAGAATAGCAACTACATCTTGGTGTTACTCATAGTTTGACAGCTGATTTCATGTCTATTAATATATCTACTCTCACATTGGATGAAGGAAGTAAGACAGACCCTCTTGCAAATGAAGAATAAAGAAGGTTAAGTAAAGGACTTGCTCAAGCCTCAGGCCAGCATCTGGCAGAGCCTAAAGTCATGTACACAGGTGTGACTGAAGCCTCTCGTGCCAAGACTTTCTCTACAACAACCCTTATCTACAGAAAAGGGAACCAATAGAGGGCTGACTGTCTGAAATCATTGGCCATGGATTTCAGATGAAATATTGTCATTCACTCTGATGGTTAATTTTCACTGGACTAAGAGATAAGACCTTATGTTAAAGCAATGTTTCTGGGTGTGTCCATGAGGGTGTTTCTTGAAGAGATCAGCATTTGGATCAGTAGACTGAGTGAAGAAGCCCTTGTCAGTGTGGGTGGGCATCATCCCACACATTGAAGGTGTGGTACAATCATCCAAACCACTGGGGGTATGACTATAATCATCTAAGCCCCTGGAAGTGTGACTACAACCATCCAAGCCACTCAAGGTGTGACTAGAATGAGAAGGGAAAACAAAGGAGACTTCTCTTTGCTTCAGATGAGATGCTATCTTCTCCTCAAACAGTCACACCACCAGTATGTCTGGATCAGCAGCTCACAGAATACAAGTGGTGGGACTCAGCTTCCACACTTCCGTAAGACATCCCCCATCTCAGCTGGAAAGATTCTAAGAGTCAGAGAACCAGGGAGTATGCTGTGTCCTAGGCATGTCAGAAACTACACCTATGAAGTCTCACCTACGTGGCTTTCTAAACACAAGCTGAGCAATAGATATGCAAAATGGATGAGGAGTTGTGGGTTTAACCCTATACAAAGTACTACAGGCAACTAAGGAATGCAGAGTGGAGAAGCACTCCAGGAAGAGCACAGCAAATGGTCATCCATACCAAATGGTCAGCTCTGGAAATCTACATATGAATAACATAATACAGAGTGAGCTGGTTATATTTATGTATTTAGGAATACACATATATTCCTATATACATAATATATACTTATAAGTATATATAGCATTATATATTTTATGAATATATAATATATATATATTTCTAAATACACACACTTTGTGTATATAATTAATTAATTAGAAAAAGATGCCATGAATTTGAAAAGGGACTAGGAAGGGTAAATGAGCAGAAGGAAAGGGAAAAGGAGAACTGATATAATTATACTATAATCTCAAAATAATTAAAAAGAACCCCCCCCATGCGTGTCCATATGGGTATGTGAATTCAGGAATGTGGGTGCATGCCCATGAGTTTGCATGTGCATGAGTAGGCTAGCAGACAACGTTGTATGCCCTCCTCAATTGCCCTTAATCTAATTTTTGAGACAGGGTCTCTCCCTGAACCCAGAGCTCTTTGATTTGGCCAAGAGCTCCAGGGATTTTTCAGCCTCTTCTTACCCCAGCCCTGGTGCTGGAGTTACAGATGCATACCACTACACCTGGGAATCTAAACCCAAGGCCTCATGCTTGGATGGCAAGTATTTTACCAAGTGAGCTATCTTCTCAATACCGGCATTTCTTTACACACAAAATGTAAATACTATATATATATATATATATATATATATATATATATATATATAATAGTTCTGACATTATATATGTATGCATACAAGCATGCAACATTACATATGTGTACATATGCATTATATTGGTATTATAGCAGGTTTTACTTTGCCTCCTTGATTATAACTCCATCAGGATCAGGAATTTATGTCTTTCATGCATGCATATTTGTAACACAAATAATATAAACCCAGAGACAGATATTGGGGTTCAACTTGAAGCTCAGAGAAGCAAAGCATCCAGCCACTAGCTCTTACCTCTACCTCATATTGAAAGGGTGATCCTGGCTCCACGAATCCTCAGAGTGCAATCCTTTTCTTGCCTGGAACTAAACCTCATATGAGACCCTTTGCTTCTTTCTTTTATACCTTCCTAGTGATGGGATTAAAGTTGTGAACTCTGTCTCACTTTTGTGTAGCCCAGGGTGGTCTTAGACTCACAGAAATCTCTCAGCTTCTTTCTCCTGAGTCCTGGAATTAAAGCTGTGTATCACCACTGCCTGGCTCTATGGCTTTAACTAGCTTTGTGTTTTGATCTCCAGTGGCTTTTTTAAATCAAAAATAATATACCACCATACATATTATCTCTGACTTATCATTCCTTGTACATTCTGTTGGAGCATAAGCTCTCAGAGGCCAGGGACTTGCCTCTTACAACCACATTTCCAGCATGCCATAAGTACATTATGTAAGTATTGGGAGAAATTGTTTTTGTGTTGCTGGGGCCGTCACCAAGCTTTGGACACAGTCAACACATGCCTAAGATTCACACAGAGGCCAGCATTGGTTCCTTCTCTTGGAAGGAAGGTTGCCTGTAGGACTGCTGAGAGGCCTGGGTATCTGGCAGAGAGCTGTGCCAGATACCTATGCTTCCCTTCCATTGAGAGAAACAGCAACAGCAATCAAGAATGAAAAAATGAAAGCAAAAGCCTAGAGCCCAAGTATGAAGCACTTATGACAACACTTTTGGGAGTATGGCAAGTGGTGTCACCTTGAGATCTCAGCTCAAGTCCCTCTCTGCTGTAGGTCTTCTAGGAAGAGGAAAGCAGTGCTCTATGGGGACTGTTTATGCTGGGTTTTATGAAAGGACATTCTGAAGCTGTGATTCAAGGATACAGGAGCGTCAACTGTCTCAGACCCTGGGAGTCTAAGTGGCACCAGACCTGTTGATAGTTCAGTGATTTAAGACATGTCCCTTCGTCTTTATCAGTTCTTCATGCTGAGGTCACATGATCTTGGTTCCCTAGGGCGAAGGTGTTGAGCTAGCAGCACAAACAGCAGCTCTGGTTTCCACCCTGAGGTTGATTTGAAGAAAGAGAAAAGAAAATGTCACCAACCTGAGCCATGAACATACCTGAGTGCCCACTGCACTTATTTCTTTTAACTCTGGGTCTCACAAAGGATAAGCCCAGGCCTGGTGGCAGCTAGGGAGCCTCCCTCCCACGGCCTATGCTCCGCTGCTGGTGGAGAGGAAGTCTTGATCTCCACAGCAAGGTAGTTGTGAACTCAGTCAAGTGCCAGGAGCCCCGAGTTCTCTGACATTTGAACACAATTAAGAGTGAGGCAGCCCCTAGAAAAACAATTTGGTTCAGAAATTGGAAGGCTGTGACCTTGGGGGAATTCAAAGCCTGAGAACATACGTTAATGGAGTGGCATCAAGGAAGTGTGGGCTGAGACTGAGGGAGGAAAGAACAGGTGGGCTTGATGGAAGTTCTGAGTTTTTACCTTCCCACCCTCCCAGCTCCTCCAATGCTGACACTTGTTGTTGGTTCAGAGAACATCATAAGGCCTCGAAAAGCATTTAATCTCTTGATTTCATTCACAGAGTGTGGGAGCCAAGGCTCCCTCACATAAAGGGACTGACACAAGGATTAGTTGGCAGCAGAAGCAGAGTAAGGAGAAGTGACAAGGAGGCTTGTCTCAGAGTCCTTCCTACTCCACTCATGCTGAGATGGGACTGGGACGCAAAAGCTGATGGAGCTGAAAGGCAGCCATGTCCAGCAACAAGACAAAGCACATCAGAAGGGGACCACAAGAAATCAGCATGCAGATGCCAGCATCTTACAGGATGTGGGCAAAGATAGATTAAACATGGAAGGGTAGACTTGGAGTTGACAGATCATGGGCTCTGTGGACAACTTCTTGAGGTGACTGCTAAGATTGATAAATAGGGCTCTCTGCTTATACAGTGTTTCTCTCATTAGCCTGTGGGTCTTTTTGAGGCAGCATCTATGCTTTCCTTATCTTTAGATGTATGGCTTGATCCCTGAGCTGGCAAGTGCCCAGTAAAGGGATGAATGAAACAGGCAATAATCAATGAACAATGAATGCCAGAAGGGCCCGTGGAACAGCAGCTCTGGAGCTCTGTCCTTAGCCCTGCCTCTTACCAGCTATGAACTTTCCAAGGAGATGGAAACTAGGATAATGATGGTACTCACTTCAAAAAGCCTTGTCAGGGTTAAATGAGATCAGGCATCTAAAGTGCACAATAAATACTCGCTATTTTAACAACACAGAACCAAGGGGGAGTTAAATCAGGTGAACCTGAAGAATGGCTCACAGCATAGTGGGGCGTTGAGGCTGTGCTACATTGTATCTATTTCCCTTATCACCTCGCCTTCTTCTGAATTCCTGACATAATGTCTTCAGCTCACCAATCCTCTTTATTTGCAGCTAAAGGCCCATGTCTAAATGGTCCTGTCATATAAATCCTGAGTTAGAGATAACCTAGGCAGTAAGCATGCATATTTTTCCCTTCTGTCAATAGGTGTATTTCAGACTTCATGGTGTCTAGGATGAGCAATTAACTGGAGCCATATAGTGATAATAGCAGCCATGCCATACACATGCTCCCCAGGGCTATTTTCAATAGAGTAACAGGACAGGTCAGCTATGATTACTCTTTCATTTTTGGACATCTTTCCTCCTTGCTTGGACAAGGCAAGAGGAGGTGGCATAAAGCAGGTAGGCAGGCGGTGAATGTGGGATTCACAGCTGGTGTCAGGCCTCCCAAGAGAGCTGAACTCTGCATGGGGAGGTATGGATTTTTACTAGACACATACCACACATGTCAGGTTAAACCTAAGAACCACATTAAAAAACAAACAAACAAAACAGGGTGTGGCGGTGCACATCCTATAGCCCCAGCACTCAGGAGAAAGATCAGAAGCCCCTATCTTCATATCAAGGCTGAGCAAGGTATCCCACCATAGGGAGTGGGCTCCAAAAAGCCAGTTCATGCCCTGAGATAGGTCGTGGTGCCACTGCCAGACCTCCCCCCAACAGATCAAGTCACATAATTGTCACCCATATTCAGAGGGCCTAGTTCAGTTCCATGAAGATTCCCCAGCTGTCAGTCCATTGTCCTTGAGCTCCCTCTGGCTCAGGTCTGTTGTTCCTGTGGTTTTCTCCATCATAGTCTTGACTTCCCTTGCTCATATGATCCCTCCTCCCTCTGTTCAACAGAACTCCAGGAGCTCAGCCCAGTGCTTGGCTGTGGGTGACTGCACCTGCTTCCATCAGTTACTGGATGTAGGTTCTGAGACTCAGGCACCCACCGCCTTGTTTTGCTTTAAAAAAAAAAAAATTCTGTCACAACAAAACTGGTTTGAGAGGGAAAGGAAATGCATGTGACTTGCAGTTACCCATCTAGTGAGTGAAAGAGCTATGCCTAGACTCCTACCTGATGATGCTCTGAGTTGGAGCTCTGAAGTAGGGCAATAAGGAAGCAGAAGCCAACGCTCATGCACTTTGGTAGCCGGACAAGAGTGAGTAAAGGGGAAGATGGAGCCAGTAGAAGCAAGGACCTCAGGACTCCAGCCTGCTGAATGCCAGATGGCCTTGGACTGATGGAGAAGGAAGGGTGTTGCCAGTGCTAGGGGCTTCCTAGAGGGAACTGGACTTCACAAGTCACCACAAACACAGAAAAGAGCTTTTCTTTCAGGACACTGCTGTCTGGTTTCCTTTAAGAGGGACCAACAAGTTGTCTGAACAGATTTGTGCAAAAAAGACAGCAACCAAAGGAAATGCAGGCTTTTTCCTCAAGGGAGAGGAGGCAGCCATGTAGACTGGCTTGCTTTCATTGCGTTCCTGGAAACCAATGTTGAGCCAAGAATCCAGGACAGCCTTGGAATTATAGTTGGATCCATGTGAGGACAGCTAGCACTGGGGTGCTTCATTTTCTCCCCATTACATGGGATGTCAGGCATCATTCAATAGTGAAGGTAGTTAGTTCACTTTTTCAAAGCAGAATCAGGCCAGTTGTACATGCCTTTGTGTTGCTTGGCATCCTAATTGTTACAGCAGGATACATGTACCCTTCCATAGTTAATATAGACATTGATTTTCTTTTGCAACAGAGTTTAATAATCCCAGCCTCATTAACACTGGTGCCAGGGGTCTGCCTCTCCAGGGTAGAGTGAGTTGCTAGGAGCAGCCTAGTGACACAGTTACTTCAAATTCCTTTCTTCGAATATACTTAGTAGCAAGCTACTTACTTCTCTGAATCTCCATTTCTTTTCTTTCTTCTTTTTTTAAAAAGTCTGTTTCTATAATATGAGAGAACTGGGCTAGATCAAATCCCCAAAGTTCTGATTACAATCTTTATTTCAGTTTTTGACATTCAGAACGATGAACACAATATCAAAAGGCTGGTGATCCAGTGACCTTACTGGATGGTGGCCATAAACTCACAGGGCACACCTAGTGTGCACTCCAGCACATTAAAGACTTCTTTTCTTTTATTTTTTTATGCACGTGCATGTGGAGGCAAGAGGATTGACTTCAATTATAGTTCTCCCATCTATCTTTTTGGTGGTTTGTTTTTTGTTTTTTAGACAAGGTCTCTCATTGTTCTGGAATACCAAGCAGGTTAGCTGGTTGACTTGTGAGCCCCAGGAATTTGCCTGTCCCTGCTTCCTCAGCCCAGGGATTGCAAGTGTGTACCACTTCAGGCAGCTTTTAAACATGTGTGTTCTGTGGATCAAACTCGGGTTCTCATGCTTGTAAGGCATCTCCCAGCCCCATATTTTATAGACTTCATAAATACATCGAAAGTATGGTCCCCTCCCTGGGGCTTTTATGGTCTACTTAACAAAGGACATTGTTGTACAAATATTTGAGGATAATCTTAAAGGAGAAAGGTATGGATTAATCAATATATATTGGAGGTGTTTGACAACAAAAGTCTTTGTAACCTTACATGAATGGGATAAAGTTATTAGCAAATAGATGAGAATGATGACATTAGACAACTATATAATTAATTATATATGGATTTCAGCACATTAGTAGTTTACTTTGCACACAATATAGATACACTGGACCCAGAGGGTGCTTAGTACTCTTTGTGCTTAGCAAGAAACATTATTTTTCTCTCTTTCTTTACAGCAAATTTTAGGCATGTTCTTTATTAAGACATTGCTTATGATAACATCAAAAGTCAAGATTTAGAGACTCAGTGGGTAAAGTGCTTATACCAGAATGGAGACCTGAGATCAGATCCCATGTGACAGCTGAGCACACCCATGCATGTCTAAAGTCAAAGCCAACACTGAGGAAATGGGGAGAAACAAGTGGATCCCCAAAATCTGCTGGCCAGACAGACTAATTGAAGTGGTGAGGTCCAGATTAAGTGAGATTGTCTCAGAAAAAATAAGATGAATAATGATAGAGGAAGAATTATGATGTCATTCTCTGGCTTCCACATGCATGGGTTCATGCATCTGTGCATGCACGTGCATGTGTGTGTGCACTCATGATCACACACACACACAAAGCATGGAGGGAGTGGGGAGAGAAAAAAGGAGAGAGGGAGAGGGAGGGAGGAGCAAAAGAGAGAGGGAGAGAGATATTTTGATTTAAAGAAATAAGTACCAGCTTTAGCTGTCATAGTCACCAACACATAGATGACATAAATCTGGCCAAAGGCTAAAGCTCAATTATAGCTGCCCCTGGAAATAACTCATCCACTGCTCTTAGGAGCCCCAGGCTCACTTTGCCATCATTGCCTGGAGTCAGCACCTTAGGGTCTAACTGCCTCTGCATCTTGGAACTTCCAGTCCTCAGCCAAGAAAACCATTTCTGAGCCCACCCTTGACGAATGGCTAACTCTTCCAAATGGCCTGGTCTCAGCAGCTGCTCTATGGACAGGGAAGGGGTCACAGGAGCAGGACTCCCTGGATGTGTATTTTCAATCTTGCTTCTTTATTCCTTTGTTGCTTCTATTTTCATCTCCGAGTAACCTCAGTCGAGGCACCTACTACTTTTACAACCACATCTGGTACAAAACATGCAGTTATGAAATCCTAGCTCCCACCAGGAGCAGCTATCATCTGGGGCAGTTCAGAAATAAAGCACCTATTTAAAGATGGGCACATGGCAGAGATACATGGGGAGGCTCACCAGAAACCATGTTCAGCTGGCACGCCACTCACTTCAAATGTCTTTTCCACAATTTCTTCCTCATTTAAATAAGTGAAATATAAATCATGTCTATTTGAAGTTATCTTACCAGCATTCTAAAAGGTCTCTTACTTGGTTTCCCTTGTGCTTAACACTAAAAATGTGAGCTTTCTCCATATACACAAGTTCACATTTTATAAAAAGATCTTTTTAATAGAAAGAAGTAAGCAAAAATGGACTTTTTTCTCTCCAAAAATGAGAATTGCTTTATTTTCTTTTGATGTTTTAAAAATAAAGTATATGTTTGGTGAAGAAAAAATACACACATGTACACAGAACCTCCCCCCCCCCCCACACACACACATTTGTTTCTCAGTCTTAGTATCACATTATAGCCACTTGGGATTTGGTTTTTTAAACACAAAGCCTGAGTTGCAGCTGGAGAGACTGACCTTGGCTGGGACCTGGGAAGTGACCTGGGAACTCCCAGAGTAGTCTACAGCTAGTCTCAGGAGCCATTGACTTATAGAAAGACATGAGAAGGGTATGAACATCACCCACACACTATTCCCTGGATACAACTCCTCTCAGTTTTTAGTGACAGTAACAGAGAAGTCATTAGTGTGAGTTATGGAGATCCAGTAAAAGAGAGGAGACAATGGAATCCACATGTTTCAAGAAGCACCAGTTTAGGTCATCCAGGTTTCTAGTTATCTTAGTCACTGTTCTATTGCTGTGAAGAGACGCCATAACCATGGCAGCTCTTATAAAGGAAAACATTTCATTGGGGCTGGCTTACATTTCAGAGGTTTAGTCCATTATTATCATGGTGGGCTATGGTAGCATGCAGGCAGACATGGTGGAGGAGAAGTTCTACTCCTTTGATCTGCAGGCAACAGGAAGTGAACTAAGACACTGGGCATGGCTTGAGCAAATATGAGGCCTCAGAACATGGCTCAACAGGGACACACCTACTCCAACAAAGCCATACCTCCTAAATAGCATCACTCCCTATGAGCTTACATTAAAAACCAGATACATTCAAACTCCATACCAGTCCCAAAAGGGAACACCATCTCACTGTCCTCCTTCAAGAACAAGGAACAACGATGTGTGTGGTGCTGTCTATCCCTGCTTCCTATGGCCCTAGGGAGGCCATCAAAGCAAACATCCAAGCTGCAGGTAGGCACCATAAGTCAAGATTCCAGAGTAACCAAAATAGGGTGTGTGGTGATGGATACAGAAACCTGGGAAATCCTGAGGAGACTGCAGACCACCTGCTCATCTTCTTCAGCTTTCCACACACCAAACCCTGAGCTTCTGCGGTGAGAATACTGGCTGTCTCAAGGCAGGGATGGTGATTAGAAGGTACAGAAAAGCACAGACAAGAGCTTAAGCATCAGAAGGAAAGGGAGGGGGGTGAAAATGAGCTGGAAAATGGAATAAGGCGAATTACCCATTTCACATCTATACTTCCCACACTGCCAGGAGCTAGCCACCTGCCTACCAAGATTAATCCCTTTGGTTTTTTCACCCTTCAGTGATCTGTAGTCAGTGAGGTAGAGCGCTAATGGCTGAGACCCACAGTCTTCATCTTGTTGGAATGCTACACAAAAGGGGGATGTGTGAAGTCATTTAACATAGTCACTCATCACATAGCCTGACTGGATAAAAATATCCTATAAATGTCTCTTTATTAATCCCAGGTCCTTTACTAATTTCCATTTTTGTCCCCAGAAACTCAATTCTGGCTGTCAACTCAAACATTCAGTTCTGCCGTGTAGTTACCAGCCACAGCCACCTTTGAAAGCAGATCAGTGCTTTGGAAGTCACAGACAGCCACCATGTTTTCAGCATGCAGAGCACAGTTCTTCCCAGCTAAGGTGTGGCCAACAAGGTTAGGACTTATTTGGCCATCGTTCTCTTGCCTGCCAGACCAAAAGAAATGTCAGCAGGAGCTCGCAGTGAATCATGACTGGGGTGAGGTCCTTCCCCTGAAGGAGCCTTTTAGACATTTCTTTTTCTATTTTTATTTTATATGCTTTGGTGTTTTGCCTGCATGCATGTCTGTATGGGGGTTTCAGATCACCTGGAACTGGAGTTACACATAGTTATGAGTTACCATGTCAGTGAGGGGACTTGAACCCGTGTCCTCCCAAAGAGCAGTCAGTGTTCTTAATCACTGAGCTCTCTCTCCAGCTGGACATTTTGTCTCTAATTGCCTCTTTTCCTAAAAGTATAATATCACCAGTGGTGTGTGTGTGTGTGTGTGTGTGTGTGTGTGTGTGTGTGTGTTCCTATGACCCCCCACGAACTGATTTCCACCCTCTGTAGGATATCACCCACAATGAGGATGAATGTTTTAAGTTATCAAAGAGGTGTTTGTTTTTACAAATGATTGGCTTGCAGTTGACATTTGATCCTGTTCTGGCCTATGCAACACGAAGAAATCCTGTTTGAGAAAGACTTTCCCAATAAGAGATGTCAATGAAAACCACAGTGCAGGTCAGTGTTGATTATCAAACTGGCAGCATCTAGAATCACCTAGCAGACACGCCTGGAAAGAATTCTTGAGAGTAGATTAACTGAAGTGAGAAGACCCACTCTGAGGACTGCATTGTCCTATGTGCTGAGACTCATGAAGAAGGAGTTGGGTCCCAGCATTTGTCACTCTGTTCCTTGAATGTAGATGCAGTGTGACCTCAAGGTCTATGGCTTCCCCACCATAATGCACTATACACTCAGTGAACCAGCATAAACTTACCATTCTTTAAGTTCCTTCTTGTCAGGCATTTATAACAGCAATGAAACAAGTAACTAATACAATGACCTTTGGAACTCACCCATTTCTACTTTGTGGGGTTCTTCTATGAGGACTTGCTTCTTGAAATTATGGCCGACATCTGTGACCGTGTGATGACAGACAGGATGAACAGGGGAAGCCTATGCTCAGCTGAAATCATTGGGTCACTAAACAATTGTAACTACTGTCCGCTTCCACTGAGCATGAGAGTATTTATTTGTGCTTTTAATTCATTGCTGGTAGGGTATTTTGGGACTTACAACCAAAAGCTCCTAATTGATAAATGAGGTTTCTGTTGCTAAGAAAGAATCTTTCTCTTTCAGTAGAGCATTTATGGAGGCAGGCTTGAGCCTGAAGGGCAGTGGGATGGCTGGCTTGGTGGGGTTGCCAGCATTTAGGCATTAATGAGAGAGGTGGTTCAGGAACCCCAAGCCAGGGAGGCTGTGTACAAGTCGCCACCATGGCCATACACAGGCTCTCCTTTATGTCAGGGCTCCACAGTAAAGTGCATGAATTTGTGTGAGCCCTTGTATCATACAAAATAAATGAACAAGGATGACAGGAATTTTCTAGCTCAGAATATTTTTCTGGGAATGCTTTCCTCCAGATAAAAGTGCTTTTGTTCTTACGTCTGACCCAGTGGATCAGGGACTTAGGCTGTGCACTCTCTCAGCAAAGAGCTTGTTCTAAGTAACTCCCCAATACACACACACACATACACACAGAGAGAGAGAGAGAGAGAGAGCGCGAGAGAGAGAGAGAGACACAACACACACACACACACAGATACACATACATACACACAGAGACATACACACACACAGACACACACATACACTCCATACACACACAAACACACACTCACACATGCACACACATACACACACTCATATGCACGTGCACATGCTCACACACACACACACACACACACACACACACACACACACACACACACACACTCCTCCATTGTCTCCTCCCAGCACCCGTTTATTTTCTCTGCCTTCACTGTGAATGCCCCTACCATGGGGAGGGTAAGGCCCCAAACCTAGCCACACTGAGTGCTCTGCTTCCAGTTTTGTAGTCAGGTCATCCATGAGAAGTGAGGTCCTAGCTGTCATCTTGAGGTGTTATGGAACAAAGACACAGGATGTGGAAGTTGAAGCATATCTTTTGGGTAAGGGTTCTAAGATGTAAACATGAGATGACTATTCACTTCACAGATATTGGCCAAGAACCTCCCAGATAACAGGGAAATGTGGGTAATCCTAGGACCCCCAGCTCAGGGACTGTCACTGCAGCCTAGGACTGTAATTCATGTGAGTTCTGCTGGGATGTCCCAAGCAATCACAGCTGCTGCCATTTGCATATCCAACTACATCTCAAGCCTCTCAAAAGCTGAGATCTTGACACACTCATCAGGAATCCCTGTGGCACTTATAGCCTCCTTAGCACCAACAAGTAGCTGGTTTCCAAACAGCTGGCATGATAAAGAGCCCAGAGGCAATGCCATGAGCTACTGAAATGTTTGGGGAACATTGGACCTCAGTATTGTAAAGGGTGACTCCTAAACTGTCCCAGCTCCATATGTGGGAATGTTCACAACATCCGAAGAACTTGGGTCCTTGCTTATATATGTAAATCAAAATCAGAATCATAGGAACCCAAGGCTAGAAAAAATGTGCTATATTTCAGACTTATCTTCAACTACCTTGTAAATGTTTCTTTTGTTACTGTTGTTTGTTCGTTGGTTAAGACAGGGTCTTTCTATGACTCACTATGTATGTAGCCCAGGCTGGCCTCTAACTCCTGGTCCCCCTGACTCACTCTCCAGAGCTCAAGGATAACAAACTTTGCCATCCACCATGCCTGGTAACCACTTCCTTTGAAACAATGCCTTCATTTAGCCCAGGAAGAAGCTGATAAATGAGGAATGGAGAGTCTTGCCTCGCTGCCTTTGCCTGCCCCATGCAATCCTCATCATAGGAGCCTCTTTTCTAGGCAGCTCTCCAGGCTTCTGCCTGCTGTGCTGCACAATGAGAAAGACAATTTTCTTGTGTGTTTTCAATTCTCTAGACATTAGCAGGGGAGGAGTGGCTGTGCTGGTATGACAACAGTAAGGGACACAGTATCATAAACAAGATAATACTAAATACTCAAGTATTTGGTAGACTGTGAAGAGAGGAGAGAGCTAAGAGGTACTCCTGTGGCCACCAAGTTGACTCTGCCCCCTAGCCTACCTGATTAATTTTAGAAATTTCTCTTCCATTTTATGTTTTTCACTTGCTATATTAAATTATTATATAATCACATTAACTATAGGATTGGGTGAGGAAGTCTAAAGGTCTATCTTCTAGTTGTCTAGTTGTCTGCTAAAACTCTAAATGAGGGGAACAGAATGGAAGGCAGTTAAGACCCCAGCAGTAGTAGAAGCAGTTTTTTCTGTGTTTGGTTGATGGGTTTTTGTTCTTTCTTTCTTTCTCTTTTATTTTTTGTTTTTTGAGACAGAGTTTCTTTGTGTAACAGCTCTGGCTGTCCTGGAACTTGCTTTGTAGAGCAGGCTGGCCTCAGATTCACAGAGATCTGCCTGCCTCTGCTGGGATTAAAGGGCATTGCTGCCACCACCCGTTGAGGAAGCAGTTTTAATGGTAAACATTAGTCCAAACTCTGCTGGTGCCTTACACGCTCTGTTTATTTCCATTCACAGAGATAGGAAGATACAGGGGATGTCAGTTCTCACTCTACACAAGAAGAAGTTGGAATCCAGTGCAATAAGGCACTCAGAGTGATACACCTAAAAACTGTTGCAGCCAGGATTTGAGCTGCTTAGGCAGTGTAAATGCACCACAGAGTGTGCAGTGGGTATCCCAGCCTCTAGGCAGAAGCAGGGCTGCTGTTCCCTTTAACAGTCTCCCTAGGGAGTGGATATCAAGCTACTAGGTCCCTGAGGCTGGGGAATAGATTAAATATAAGCAATGGAAGGAGGAAGGTTAAGGGTGGGAGGCGGAGTTGGGGGATGAAGAAGAAGAGGAAACAGAGGGCCACTCTTCTGTTTGGGGCACACATACATACCTTGCCGATTAGCAACGATGGGAAAGGAAACACACAGTGAGAGCCTTTGACAGCTTAATGGGGTTTTAGAAAAATACACATCTATATTTTTAAACTTTTTTTTTCCATTTGAACATTTTTAACTTCAAGTTCTGGACTGAAATAGCAACGGTTTTAGATAACTCTCCATCCTTGGGCTCCCACGTCTGGAAAAGGTCTCAGCCCGGGCTGGGGAAAAGAGAGAAACAAGCTTAGCACGTGGATAATACAGCAGGCACATAGGTTTTTAAATGCTTACTGAGCAGCTGATTTGACAAATGCATGATGGACAGATTGAAGGATGATGAATGGATGGGCAGATGGATGGAATGGATGGATAGGCAGACTGATGGATGGGTAAGTGGATAGCTAGATGGATGGTGGGTTAGTGCAAGGTGGGTGATACATAGACACATGGATGGATGGATGGATGGATGGATGGATGGATGGATGGATGGGTGGATGGATGGATGGAGGGATGGATGGATGGGTGGATGGATGGGTGGATGGATGGGTGGATGGATGGGTGGATGGATGGATGGATGGGTGGATGAGTGTGGGTAGTGGGTGGGTGCTGGATGAATGGATGGATGGATAAATGAACAATTAAATAGAGAGAATGGCCATAAAAAATCAAGAAGACATGCTTACTCACACAATCCTCCTGAAATATAAGAGTAGCTCCTTCTGGAGAAGTGTACTCAATCTTGTTTTGTTGTTAACCATACTCAGAGTTGCTGAAAGGGCTTAACAGCTTCCCAGGGCTACTATGACCTGGTCTCATGGAATTAGCTTATGCCAACCCTGCACACAAAATGCCATTCACAGTTCAGTTCCCACCTACAAGCTGCATCTTCTAATGCCTTCTAACAATAGACCACTCAAACCTTTTGCAAACACGCCACAAACAGTAAACAAACTGTAACAACAAAGTTAATAAGCATTACTTTCCATTCACTTATGTCTTTCCTGCCTATACTACAGAGAATGAAAAGAAAAAGACTCAACTCTTCATCCTCCCTCAAGTAGGTAAGGAACCAGGAGACACCATCCTGGCTGTTTCAAAGCAGACTGATCTGAAGGGAATGTCTGCCATCAAAATAAATGGGTAAAACTTTGTTCATCATTTTCTCTTCTCTGCCTGGAGCTCCGATGCAGTGTTTGGAGGCACAGCAAGCAGCTTATGACAAAGAAGACAAATGCCTCCATGAAAGGATGCTCGAGAAAGGAAATACAAAGACTGGGTCCCCAATGATGTCCTTAAACTGCCATGCTAGCTCTTTCATTCTGAGAGAGATGAACTAGGGAGATGCATTAGAGCTTCTGTCACCTTCGGCCAAACATAACTCTAAGATCTATGACACACAGCTTCACATTTTAGACTCAAACCCTGTGCACACAACCTCTCTGCCTGCAGCAGCCACCTGTCTTTCCCCCTTAACACACAGGCACGACGTAAATATTTTAAATGTAGACTTAAGTGGGAGATCCCCATAAAGTCGAAACACATTTTCTAAAATGCCACTTCCTGTTCCTACCCTAGCTAATGTTTTTCCTTTCCTTCTTGAGGTCCCATCTGTTTTTTTGCAGTGAAATGATGAGGTTATACTCTGGTGTGAGCTACCTCTGCCTTCAGCCACCACAGGCTATCTGTGTCTTTGGTCACCTCACTCTGAACTGCTGGGCTTACATCTACAGCATGAGAATAGTCACCTTCATATAGAGACATTGAGGGGTGGGGACATTCAGGGGCGGTGCATCAAGTATGTGGCTGTTCTCTCTCTCTATTCTGATGGCTTTTGTCCTCATCTTCTCCTGATCAACCTTCTTCTTTTCTTTCATGCCATTTATGAAGCATATCCTAGGCACTGAACTAACCTTACACTGGCTTACAAGATACAAACTTCACAACAGTCTTACTCTTTCTCTACTCTAATCCTTAGTGACTTTTTCACTTAATTTTTCCCCTTAGGTTCTCAAACCTCTCACCATAGTGTCAGCTCATAGTGTCTCTGTCACCACCACCCCCATCAACCATTTCCAAATCTAAGACTGACTTTTCTTCGGAATGTCATATTGGGTTCCAGTGCTCCAGGACCCCTCCCCCTTGGGGTCCAGAAGGCAGACACACGCTTCTTCCTTCCACAGCAAGAAGACATTTTGTGGAGCTTTGTCTGCCTGCTGACCCTGAGGAGGAGAGTTGCTCTCCTTAAAGCACTGCAGCTAGGAAGTGCAGGCTGCTGCCAGATTGTTCAGGAGTGTGGGTGTTATTGTTGGGCGCCAAAATGTTATTGTTTTGTTTAAAAAGAAGAAAAGAGAAATGCTGAGACATGAGACATAAGACAATAAATTTATTATAAGGCCCGGCAGAATGGGGAGACTAAGAAGAGGAACAGGGTAATGGCTGACCGCCATGGCCGGTCGCCATAGAGAGACAGAGTGGGGAAACAGAGAGAGCGGGAACAGAGAAACAGGGAGCGTAAAGGGGCAGGGACTTATCTTTTAAAGGGGTCCTCTGCACCTGCGTGCAGACTTAGTTCCCATGGAACCTTGGGCTGACCAGGGCACTGCCTGTTCCACCAGGTGACAGGGGCAGGCCAGCATAATGCCTGAACCTTTCAGTGGGGCCACGCTGTATGCAGCCAGTGCCATGGCATTGCCTTTCAGGACTGCACCCCTCAGTGCCGGCAAAAGCAAGGTGAGAAGCTAGACAGACCTAAGCCTGCCTTTATAGCCTGAGCAGTTCACTTGGGGAATTCTGGGTTGCAGCTTTGGAGAGAGCCTTCCCTGTGCACAGAGGGAATCCATTAGTCCCTTGGTGGGAGGCAGTCTCCCAGGGCACCTCCCCCACATCCCTACTTGGAGGTTCCTTAGATACATGTCTTGCTGCAGTCATTCCCAGCTCTCAGTGGAGTTCTTTCTCTGGAGCACAACATGGAGGCTGAGGAAGGCCCTGCCCACCCTCACAGCCCTTCCTGATTCTATGACCCATAAGCATGCCATCAGGCAGTCCCCACCCCCACCCAGCTGACCTACCACAAAGGGACTGAGGGCAGAGGGCAGAAACAACTCATGAGAACCAGAAACAAAACTCCGATGGAACCTCACATGGAAACAGCTCAGGGAAAAAGGGTCCCAGGGAGCTTGGGCTATTAATAACCCCATGTGTGCTTCAGCCCTTTCTTTGCCCAGGAAAGGCTGGCTTTGTCTAGGCTGGCTCATGGTCAGGCATGTTGATTCTTGGGAAGGCCCAGATGGCCAGGTAATATGTGCCTCTTACCCTAGTCATTAGGTAAACACATCATATCTCCCTTTCTCCCTGTTCCCCTGTTCATCAAACCTTCCAGGTCCTGCCTGTTTTTTAACCCCTTGCTGGCCCCTGCAAGGAGAGAACACGCTGCTCAAACAGGAGTAATGGGAAAATCCACAAGTTATCGGCTTTAAGGATTGGAGACCTAAGGACTGAGTCTTGGTCTCAATTGGGTGACAGTGCTGTACCTTTTACCATCGGGAATATAAATAGGACCCTGGGACAGTGGAACTACCAGCATCGGTCCTATAAACTGATAAGAGACAGACAGACAGACAGACAGACAGACAGACAGATAGACACACACACACACACACACACACACACACACCAGACAGAAAGAGAGAGAATAGATAGGACAGTCCCAATTGCTTCACACACTGTGACACCAGGCTGTTTCCTGGTGGAGGAAGAGAGAAGGATATTATAATCAACCCCACTGCAGGGGACTCTTCCCACCCACAGAGTTCAAGGCCAAAATCAGACCCTTTTTAAACCATGTCTTAGGTCAGAGGTTCTCAACCTGTGGATGACTACAGCCCTTTTGGGTGTCCAATGACTCTTTCACAGGGGTCACATATCAGATATCCTGTATATCAGATATTTACATTATAATTCATAACAGTAACAAAATTACAGTTATGAAGCAGTGATGAAAATAATTTTATGTTTGGGGATTAACACAACATGAGGAACTGTATTAAAGGGCCACAGCATTAGGAAGGTTGAGAACCACTGTCTTAGTGGTCTTAAGTGATCAGAGAGGAGGGAAGACCCCAAGTACTTAGAAGGTTGTCTTTCTTTTATTTTTTTCAAGTTCAGTTACTTTACATTGTTTTCTAGAACTGACAGTGACAAGCATGGGGTTGCCTTCCATAGTAACCTTCATAGCAAAGAAAAAGGCTTCATGAATGACAAGCACAAAATAGACCTATCCCTCAGACTTCCGAGAGATTAAAAAAAAAAAAAAAAAAAAAAAGACCCATCCCATATCCCATCTGCTTAGTGAAGTCTGGAGGTGCAGGCTGAGGACAAGATCACCCATTTGGTCTGAGTATTAGTAGAGGGAAGAACTCTCCAGTGGCTGGCCACTTTGCTTTTCTGATCTTCAGTCAAACTTTGTTAGATACTAACCAAAATATCACCACAGCAGTCACTGAGTTAATTCCTTGCCTTGTTGCTACAATGAAATACCCAACAATAGCAACTTAAGAAATGAAGGGTTTGGGGTTGGAAAGATTGCTCAGTGGTTATGGGCACTGACTACTTTCCCAAAGGACGAGGGTTCAAGTCCCAGCATCCACATGGCCGTTAACTGTCGGTAGCTTCAAGATCTGAAACTCTCACAAGACATACATGCAGGCAAAACATCAATGTACATAAAATGAAAGTATAAATAGATTTTTTTAAAGAGGGAAAAAGGGGTTTATTTTGGCTCACAGTTTGGGACTATAGTCCGTGATGGTGGGGGTCATGTGGCTTGGTCTCCAGGCAGCAGGTCATATTGAGTCTGGAGTCGAGAAGCAAGGGTAGTAAATACTTGCTTTTTCGTTTTTTTTATTCTCAGCCTCAGACCCCAAACTACTAAACAACATCACCCACATTTAGGATGAGTCTTTCCACCTCAATTTAATCTAGATAATCTCTCACAGATGCATCCAGAGACTTGTTTCCATGGTGACTAAATACCATCAACTTGACAGACAAGTCAATAATAACCATAGTCACCATTATGGGGAAGGTTCTTGGTGGCCTTTTGGGGTTCTAATGGCTTCTGATCCCAGGCCTCTTGAGACTATGGAGCAGCCCATTTATCCTCCAGGTTTGTACCCTGCCCAGACACTGTTCTAGTTGTACTAGTGAAAATTTGGGCATCAAGCAACAGGAGCCCATTTGCGTTAATTTAAGGAAGAAAATGGCTGTTTGGAAAGGAACTAGACTACTTTCAGAACCAATGAAAGGCTGGATATCAAATCCCATGCAGAAACTGAAGCTGGCAGAGGCCAGTCTAGCTCATACCAGAAGAATCTGTAGACCCCATTGCCTGCTGCCACAGTGGGCCCTTCATCAGGGGACCTTTGCCACTTCTACTACCTTTCAGTCTTAAGATTGCTGCTACGAGCAACCCTCTGATGGACCCTTGAGCCTTTGTGTGATGTCTCTGGATCCTAAGTCCCAGGCAGGCATAACAGTTGGCCAAATTTCAGTCCTTACTAATCTATCTGGAGTAAGGAAAAGGGCTTGCGTAGGTCCTAGGAAGGGTTTAGACACTCATCTCTCATCATTTTTTTTTTTTTTTTTTGTGCAAGACAGAAAAGGGATTGCAAATGCAGAGCATACAGGAAAACCTTCCCTGCTGTAGATCCTACTGAAGAAGAGAGTGTATTTGATTTTTTGAATGGAGAAGACAGCTCAAGTCTCTCCTGTGGCTTCCTTATGTCATGGGAATGCATTTCATTTTCAGCTAAGCCACTTCAAGGACAGTCTTTGTCATTTGCAGTCAAAATAATTGTCTTACTTCCATTATCCTACTTGTGGTTGTCAATTACTGGTGGCATCGCCCTCCCCAAGGATATTTGTGAATATGTAGAGTGTAGTTGTCCCTCTTGTCTAAAGGTTTTGCCTTCTGAGATCTCAGTTACCTGAGATCAACCATGGTCTGAAAATATTCAATGGGAACTTTTATAAAAAAAGATATTTCATAAGTTTTACATTCTGTACCCTTCAAAATAGTATGACAATAAGCTTCTGTCCTTCTTGTCTTGATCAACATGAGAATTGTCCCTTTGTCCAGCATATTCACTCTATATATACAACTCACCTATAAGTCTCTTAGTGTGAGTCTAGGTTATTAGATTTAATGTTACAGTACCATGATGGTTGTGTTAAGTGACCTTATTTTACTTAATAATGGCCTGGAAGTGCAAAAGTAACAGCACTGGCAATCTTTCCATGGCGTATTACTATAATTGTTCTTTTTATTGTTAATTAATGTTGTTAATCTCTTGTTCTTCCTAATTATAAACTTAACTTGATCATAAGAATTTATATACACATGGAAAAATATAGTATAGATAGGATTCAATATTATCCTCAGTCCCAAGAATCCAATGGAGATGTCTCTTCCACTGTCTATGTATGTCACCATGTAGTTAGTGAATGACCCTACACAACCCAAGAAGCTTAACTGTAAACTACAGTAAGAACTACCTGTACCAAATGGCAATCATGCCACGGGCAGGACAAGCTACAGCCCCATCAATAATACTGAGGTTGGTCATGGTCAAACCTATTCAGCTTCCTGTTATAGCTCAGCTCACTGGTTCACTGGATAGGAGCTGAGATGAATCACCCTTCAGGGCCTTGCTCAGGTGAGTTATATCATTGGCAATACAATGAGGCCCTGATGTGGGAGAGCAAGGTTTCAAGTCTGAAGAAGTCCTTCATGAAGACAGATGACCATCACAGATAGCATGATGAAAGCCCTGAAGGGACAGGGCCTTTGATTCTAGAGAACAAAGGGGTATCTTATTCATATAGATTTTCTGGGGGTCAGGAGGGGAAGTTTCATACCATGTGCATCTCCAGGCAGGAAGCACTAGATAATTTTAAATTCAAAGTTATTTTGGGGATGGACATGGGGGAAGATCTCTGGGTTACAGGAAGCTGCCTACAAGGCCATAGAAGCTTTGCTTATCAAATCTCTTCCCTGGGGAGAGAGAATGAAGGAGGGGCGTCCTGATTTCTGAGAGCCAGTCTGTAACCTAACACTTCCCACACACTTTGGTCATGGCTTCCTATTCACAACAAAGTAGGAAGTAGTGACCAAGTCATCAGAACCATCCAAACCACACACTGGCTATCCAGGAGAGAGGACCAACCCTCACTTTATTTATAGGTAAGGAAACTGAGACTTGGGGTCAAAGCCTCTATCCAAGGTCACCTAGCTCAGCAGGTGGCAGAATTCAGTGTTGCCTTCATCCTGTGGCCCCTATTGAGGGCCTGACTGTTTTCCAGGGGTCCAGGCTTGAGAAATCTCAACTCCACTGGTGCACTCTGATTCCAGGATACTCCTCGGAGCTTCCAGGTGACTGGCTTGAGGGCTCAAGACAGGGCTTCTGTCTCAGGATGCCACCTGCCCAGGCTAAAAGTGAGAGAGGGGCTGTTGTGGGAGGGGCTGAACTTTGTGGACAGACCTGGCACCAGGCAAAAGGAACAAAGAGTCAGAAACCTGAGCCTTGCCCCCAGGGAGGACAAAGGCTCCAAGTGGAGACTTGGTCCTGTTACTTTCCCCAGATAATCACACAGGAACTAATTAGCACCTTCCTTATGAGCACAGCCCTCTGGGGCTGGAGGATGCTAGGAGGAGAAGAGAAGCCCATTAATTACCTTATCAGGAAGCACTGATAAGAACCTGTGAAAGGTATTGCTTTGAGGCTCTGAGCTAATTATAGAGGTCTGTGGGGTGAAGGAATGTGTCACCCTACAACAGAATGTAGAAGGGTTTTGATCCAGAACCCTGAAGCCTTGCATCCCCAGTCTGAGAGAAAAGACTGACTGCCTAAGGAAGTTTCATCTTTGTAGTTCATGACTCTAACATGGGGTATGGTGTTCAGGAGTAAACCTGCTGCCTGTGGTTCTGGCAAGTCCTGACTGAGGACTGAGGTTATGGGAGGCTTGTTGAGCTGTCTCCCATGACCCTGTAGCAGAGTTTGTCTAGGGTATCTGTCCCATTTTCCTGATCACTGGTGTTACTAGCAGGCCTATGTAGTTAGGGAAGAAAAGACTCAAAGTATGTAACTTCCTACACCAAGTTGAGGAAAGTTTGGGTAGGAAGAGCTAGGAGCTGGACTTGAACCTTGATCTCCAGCTCCTCTGAATAATTGTTCTATGGGTCCAAGGATGCTGGCTGGAGCCACCTGTGGCTTCCAGTACTGGGATCCTTCTCTTCCTACCTGTTAGAGCCAATCCTTCTCTTTTTATGAACCCTGGTCTCTTTGTCCTTGATGTGGGGCTAGTCATGCCTACTCCAAGGGGTCTAAAGAGGGCTGTGAAATAGGATGATCCACATCGACACACCCCTACCCCCTCAGGCCTGCTTGCCAACCAGCAAGAATTCTGTTGACTACCTAGAATTCCTCAGGGCACACTTGGACCACCTGCCTCTGAGGAAAAGTTTGCTCTGGGATTTCAAGAGACTGAATAAATATTCCATGTGACCAATGATGCCCATTTTATCTCTCAGAAGACATTGGTGACCCGCTACCTAGGGCCTGTACATTTGAGCTAGTCTCTCAGAAGAGTGAATGGGTGTCCCCTTACCTCTTTCTTTGTTCCCCAATGGTTGCTTAGCCTAGTGCACCTGTAGCAAGTAAAAGGGAGAAAATAGTCTGCATGCCTTGGTACCAAACCTACTACCTTGACATTTACCATGGTACTTCAACACACCAAGCTAGCCAGCCTGGGGTCCATCAGTTAAGAGGAACATTTTGTGCAAGCACACCTATTAGTACCTACTACGAGTGTCAAATATGTATATCATAATATCAATGGAATTATTTTGCTGGATATTCATAAAATGTCTTTCCTAAAGCCACATGAAGTCAAGAGCTGGGGATACAGAACTCTGTGTCCTAGAATGCAAGAGGCTTGGAGAACAAACACTGATTCCTCAGAAGTAGTCCTGGTCCTGGCAGCCTTCAAGAGTGGAGCATTACACCAGCATGAAGCAATTGCTTATTTGTTTTTTTCTTTTCACTAAAGGAGACCCAGAACACTAGTGAGAGCTCAGGATTATTTGTAATGATTACAGTAGCCGTATAGGTGTATAATCTCCCAGCTCTGCCCTCTGCTTTGCCAACCTGTTCAAAACTCAATATTGACTAAACAGCTGCAGCATAGCCACCGTGTATCTTAGAGTTGCTGGGCATGTGCAGAGATTGCCTCACTGAATCCTCAAAACTGCCCAAGAGTACAGTGTCATACTAAATTATGACTGTGACTTTGAGTCAGAAGAGTCTGGGACCTCGATCTTGCCTTGCAGCTATTAGGCCGTTGAGATTCAAGCCAAGGCTGTCAAAGTCAAGATGGCTTCTTGGTGGTTCATGATTGTTCATGATAGTTTCCCAGAGAAATCAGATGTCTGTCTAGCTGCTCTCCATCCTTCCTAGGATACCCTAGAGTCAAAGATAGGCTGTCACAGTGGGACACAAAGGGAGAATGGACAGACTGAGCTCTAGCTGGTTCTGATTTTAACCAGATAGGTTCCTTTATTTTCTGGTCTACGAAGCAGAGGGAGTGGCTGGCTTTCAAAGCCACTTCCTGCTCTGCCTCTCCACTGGTGACTGCCTGTGAGTCCCCTAAGGGATCTGGAAGGTGTATAGCCCCCTGGTGACCAGAGGAGGAAACTGCAAGCCCTTCCTCTGGATTCAGGGCTCCCAGCACATAGCCCACCTCCTGGAAAAGGTGAATGCCTCGAGCTCACTGTCCATTTTCTGGTCCATGTAGAAGAGTGAGGGGATCGAATGATTGTGGAAAACAAAACTCCAACTAGATGAGGCAGGGCTAAAACTCACTAATGGCTGAGAAATTTTAGGAAAGACAACCTCACCTTCAAACTGGACATTAAATTCTCCTCTGAAAATGTTGCCTGCCCCCACCCCTGCCCCAACTTCTCAGCAGAGCGGAATGGCTGGCTAATTTTCAGAGCAGAGTGTGATTAGAGAACCACTCCAAAGGGCTCAAGTTCAAGAGGATGTGGAAATTCCAGGAGCTGATTAGAAGAAGGTTCTTGGGGATGCTGGGAATACCCCCATCCTAAGGTCCTCTCCTAGCTGAGAGTTGTAAGGGAAGGGAGTTGGCAGTAATCAGGGAGAATAATGAACAATTATGTAACCTCCCATTGGGAAGGTACTCCATAGAAGCCAGGCAGGGTGACAGGGAATAAGTGTGTTAGTGGAAGGGTTGAGACTTGTTAGCGCAATGGCGACAGGAGGCTCCATTTGAGCAGGGAACGTGGTAATGTAACTGTGTGTCTAAGTCAAGAAAGCAGCTGGCCCATAAACTGGGGAAAGAGCTGGAAACACGGTCAAAGCCACCCAAAACAAGAGACGAATGGTAACTTTTAGACCTCCTGCTCCATAAATCTGTCATGCTTGTGCCTCAATAAACCTTTACACATAAAACAGCAGCAGGCAGTAGTATCCTGCCATCTTTTGCACTGAAACAATAAGGCATCTTGCAGGAAGGGAGGAGGCTGGTGAACAGGCAGGGAGGAGGGTGAGGTGAGAAGACTCATGAGAGAGTTATCAAGTGCAGAGCATGGAGAGCACTTTCTGGCTTTGTGCTAGAAACCACTGTAGAGGCTTGAAAGCAAGAGAGATAGGGCTTGACTTATGCTTTGTCCTCAACCTTTCCTAATGCTGCAACCCTAATACAGCTCCTCCTGTTGTGGTGACCCCAACCACAAAATTATTTCGTTGTTACTTCATAACTGTAATTTTACTACTGTTGCAAATTGTAATGGAAATCTCTGTCTTTTCCCATGGTTTTAGGCTACTCCTGTGAAAGGGTCATTCCACATGACCCCCCCCCCCAGGGGGATTACGTCCCACAGGTTTCGAACCACTGCCTCATAAGCTACCTTTGGCTACTGTGAGCCCTGGAGAGAAGAAAGCAGGAAGCAGGAAGGCCATTTTGGAATCTACAACCACCATCTAAGGAGAGATGCTGGCCATCTGTGGAGAGGTGAAAAGGTGACGAGCAGATTCCTGGTATATTTTGAAGGTAGAATTGGCAGGACTTTCTAAGAACATGGTCTGAGGGAGAGAGAACCCTCATGGATGGCACTCAGGTTTCTGCTTTGAGCTAGATGAAGTTTCTGAGTGTTCTAAGACGGCATGGAGGGACTGAGTCAGAGAAAGGAATCTGTGATGGGCACCAAGAGTACAGACTGCACAGGCTCAAGTTGCACTTTTGAGATGTCAAAACAAACAAACGAACAAATAAACATCTAGCAAATAAACGTGAGTCAGTCTCAGGCCACTGTCAAGATGATGGTCCACTCACTCCTTCAGCCTCCCTGTGTCTCCTTTGCTTCTGCATTTGGCCATTTGCCATGATTCCTTGCTGGACCAACCCCAGCATAGTATGATGACCTTTGCTTGAACTGCTGTGACTTTGTCTCTCCCAACATCATAGGGATGCTCCAGGGATGAGAGTGAAGTTTCCATATCACATCAGGAGAACCCATGTCCTGCCAGTGGACTTTTGACCCCTTAGCTTCTTAGCGAGTCTCTAGAAAGACTGGTGGCGTGATCAGAAAGTGTAAAAACCTTAGCACCTCTGGGGAAAACTTCATCCAATGAGAAAACTGGGGCCACAAGGACCGTGTGAGCACCTCTTCCACACCACATCTGTGGAACACTCTGCCCACGTGGTTTAACCCATCAAGCACCAGCTATGACTTTTGTAGGGCAGTTGTGACCTCCTCACACTACCATTAGCTCCCCTCACTCCCTGTCCCACTATGCTTCTCCTCCGTTCTACTGGGGTTCCCCCTTCAATGAGACCTTCTCCCTAAGCTTTGCCCCCTATCTGTTTTGTAGAGAACCTGAGCTAAAATTCTGGTGTTAACAGTGCTGTGCACCACTTACTTATTCCATAAACATTTAGAGAGTACACATTATATGTCAGCTGTTACCTTATGTGCCTCAGGAACACTAACACATTTATCCTTACCATAACCATTGAAGGAAGAGATTTGTTTCCTTACTTTCATTCTACAAATGAGGAAACTGTGGCAGACGTGCAGTAGCCACATTGCCTTGCTGTCCAGTGGAAGCATGATGTAAGCTATGGACAGTGTCCTAAACCTTCTGAGGGCCATAATGAAAAAGCAAAAGAGAGAGATGAAATTAACTTTGACTTTTTTTTAAAAATTTTAAATAATAAATCCAAACTACTATTTCGAACATGAAGTCATCACACAAATTTCAGTGAGATATTTTACATTGTTTCTTACTAACTCTTTAGTTGAGAATGTGTATTACATTTACGCTACATTTCATCTTGGAAAAGCCATAGTTTCAATGTCCAATAGCCATGAGTGGCTGGACAGTGCAGAACTGTATGTCGTGTTGTTTCAGGAGTAAATGGCCATGGTAAAAAGAAGAATACTGCTTTTAAAACATTGCTCCCACTCCCTGAGTCAGATATAAATACGGATGATGACCCCTTACCTTAATAAAAGGAATTGTTAGTGGATGAAACATCGTTTACTGTTCTCAGTTCTCCAATGATAACTGTTGCATGGCTGTCTGCAAATGTTGAGAAAAAGACAGTGAACACATTGCCAGCAAACGTGATTAAAAACATCCTGGGAATAGATGTTTAGAGTTTGTGCTTTTGCCCAGGCATGGGAATGCTTGAGATTTTTTATACTGTACACAGTCAAAGCTTGGGTGTTTTCTGCTAGCGGAACTATCCCTAGTTTATGTGGCTGAAATAAACTTTCATCTGAATTTGGTTTCCGTTTCCATGATGATTTGCCAAATCCTGGCTGTGGGCCAGGCCCCTGAGAGGGGAGGGTGTCAGACTACAGGAGTTAACAAGGAGATGGAACCTTCACTCTCAGGAGTTTTTGGTCTTCTAGATGAGGAGGACCAGGAACTGTGACAAAGCCATTTGGTGACGGTTATGACAGGAAAAGTGGGGCACTGGAGAGGAGACCAGAGGGACATCTGACCCACAATCAAGGTTACAGAAGGCCAGAGTGAAGATGTAAACTAAGCTAGGAGCCCAAAGTGAATAGGGGGGAATTAAGGGAAAAGAGATGTAGGGGTGCCATAGTCTCTATTCCAGGCAGAAGCAAACACCAGATGAAGGGAGCAGGGAACATTCAAAAAACCAAAATAAAGTCCCTGTAACTAAATCACAACATAAGAAGGCACTTTTTAAGGGGGAGGCGAAAGAGTTAAACACAGATGGGGAAAGAGACTAGAGTTTTGGTAGACGTGCATAGACAAGGGAACTTCTGGGGCCTCTTTCTACATCTAGCTGGAATTTGGGAATTTCCCTAGATGAATCTTTGACATAGAAAAACACTGATAAAACATTTTAAAGGGGGCTGGAGAGATGGCTCAGAGGTTGGGAGTACTGACTGCTCTTCCAGAGGTCCTGAGTTCGATTCCCAGCAACCATATGGTGGCTCACAACCATCTGTGATGAGATCTGGTGCCCTCTTCTGGTGTGCAAGCATGCATGCAGATAATTGTATACATAATAAATAAATAAAATCTTTAAAGGTATCTGACAAGTTTTTCTACCAAAAGAAATAATTTGAAAAATGCATTTCCGAACCATAAAACAACAATGAGAAAATAGGACAAATTTGAACACATTGACTATATTAAAGAATTGTTCAACTTTTAATGTATCAAGGTATTGTATTTAAGTCTTTTTAAAGACCCTTGTGTCTTAGAAATGCAGACCAAATTGCTTATGGATAAAATATGTGATAGCAACAAGGTCTAGACGGTAGAAGGGATGGATGGGAGCTAAGAAGTGAAATAAACTGGTTTGAAATTGGAGCAAAGGCCTTGGAACATATGATCCATCATGCTGTTTATTTCTCCCTGTGTCATAAGCCTTCTGTAATAAAACAGTTCCTAAGACCAGACTTCCATGGCATTCACACATCATACTCACTATTCAATATCAACTGGACCCCTAAGATGTGACCAGAAAGGATGCTTCATGCTGGAGTGGAATCTTCCAGTCCAGGACCAAAGGCAGGACAGCACCTCCTTTGGAGGTAGCTTAGGGTCACCTCTCCAAGGGACTGATGATGCTGAGATCTCCAATGTGTTTGTGTGTGTGTGTGTGTGTGTGTGTGTGTGTGTGTGTGTGTGTGTGTGTGTTTATGAGTGTGTGTTCACATGTGTGTATGTATGTATTTGTATATATGTGTGTGTGTGTGTGTGTGTGTGTGTGTATGTGTTTTGTGTGTATGTGTGTGTTCACCTCATGGCACACAGGTGGAAGCTATAGGACAGCCTTGGCTGTCAGTCCTCAACTCCTCCTTTAAGCAGGTTCTCTGTTGTTTTTCTTCTTCATATTCTAGGCTAGGTCAAAATTCTTCCATCTCCCCTCCTCCTCTCAGAGGACCACTGGGATTATAAACACCTATGCTAAGCTCTGAACCTTTATTAGGTTCTGGGTCCTCGAATCTAGGTACTCAGGCTTGCTTAGCAGCTGTTTTGCCCACTGAGCTATCACCCTGGCCCAGAGTATCCTTTGTTAGCTGGCTTCTTTTTCTTTCTTTCTTTCTTTCTTTCTTTCTTTCTTTCTTTCTTTCTTTCTTTCTTTCTTTCTTTTTCAGTGAAAAGAAGGACACAGTGAAGCTGCCAAATCCAAGGATGATAACAGCGCTTCTGGACATGAACTGTCAGACAGATCAAGGAAAATTACAGGAAATGTTCAGAAAGTGGTAGAGGGAATGCAAACAGCAGACAAAGCTCAGCTTGCTCACACCATCTACAGGGAAGGCTCTCACAAGGCAGAAACTGGCAAGCCAGGAGTCTGTAGACCCAGGAACAAGGATCCAGGAGGTGGCACATAGACATACTAGACATAGATCCCGAAGCCAATGAGGCTCACCTGGAATGTTACCAGCTGCACAACACTTGTATATAATCTATACATTAAAAATATACTGTGTGTGTCATTATAGCATGCCCCAGGCACTGAAAAGAACATTGCTGTTAACCTCTAGTCCTGGGGTAGGGGCAGAGGTCAGTGGGCTTGATTAAATCCCTCCCATCTCCCCTGTATCCCCCTCCAGAATCCACAGTAAACCTGTCCCACACTCCCAGCCCTCTGAGCCTGAATAATCAGAGGAAAGGAAGAAAACAATGGCTAGCCAGAGGCCCTCAGACTGCTGCTGAATGGGGATTTCGGTCGGATGTTGAGTTTACCTGGAATGCCCGGGTGTTATTTTGGGAAGGCAGACATCCTATGGAAACAGTGATGCGGAAAAGAAAACAGCTAAAGCAAATGCTAGTGCCCAGGTTTTTTTTTTTTTTTTTTCCCCAAGAGTCCCATGTGACCTGGGTAGGCCTGAGAAGCCCAGGTCAGGCAGATGGAGGGCTTGAAAATCAGGGTATCTAGGTCACCAGCAGGAAACATGCAGGAAGTAAACGGAAAGGAAGGGTCTCAAGGAAGTGCCCAACCAGTCAGGATGGGATAGAGAGAGCCTAAGAATGTGCATCTTGCCATTGGTGTGACAGAAAAAATTAAAAGGAATACAGCTTGGCCTAAGTTGGAGCCTGGGCTTCCCCTGTTTGCTGAGTGATCTCAGGCAAGACACTTAACCTTTAAGATAGATGGGAACCCAGAAGCTGGCAAGCACCTTTCATAAAGAAGGCAGATTCGATGACATAAACACAGCTGGTTTGCTAGTAATAAAATCTGATAAATTCCTGCATAGATAGGCCATGTAGCCCAGGCCGGCCCTAACTTGCAACCTTCTTGCCTCTACCCGCCCCCCACCTCCCTGAGGGCTGGGACACATGTGGCAGCTCATTGTCTTTAAATCTCACACTTTTCAAGGTACATGAAACCCCCTACCTTCCCTGCATGTGACTTTTCTGGGAGACAAGAAAGAGAGATCTCCTATGTTCTCTGTTCACTGTGGACTAGAGCATCTTTTGGTAGCGGTGTGTGTGTTGGGGGGGGGGGATTCCAGGGAGTTCTTAGTTAGCACTTGGTTAGGGTAAACAGGAATAGCCGCCATCTAAATGTGCGGTTTAGACATGTAGGTGTTTATTTCAGGTGGGGGAAAATCAGCCACTGGACAATGAAAAAAGGGAAAGTGAGTTTCAAGGGTAATTCAGAGCTAAATCGGAAAAGTGACAACAGTGAGTTGACAAACATGGGGAAATGTCATTGGCCACACACAATTCGGGTGGGACCATATATAAAGTGCTAAAGCCACTTCAGAAGACATTTGGCAGTTGCTTAAAATTCTGAACATGAAATGCAAAATGTGAAATTGCCATGAGAGCAATTCCATTCTTAAGTATCTATCAAAGAGAGAGGAGCAAGTGCCACCACGCACCACAAACTATTACAGGCCGCTGGGATGGAGTGGGGGAAATTATAAATCAGAAATTCATGTTCTTTGGGGGTGCTTCCCAGGCATTGTCCTAGGCAGACTCATAGACCTGAATATGCATCCTTTCCAAGGGTGGAGGGAGAAAGCCATGGCTAAAAGGGAGCCTTTGGGTCAGGTAACCTGTGCTCCAGTTTCAGAACTATCTACTAGCCACCATAATGCCTCTGACATGGGATGGAGGGGCCTAATCTGTCAGTGCCTTGGTCCCCATGTCTGTAAATGGGGTCTGCTTCATATGGTAACAAGTGACTAAATATATGTATGCAAACACAGTACCTGCTGAGAGTAGATGTCCCATGACTATGAACTGCCACAATTAAAGAGGAAAAATCTTCATCATGGTGCTGTTACAAATAATAAAAGATCTGGTTCCATTAGGTAGTGAGGCACTCCCAGAAACAAAGTTTAAAATGGTTAAATTATTAAGTCCCAGCAGTTCTGGCTGCAGCCATGGGGGATGTGAGAAGGTACTGAGATCTCTTTCCTCCTGGTGTTCCAAGAGAGGGATAAATATAATTGACTCTGAGATGCTCATTGTCCTCCAACAGGTCTGGCTCCAGGCCAGCTGGGGTGAGCATTCCCTTCCCAGTCTTCCAAAGGTGACAATGGTAGAAGATAATTACAACTTGGCAAGCAGCAGTGACTGAGGAAAAGGTGCTGAGCCCCTCCAAGTGTGGAAGAGCAGGAGCATCCTGGATTATTAGTTAAGGATGCTCACATTTGCATGGTGTAAGGACCATAGTCAAGCCCTAGCTGTCATCTTTGAACAGTGTTTGAATATCTGGCTGAGTTGCTGGCAGTGGGCTTAAAGAAGCACTCCATAGTCATTTGGGGGGGTGGGGGGGTCTGGAGGAATGAGTGACAAACAACTCACACATCACCTCATTTTCTCTGCATCCCCATGGAGATGCCAGAATGTCTTGAATGGTCTGTTTTGTAGGCTTGGAACATGGGTCATAGCTCACACTTCTAATTCATCACTGGGAAAATAATGGGGCAAAGAAATGAGGTATGTGACACAAGTTGGTGGGGAGATAGGGCCAGATGCACACATCTGTGAGTCATGCCAACACACCCTGTGACACATCACTCTCTGAGGCCAGATGAGGGATCATTTCTGTCTAGCCTGGAGGTAAGGAATAAGTATGTGATTAGCTTCCATCCCCAAGACAAGCCAGCCAATGAAGGCAAAGGCCACTACAGGCTGGGGAGTTACTGGGTTGACTTGTACCAGGGTCAGAAGGCAGGGAGAAAGGTGCCAGGATTGATTCATGATGAAACTGTCAATCCCATCAGCCTCCTCCATGCCTCCCTTACAGTTACTGTACTAAGGGCCAGTAAGCCATAGGTCAGCTGCTGGTGTATCTGACAGACACCCTGTTTTGAGTATCCAGTGAGCCTTTCTCCTCCTCCCCCACTTTACCCCCATGGGGACAGAAGCTACCATGCTTGCACAATGTGGCACTGTCTGTACAGACACATTAGTCCAGATGTGCAACTTGAGTCACTACTTGGATAATGGGTCTCCCTGGGCGTCTCAGTAGTAGGCACCATAGAAGCTTAAGGCAGTTATCTTCTGCCATGAAGGTTGGGGGTGGGGGACAGAGCAGACTGACAGCAAAGATAAAAAATCATCCTGAACACCAGCCCCAGACCTACAACTGACTACCTATGTGTCTTAGGGCAAATTCCTTAATCACTGATGCAAAGAATATGTCTACCTTCCACAGGGAGTTGCTAAGAGGCTTAAATGAGATGACAAGTACCAGAGACCAAACCAACAAGTAGTGATTTCTTTTCCATCTTCCATTTCTATTTCCTAAGACCAGGCAAGATTGATGCAGACTGAGTGATGAGGCCCTGGTACACTGTCTAAATATAATTGCAATTAAGCAGGGCATTTAATTGAGCCCAAATATAGTTCTTGCTGGCTTGCAAATGATTTCTAAAAACCGTGTGAATGTATTTATATGAAAGTCTTAATAAGATTAGGTTGCAAAAACATTTATTGAAGAAACCAGAGTTCATTAGCATCTGCCACTAGTAGTCTCACAGTAGTTGCATGCGACACACAGCTTTCAGAGCAGCTGGCAGGACTCATGCTTAAGATGATATGATGGCATAATATCAGCTCTCACACCTCATCTGTCCATGAGGACCTACTTCAGAGCGGGTCAGGAGCAGTGCTTGAGTGGACTGTGCTATTCCTAGTGGGCTATGAGTGTCCTTTGTCAATGAGCTTCAGGGTAGTCGTGAACTCTCTGCTCTTCTGATACCCTTAAAATAAGAGAAATTACTAGTATATGTGAGAGCGCTTGTTTAAAGTTACATTAATGGAGACAGCAGGAGAGGAAAGGAATTTGAGGAGAGTTGCAACAGAAGTGAAGCTGGGGTTAGGCCTGGGTGGTGCCAGATCACAGATGGAAGAAGTCCTGAACAGTAGATTCTTATTGGCAGTAGCCAGGTAATAGTAAGTAGGGTCTTCTCAGATGCTAGATCTGAAATATGTGTTTTATTTGCATGGTCTCATTTAATCTTCCAAAAGTCCTATGGAACAGGCATGATTGACATGTGAACTTAAAGATGAGGCCCAGATAGTACATTAATTCAAGGTCATGCTGGAAAATGGTAGAATGAGGGCTCTACCTAAGGGCTTTGTGACTGCAGAGTCCCTGAGTTCCCATGTCTAAAAATTGCTTCCAATATGTAAGCCTTATGAGTCAGCTGTTTGTGGGTCTACCTGGAGTACATAAACTAGTCTACCAGGCATTATTTTGGAGTTAAGCCTTGGACCAGTCAGCTATGGGGATCACAGATGATAGGGGGCCACAATCTAATTCTTGGGGGAAAAACAAGGTAATGGTGAATCAGGAGAGCATTTCTGAACTATCTAGAAGGGACAGGGACAGAGTACATGCCTCTTACCTGCCTGGGGGCTCTAAGAACCCCTTGAGATCTAAAAGAGACAATTTGTCTAGCATCTGTCTAAAGTTGGCCAAGAGGACAGAAGGAGCCTATCCCCTGCCATCCAGGTCTACATTCACATGGGAAAGGGCAGCAAGTTCATTGAAGAAAGCAAGTCAACCTTCAAGAGCCCAACTACTTGAAGATCCAGGTTTGTCTTCCTAGACACTCTACTGGCTGCTCCATATATTGCCTTAGTTAGGGTTTCTATTGCTGTGAAGAGACACCATGACTGGGGATGGCTTACAGTTCGGAGGTTTAGTCCATTATCATCATGACAGGGAGCATGGTGGCACACAGACAGACAATGTGCTGAAGAGGTAGCTGAGAGTTCTATGTCTGAATTGGCAGATAACAGAAAGAGTGACTTACTGGGCCTGGCTTGATCATCTGAACACCCTGCCGGCCATTGACTTCCTCCAACAAGGCCACATCTACACCAAGAGGTCATACCTCAAAATAATGCCACTCCCTATGAGTCTATGGGAGCCATGTTTATTCAGACCATCATAGGTATCAAGGGCATAATCCCAGTAAACAGACCAGAGTAAGTGGACACGATGCTCTGAGTCACAGCTCCTGGTGAGAATTCTCTAGAGCAGGGTTTCTTCATCTTTTTCTACTGTGGGTTTTGGCCAAGAAGTTTTGTGCATAATTTTAGATAGACAGTAACATAAACTGAGCATGTAGGACTGGGGATATAGCTCAGTAAGGATAGTACTTGCCTTCAAGCATGAATGCTGGCTGGGTTCAATGCGCTGGACCACATAAACCAGATGCATAGGAACATGCCAGTAAGGCATGGAAGTAGAGGCAGGAGGACTAGAAGTTCAAGGTCATCTGCTACATAAAGAGTTCTACACAAGTCTGACTCTCAAAAATAAATAAATGAATAAAAATAAAATAGGTATACAAGCCAAATACTTATTGTTAGTAATTCATAAATTTATTTTTAAATGATTCATAGGAATAAATATAATTTTATTATTTACTGACTGTGAAAGGAAACTTGCATACTCATGAGGTGGATGAGTTTGTTCTTTTTATATAAGGAATCAAATCTAGACTGGATGTATGATACTGCAGGACATAGAACATCTTCAACTTTTTTCATGGTTAGTCGATACTTTGATTTTATAATCATCAGTGCTGAGATTCACATAAATAGTGCAGAATGGCAAAAGTATATTCAGGGTTATTTCAGAAATTATTGGAAAGTCTATCTGAGACCAAGGTAAAAATCTATCTAGTGATATTTTATGAAACTCAAGTCAATAACTCAGTCATTTTTAAAATCAAACATTCTAGAAAGACAAATATGGCATATACTCACTCATAAGTGGATATTAGATGTAAAGCAAAGGATAGCCAGGATACAATCCTCAGCCCCAGAGAAGGTAGGTAATAAGGAGGACCCTAAGAGGGATGCATGGATCTCCCTGGGGAGACGAAATAGTTGAGATGTTCTGGGTAAACTCAGGACAGGAAGGGGGGTAGAGGGGAAAAGATGGGGGATGGGAACATGAGGGATCAGGAGGGTCGAGTTGGGGGCAGGATGGAGGGGGAGAGTAATGAAAGAGGTATCTTGACAGAGGGGGCCATTATGGGGTTAGGAAAAAGCCTGGTGTCAGGGAAAGTCCCAGGAACCCACAAGATGACTCCAGCTAAGACTCCTAGCAGTAGTGAAGAAGGTGCCTGAACTGACCTTTCCCTGTAATCAGACTGGTGACTGCCATAATTGCCATCACAGAGCCTTTATCCAGTAACTGATGCAAGCAGATGCAAAGATCCACAGCCAAGCACTGGGCTGAACTTGGGGAGTCCAGTCAAAAAGACGGAGGAGGGATATATGAACAAGGGTGGGGAGTGGTCAAGATCATGACAGGAAAGCCCACAGAGACAGCTGACCTGAGCTTGTGGGAGCTCATGGACTCTGAACTGACAGCTAGGGAGCCGGCATGGGACCACCTAGGCCCGCTGCATCTGGGTGACAGTTGTGTAGCTTGGTCTTGTGTGGGGCCCCTAGGAGTGGGACCAGGACATATTCCTGCCACATGAGCTGCCTCTTTGGAACCTATTTTCTATGGTGGGATGCCTTGCCCAACCTTAATGCAAGGGGGAGTAGCTTGGTCCTGTCTCAACTTGATATGTCATGTTTTGTTGACTCCATGGGAGGCCTTACCCCTCTGAATGGAGACAGGAGGAGTGTATGAGGGAAGAGGTTACAGGGGAGGTGAGGGGAGGGACAGGAGGAGAGGAGAGAGGAAACTGTGGTTCGTATGTAAAATAAATAAATAAATAAATATTCTAACAATAAAATAGAATGATACACCAATTTGAAACTTACATACTGAGGGACGATAGTGGGAAAACATTAAAAATATTTATTTCTAGAATTAACCCATTGTGTTTCTATAAGAGCAGAGACCAGTTTATCTAAGCTCTGGGAATTCTAAGCACAGCCAAGACTGAGATGTCTTGCTGTGTGGAGACATCAAGCTAAGAGGACTGAAGTTGAATCCAGTGTGTATAACAGTAGTGTCTTCTATTTTTTTTCTGGCCAAACATGGTCTTTAGAACAGCTCTCCTGCCTAGTTGTGTAAGCTTGAGTGTGTCATACAACTTTACCATAAACGACTTCGGTGTGTTTAAACTCTTTGGACACTATCTGCCATAAGCCTCTTCCTTAACCTCTGCTGAACAATGTGGAAGAATGTAAGTGAGGATGGCCTTTAGAATTCTATCACTCTTGAGCCTTAAATACAAGGCAGTGCTTGGGAGGTTCTTGGGTGTGGCTTGCCCAGAACAATCCAGGAGAGAGATCTATGTGAGATGGAAGCCCAAGTGTGTTTTCTTATGTCATGTGACTCAACAACATGCTAACACTAACTATGTAGGTGCCCATGTACACTTCCCCATGTACCAGGTAAGCATTCTCCAGTAGATGTCAACTAAATGTCCTATCATTTGACTCAATTCTGTCACTGTCTGCATGGAGTTAGTGCCAGGCCACCCCATTTAAAGTGCCACAAGACTGTCCTCCAATTCCAACATCAAAGCCCATCTCCTCTACTCCTGTTGAACTAGGTATAATTAAGTTCCCCCTAAACATCTTCATTTGGCTTCAATGAACATACCAGAGAGGCTCATGGAACCCATAGAAATGTTTTAATTATAATTAATAATTTATGGGAAAAGTTACAGATGAATAGCCCAATGGAAGAGATGTGTAGGGTAAGGGCAAGGCATATAGAAAGAGTGCAAGTTTCCATGTCCCTTCTGGGTTGACCACCTCCAGGGGTCCCCATGTGTTCAGCTGTCTAGAGGCTCACAGTTCTTTGGGAGACATTTATGGATGCTTCATACAAAAGGATGACTGATTGAATCCTTGGCCACTGGTGACTGATTCAACCTTCAGTGCCTTCTTCCCAGAGGTATGTGTGTGGAGGGTGTGGGGGTGGAGATGAGTGTTGGAAGTTCTAACCATCTAATTACACGACTGGTTCCTCTGACAACCAGCCTCCATCCTGAGGCCCATTGGGAACCCACTAAGAATTCCATCATCAAAATCCAAGATGTTTGTATCATCTGAGAAATTCCATCGGATTTAGGAGATCTTTGTCACACATTCCCATTATTCAGTATATCCAAAGTCTTTGCACCACTATGCCATAAGGCATGGTACTTTTAAAAATAGCTGGAAGAGGGCTTGAGGTTCTCACCACAAATAAATGATTAGTGCATGTGGTTAATAGGCTAGTTATTTTGATTTGATCAATATAGAATATATTGAAACATCAGATCATACCCCATGTATATTTATAATATACAATTCTATAATTGTATATATATACAATGTATATATATACATGTATATATATACAATGAACAATAGTAAATGTCAAAATAAAACTGTTTCCTAGAACAGGGAGGGGATGGGTTGCAAGGGCTTTGGGAGTCCAAGTCAGAAACCAGGAGGCAGGAACAGAATCCAAGCATGCATTTCTGCTTGTATCACAATATCCCTATACTCACAACGCCTTGTTTCAGATGCCACAGTGACCCTATGTGAGAAGTGTCCAGGTGACAGGCAGGGGAGGGGGCCTCATGCATAGGGTGAGATTGTTGTTACTGAACTGGAAAGGCAGCCATGGACTGGGGGACCCCATCCTGTCAGGAAATGAGAAAGACAAGTTCAAACACATTTGCCTCTGCCTGTGTCTTTACTGTATAAACAGTTGATTGGCTAAAGCCCTAGTATAAATATCCTAAACCGTTACCCATGTTTATTTCCAGCACGGGTGAATTAGGTGAGCCTTTCATTCTTTGGGGTGTCCATTATTTTGATATTTACCTTTTTCATAACATTCATTCTGCTACTTTTGTCATAAAGAGTAATGAATTTTAAAATGCTGCTACAAATATTTGCAGAGCACCGGCTGCCTCTGCTTCCAAGTGCACTTTAAAGCAAACATTCCGTCGTTTGGAGAATGATGTTGAGGTTATTGTAACCTGGATCCTTGTCTTCTCTTCTTTGTAGTGGTAGCCTTCTTAGTTCTGATGAGGTTACCCCTCACCTTTCCACCCAGAAGCCTTTGAGGCCTCTGGAACCTTCTAAGCTCTGTGTTGCTTTGCCATCTTGTGTCCCCTGTCTTTCCCCCAGCCCACCCATGACCAGATGCTCTGGAAGTTGTAGTGATATTGGAGGCTCTGCTGTGTAACCCCTTGTTCCACACCAGGGAATTGGCAGTTGTCACTTTGTAACAAATGATTCCTTTACACGCAGGATTGAGTGGCAGATTCAAATTGTGACTGTGCTAGAGAACACGTATTATTTGATAGCAGAAAGTTGTCCCAACTTAGGCTCTTCTCACTCCAAAAATGCCACATAAAAAAGCTAGCTTTCTTCAAAGAAAACAAAGTGGCCTAAATGCACAGAGTTTGAGTCTATGGGGCAGGCCCTTGGCTTCCTTACATTATCTGTGATGACCCTGCTACTTTGCTCAGCCTGGCATCCAGACACACAAATGTTGAGTGTCAGCACTATACAGTCACATTGAGTGGGCAAGTAGGTTACCAAACTACCTAGTGAGCATCTACTCCAGGAGCCAGAAACCCTGCATCCATCTCAGTCAGGTCAACCTCCTACAGTGTTACCTACCATGCTTAAAGGTACACATCAGTCACACAACACAGTCACTCAATGTGAAGTGATTTGATTACACCTGCTGCTCAGCCTTAATGTGTGAACATTCACCAGTATCTCCAATCTCTTTCCTTCTTCTGAACGGGCGAGGATGATATTGGACCCCATAGTATCTTTTCTTACATATTGTTTTTATCGAGGTAATAGTTAATCTTGGTTATGTACTTGAGATTTAGTATTAAACCTCAGGACTTGTCTGTGAAAGACTTTTTACCTTGTGTCACTTGAAGCCCCCCCTAAATGTAGGCGGCATCATTCTTGTGTTAAGGTCTTGGACTGAAGATGCAGCAGAAAAGGAGTTGAGCACCAACGTTCATCTCCTTCTGTGTCCTTACTACAGGTACAATGTGACCAGCTGTCTCAAGCTCCTGCCCTGTAACTTCCTCACCCTGAAAATGTGAGCCAAATGTAACCTTTCTTCATTAAATTGCCTTTGTCAGGTATTTTGTCACAGTGAGGAGAAAAATAACTAATACAAGAAAATTGCACTACACAAGACTTTCCAGATGTGTAGACTATAGACACCCCAAGATCTATTTGGATTGGTTTCCAGGTCCTGCTTCATTATTCCAACATCCACTTATTTTTTTTTTCACCCAGCTCCAAACTCCCAAGCCCTTATTGCGGCTTCTCCCAACTCTTTACCTATAACGGGAAATCAAGGGCTTCATCATGGGAGTGATCTCCTGGAGTATTACAGACTAGAAGCCGCCAGAATGTGGGCCAAGTCGAACTTCTTACAAGCCAGAAGGACTTGTAGGCCTGGGACTGAACTGCAAATGTGTAGGGGGCCGTTTCCTGCATCCTCCATTACAATAATGGTGCCTAAAGACACCAAGATGTAAATTACTTCAACAGGCGCTGGGTAATCTCTATTCCTTTGATCTCTGCCTATCCCGTGGCTCATTTGGCCTGAGGAGCTGAAGCCATTCATAGGGTAACACGTCCCAGGCGGCTGGCCAGCCTTTATTAGGGATGGGTTTTCTTGGTTCAGAGTCTCCGCTCTGGTAAGCTTATGCATTAAAGCTTGTCTGTAGAAGGATCCGAGTGTCCTGTGTGTATTTCTTGCCGGCGAGAAAATACAGCGCGCGCGGGACACAAATGTATCACCTTCCCTGTGGTCCTTAGCTAGAAAGTCTGGTGTTCATGGGCACCAAGCCCATCTTGGTCATGGTAATCTGAACTATGAAGACACTGGCCAGAAGACAAGGCTGTATGCTCAAAGTGAGTTGGAGTGTTGCTCTGGGAGACTTGGCCCCTTGTAGCCCTAGGAAGTGTGAGGGCTTAGCTCCTAAATGAGATTGCTGGTGGTGACAGCTGGGGCCTAGGAATCTGGGGCCACTTGCTATATGGGAGCCAGTGGCCCTGGTGCACATGAGGCGCCCTCTCCAAGACGGGGCTCTGGACTCTGTAGATAACCACATTTGGCCCCTCAGAGGGCTCCTGTGGTGTCAGAGCCATCTCACGGCACCTGTGTGCTTGTCAGTTTGAGCTGAGTGCTTCTGGAGTGTGGACAGGGGCGGAGGGAGACCAGGAGCTCTGGGCTTCCTGCCAGGCATCTCATGGCCCAAAGAAGCCTAAGAGTCATGCGACTCTTGCTCTTACCCTGCAACCATCTCCAGCATGCTGGGTCAGGGTGTACACTTGGAGCCAGACAGGCTGCGTGCCCAGTTAAGTGTGGACTGTGTGATTCCTTCAACTTAAGCCTTCTTACCTGTGCTGCAGGGTAATGAAGCCACCTCCATCCTTCTTATTGCCAGGCTGAGTTAGAAAAGTCCCAAAGCATACATCATCATTTCATGGGAGAGGAGGGAAAAGAAAAGGCAGGCAGGAAGGGAGAGGAGAGAAGAAAGGAAAGAGAAGGGGAGGAGAGAGAAAGCCAAGTTGTTTGCCATCTGCAGGGCTTGCTTCTCTAGCCAAATATCACCTTTAAATACTATTGACACAACACAGCCAAACTTTGCTGGCTTAGACTTGAATTTCTGTTCTGTTTTAAAATCCAAACCTGAAGAACATGTCTCCTTGAACACTGTGTCTATTAGCCTAGTCCTTTCTGCCTTTTAGGTTCAAGGTTGGAACTAGGCCAGGACTGCCAAGGTCAAGTGACAATTTCCTTGACTCCAGAAAAGAACACTTGAGGAGAGGAAGCAGAAGGCTGCAGAAGGCCAGGTATAGTGGAAAGGGAAAGCCTCCCAAACAGTGCTTCCTGTTCCTCAGCTAGCTCCTGCTCTCTTTGCACTCTTAGTGTGTGTGCCCATTTGTACCTGCATTGAGTGCCTATGTGTTGTCTGCGGTAGTTCGCACAGCCTCAGAGGGGAAGCGTCTCTGCATCTGGCCACAGCTAAAACTAAATGGAGAGGTGAGGCAATTATTCCAGTTCTTCGGGTTTGAAGCTACTTCCACCTAAAATAACCAGATAATTGAGGTCAGAGTGGGTGGTCCATTCTGCTCAAATTACCCACGTAATTACCTCAATTTTCCCGTTGCCTTTGTGTATAAGCCAAAACACTAATATCATTCAGGTTGAAGAACACAAATAGAAATAAGCCACATAATTAAGGACAGAACTTCCCAGCCCAGTCTCCCTATGGGTGGTGAGCTTCGTCTTATAATCAATGATAGTACTTTTCAAGCAACAGTTTTGTGTTGGGCCAGTGACTGTGCATATGTTGGTGATACCGTGAGGATAAAGAAGCCATGGTTTTGTCCGTCTAGAGCATAGATTTTAGTCAAGAAAAAGACAAAAGTCAGTAAACTAACAAAAAACATTGGTTATAAATTATAGTGAGGGTAAGAATGTAGCTCAAAAATTCTGTGCTTAGGCTGGGCATTGGTGGCACACGCCTTTAATTCCAGCACTTGGGAGGCAGAGGCAGGCGAATCTCTGTGAGTTCGAGGCTATCCTGGTCTCCATAGTGAGTGTCAGAATAGGCTCCAAAGCTACACAGAGAAACCCTGTCTTGGAAAAAAAAAAACACAACAACAAAATTCTGTGCTTATTATAAGCAATTGTAGGTAGTGGTACACACACACACACACACACACACACACACACACACACACACACCATGAAGGAGGAGGAGGGGAGGAAGAGACTATAATGAGCCTGTGGGGGATGCAGGCTTTCTCACCTGTGATTACCCCTCTCTCAGTATAGCTGGTTATTTGACTAACCATTGCCAGTAACTCCTTTCCATGCTAAGAGCTCTCCAGAGTAACAAAGAAATAGGTATGCAGGGAAAAATCACTGATTCCCACATGAAAAGTCCTGAACATCCTGAACATATGGCCTCAGTAGCTGGATGATCTGAAGTATGTCACTGGAGTCTCATTTTTCTAATCTGTAAAATGGGCATAAAGACCAGGAAGGTCTTGTGAAAAAATACTCTGCAAGTGGTAAAGTTCCAAATGGAGAAGATGGCATTGACTAAGTTTGTCTGCAAAGAGTTTAGCTAATCTGAGAATGAAGGTAACCATCCCTCACTAGTTAATAAGAAAATAATAAAACAGAAGGGGAGATTAGAGGAGCGGAGGGGACGGGAGGATGGAGAGAGAAAGGAGGCAGGAAGGGAAGAGGAAGGAGGGGGAATGAGGAATAATGAGAGAAAGATGAAAGGGAGAAGGAAGCAGGGAGAGGAAGGACCAGGACATCACTGATGGGGTGTCCTGGTCCTTCATAGCGATTGTGAATGTTCCCTACTCGAGCAGCCAGGATGAGAGAAGGGAAGGGTGGTGGCAGAAGGAACAGTGCTGGAGAAAGTCCAGAATGGAAATCAACACACTGTGTTCTATACCTATGTGCCACTCACTGGGGTGCAGACAGAAAACAGCAGTAGGTTCCAAAGAGACCAAACTCATCCCCACCTGTAGAACCAAACATGTAGTGGCAGCCCACCCAGGGCACAGTGCCTGGCCTTCCGGTAACACAGGAGCATCCGCCCTTTGCTAAGATGGCTTTTTGAAGAGGCTGAAAACCGGGCTGACAATTACATAGGCATTTTGATCACCAAGGACCTTAAAAACAGATAAACAGTTGAATGACTTTCGTTTGTTTTAAATAATGGCCATGGCAATAGCAGCCCCTGTAACTTGGGCTCATGCTGAATCGCACAGTAAGGATTTCACTGCCAGTGTCACATTTACAGTCTACAACAACACTATGCCATAGCCAGCCTCATAGAATAAGAAAACCAAGGCTCTGGGCCATTAAGGAGGCTGCAAGCTGATCTTGCAGGGAGCTGAGGGGTCCCCTATACACCTCCAAAGGTTGTCTCTTCCCACAATGCAATAGCCAGGCCAGAAGAGAATTCTTTTCAGTTGCATGTGTTACTCTGTGCCTACAAACCCTGTATGTAAAATAAAATGTCTCTGGGCCACAATCAACAACCTTAAAAACGCCACTGGACTACAGAATGAGCACAAGGGAGGAAGACCTCGTGGGAGTGACAGGAAGTTTGGGCAAAATCCAACATTTGCTCCTTAATGCTAGCAAAAACAGTTTGGAAATAACCACTGAACCTATTTTTAGCGATACCAAAATTACCTCCTACTTTGATCTCTGGCGTTGACCAGGATGGCTCCTCCCTAGGCCGGTAGCTCCCCCTGACACATGCTATTCCTACAGGCCAGACAGAGGCCCAGTGAAGCCATCACACCGGAAAGAAGTACAAGCCAGGTATTTCTCTCAACCCCATAGCTATTTCCCATATCCGACTTCCTTCCCTGCCTGGGAATGAGAGCAGGCCCCTGGAAATAGAGGCCAGCATCCTTCATAACAGGATGTAGTGAGGGACCTTACAGGGCTGGCTGTCCCTGGGGCCATTTCCCCATTGCAGGGCACCTTAAGCATTCAGAGGGCAGGAGACATTGCCAGGCCCTAGAGAGGACAAAGGGGACCTTCCCTGCCCTGATCCTATAGACAGGCCTCAGAGCTCCCACTGTAAGCACCTAAAGATTGGAGTGAGGAATAGAAGCATCTCACAGATTTGTCCACATCAGGGCTCACTTTGGCATATGTGTACATAGGCGCACACTTGTGTGAGAGATGAACAAGAGAATAGTTGAGGAAGAAACCATAATATTGCAATGAGGCGCCCAAATTATCTTGTCTGGTTCATGGTGGGGTGGGAAAGGCAGGGATCCCCACTGGTGGTTAGCAGAAGTACGAACTTCCATCTTTCCATATGTAGGGGGACAGGAGATGTGAGGGGTGGGAAGACAGTGAGAATAAACTATTTCAGCAGAAGTCATAGAAAATATATTTTTAACAAATTATAATCTAAAAACTCACCAAATGAGACTAGAGCACTGATTTGGCCAAATTGTGTAATAGTACTACAGCAGTTCCTATAAGACACTGCCCATCATGGTGGTCTAATTTCTGTTGGCTCAGTACTGACTGACAAGTCACACGCCTGTGGAGTGCTAGCTTGGCTTCAGGCTTTGTTGGATTGATTACATCAGGCTCTGCTCATAGGTAATCAGCCTTTACTGAGTGCTGCTCCCAGTGGAGGGCTGCTACACTCACAGCTTAGGCCTGTGGTTCTCAATCTTCCCAATGCCGAGACCCTTTAACACAGTTCTTCATGTTGTGCTGACCCCAGCTGTAAAATTAATATGTTGCTACTTCATAACTGTAATTTTGCTACTGCTATGAATCATGTTGTAAATATCTGTTAGGCAAACCATGGAGGTTGTTCTAACAGGTTGAGAACCATGGTTAGACCATCACTGAGAGTTTGGGTGCTTTATTAAATGTGTGTTTCTTCAATATCTATGTGTTGAGCCAGAAATGATGACACATTCTTATAGTCTCAGCCCGTCAGAGACTGAGACAGGAGGATCAGGAGCTCAAAACTAGCCTGGGCTGCATAATGAGACACACAAACACACACTCACACACACACTCACACACATCACACACATCACACACATACACACACACCACACACATACACACACACCACACATAACCACACACACATACACACACTCTCTCACACACACACCAAACACATGCCACAATACACACATACACATTTATATATATATAAATATACACACCACACACACACACATACCAACACACACTCACTCATACACACACAACCACACACACTCAAACACACATACACACAACCACACACATATATACATACACACAAACATACACCACACACACATGCACACACACACATACACACACAACCACACAATACACAACCACACACATACACACACATGCACACACACACTCACAACCATGCAGATCGTGTATTGAAAACTTAATTTCTAAACGTCTTATATTGATTCTGCTTGGAGGAAGACATTTGTAAGGTAATTGAGGTTAAATGAGGTCTTAGAGAGACAGCCCCATCAGTGGTGGTAACAGTGATTATATAAGAACAACAGCGAGTGATCTGTGCGCCAGATCCGAGTTCGGTGGCAGGCTCCGACACGCCAAGGCCCAGGGGCAGTTCTGCATCCATCGGCCAGCCCAGGTAGACCAGGAGCTGTTTCTGGATCCGTTTGTGGTAACTACTCAGAGTCATCTGACAACAGTGATCTGTTGGACATGAGAAAATCCCTTAAAGAAATAGAAGAAAAAAAACAAACCAAAAAATACAAATTATCAACAAATCTCTAAAAAAAAAAAAAAACAGTTCAAGACCTAAAAACTGAAATACAGATAATAAAGAAAGCACAATCTGAGGGAATGCTGGAAATAGAAAAGCTGGATAAACGATCAGGAACTACAGATGTAAGCATAATCAACAGAATACAAGAGATGGAAGAGAGAATCTCAGGAGTTGAAGACTCATTAGCAGAAATAGATTCATCAACCAAAGAAAATCTTAAGTCCAACAAATCCCTAACACAAAATATCCAGGAAATATGGGATACTGTGAAAAGACCAAACCTAAGAATAATAGGCATAGAAGAAAGTGAAGAAATCCAACTCAAAGGCACAGAAAACATATTCAACAAAGTCATAGAAGAAAATTTTCCCAACTTTAAGAAAGACATGCCAATGAAAATAGAAGAAGCCTACAGAACACCAAATAGACTGAACCAAAAAAAAAAAGGTCTCCTCACCACATAATAATAAAAACACCAAACATTCAGAACAAAGAGAAAATATTAAGAGCAACAAAGGAAAAAGGTCAAGTAACCTATAAAAGCAAACCTACCAGAATCACACCTAACTTTTCAATGGAAACTCTGAAAGCAAGAAGGTCCTGGATAGATATTCTACCTACACTAAGAGAACATGGATGCCAGCCCAGACTACTATACCCAGCAAAGCTTTCAATCAATATAGATGGAGAAAACAAGATATTCCATGACAAAACCAGATTCAAACAATACATATCCTCCAATCCAGCCCTACAGAAAGTTCTGGAAGGAAAACTACAACCCAAGGAAGTTAACTACAACCAGAAAAATATAGGCAATAGATAACCCCACATTACCAACAGCCTAAAACAAAAAGCGTTAGAATCCCACAAATAATCTTGCCATCATCACCAAATCAAAAACAAGAATGAACAATCAATGGTCTTTAATATCCATCAACATTAATGGTCTTAACTCCACTATAAAAAGACACAGATTAGCAGAATGGATAAGAAGACAGAATCCACCCTTCTGCTGCATACAAGAAACACACCTCAACTTCAAAGACAAGCGGTACCTAAGAATTAAAGGTTGGGAAAAGACTTTCCAATCAAATGGACCTAAGAAACAAGCGGGGGTAGCAATCCTAATATCCAACAAATTGGACTTTAAACTAAAATCAATCAAAAGAGATGGAGAAGGTCACTTCCTACTCATCACAGGAGAAATCCATCAGGATGAATTCTCAATTCTGAACATTTATGCCCCCAAACAAAGGCATCCAGGTTTGTAAAAGAAACATTACTAAAATTCAAATCACACATAAAACCACACACACTTATAGTGGGAGACTTCAACACCCCACTCTCACCACTGGACAGGAACACAAGACAGAAACTTAACAAAGAAACAAAAGAACTAACAAAAGTTATGGTGCAACTGGACTTAACAGATATCTATAGAACATTCCATCCAAATACAAAACAATTTACCTTCTTCTCAGCACCACATGGAACCTTCTCTAAAATCAACCACATACTTGGCAACATAGCAAACCTCAACAGGTACAAAAAAATTGAAATAACCCCCTGTGTCTTATCAGACCACCATGCTTTAAAATTTGAATTCAACAACAACACAAACTACAGAAAACCTACAAACTCATGGAAATTAAGTAATACCCTATTGCACAATTCATGGGTCCAGGAAGAAATGAAAAAAGAAATGAAAGATTTCCTAGAATTCAATGAGAATGAGGACACAACATATCCAAACCTATGGGATACTTTGAAAGCAGTGCTAAGAGGAAAGTTCATAGCGCTGCATGCACACATGAAGAAACAGGAAAATAATCACACTAGAGAATTAACAGCACAACTGAAAGCTTTAAAAAAAAAGAAGCCAATACACCCTGGAGGAGCAGACGCCAGGAAATAATCAAATTGAGGGCTGAAATCAATAAAATGGAAACTAGGAGAACAATACAAAGAATCAATATAACAAAGAGTTGGTTCTTCGAGAAAATCAACAAGATAGACAAACCTTTATCTAAACTTACCAAACAACAAAGAGTGAACATGCAAATTAATAAAATCAGGAATGAAAAGGGGACATAACAACAGACACAGAGGAAATCCAGAGAATAATCAGGTCATACTTTGAAAAGCTATATTCCTCAGAATTCAAAAATCTAAAGGATATGGACAATTTTCTGGACAGATTTCACTTACCAAAATTAAATCAAGAACAGATAAGCCACTTAAATAGACCTATAGCCCCTAATGAAATAGAAGCAGTCATCAGAAGTCTCCCAACCAAAAAAAGCCTAGGGCCAGATGGCTTCAGTGCAGAATTCTACCAGAAACTCAAGGAACAGCTAATACCAATTCTCCTCAAAGTATTCCACACAATAGAAACAGAAGGGCCATTGCCAAACTCTTTTTATGAGGCTTCAATAACCTTGATACCCAAGCCACAACAAGACACAACTAAGAAAGAGAATTACAGACCAATATCCCTCATGAACATTGATGTAAAAGTTCTTAATAAAATACTGGCAAATCGAATCCAAGAACACATCAGAGAAATCATCCATCCCGATCAAGTAGGCTTCATCCTAGGGATGCAAGGATGGTTCAACATATGAAAATCCATCAATGTAATCCACCATATAAACAGACTGAGGAAAAAAAAACACATGATCATCTCACTAGATGCCGAAAAAGCCTTTGACAAAATCCAACACCCCTTCATGATAAAGGTCTTGGAGAAATCAGGGATAACAGGAACATACCTCAACATAATAAAAGCAATATACAGCAAGCTGACAGCCAACACCAAATTAAATGGAGAGAGGCTCAATGCAATTCCTCTAAAATCAGGAACAAGACAAAGCTGTCCACTCTCTCCATAACCTCTTCAATATTGTCCTTGAAGTTCTAGGTAGAGCACTAAGACAACAAAAGGAGATCAAGGGAATACAAATCAGAAAGGAAGAAGTCAAACTCTCACTCTTTGCAGATGATATGATAGTCTACATAAGTGAACTCTACCAGGGAACTCCTATAGATGATAAACACCTTCAGCAAAGTGGCAGGATACAAGATTAACTCAAAAAAATCTGTAGCCCTACTATATACCAATGAAACATTGGTGGAGAAAGAAATCAAAGAAACATCACCCTGTACAATTGCCACAAACAACATAAAATACCTTGGAGTAACACTAACCAAAAAAGTGAAAGACCTGTACTGTAAGAATTTTGAGTCTCTAAAGAAAGAAATAAAAGAAGATACCAGAAAATGGAAAGATCTCCCATGCTCTTGGATAGGCAGGATCAACATAGTAAAAATGGCAATCTTGCCAAAAGCAATCTACAGATTCAATGCAATCCCCATCAAAATCCCAACACAATTCTTCACTGACCTTGAAAGAACAATCCTCAACTTTATATGGAGAAACAAAAGACCCAAGATAGCCAAAACAACCCAGTACAATAGAGGAACTTCTGGAGGCATCACCATCCATCCCTGACTAAAAGCTCTATTTCAGAGCTATAGTCCTGAAAACAGCTTGGCATTGGCACAAAAATAGACAGGTAGACCAATGGAATAGAGTTGTAAACCCTGATATTAACCCACACCCCTACGAACACCTAATTTTTGACGAACAATCCAAATATATACACTGGAACAAAGAGAGCATCTTCAACAAATGGTGCTGGCATAACTGAATGGGGACATGTAGAAGACCACACATAGACCCAAGCCTTTCGCCCTGCACAAAATTTAAGTCAAAATGGATCAAAGACCTCAACATAAACCCAACCACACTGAACCTATTAGAAGATAAAGTGGGAAATACCCTTGAATTACTTGGTACAGGAGACTGCTTCCTAAACATAACACCAGTAGCACAGACACTGAGATCAACAATTAATAAATGGGACCTCCTGAAACTGAGAAGCTTCTGTAAGGCAAAAGACACAGTCAGCAAGACAAAACGGCAGCCCACAGACTGGAAAAGATATTCACCAACCCCACATCTGACAGAGGGCTGATCTCCAAAATAAACAAAGAACTCAAGAAGCTAGTCTCCAAAACACCAAACAATCCAATTAAAAAATGGGGTACAGAACTAAATAGACAATTCTCAATAGAGGAATCTAAAATGGCTGAAAGACACATAAGAAAGTGTTCAACATCCTTAGCCATCAGGGAAATGCAAATCAAAACAATTCTGAGATACCATCTTACTCCTGTCAGAATGGCTAAAATCAAAAACACCAATGACAGTTTATGCTGGAGAGGAGGTGGAGAAAGGGGAACAGTTCTCCACTGCTGATGGGAGTGCCAACTTGTACAACCACTTTGGAAATCAGTATGGCGACTCCTCAAGAAAATGGGAATGAGTCTACCACAAGATCCAGCAATTCCACTCTTAGGCATATACCCAAAAGAAGCACATTCATATAACAAAGACACCTGTTCAACGACATTCATAGCAGCACTATTTGTAATAGCCAGAAACTGGAAGCAGCCTAGATGCCCCTCAACCGAAGAATGGATAGAGAAAATGTGGTCCATTTACACAATGGAATATTACTCAGTAGAAAAAAAAACCAAAGGAATCTTGAAATTTGCGGGAAAATGGATGGAACTCGAAGAAACCATTCTGAGCGAGGTAACCCAAATCACAAAAAGACAAACATGATATGTACTCACTCATATGTGGATTTTAAACATAGAGTAAGGGAAAACCAGCCTACAATCCACACTGCCAGAGAAACTAGTAAACAAGGAGGACCCTAAAAGAGACAAACTTTGTCCCCTGGAGAAGGGGAAAGGGACATGATCCCCTGAGCAAATTGAGAGCATGGGAAGAGGGGGGAGGGAGCTACGAGAATGAGAAGGGAAGAAGGATGCAGAGGTCATGAGGGAGCAGAAAGGTTGAGTCAGGTATAAATTAGAAGAAAGGATATGTGATAGGTAGGGTTTTAGTTGGAGGGGGGTGGTAGGGGAGGAGGGGAGGGAGAAGGAAACTGGGATTGTCATGTAATTCAATCGTGTTTGTAACTCAAAGAAAAAAAGAACAACAGCATTATCACACTTGCTCTCTCTTGCTATTTGATGGTCTCTGCCATGTTATGATGAAGTGAAAAAGGCTTTTCATGCTGGCATCTGGGTCTTGGACATTCCAGCCTCTAGAATGTAGGAATTCAACCACTGTTCTTCCTAATTGCACAGCTTGAACACTTAGTTGCAGCAGCAGAACCAGGTAAAGGTAACAGTGGATCCTGAGTTCCGGTTCCTGCTTAGAGCACAGCCTACTTAAGGAAAGAAGTGAGTTGTCAGTGTGGCCAGCCAGAGATGAGACAAATGCTCAAGCAGTTTGACTCTGAGACAGATCATGCTGTGCACAAGTCCTCCTCTCCCTCTGTGTCAGATTTTCATGAGAAGGAGGTCTCAGAAAGAAACTCCCCAGAGACTCTGGAAAGCTATGACGCATTGCTCTGAGCTCCATTGCAGCTGAAGACACATCAGAACCACCTTGAAAGCCCAGGGCCCAATGACTGAGACATACCTGCATTCTAATCACAGGTAACCTTGACCAAGTCACTTAGCGTGTTGGCTAGTTTTATGTCAACTTGACACATGCTAAAGTCACCTGAGAGGAAGGAACCTCAATTAAGAAAATGCCTCTATAAAATTGGCTTCTGGGGCTGGAGAATTGGCTCAGTGGTTAAGAGCATTGGCTGCTCTTCCAGAGGACCTAGGTTCAATTTCTAGCACCCACAAGGCAGCTCACAGCTATTTGTAATTCCAGTTTCAGAGGCTCTGGCACCTCAAAATAGGCAGGCTGGGCAGCAGTGGCACACACCTTTAATCCCAGTACTCGGAAGGCAGAGGCAGGTGGATCTCTGTGAGTTTGATGCCAGCCTGGTCTACAAAGCAAGTTCCAGGACAGATAGGGCTGTTACACAGAGAAACCCCATCCTGAAAAACAAAACAAAACAAAACAAAACAAAAAAAAAAAGGAGCGGGCTCTAGCATACATGTAGGGCATTTTCTTAATTAGTGATTGATGGGGGAGGGCCCAGTCAGCTGTGGGTGGTACCATTTCTGGGCAGGTGGTCCTAGGTTCTATAAAAAATCAGGCTGACAAGCCATGAAGAGCAAGCCAGTAAGCAGCACTCCATCATGGCCTCAACTCCTGCCTCCAGGCTCCTGCCCTGTTTGAGTTCCTGTCCTGATCTCCCTCGATGATGAACAGTGTAAGACAAACCCTTTCCTCCCCAAGTTGCTTTTGATCATGGTGTTTTATCACAGCAACACTAACTGCTACTAAGACACTTAGCCTTTTTCAATTTGATTTTCTTGTCTCTACAATGGGCATTGAATTCCTGTCTTCTAAGGATTAGAGGAGACTCAGGAGCCAAAGCTGCTGGCCAGAGCTGGGAGTATAAACTCAGCTGAGATTTGCCTTCCTTGTAAGGGTTCTTGTTGATTTAGAGTTGACCAGTAGGCAGGGAGTCCGCACCAATTGTTTCCTTGGGCTTTCTGTGTTTGGGGTGGTGTCTTGGCAGCCAGTACTCCTAACCCAGTGAGACCCAAGACCTCCTTTCCTCATAGTGTGGCCTGCAGGATGCTCTCTGGCCCCAACAGACACAGACTTGCTGCCATGGCTCCAAAGTTATTGTGGCTTGGAAAGAATCTCTGGCATGTGTTGTGTTGTCTCCTACAAGCCATGATCCATGGTGTGTTTGGGAAGTGCTTTGTTCTGGGGCCAAGAGGTCACTTCATAAGAGGGTCACCCATAAGTCTCCCCGTTGAGCTGCTCCCCTTAGCCCTCTCTCCTCTCCTCTCTGTTCTGACACCATCTGCTGCACGTCATAGATACAGTCCCAGAGACCCAGCAGCTGCCTTCTTGGTGGAGGTCCAGACTTGTGCCTGAGTTTGGAGATAGCTGATAACTAGCTGTGGCTATGGGTGAGACCAAGACTGGGAGGAAGGTCCATGGAAAAGTGACCAAGAAGGATGAGAGTTGCCCTGAGAAAGGGCTGGGGTAGGGGACAGCTCCCAATGCAGATTTTCTGGGTTCAGTTGTTCTACTGTACTGGGACTCTGAGCAAAGTATCTCCCTCTCTGGGGCCCAGGTTCTTTAATGGTGAAATAAATACACCAGGTCTTTCTGAACTTCCTCTGGCTTCTTTATTTCTAGGCTGCACATTCTTAAGTTTTCTATTAGGCCCGCACCGCTATAAACTAGAACATGGTTTAGCAAGTTTGAGTAGATGGGATGGGTGGGCAGCAGGCTGGGGAAGGAAGCAGAGGAGGCAAGAAATAAATGCAAGAGTATGACTTCCCCACTCTGGCCCTACAGTGCTATCGCCTTTATTCACCTGTAATTGGATTGATTTTCTATCTCAAGCCCTCCTTGTGGCAAGTGAAGAAACACCACCATAGTCATTTCCAGGTAAAAATCGGGCACCAGAGTCTTTCTCAATCCTTTCAGTGTTCAGCTGTACTAAATTCAGGCTTGTCACCCCCTCCCCCTCTCCCTCTTTCCCGTCCTCCCCTGACACTGAGGCTAAGGAAAACTATATCATTGTTCAATCTGCCCTGGATTCCTTTTGTCAAACAGTGACATGTCCCTGTTTGGTCCTCAAACAGGACCCCTTTCCAAGTTGGTATAGAAGCCATTCTCATCCATCCCCTAACTGAGCGGTCAGAGCCAGAGCATCCTGTCTGTTCCATGCCCCGAATCCTTCTGGATGCCTCTTTGCAGACCTATTACTTCATTATCATGCTTGAGGATCACATACACTTCTGTATCAGTTCCTTTTCTCACCGCTGTGACAAAATACCAAAAACCTGATGAAAGCAAGTTAAGGAAGGGAGGGAGGGGTTTTTGTTGTTTGTTTGTTTGTTTGTTTGTTTTGGCTCACAGTTTAAGGGTACCAGTCCATCACAGAGGGAAATCATGGTGGCATTGTGGCACCTACAGTCAGGAAGCAGGGAGAAGTCAATGCTGGTGTTCAGCTTGCTGTCCCCCTCTTTAGTCTTGGACACTCACATCTAGGGTGAGTTACCACCTCAATTAACCTAATTTAGAAAATGCTTCCCAGATGTCCACAGAGGTTCCTTTACATGGTAGTTCTAAATACTGTTGACAGTCTACTTTAACTATCACATGGTCCCCAGGAGAGCCCTGGGAAATCTACCTGCCTGAAGGTAGAGAAGGGCAGAGAAATGGAAGCCAGGAATCCTGTACCTAGGCATGCGACACTGCCTCGATTGCAGTATAGCTGCTGCACCAGGGACCAACTCCTTAATGCTTTCCCAGAGAAGCAATACAATTTTTCCCTTGCCTGAACTTTAATCCTTGTAAGAGTCTATCTGCCTTCCCTACCTCACTCCACCTTCATGACTCTCTTGATCAGTGGTTCTCAACCTTCCTAATGCTTCGACCCTTTAATCCAGCTCCTCATTTTATGGAGACCAACCAACCATAAAATCATTTTTGTTGCTACTTTATAACTGTAATTTTGCTACTGTTATGAATTGTTAATATAAATATCTGTGTTTTCAGATGGTCTAAGCATCTGAAAAGGTTGTTGTAACCTTCAAAGGGGATGTGACCCCCAGGTTGAGAACGATCGCTCTAGATGCTCTAACTCTGAATTTGATTCTTCTTCTGCAGATGACAGAATATTGATTTGAGTGGAGCAGGAAATGGGGAGGACTATCTATCTAAAGGTAAAGTGATTTTACATGTCACATAATATATTGTCTTAATCATTTCTGTCTCTCCTTTGCATGAAAGCCTTGGGTTTACAAGGTCAAGTGTTTACTGCCTTTGTTTCATGCCTTCTTTGATTGAGACTCCCCCCTTTTCACTGCCTGAAGGTTGAAAAGGACACATTTGCTAGTACTTCTCAAGCCAAAGGGCCTGGGAAAGGCTGACTAAAGGATCAAAACTTGTCCTGGGCTCTGAAATGCCTTTGATAATAACATAGAATTGCTAATAGCCTTATTATTATTAAATAATCAAAGTTTTCCACAGTTAAGTTCAACGTACAAACCCTTCCCCTAAGCTTCCTCCTTATGGCCCTTTTCAATTACCTTCTCCCGACCCCTCCCCTACCTGGAACTTCCCAGGTCTTTAAGCAAACTTTCTTCAGTCAACTGAACTCCTGCATGTTTGTGTGTTTGGTTGGTTGGTTTTTGTTTGTTTTTTTGTGTATGTCCTGTGGGCATGCATGCACAAGGATGCTTGTACATGTGGAAGCCAGATGCCAACCTCAAGTGTCCTTCTTCAGTTATTGTTTGCCTTCTTTGTCTTGTTGGAATTTTGTTTTGTTTTTTGAGGTTTTGTTGTTTTTTGCTTGCTTGTTTTGGTTTTTTTGGTTTTTCCAGGTAGGGTTTCTCTCTCTCTCTCTCTCTCTCTCTATATATATATATATATATATATATATATATATATATATATATTCAGCTACCAGGGAACTATAAAGCAAAACTATGTTGAGATTCCACCTGATTCTACTCAAAATGGTTGTTATCAAATAAGTAAATACCAAGTGCTGGTGAGGATGTGAAGAGGGGAGGGAGCCTTATACGTTGTTGGTATGCATGTAAATTCGTTCAGTCACTAAGGGAATCAGTATGAAGGCTCCTCAAAAAAGTAAAAGATAGAAATAGCACATGATTCAGCTGGAAGGTATCTCAACTAGCATAGCATAGATATATGCATAGAGCCATGTTTACAGCATCGCTCATCATAATAGCCAAGATATGGAATCAGCCTAGGTTCCTGTAACACATGAACAGATAGAGAAAATGTCCTGTGTATACTGAATAGTATGATTCTGTCACAAACAAGGATGGAATCATTCACAAGAAAATGGATAAAACTAGAGGTTATGTTTAGTAAGATAAGCAAGATGCAGGAAACACCATTTTCACTCATATATAGAACAAAAGGAAAAGAAAAAAAGCAAAACAAAAGATTTGAAAATATTAGGGAAACTACTAGAAGAGAATAAGGGATGGAGAAGAGGGGAGAAAGGATAGGAAAATTAGCTGGGAAGTGCATATAATCAATTCATGACCTATTCAAGTATGGGCTTGATTCAATAAAATACAGTAGCATGTACAACTAATACACATTAGTATTAGTGTACTAATTAGTGTTAGTATATTAATTACTAATATACACTGGCCTTTGAAAGTAGTTGTAATCAGAAATCTAGATCATGGACTATTAAGTATTGATGGCCAGGTATTGGTTTTGGTGATTGAATCCAGGGCCTTGTCTATTCTAAGCAGGGATGCTACCATTGAGCTCTTATCTCTGGGCCAGGGAAAAGCTAAAAATTATGGGAATATCTAAGACTTTCCAAGAAGTAGATGCATCAAAGGAAAGGACCAGAATTTGGACATTGATAAGGAAATATTGGTACAACAGAAGTAAGAGATGAAGACAGGTGCCTCCCTCTTTTCCTCCATCAGTCATAGTTTCTGTCTTCCTTTGTCTTTCATAACTTTAGCTCTTTTGAAGAGTACTGGCTGTTTATTCCAAACAATGTTTCCCAGTTTGGGTTGTCCGAAGTTTCCTCATGACTTTAGCAACATCACTGGAGTGACATCTTACTCAGAGTGTTGTACTGGTAGGCATGTGTCAGTTAATATTGTTAACTCGATGGGATCTAGGATTAGCTAGAAGACAAGCCTCTGGGTATGTCTGCAAGTTTCTAGGGTAAGTTAATAGGAGTGGGAAAACTCTGTCCATGGGCTAGACTCCTGGATTCTATACAAAGAAGAGAAGCTGAGGGCTAGCATGGGGCTCTTTGCTTTCTGACTGTATAAGCAAAATGGCCAGCACCTCAACTGCCGCCATGTCTTCCCCACCCTTTAACTGTGAACCAGAATAAACCCTTTCTTCCTCAAGGTGCTTTTGCTGGGTAATTTCTCCCAGCATCAGGGGCACACACTATGCTGGAGTGTTGTCAGCTGTGCAAACCCTAATTCCACAGTGAAAGCAATGCCTGCTAGTCTCCCCACTATGAAGTTAGGCTTCAGTTCTTTCGTGAATAGTTATTTCTATGGTGTTTGTCTGATGGTGTTTTTTTTCTGTTTTCATTATTCTTTCTGTATTTATTAATTTCAATTCCACAATGTGGAAAAGTTTTCCTTCTTTGGCAGTAACTTACTCATTCATTTGTTAATAACACTGCAAACTTGTGGCTATCTGAGTCGTTCATTTTGTTGCTCCACATGCCTCCAATTTGGCTCTTGGGATCTCCTTTGGAGTGGGCATCTGTGCCATGCTGACGTGCCGCCATCATTTGCAGTGCTTTTTTTGCTAGTTAAACCTGAGATGATTCATTGCTCCAGATGTGGGAACAACTGGGTTTGGGTTTTCATTTCCCTGGGGTATCATTACTTTTGGCTCTCTTTACTGAGTTAGGAAATAACATTTGCTGCATTCAAACTCCTCTCTCTCTCTCTCTCTCTCTCTCTCTCTCTCTCTCTCTCTCTCTCTCATTCTACGTTAATGCTCACACCTTAAATTATCACTTAATACTATTTTTAGTTTCCCCTTTTCCTTATTTTTAGTTCTTTTCCATGACACTGATGAATCTAGCTTTCCTTGTCTGAAATAGATTTATATTTGCTTAATTATAACATACATACTGAATTGTTGACACATATTTTCATGAGAGATAAAATAGCAGCTACTCTGTCTGCATAATTCTTTTGTCTTTAGCCTGAGAGTTGTCGCATTGAGAGTTCAAATATACTTAGATTAATTCTTGTCCTCTCTGCCCTCCTAAGTATGGTTACATATTTACATGTAACAGCATTGATCTCCTTTATTGCAGTTTATATATCAGTTGGGGCTCTGTCTACAGTGTTTGTATCCCATGCTCAGTTCTTTCTAGATTTGTGTGTTTTCTCTGGAGAGTAAGGAAGCATCGCCTTATGGGAGTTGGAATTGTACAAAAGTCTCCCCAGAGAACTGTCGCTTTCTCCTCATTCCAGGTACCCCACTGTTGCTCCCCAAGGGCAATGAGCATGTCTTAAATAGGTCCCTGTGTTGAGGGGGAAAACTGAATGAGAAGAGAATGAGGGCCACATTTGAGTGAAGGGTTGACAAGGAAGGGGGCGCTCTGGAAAAGGCAGAAAAAGAGCAGATGTGAGCAATTCATAGGTGGGCAAAGACTGCAAGTGGGATTTATGTTTGGTGCATTGGTCAGTCTTACTCCACTGCTGCTGGTGCCAACTATGAAAACAAAGGGGGTTTCCTTTTGAACACGTTTTATATTTTCACTGTACCAGGCTATACAAGGCATTGTCATGCAAGTGTGTAATGTATTTGAGTATACCTTCCCACCCTCTGTTACCATCACCCTTCACCTCCTCCCATTGTTCCCCAATTTTGTTTCTGCTTGCACATCATGAGTTCACAAATGACCTTGCGTATCTATAACACCCATGGCCCATCAGTAAGAGAAAGCACGGTATGTCTTTCTGACAATGTCTTAATTCGTTTAACATGATGTTCTCCATTTACATCCACCTTTTTGCAAATGACACAACTTCACTCTGCTCTGTTCTATGGTGCAATACATTCCATTGTAGTTATAAATCACATGAGAAAAATATTTCTTTGGGCTTAGAATTCTGAAGGGTTCTTCTACAATAGTTAGGCCCACTCTTAATCCTCTTATGAAGGAACACTCATTACAGCAGGCATGTGGGAGCAGGGCTGTGCAGATCACCACAAAGAGGAGGAAGAGGAAAAGGCTAAGTTCCATGATTCTCAGCAAGGGAACAGCTCCTACATCCAAAGTCCCCCCTCCCCCCCCCCCCCCGGCTCCATTCCTAAAGGATCCACTGTCTCCCAGGTATACCACAGGGGAGTCAAAGGCTTCATACATGGATCTCTGGGGACACTTTAGATAAAACAAGAGCATCAGTGATGTCTCTTCTCTCAGAAAAGAAGAAGCAGCTGTCCACTGGGATCAAAGGGGGGTGGAGGGGGAAGGGGGTCTACGTGTGAGTAGAAAGGTATGACATGAGGAAAGCAGGGGACAGCAGCTATGTAGGCCAGGACACTGAAAGGAATTGTGACCAGAGTAACTTGTGAGCGTGAGTCTGTAAAATAGATGTTTTAAAATTTGGAGAGAGAGAGAGAGAGAGAGAGAGAGAGAGAGAGAGAGAGAGAGAGAATGAAGTGGTTTGAATGAAGTGATCTCCATAGACTCAGATGTTTGAATACTTGGTCCCCAGTTGGTGGGAACTGTTTTGGAAAGATTGAGATGTGTTTTTGTCAAGGGAAGCTTGTCATTTGGGCTTCTAAAGCTTCCTCCCATTCCCAGTGTGCTGCTGTCTGTTTCTTGTTTGTGGATCAGGATGTGAGCTCTCACCTGCCACTCCAGGACCTTGACTGCCTGAGTGCCTGCTGCTAAACTCCTTCCACAATGGTGATGGACTCTTACCCCCTGGAACTGTAAACCTCAAATAAATGCTTCCTTCTATAAGCTGCCTTGGTCGTGGTGTCTTATTGCAGCAATAAAATGGGATGGGGGTATCCTGGCTGGATAAAGAAAGAGTAAATTAGGGGAGACTAAAGGTAGCCATGTTTGGGGAGAATCAAGGGTATGGCTGCAGAGGTGCCTTCTTTAAGAATGAAGTCAACTCAAAATGAAGATACAAATCGGTCATTTACCAAAACCAGAGTGCATTCTCTGCTCTAGGTCATATGTTCAGCTGGGGGTGTGGCATTGTCTCCTGGGAGTCAATGTTTCATTCTCTTTATGACACTGTTCATGGATCCTATATGACATGTGCCATGACATGGAATTAAAGAATATGCATGTAGGAACACTTTGTAGGGATTGGATTTCTGGTTCTGCTAGTGACCAAGTTGTCTGACCTTAAGCAAGCTAGGTCACCTCTCCTAAGTCTTCCAGTGGGACCCAGGAAGAACCAGTGCATTCTCTGCTCTAGGTCCACATGCATATTCTAAATGCTCTTCAGAAGAGTAAGAGTCTTGAGGTAAGAGTAAGAGTCTAGACTAAGAAACCAGGGAAGGAAGAATGTCACCATATGGAGGCAGAATCACCTGAGACAGAGGCAGGAGTCAAAGTGAAGAGGAGGGCTGTGAACCAAGTACCAGGTAGGGTGGCATGCTTTCTTATTCCTGGGCTCACAGACCTCTGCGCTGTGAGCCTGGTGCATTAGTTATTTTGTTGTTGTTGTGATAAAATCCTATGACCAAAAGTGAATTATAGAAGAAAGTGTTTATTTTGGCTTACTAATAGAGGGCTGCTGGGTGATGGATACACATGCCTTTAGTCCTAGAACCCAAGAGGCAGAGGCAGGTGGATCTCTGTGAGTCTGAGGCCAACCTGGTCTACAAAGTGAGTTCCAAGACAGCCAGGGCTGTTACACAGAGAAGCCCTATCTCTGAAAAGAAAAAAGAAAAAGATTAGAGAAGGCTAGTTTATAATGGCAGGACCATGGGGCAGAGCCAAGAAGCCTGAGGGTCTTATTTTTCAACCACAGACATGAATCAGAGAGAGAATTGCATGTGGAGTGAGGCTGTATACTCTTAAAGTCTACCTCAAGTGATGCACTTCCTCCAACAGGGCTCCAATTCCTAAAGGTTCCATAACCTCTCCAAACATGGCCACAAACTGGGAACAAATGTCCTAACACCTAAGCCTGTAGGGCTTTGCTCATTCAAACTGCTACAGATGGGATGGAGGGGTCAATCCTTACCTGACCGTGAAGTTCTCTTCTACACCCTGGGACAAATCTGGTCTACAGAGAGGGTCTTTATTCGGGGTATTCAGCTGTCCTCTGCCTCTGCTTTGGAGCCATTACCCTGGTGGCTCTGACTTGGACCTTTTCCTGTCTGGCTCAGGCAGGTGCTACCCTCTGTGGGGAGGAGATTGGAGTCCTAAGAGTGGTCACTGGAACAAATTGATCTCTAAATATTTGTCCAACTTTTAGGACCTATGTCCTTCCCCACGTGCCTCCATCTGGACCTGTCTGGACTCCCTTCTCTGCTCTACTTGGATTCCCCCACATCAGTTAGGACCATTTGAGACCTAGAGGCTGGTTAGTAGGTGAAAAGACCTAGAAAACACAGACCTAGAAACACACAAACCCAGATATTGGTCATGGCTCTCAAGTGCTTCTACAAGGCATCAATGAGTCCCTGGGGAAGTCCCCTGCCTCACAGTTTCCGCTCCTCCGTGGCTGAAGCAAGTCTTCACAGCTCAGCACCCTAGGGGTCAAGGTAGCATAATGATCTGCCTATGTCTCTACTGAAGCCCAAACCCATTCCCTGTGCCTGCCCTGCCTGGGATTCAGCTTGTATTCATACAGTTAGGTTTAGAACAGTCCTTGCTCTTGACCTGTGAGAAGCCTGGAGGCTTCCCCATTATGTTCCCACGTGCTCAAGGCCTTTGGTCTCCACCTTCCTTATTCTCCACTGTCTTCATACAGAAGTCTTCCCCTCAAGACTAAAGGCTCAACCACGGCAGCCCAGGCTGGTCTTCAGAAGAGGCTCGGGGTCCTTCAGGCATGAATACATGCAGGCATGAATGATGTAGTTACTAATTATGGTGTGTGTGTGTGGGGGGGGGGTTAGGGTGTGTCTGGAATTCTGAGAAATAAGCAGAGCTCAGCCAACTACAGTCCCGGACCCTGGCTTTTACTCCTCTCCCCAGCTGGGGATATGCTAAAGCCAGCACTGAGCTCATCCCGATGATGTGCCCCAGGATACAGAACATTAACTATGTGGCCACCCTGTGGCATCACAGACAGCTCTGTGGCAGACACCATCATTCTCTCTGGCACAGCAGGCGTTCTCAGGGAAGCTTTCAGGGCCTGTGACAGACAGGTGGGGCTGGAGTTGTGGGGACGGAGTCACTCTGCAAAACCTGCATGAGACCCCCGGTTGCCCTTTGACCTTGTTTGGGATTCTTTCTGCTCCCTCCCTGACAACACTTCCCAGCTGGATCATAAATAAAAGGACAGTATAGCAACATATTTATAGTTTCTATGAATCACTGGTGACTAATTTTCTCCATTTTGTCACCCCAGATAGTTTTCTCTCTAGCCTCCCTGCAAGGGCTCAGCACCAACCAATCATTTAAATGAAAGTGTACATTTTTATTGTTAAAAATATCCTTGTCTAACACGGGACAAAAATCCACAAATACAAAAACTGAACTGCAGAATGACCATTTTGTTTTGTTTTGTTTTGTTTTGTTTGTTTGTTTTGTTTATTTAATCTGCATCCATCTCAAGAAGAGTCAGATGTTCCCCACTGCATCTCTTGGCTACCAGGACTTTCCAAGGCTCTATGGTTTGTTCTCTTACACCCAGGGAGGTTTTTAAATGAAAAAGTAAAATAATCTCCCAGAGTGAGAGGTATCGCTCCCATTTTTTCACTGTGTTTGTTTTGGCTACATCCCCTTAGTAGGGCAATGGTTCTCCAGGATTTTGGTTACATATCATTAGTAAACCCAACTTACCAAAAAGGAGGGTGGAGCAGCCAGATTCCAGCACCTCACAATCTGTGACGCATTCTTAACACTGTAAAACTTGGCCTCTTGGATTTTGGGTTTTTTTTTCTTCTTCTATGATCAGCATTCTTTACATCTCCCACCCAGAGGCTCCGCAACTCATGCATATCTCAGATGAGTTACTGCATTGCCTTGGAGGGATTTATTTCTGTGGTGTGCTTCTAAAAGACGTGATTGGCTCCCAAATAAAGCACAGAGGGACAGGGGAGAGGAGGAGGGGTTTCTGAGAAGAGATGGAGGGGGTAAGGATAGAAAAGATCTGAGGATGTCGAACCAAAGGACAAGATTTTCTGCAATTATCATTTCCAGTTTGCTAAGAAATGAATGGATAAAACTGTTGGGTACAGGAGAAAGGGTTTGGGTCAGACAGCTTCTTTGTGTGTGTGTGTGTGTGTGTGTGTGTGTGTGTGTGTGTGTGTGTGTGTGTGTGTGTGTAGAGGTAACAGAAAATGTACTGAGGTGGTGAGATGGTATGGTGAGCTAGAAAATAATGCCAACACCAGAGGAAGTGCCCAGAGGCCAGTAGGCTTCTGAAAACCACCCTGGAGGGGCTGGGAACCTTGATCTCCCCTGACCTGACTGATGTTAGCAAGGCTACTGTCCTCCACCTTTCCTCTAATGACTGCTGTTAGGTCTGGCTGCCTTGCCAGCCTCTTCTGCAATGAGTGTGTTTATGAAAGAATCAAAGGTAGGCCATGAGGTGTCTTTTGCCCCAGACAACCCCATTGTGCCTTTCTGGGATTGAGTTAGAGTCCTGCTCCCAGGAGCAAGTGACTTTTTACCTCTGAATCTCCACCCATGGCATGTTTTGACCTTGGACTCAAGCAGCTTCCCAAGAGCCAGGCTCTGCTGCCTGCCAATTGCTGATGCTGATTTTACACATTCCGATTCATTTTTTTAACGAGTATTTATTCTAGTTATAAAATAGCAACTGCGGGGCTGTAAACTCACAGATCACATGACTTGGAACTACGTGCTTTCATTTTCTGAGGGTCTTTATGTAGAGCCAGCATTCTAACCTTTTATTAACCCCTGCCCCTGGTCAAGAAATGAACACTTACTGTATGCAAAGCTCCATGCTAGATACTATGGAAGGCCTGATAAAGACCCAATGCTCCTCTCAGTACAGGAGAGAAAAGAGTACCCACTGAACCCCTCAAATCGGAGCCTGATGGCTGGCACCCTCTGCCCCCTGTAACCTCATATCCTTGTACCTCATGGTTCTCTCTGTTCCCACAAGCAAGAGCTTCCCACTTCTGTCTGACGATGTCCTTCCTGGTGTCATTGGTCACTCAAATGCTGTTTGTTTCATTGGCATAAAACTCAAGTATCTCCTTAAATATCTCCTTTTAAAAAATGTTTTCAGTTAGCATAGAAAACAAAGGGTTTCACTATGACATTTCATACAGTATTGTATTTTGTCCTTGTTTGTATTACCCCCTAGCCCTCCTTTGTACTTCTACTTCGTTGGTGCCCTTAGCTTTCTATAACTGTCTCTTGTGCTAATCTCCTGCCTCACCTTAGACTTCTTCTCCACATAGTTCCTTTTCTGCTTCACATCACACACACACACACACACACACACACACACACACACGAACACACACATGAATGCACACACCTAAGTTTAAATCACACTTTCTTGGGAAATCTTCCCTGACTAATTAAAACTCTTTTAGAACCCGGTTCCCCAAGTGTCCCTGGACACCATGTGTTTTCAGAGTCACAGCATCCATCCATCCCCCTTGTTCCCGCCCACCATTCTTTTTGCTTTCTCATCTGCAGCTATCACTTCACCTCCTGTGCCCAGCACAGTGTCTGGCTCTCATGTAGAAGCTCAGTGAGAGGATGGAGAAGAAAGAAAGAAGCACAATCTCCCCCAAGGGTTTGTAGTGTCTGGGCTTTGTGGCTTGCCTGTTTTAGGAACCCTTCACTGATTTTTGCCTACTTCTATTTCAGGGTAGTGGTACCACACTGTATCTCCGCATGCCCTGCCTGGAGAAGTCCCAGAGAGATCTTTACTAGGCCTGGAAAGGGCACGACAATATTCCATGACAAGTTTCATAGAGAGCAATGTGAAAAACCTGTAGACTATAGCATTCCACTGGCCTCTGTTGTCCCCCGGTTTAGGCAGGCATCCTTGTTCAGCCAGTGTGCAATGTGGAAGCCTCTGTCGCCTCCCCTTCCCCCCCCCCCGTCCTGGTGAGTGTACACTTTCCATTTATCTGCAAGCCCAGAAGCACTGGCTCTGATTGATCCTCATTTCTCTGTCATAGTTCCTTGGGGATTATCTTGGCGCCTTTGGAATTTACAAACACACATGCATAGACATACATGCACATGCTTACAGTGCTGTGAATGTCCATTACGGTATTGATTACAAAGATTTTAAATGGTAGACCTATGTGAAACCAGGGCAAGGGTCAGTTGTTTCCAAAATGATACTAGAAGTAACAACAGCTAAGACAGTGGTTCTCAACCTATGGGTCGTGTCCCCAGGTTGACCAACCTTTTCACAAGGGTCACCTAAGACCATTGGAAAACAAATATATTTGCATTACAATTTGTTAGCGGTAGCAAACCTACAGTTATGAAGTGGCAACAAAAATAATTTTATGGCTGGGGGTCACCACAACATGAGGAGCTGTATTAAAGGGTTGCAACAGTAGGAAGGGTGAGAACCACTGAGCTAAGAGACAAGGATTGAACCAAGAGAGCACAGGTAAACCTCACTTTAAGGACTGGCAAAGCTAATGGTACAAAGTCTAGATTTCTAAGACAGGAGTCAGCAGCAAGAGCAGGATCAAGGCAGAAGGGAGTTGGGATCAAGTGAAGAGCATCCTGGCAGTTGCCTAGGGTGCTGAGTCACAGCTGTCAGGAAAGGGGACATCCGAGTTGCTCAGGCTGGTTTCAATGGGTAGCGTGTAACTTCTTAGAGGGTGAGGAATACTGATGATTGACAGTCATTCTCTGAGAAGGAAAGGGGAGTTCTGGTGTGGGCTGCTATGTGGAAGTGGCAGGGGAGCCTAGTGACAAGGGTTAAATGTGATTGACTAGGACTGGGGCTGGAGTAAAACCATCAACACAAGCCTGCCTGTGTTCCAGTTGGCTGGGATAGGGGAACTATCTGAGGCCTATTGCTATAATGTATCAGACCCTGCATGAGAGTTAATATCCTAGGGGGTGTTCCTTAAAGAAGACTTGTGTATAGCAGTTAGGATGCCCATCTACAAACTGTGCAGACTGGAGAGATGGCTCAAGCAGTGAAGTTCTTACCTTGCAAACATGAGGACCTGACTCAATCCTAGAACCCACATTTAAAAAAAAATGCTGGGTGGGGGTGATGCTTGTAAACATAGTGCCAGAGGAACAGAAAGAGAGCATCCTTGGGGCTCCCTGGCCAGCTAGCCTCCTCTATTTGCTGAACTCTAGGATAGTGAGAGATTCTACCTCAAAACACAAACCAGTTGGGCAGTGGTGGCACATGCCTTTAATACCAGCAGACACAGGCAGATCTCTGAGTTCAAGGCCATCTTGGTTTACAGAGTGAGTTCCAGGACAGCCAGGGCCAGTAGACATCTCTATCTATCTATCTATCTATCTATCTATCTATCTATCTATCTATCTATCTATCTATCAATCTATTCTGAGATGTGGTCAGCCGTTTGTTAAATGTAATGTGGTGATACTGCTCTTGTGTCATGTGAGTGGCTGACAGAGATTTTCTTCCATTCTGTTGCTTGTGTCTTCACAGAGCTATCTATTGGTGGGTTCCCTGAACCTTCCAAAAATTGGAAGCTACAATCCCTGGCTTAGCTACTGTACTGCCATTCACCCAAGCAAGAAACCTTCTCTCCCTCCCTCACTTCTCACCTCTGACCAGTCCTGGGACTTGCCAACGCCACATCTTGAATACTTTCCCACCACCCAATCTGATGTCTTCTTCCTCCCTGACCAGAAGAGGATAAAATCCTCTTACCCCTGTCCTGCATCTGGTCAGCCATGGTGTTTCCTGTGCACTGGCCAAAGTCAACCACTACCCTTCTTTAAAATCTATATTGGCTCTCAGGATAGAGCCAGAGGATGGTAATGCAAACCTCGGGGTCCTCCAGCATGTAGCTCATGGCCCTCATCTCTCATGTTCTTTTCCCACTCTTGCTTCTCTACAGGCACCACACTGCTATTGGAAGCATATATTGAATCTCCTAAAATAATGGCTCCTCACTCCTCATCCTTCTCTGTTTTCTTCCTTCATTGTACTTACCATAATGTGATGGTGGTCTAATCAAGTCTCTGCTGTTGACTGTCTCCTCATAAAAGCTCTATGAAAATAGAAATTTCTAAAGTTGTGTCACTTATGCATGGCAGAAACTGTACTATTTAAGTCATCTGAAGTGTAAATTCAGTAGTATCAAGTGCATTTACTCAGCTATTCCTGTATTTATCTCCAGGACTTTTTCATCCTCTCTAATGGGGACTCTGTATTCTTTAAATAGTAACTCCCCATTGGCCCTCCCTCCAGGCTCTGGTGGGCACTAGTTTCTCTCTATGCAAATGTGCCCATCCTGAATAAATAAATACATATTATATATATACATATATATAATATATATATATTTGTTGTTTCACATCTAACTTATTACACTTAGCATAATGGTTTTAAGGTTCATTTGCCATCGGAATTTCATCCCTTTTAATGGTCATTTGATATTTTATTTTATGCATATGCCACACTTTATTTATCCATTCATCTGTTCATGTACGTGGGGGCTGTTTCCACATTTTGACTCTCATTAGCACTTGCACTGGTAGGGTGGACGTAAGTGGAAATAGAAGTCTGGTCATCAATAGTAGCCAACAGCCTGGAATAATGTTAGTTCACTGGCACCCAACCAAGCTCTCCTCTTGTGAAGCTTTGCCTGAATGTAGACTGTTTCTTCTATCTAGAAACTCTTTCCCTTCTTGTCCTTAAAGAAATGTTTTTATTCCCTTTAGCACACATTACAGCTGAGACATTAAGCCACTACTTCTCAACCTTCCTAATGCTGTGACCCTTTAATACAGTCCCTCGTGTTGTGGTGACCCTCAACCATAAAATTAATTTCATTGACACTTCATAACTGTAATTTTGCTATTGTCATGAATTGTAAGGTAAATATCTGAAGTGTAAGCTATCTGATATTCAACTTGAAGGTTGTGACCCACAGGCTGAGAGCCACTACCCTGAGCTACCTTTTTCCTTTCCCAGGGTCTAAGGGATCTCGTTGTAGTTAATCTCTCTCCTTTTCCTTTCTTGTGTACTCCATTCTCAGACAACGCTGTCCCACAAGTCTGTGCCATTCACCTGCTGCATGCCTCACCTGCCAGGGCCCAATTCGTCTGAGCAGAGTTGCACTGGGCCATGTCATCAGTAGCTTGCAGTGGATGGTGTTAGCTTGACTACAGAATGTCCCTCACAGGCTTGCCTTTTGATCGCTCAGTCCCCATCTGGTGGTGTAGTTTGGAGACATTATAGACCCTCTGTGACAAAGAGCCTTGGTGGGTGTAAACCACCATGGGTAGGTCTTTGACAGCCATAATCACCTGTCTTTAGTTCCATCTAGCTCCCTGCTTGCTGCTCCATAAACACGTTTTAGCCATTTTGAAACAATCTTTCCCAGCTGCCATGATAGATTGTATTCCCCAAAACAATCTAGTTTTTTTAAAAAAAAGTCTTTTCCCCCTTAAGTTGTTCTGTCAAAGCATCGTGTCACAGTGAAAGGAAAGTAATGAACTGGATCCAGGTAGCTGAGGCATAACGCAGGCCATGCTTGGCTCAGAGCCTGCTACCCACATCTCAGGCCTGAGTGTCTCTGCAGGACCGGTTCAGATTCTGCAGCAAAGTCTAACAGCAGCAGCAGGTCCAGAGCACCCCATTACTTACTCCTGGATTCACCTGCAATAGTCCCCTCTGTCTGGCTGCAAGGAACAGAAACCCCAGTGCCAATCAAGCCAACAGAGAGAAAGGAATGACCACTTCTGAGAACCTGATGAAGACATCCTAGGTCCTGTGGGGGGTTTGGCTTTACGATCTGCTGAGAGCAAGTAGGATTTTCATTCGATTTTAAACCAAATATTATGCACAATAAGAGAAAGGAGTGATCACCATGGAAAAGTATGAGAGGCTAGGGGTAAGGCTAATAATTCTCTCTGGAAACCACCTGGAAGTTACAGTTTTCTCCCTGGTCCTCTTATTCATGTAGTTCTCACTGAACTCCCACTGGCTTCTTTTCCAGTCAGCAAGCATTTCTTCCCTGTTCTTCATACTTGCCGAGATCATTACTTCCTTGAGGATTTTCTGTGAGGGAGATAGAACTCCTGTGGTAATATATTATTTATGATCTAGTAAAGCCACTGAAGATCAGAATGCAAAGCTAGCCACAGCCATAGAAGCTGGGAAGTGATGGCCACACCTTTAATCCCAGGACTCAGGAGACAGAGGCAGATGGATCTCTGTGAGTTCAAGACCACCCAGGGCTACATGGGAGTGACGCAGTCTAAAAGAGAAACAGAGCTCACACCTTTAATCCCATCACTAGCGAGGTATATAAGGAAGAAGCAAAGGGTCTCATGAGAGATCAGTTTCCAGTCACAGGGAAGACAGGCTCTCCATTTCAACCGTGGCAGAGGTAAGAGCTACTGGCTGGCTGCTTTGCTTTTCTGATCATCAGCTTGAACACTAATATTTGTCTCTGGGTTTTTATTATTTGTGCTATAACCCCCAAACTTCTGAGTATAAAATACTCAAAAAGCAGCATTTGTGTGTGCTCATGTGAACACATGTGCATGTGTGTGAGCATGTGTGTAGAAGCCAGAGTTCAACCTCAGGAGCTGTTCCCCTGGCACCATCTGTGTTACTTTTGAGACAGTGTCTCACTGGCCCAGAGTTTACCAAATAGGCTAGGCCTGCTAACCATCAATCCTCAGGCACCCTCCTGTTTTCACCTTCTAGGGAGATTTCAAGTGTGTAACAGCACACACACTTGTAATCTTGTTTTTTTTCATGTGGTTCTGGGGATCCAGCTCAGGGCCTCATGCTCAGGTATGTTACTGACAGAGACATCACCTTGGCCCCAGAAGAATATTTCAATATTACTATTTCAGATGTGAGCTAGATATTTAAAAGAAAGAAAAGCAGAAGAAAGGCCAGAAGGAAGGAAGGAAGGAAGGAAGGAAGGAAGGAAGGAAGGAAGAAAGAAAGAAAGAAAGAAAGAAAGAAAGAAAGAAAGAAAGAAAGAAAGAAAGAAAGAGAAGGAGAAAGAAAGCTAATACTAAGCTAAAAGAGTTGAAAACAGTTGTCTCTGGAGAGGTGTGGCTTGAAAACTTAATTTTTCCTAAGGAGTCTGGTGACGCTTGCTGAATCTTGAAACTATATATAACTGTGATAAAATGAACATTAGCTTCCAAGAGGGAGAGAAAGCACACTGTATTGATCTAACAGTAAACCCAGTTTATGTTTTGTACTTTGTAAACGTCATTTTTAATGGTTATATATTGCCCCATCATGTAGAAATATCACACTTCTTTTTTTTTATTTCCCTGTTATGGAGCATACCATTTTCTACTAAATTCTATTATTCAAGCAGCATTTTATTGAGCAGCCATTACATGAACTCTTCTTTATCAGAGATTTGCCTTATAAGAAAGTAGAAAAACTAACTATGAGTACTGGCACTGACCTATAATCCCAGTTCAGAAAGATTATGTGGTTGAAGCTATCCTGTGCTATATAGCCCAGCAAGACTCTGTTTCAAAATAATAGAAGAAGGGAAAGAAAGAAAAAGAGTGTGTGAGAGTGTTTATTTCTCCATATTCTAACCAACTTTGATTAAACCCCTTTGTCTGAAACCTCAAGAGATGTAGCAGTTTTGAAGATGAAAGGGTGGAGTCATGCAGCCTCCTGAGCTTGCACCAGGCTAATCAGTGATGGAGCCCACTCTTAAGCCTCATCTATCTGAAAGCCAAGTACCAGACACAGCACGTTCAATCTGGAAGAACTTGTTATTGCAAGAGCTGGGTTCGAATCCAACCCTTTCCACTAGATAGTACATTTTGATTCCTAATTTCCTTGTCCACAAAACACAAGTGCCCACTGCTACCCACCTACACAGAGCTGTGGCAACAAGTGAGATCATAAATATGAAGATGGAAAATGCTGGAAAGTTTCATCTGCTGTAGGCATTAAAACGTGCGGGTCCACTTGTCTGTAGATGACATTGATCTAGAACTCACATGCGGCAGTTGTTCTACATTAAATGCTTTGCATGGATTATTTAATTCCGCCAACCACCTTCTGGGATAGATTTTTGTTGTTGTATTTTGAGATGAAAAACTGTAGCTATGACTCACTGAGTGACTGACCCAAGCTTGAATATAGGAGTTCTGCCTCCAGGGTTTGAGCTCATGTTTTAAAACAGAAATTTTATCATTATTGTTTTTGTTCTTTTTGTTGAGTCCAACAGATAGGTGACTGTTGCCAATGCAGTTTCCAAGTGGAAAGGGCCACCAGAACCTGTGGGACCACATGGGAGGTGACAGGGCTAAGGAAGGCATGGATCTACTGTGGATGTTTGAAAGAATGATGATGGTACAAGGTGGGCAGACCAGTCGGATGCATCTCTGGCTGCTGTCCATGATTTTCTGAGCTCATAAGGGTGCATGGACTGCTCCTTGACCTGCTTGCTGCCTTGCCCTGGGGTGATTTGGGCTACAGAAAGGTGGTTCAATCTGGGAGCTCTGGAGGAGACACTTTTGGGCCCTTCTGGGCTCTGAGTTGATTGGTTTTCATGGAAAAGGTGTATTTTCAGAGGACCCCTCTGTTAGGTCTAAGAATTAGCTGGCACAGAGATGCTGTATCTCCAGGCCCAGAAAAATCTCTTTGTGGTAATACTTTAAGAAGAAAGAATGGAAGGAAACAGAGTTGATGCACTGATGAACTAATCCAGATTACTGGTGCTGGGTGGGTCCTGTCATCGTACACCAATAAGGATTCCCATTCTTATCCAAATGCTCAGTGTGTGAAGATAGGGATTGTGATGCACACAGCCCAGTGCCTGGCACACAGTAACTCTTGGAATGCTTTTTAGAATAAGTGAATGAATGAATGAATGAACGAATGAATGAATGAATAAGTCTGCTGAACCTAGGGCTTCCTATGCTCTATAGGACACCCAGATGGAGTTGCCTGGTAAATACATTCTTTTCTTTATCTGGTAAGCAAGAGGGCAGAAAGGAGAATGAATGCTGGGAAAGTCTTTCTGCATAGCCTTAATGGCTAGGATCTAGAGCTCTGTGATCATGAAGAGCTCTTCCCTGAGGCATTCAGATATTGCCTGAATGTCACAGTGACTCCTGACTTTGTCTTCAGAAAAATCTATCCTGACCCCTCATCTAACCATTATTCGGTTCTCTCTGGGGACCAAATGCCTTCCTAATTTAGCTGTCTTGGGTACATACTGAGCAGACTCTGGCTCCAAGGCCATCTCGAGGATCTTCAGTGGCTGACATTCTCTCATACACTGAACAGCATACCCTGAAAAGTGGGACAGTACCACAGAACCTTGCTTAATGGTCAGAATTAGAGAGGCTAAGAGCTGCCTGGAGGGACAGGTATTGAGAATACCTTTTCTGTAGTCATTCAGAGAAGTCTATGCTGCTGCACCTCCCAGGCAACTCTGGGAGAAGTTGGAGAATTACACAACTGTGGAGGCATCCAACAGAGGTCTTCCTGTCCTTAAGGTGTTTGCAAGGAATACAAAGCATGGAAACTAAATGACACATGTCGAGGACCAAAATAGTTCCATTATGGAATGTGTTAAGGTCTAGCCTCCGGTTTCAGTAACAGAGCACCCAGGAGCTCTGGCCCACTATTGTATTGCTTATTCGAGCAAATCTGCTATTGTTTAGCATAGCCTCAGTGAAGGATGTCTTCTAGTTTGCATCTCTACAGAACTAAGCATTTGAATAGGCCTACACCTGGGAGGAGGGACTAGATGTGTAAGTAATGTGTGAGGAGAGTTAGGAGCCTTGGAGCAGGGAGCGGTCAGGTGGAGAGAAGTGGCCTCCTCATGGGCATGGAAGTATGGTTCAGAAACAGCCAAGAAGATGCTAAATAAAAAAGAGACTCTAGTTTTACAACATGGAACTGAGAGCTCTCTAAAGATGACAAGATGCCTATGTTTGGTCTTTATTGCCGTTGGGTTGCTAGGAGCTTTTGTAAGACCCCCCCTGAAGCTCAGGCTTCCAGGATGTCAGCCCAGGACTTCGGCCACACCAATCACCAGGCAGAGTTGAAAGCTTGATGCAAACTGCACAAGGCTTTATTATAGTTGTTTAACGAGCTAACCCCATGTTAGCTTGGGCCTTTCATCCACCTGCCATGGCTGCATAGAGATCTTATTGGGCAGCATAAGGGGAGTGTCTAGGGGTATGCACAGGCTCAGGATTGGTGTGCCTCCAGGCTTGGAGGGCTTGCCCTGTGTTGATTGGCCAACTGGTTGTTATGGGCCATAGGCCCTCCCAGGGTGGTTGCTATGCTCTGCTAGTCATTGCTATGCACTTGTCCATAAAGCACACCCAGAGCCGTAAAGCATAACACCACCAGCTAACTTCTGATTGGTTCCTTGCCACGAGGCAGGCACCTAACCTCTAGTGACCAAGGCAAGGTTAGACAAGCATGTGTTTGGCTGTTATGGCTGCCGAAATGGGGAGCTGGTCCCTTCACTTTCAAGTCCACTCAGGCTGAACCTCATGGCTTAAGGCTGAGACAGCCGGGCCACAATAGACACATACCTGGGATCCAGTACCATCAGCATGAGGTGACAAATAATAATTATTTTAAGGAGCTAGCGAGATAGTTTGTAAAGAGCTTACCACATAAGTGTGAGGACCCAAGTTCAATTCTCAGAGCTCACATAAAAAGTCAGGCATGGTGTTGTGTGTATGCTTATAATTCCAGTGCTGGGGAGGTAGAGACAAGAGGATCTCTGGGGTTCAATGGTCAGCCACTGTAGACTAATTGAAGAGTCCCAGGCCAGTGAGAACCCCTATCTCAAAAAACAAAAAAACAAAAGTGGATGGCTATGAAGTAATAAATGAGAAGTTACCCTCTGAACTCCATAAACATACATGTACACACACACACACACACACACAAAACACATGAAATGTGTTTTAAGAACACCTATGACAAGTAAAACATAGACAACAAAATAGCACAGAGCATAGTCAATTCACGTCACTCCCCTCCTGCGGAAGTCCCAAGGTCCCCAAGCAGCCTAGCCTATCTTTGTAGTGCCAGTGAGATGCTCAGCCTATTGGAAAGGCACTGGCTGGCTCTACAAGCTACACCTACAGAGAAAATAAACACAAGTGATTAGGAAATGAGAGTGCTGTGGACTAGGAGAGACAGATGTGACTTCAACCCCAGGGAGAAGAAGAGAGGCTCACCCCTCATCCAGAGACTGTCACATCCACTTCCTTTCCCAGTCCTATTCCAAAAACATCTCTCCACATTTGCTTGGGGATGGCTGTTGCCATGGCTACTGGATGACAGATGCATTTTGAATCTGGTATGTGAAAAGCTCTTCCAATTTGGGACTCAACCTGAAACAGGTAGCTATTTTTAGTCACATGCTACTATATGCCTTAGAAAAATCAGTTATTTGCTTTGTATTTGAACATCGCCTTTATCACCACCCCCAGCCCATTTCATCGCTCTTGTAGCTTAAAGTATTTGCAAGAATTTTTATCAGTATCACAATACCCTAATCACTCAAACACTCACAATGCAGAACACAAATATCTTATTTCAGATTCAAGACATTCTCCAGGGATCCAAGAGAAGGCCCTAGGCAGCATGTGTCATCTTCCTCTTTGAAACAGGAGGAGGATCTCTCCAATGAACAACATCAGTAACAATAGCAACCCGTGCGTGCGCGCGCACGCACACACACACACACACACTTACTTCAGAAATGATGCCAGCACCTTGTTGAGGGTTCTTGCTCTGGCCTTGACCTCCAGTTTTGGTAAGTTCATTCATGTTCCCAAATTGCCACTAGCATTTGCAAAATTCCACTTGGGTTCTGTGTGTACCACATGCAATGTGAAGGCAAGCATAAGAGGTTAGGTCTCACTCACCTCCAAATTAGCTAGACATTAAAGAACTTACTTCATGTGGCCCTAGGTTATCTCTCTAAACCTGCCCATTTCTTCAATCTCTCACCCCCATGTCAGAAATGCCCCAAATGTGCAGCAAGTCCCTACTTCGAGTTCTACATGGTTTTCCATGCTTATTTCAAGTTCCTCTGTCCAATCAGCTATTGTGCCAACTTCTCCTGTAGTTTAAATAACTCAAGCGTTTCCTTTTTCTTGGGTCTTACATTTTAACAGTTGAGGTACTGAACTCAGAGCCTTGGAGCTGTGCTAGCTAATCAGGGTTGTATTGAAGTCATAGTCTCTAGGTCCTTAAGTTAGAGTGTGAAAGGCCCCATCCAAAGGCAGAAGAAATAGAGATGGAACCAGGAAATCTACATGTCACAAGAGAGTTTGGGTTCCTCTCTCAAGAAATACTGAGCTCAATCAATCAAGGCAAAGACAAACTAAGACTTGTATTGGTCCCTGGAACCCAAAACCCAATAGGAGGAAAGTAACAATAGAAGTAAGGCATTGCAGAAAGCCTGAAAAACAAGGAAGAGATGAGAAGGCAACATAGAAAAGAAAAGAGAGTCTAGAAGAGAAAAACACAAATGTTGGAGCACAAGTTTAATACATGGGATAAGTAACACAAATGCTCAGAATGTTAATAATAACAACTAGCCAGGCATTGGCGGCGCACACCTTTAATCCCAGCACTCGGGAGGCAGAGGCAGGCGGATCTCTGTGAGTTCGAGGCCAGCTTGGTCTCTAGAGCGAGTGCCAGGATAGGCTCCAAAGCTACACAGAGAAACCCTGTCTCAAACAACAACAACAACAACAAAATAATAACAACTAAACATTGGTTAATTTCTTTTATAAATTGAAGATGAACAGAGTAATTTGTTACTTGTCAAGGCTAGGCTTGCCCCTTAAGTTCAAGAATGGCAATCATGCAGGAAAACAATTTATACATTGTATACCAGTAGACTTGATTTTTGACACTTGTTAAAAGGACAACAAAATAGAGAAATAGGGGGGCCATGAGACAGAATGACGAGTGACCAAAAGAGTAAGTGATGCAGTAACAGAACAGTGAAAGGCAGGTCAGATGGCCTGTAGAGAGCCAAGTGGTCAGTGTGGGTTCAGGCTGGCGATCTCAGGACCATGGATAGCTCTGAGCTACTCTCTGCCTGTTTCAACTGGCCCTTCCTGGTTTGGGTGGGAGGGGGGCAGTTGTTTGTGTGGGGTTTTTTTGTTTTTGCATTTTTTCATATTATTGCTCATTTTGTGTGTATAAGTGTTTTGCCTGCATGCATTTCAGTGCATTGAAAGTGTGCAATATCCAAAGAGGCCAGAAGAGAACACTGGATCTCTTGGGAGTAGAGTTAAAAATGGTTGTGAGGCATCCTGTGGGGCTGGGAAATGGACTCAGATCCTCTGAAAGAGCAGTCAGTGCTTTGAATCACTGAGTCATCTCTCCAGCCCATAGCTGCCCCTTTAACATAATGTGACCTTGGCTTTTCTTCCTTCCTGGGTACCGTTTGGGTGTTAAATAGACCCTGCTTTTATTCTGGACTGTGGTAATCACCTATCTGATAACTCTGCTTGTGGATAGTATGGAAGAATAGAAAGAAAACCACTGGGTTTGGAAATGGGCTTTGCTTCTATTGTGGCCACTTGCTAACTCGGTGGTCTTGGTGAAGGCAAACACGAGAAAGCTTAGTTTTGTCCTTTGTCAAATAAGGTTAATAAGGTTTTTATCCATTTCCTGAAAAGACCAACTGGTACTGAAGGGACCAGCTCCCCATTTCGGCAGCCATAACAGCCGAACATGTGCTTGTCTGACCTTGTCTTAGTCACTAAGGTCAGATGCTTGCCTCGTGGCAAGGAACCAATCAGAAGTTAGCTTTATGGCACTAGGTATGCTTTACGGACAAGTGCACAGCAATGACACGCAGAGCATAGCAACCACTCTGGGAGGGCCTATGGGCCATAACAACCAGTTGACTAATCAACACAGGGCAAGCCCTCCATGCCTTGAGGCACACCAATCCTAAGCCTGTGCATACCCCTAGACACTCCCCTTATGCTGCCCTATAAGATCTCTATGCAGACGGTTCGAGCTGTCTTTCCTAGCCATCCACCATGGTGGATGGATGGAATGCCTGAGCTAACATGGGGTTAGCTCGTTAAACAACTATAATAAAGCCTCGTGCAGTTTGCATCAAGCTTTCAACTCTGCCTGGTGATTGGGGTGACCACTGTCCTGGGCTGAGATCCTGGAGGCCTGAGCTTCCAGGGGTCTTACAGTACTATTAAATAATGGTATGCATGTGGACGAAAGTCAGGACTGTAACACCCCACTTAACCTTGTATAGTTCCTAGAATTAGCTCCCTACAAAATGAGTACAGGACTTTTATAGAAACTCCCTAGGGCCAGGGGACATGGGCAGGAGGACAGAAGACCACCAATGTCACCAGTGATTTTAGCCTAAAGCCTGGTTCTGGCGGCCTTAGTAAGCTATTTTCAGCCATTCATCTATGGTGGGCGATTAAAAAGATGATAATGGTGAAAAACCGAGAGAGGAGCCTTGTTCAATATGTCTGTTTGGGGAAGTTCAGTGACTCCAATCCCACCTTTATGGTGCTGGCATGAGTTCACATTTAAGTAGAGGGTTGGAGGTACATATAATTAAAGATTCTGGTTAGGGTGCTACAACTCATCAGAACCTGTCGTTATCTCTCTTGGGTCTTTCATGGTAAGCCAATAAGATGTTAAATTATTAGTTCGGTTGTTGCTGAGGTTGCAATGTCTTTATCCTAAATTATTAGTTCGGTTGTTGCTGAGGTTGCAACGTCTTTATCCTAGGGAGAGGCCAGGCCTGTCCTGCAAGGTTTTGCTTCTCCTGAAGTTCAAGGTGACTCAGGAGGAAAGGCAAGGTTAAGTACTTACCTCTATGTACCTTGAGCCAAAGTGTAGGCATAAAACTTTCATCACCTTTTTGCTGCCTCATGGGCCCAAGTAGAGCCAATGCTTTTTAGCATAAGGAACTTCTAAGTGCCTGTTTCAAGTACCCTGAGTCTCCAAAAGCTAAAGTAAGACCCTGAGAGAATGTGGATTTTGAAAGCGATGGCATCTGGATGGAAAGCTGAACAAATTTTCAAATAGTCATGACTTTACCAAAATAGGAAAAAAAAAGTCAAGAAGAAAAAGTTGGTTAGTCTATGTAAATTTAGGAATCAGATTAAAAGAAGCTAAGTATTAAATGGGCTTAAATAATTTCAATAGTAGCAATCTTCTTTCTCAGTTTTATAAATGGTCTTTCTGGTCAATGTGTGGATTTCCTTTCATATTTTTAAATTGTTTTTAAAAATTAGTTTTAACTTTGTTATTAAAAATGTGATCATTATAGGAAAAAAATTAGGTAATACTATAAAGTATGTTCTCAGTCTTACAAAGCCAAAGACAATTACTAAAATACTCTTGAAGACTCTCAGTGCCAATGAAAAGAACTAGCTTCATTCAGTTTTTTAAAGCAGGCATGGGATCATGGCCTCTATGATCATCTTCTCAAATAGCCAAGAACTCAGGAATATGCCATCATGCATATACATACATATATATATATGCATATATGTAAGATTTATTGTGTAAATATATTATAATTATTTGTCCATCTTCCTATTGTTGGATATTTAAGTCATCATAACTAACATTTCTTTGTTGTTAACTTTGATAAGGAGTTAGTAGAATGGTTAAATCTGTGAATTATGCTGAGGAAAGAGAAACCCTATTCACTACTGGTGGGAAAGTAGGCTGGTGCAACAACTATAGAAATATATGTGGAGATTCCTCAAAAGAACTAGAAGTAGAACTATCATGTTATCCAGTTATACCACTCTTGGGTCTATGGACATCATGATAGCTAAGAACTGGACCCATCCTAGATGTGTATCAATAGATGAATGAATAAAGAGAAGTGGTGTACATACATTATGGACTTTTATTCAGACATAAAAGAAAATGAAATCATGACCTTAATAAGAAAAATGAATGCAACTGGAGATCATGATGTTATTCAAAATTATGAAAGACAAATTCTGCCTGCTTTCTTTTATATGTAGGCTGTAGATTTAAATTTCTCTCTCTCACACACACACTCTGCACATGTGTGTGTGTGTGTGTGTGTGTGTGTGTTTGTTGGCATAGAAAACTGATCATAAGAGGGGAGGAAGAAATCAAAAGGAATGGGAAGTAGGGACAAAAGATAGTGTAATGAACTAACATATGACTGCAACTGGGGAGGTCTAGGGGATCAATAAAAAGTAGAGAAAAATGGTTAAGGGGGAGGACAGCAAAGAAGGATGACTAACAACAAACAGTAACAGACATGTATGAAATGCCATAATGAAACCCATTTCTTACTCCATATGCTAAATTTGACTACATATAAAAAAAAACCTGAAAAGGGAAAAGGTTTAAGCTAAATATATAAACTTTTCAATGAGTTCAATATTGCATGGCAGAATGTAAGGATCTACAGGAGGTACGGTATGACTTTACTGCACATGTGAAGTTTTAAAGATACTGGAGTTGAGGTTGTTTAGTTAGGTGCACCAGCAATGGAGCTAACCTACATAAAGTGTGTGAAAGTATTTAAAATGGAACAATGAAACACAGATGGTTTTTATCCCAATAATCGAGCATAAAATTTGCCAAAGGTGATGCAGAAATAGGCTAATAAAAAGGACAAGCTATTCATGAACTAGGGGTGGTTACAAACATATCTTTCTGATCAGGAAATCCAGGTGACAGTGCAACAAAGATGCTGGAAATTAGCACACCCAGCACTCAGCCTCTGAGAGAAGTATGTTTATCTTTGTGTGGAAATGGGGAACCCAAAGCGCACAAAGCTAAATGACTGACATGGCATGTCACGGTTACTTAGAATAAAGTGGTGACCAAGATGCTTTTCTCCTGATCAAAAGGGGGCATTCTCACAATCTTGGAAACTTGATGAGATCAAATAGAGACTACACAGATTCCTATGAAGCAGGAAGAAATTAAGATTATTAAAGGAATCATTAAAGATAGCTCGGTCTCTCCTCCTTCAAGATAACATGAAGTAGGGCATGCTAAAAGAGCTCAAAGGGAGGCATTGAGCCAAGGACTTTAAATAACAGAGTAGCTCTTCCCTTCCACAGAAGTGATCAATGCAGACCATTTTACCCCATATAAAGGTGAAGAAAATGGAACGGAAAATAGCAAAAGTCAAAGGACAAGTGAGGGAAGTCTTCACAAACAGGGTTAGAGGCTAGGAAGATGAGCATAGGCAAAAATGGCTAACAAGAAAAAAGGCAATGGCTATAGATGCTTTAGAGTACATCTCCTTTAAAAAATGTTACTTTTTCTTTATTTGTATGGATATTTTGCCTGTGTGTATGTATGTGCCCAATGGGTGTGTGTGGTGCTTGCAGAGGCCAGAAGAGGGCATTGGATCCCCTAGAACTGGAGTTAAGGATGCTTATGAACTGCTATGTGTGGAACTGAGAACCAAACCCAGGTCCTCTGGAAAAGCAGCAATGCTCTTAACCACTGGGCATCTCTCCAGCTCCTGGGGCTCCTCTCTTAAAATTGGATACCTTTTATTTTTTCTTTGACAATTGCATACAGGTAAGCAATGAATCTTGATCATATGCATCCCCAATTCCGAAAACACTCCTCCAGGCACACCAATACATCCACATCCCTCTCTCCACTCTACATCTTTTCCTTTTTGGCATGTAACACTCATTCTAGCTTATGTTGCCTGTCTAAATGTTGACCAGATTTTGTTAACTTGATATTTTCAGCAGGCTACTGCAGCTGCAGTGAGTACAATGGTTATGCCATGTCCAGAAGACATTTCACAACTCCCTTCCCCATTCCCCAACTCTTACATTACTTCTGGCCACCTTCCATTGCTGTCCCTGCGACTTGGGCAGACAGTTCGTATAGATGGCTCACTTAAGGACTCATTTACAGCACTTTATCGAGTTTCTTAGATACAATCTGTCCTCAAGGGTACATGCACTGGGAAGCTGATTCCCCAGTATGATGGCATTAAGAGACATTGAGATCTTTAGGAGGCTGGATATGGTTGGTGGGAGGTCTAACCAAAGACTAGAGATGTTGCCCCTAGAAGTGATTTGGGTAGTTCTTGGAGCAGCCTGAGTTGTCATAAGAGCAAAACTGGTCCCTGAATCATTCCCTGGCTTCCTATGTAACCACTTGCCTCTTGTGTGGCTTTTCCTGGGGAGATAGGAACAAATGTCAACCTTACCCAAATTAGGCATCAGTGATGGAGATGATGGCACCAAGTCTCGCTTAGTGAACAAGTGAGCTTCTTAGGGTTACTTACAGGAAATGGGTGAGACGTTACTTACAGGAACATAGGTGAAGGCAGCAGCTGCACCAAACCATCCACACTAGCATAGGTAACAACTCAAATAAGTTAGTTGTATAACTGGAGCTCCACGAATGACTTGTAGGCAGCTTGCTTGGCTGACTGGAGAGTCTCTTCTCCTCAGCAGTTGTTCCCATTTTCTATAGCCTCAGGAGGGGCTTTGTGTATTCCCTCCTGGGAACTTCCTGAGACATCAAAGTGTTACTTCCTGATTCTTAAGCCTTGCTCCCAAAGTGAGTGTTTCACTCAGGAGAAGGAGGACATAGTTACATACCATTCCGCACAAAACCTCTCATTATGATGCTCTGGCGTCGGGCGGGAGAGGGGGCTATGAGGGGGTTGTCAGCCTTGGCACCATGTGGTTCAGATTTTCCACCTCTAAAACTGTGAGCTGAGTCAACCTCTTTTCTTTATGGGTGTTGAGCTTCATTGGAGCAAGGGCAAATGAACTGGCACAGAAGCAAAGCAAGGGTTCAAGAACCTATGACTCCTCTTGGTGGCTTCTATGTGGCCTTACTGCCCCTTGAAGGGCACTTTTCACCAAATTGAGGTTGTAAGGGTTTTTTGTTTTGTTTCATTTTTCTTTTACAGTGAAAAGGCAAAGTAGATAACTCTAGAAACTAAATGCTAATTCTGCTGTTTCAATGGAGTCGTGAAAGGGGAGTTTTCCTGTGAAGAAAATACATCATAGAGGAAACTCATGGGCCCATCACTAGTAACTCTAAAACAGCCCTCTGCTGGATGTGCCAGCTCAGTGACCTGCCTCAGCCCTAGGAGACAGATGAGGGGGATCTCAGAGGAAAAACAGCTTATGCCATACATGCTGGTTTTGTACAGATTAAGTGCATTTAATAATCCTCTTCAGTTTTGCAAGATAAAATTTTTCTCCTGACTGGTTATACAATAATGTAATTATGTACTTAGCATTACTAAGCTGGACACTGAAAATGTAATTAAAATGGTAATATCTATATGTGTATTCTACTGCTTTAATCTTTAAAAGCCAGGTGGTGGTGGTGCACGCCTTTAATCCCAGCACTTGGGAGACAGAGGCAGGCAGATCTCTGTGAGTTCAAGGCTAGCCTGGCCTATAAAGCAAGTCCCAGGATAGCCAGAGCTACACAAAGAAACCCTGTCTCTAATAATATTAATAATAAGCAATAAATATCTTTAGGAAGGTACAGGACATTTTACCGAGAAATAGGACAATTGCCCTGCCCAGGAGTTGTATTGGCAGATCTCCCTCTACTCTAGAAAGTACTTTTACAAGCCTCCTATTTGATCCTGATAACCACATTGACTGCTGAGTGCAGAAGAGACGTTTTTGTACATGCTAAATGAGACAAAAATGAGCATCTAGTCCAAGGGGGCAAAAGCTAGGGTGCCTCATAGAGCTTGTTATTCTACAGCCAAATGTTCTTCTTACAATTCTAAAAGAGGTGAAAGTGCAAAAGGAGAGACAGGGAGACGGTATACATGAGTGTCCATGCCACGTCACATACAAGGCTCCCTGGTACCTATGCATAATTCCCTCTCACATTTTTAAACAAGCTTTTTCAAGTAGTGTGGATAGCTTCAAACTCACTATGTAGCTGAGGATGAATGACCTTGAATTTCTGGTCCTCCTGCCTCTGCCTTGTGAGCTTTGGGATTACAGGTAAGAACCATGATTCCTGGTTTACACGGTGGTGAGAACAACTGGACAGCTTTGTTGCACAACAAGACAAGCACTCTGATGACTGAACTATATCCCACGCCTCCTCTTTAACTTCTAATCACAAGCCTATAAAGTTAGCTGGACTCTACTTTGGTATTACAGTTGTGGGAACATCTGCTCAGAGAGGTTCACTAACTTTTAATGTTGCCCAGTTAGGTAAAGCAAGAGTTGGCTCCAAGACAATAAAATACAGGGCATAGAAGGGCAGCTAAGGGCAGAGGGCTGTACTGGGAAGTGGACTAGGTAATAATTGTTGTGCCTCTCATTGTCCTTTCGTGCTGAAGAACTTGGTGACACTTGGCTGTGCTGACATTGGAGGAGGTAAAAGGGGCAAGCCACAGGTGCAAAGACAAAACATTTTCTCAAAGGGAAGTAGGAAGGGAACAAAGGATTGTTATCTCCTGGACACAGACAGGAAAACAAAGTTGCAAAAACCTGCAATTACAGTGTCAAGAGAAGTGGCCAGAGGAGAGAAAAGGCTGCTTTGCAAGAGATGGGAAATTGCAAAGACATTTTTTTTCCCTCTTATGCTACATTTATAAGAAAGCAACAGACACTGTGCAAACTATGTAGGTCAAGTGGGGGGAGATTATGAATACATTTGACATTTAGCTAATTTTAAAACAATTTTAAATGCAAAGGGATCAAATGAAACAATGCATGGGAAATGCTTAAATTATAAAGTGTTTTTGCAAAAGAAGAGTGGTACTTATTTTTACGAGTATATTTATAATAAAACTGCAAAGACAAAGAAAACTCAGGCCAAGAACCTGGGCTGCAGCTCTGCAGACCTCAGCTCTTGCTGTGAGTCCCTGGCCTCTGAGGTTTCCCTTTATCTTGTTGAATTACAGCTCCGCTGCTCTACCTCTGTCGCTGAGGGCTGATGTGGGGCAGCTGTTCAACAGCTGGCCTGCATTTACCCCAGGTGGTGGTATCTTAAGAATCAGTTGAGCAATTGCTTTGCTATGTGTTGTTTGGGATTTGCAAAAGCCCATCATGATCTTGGAAGGCTCTTGTCAACCCTGAATTAGGTGCTGGGAACTGGCATCATGCATTGGAACAATGAGTGCAGGTTGCACGGGGTGGGGGTGCTATGCTGGTGCTGGAGGAGGAGTGGGGATGACCTGGACCATGGAGGGACCTTTGTTAAACTGGAAGGAAAAGCACCATGCTTTCTTCCTGGGAGGTTCTGAAATAATTCACTTTGCTGAATGTGTACCATAGCCCACACTTTTCTGGTCGCATGAGTTTTCATCTCCCTTTTCTGTTTTAATTCACTCTTCCTCTTTCATTGAGTTCCCTCCCTATACTTTCCTTCTTTGCCTTTCATTATCACTCTTTATGCTCTCTCTTCCTCATTCTGTCCTCCCTTTCTTCATTTACTCATTTCTTCTGAACAGTGAATATTCATAGGCATATATAACATGGGGCTGAGAGATGGGCTAAGGTGTGTGTGGGATGGGGGTGGGAGCTAAAATGATAAATTGCCCTTAAGCAAAGTGTCATATGGACAGCATCTCCTTCCATATGTAGGGTCAGGCTGTTGATACCCTAGGTTTGCAAAAGCAATGGGGCAGGTAACATTCAATTGTCACTTCTTATAACCAAAGTTATCCACTCTGTCCAGATGGTCCTACAGAACTCAGGCCTTAATGAACTAATATGAAGCAGGCCAGCTACCTTATGCAGAGTTTTCTATCCAGTCCTACCTGTTGTCCTCAGAGTCCTTTCTTTTGTCTCTGGGATCCAAGTGATGAAAATGTTCACCAGGACAGAAAAGGTTGAAAGGGAAGATTTCCAGGGTCCTCTCTGCCAAAGATTCCTATTGAAACACTTGCTTTTTAAAGGTTTGGGGTCCAAGCAGTAAAATGACTTAAAAAAAATCAGAAAACAAAAACATTAAAATAAACTTGTTTCTTTGTGACCTGGTTAATCATAAATGGCTGTGTCAGTCAGGCATCTGATGGCATAATGGCCCAATGTCCCCTCTCTCCTGAGAGGGTACCTTGAAGACTGCTCACAGCCAATTGACATTTCAAATGACCTTTAAAGTTTGCTGGGTAAATAGACTTCTCCCCCTGAGCTTTCTCAAGTATTTGAACACCCCTGGAAACCCAAGACATTCGTTTTTCCCTCCTAGGGAGCAGAGCTTTGAAACCCAGATGAAAAGCACTAAAGAGAGAGATGGTCTGTCTGGGATAGAGACATAAGAAGTTCTTGCCTGGGAATGGCTGTACTGGTTTTCTGAAGTTTTGAACATTATTTCTTCTTCTTCTTCTTCTTCTTCTTCTTCTTCTTCTTCTTCTTCTTCTTCTTCTTCTTCTTCTTCTTCTTCCTCCTCCTCCTCCTCCTCCTCCTCCTCCTCCTCCTCCTCCTCCTCTTCTTCTTCTTCTTCCTCTTCTTCTTCTTTTGGAGGAGGGTAGATTTAACAAAACGATGAGGAAACTACAAGTGCAAAATTCACATGGAACTTCATAGGGATCCTGTAGCTATTTCCTCTGAATTGAAACAGTCTCTCCGAGGAGGGAGAATTCATAGGAAGCAAGAAGTACATGAAACTTACAAGGCTCAGGAAATAGAGAAACCTCACAAATCTCAAATAACTCCTGAAATCAGATATATAAAGCTCTTGTGCAAGGAAGAGCAGCCAGGAACCAATGCTGGGGAGAAGCAACTCTCCCACCCGCTGAGTTGCCTGCATCCATGCAGGAAGCTCCAGAGACTCAGCTTTTCTTGGGCTCTGCTGTGATGCAGATGATGTGCAGTCATCCAGGCTCCTGTAAGTAAGTAAATGCACTAGTTCACTAAGCTAGGCCTACCAGGGACCCTTTCATGATCCAATGTTGCATCCTATCTGAAGCAGGAATTTGCTCACATCTCCCCAGGAAGAGTCACAGCAATAGTTCCTGAAGCCTTAGGTTTACCAGTTGCCCCAGCACTGTGAAAAAGTCCTTCTGGGGCTCAGAACTGCTCAGGCCATCCTAAAGAGCAGCTGAGATGAGCTCCCTGCTCCAGCCAACAGGCCCTTTCCACAGAACAGCTGCAGTCAGCGTAGGGCTGAACTTGAACCTTGTGGCCCTTGTCTCTCATGTATTAAATTTCCTTAAGGTTTCAACCGATGCTCTGAGACCATCTTTCTACCTGTGACCAGGAATGAGCATTGTAAAATGGAATTTCAGTTACTTAGCCTATGAGGAATTTGTAAAATAATAGTGGTAACAAGCAAACTTAGATTAGAATTGAATATTTGGGTCATTGACAAAGAACTTGAGAAACACCCCATAAAAGATGACGAATTCCTTCTGGATTGGAAGGAAGAAAAGTACATTCCAAGGATCTCAGAAGGATAAAACTCAAGTGCTGACTTGTATCATACGTATATTTTCCTTATCTTCCTTATAGATACACAATTATAAAGCTAGGCTTTGAGGTATACACTTGTAATCTTCACACTTAGGAGTTGGAAGCGGGAAGATCACAAGTTCAAGGCCAGCTTGAGCTACACAGTGAAAGCCTATCTCAAAATATATGAACCAAAAGTGACTACACTAGTAGGCTGAGAAGTGAGACAGATCTCTGTAACTATCTTGGTGTGGTTGCTTATTAAGTGTGTGACATAGGGGTAAGGTTTGCAAGTTTTGTATAAAGCCTAGTCTGAAAGTGGGGATGGTTACAATAGGCATACAACTGATTTGAGAATTAAATAAGTCAATGAACAGAAGCACACATGTCTGACACCGAGGAATTGCTAGTAATTATTGCCTATTAGTGTCTACTGCTTTCAAGCAATTACATGTACAATTTCTTGTATGTGTCTATGAAAATATACAAACACAGAAGTTTCAATGACTACCAATTATCTCTGTGTGGCTGGACCAGTGTTTATTAGCAGTTCACATTGGCAGATGCATCAATGTTTCCAAGCTTTCTAATAAACAACCTTGCATATTTTTGTGCCTGTGTGTGTAAGTATCTCCATAATCAGTAATTTCGGGAGCATACATTGCTGAGCCCATGGCTTTATCTATTTAAGTTTTCCACAAATATTGCCAATTGCTTTCCACATGGGGCATTCCATTTTAAATTCCACCTATAAATGAAACTGTTTCGGATCTAGTTACCAACAGTAGGAACTGTCAGTCTTTGAAACCTATCCTTTATTAGATCAAAAAAGACAAAGAATCATCCCAAAGAAGGTGGAAAGGTAAAAGATGTGTGAAAGGTCCCTGAGGAGGTACCTCCATTGGTAAAGTGCTTGCTTTGTAAACTTGAGGACCTGCAGTTTGCTTGGAGTCCCATTGAGGCAGAGACTGAATGACTCCTGGGGCTCACTGGCTAGACATCCTAACTGCCTAACTGGTGAGCTCTGGGCCAATAAGAAATCAAAATACAATGGAGTACTTACTCAGTGGAAACAAAACAATGGAATCTTGAAATTCGAAGTCAAATGGATGGAACTAGAAGAAACCATCCTGAGTGAGGTAACCCAGTCACAAAAAGACAAACATGGTATGTACTCACTCATATATGGATTTTAGACACAGAGCAAAGAATCACCAGTCTACAATTCACACCGCCATAGAAGCTAGGAAACAAGGAGGACCCTAAGAGAGACATACATGGTCCCCTGGAGAAGGGGAATAGGACAAGATCTCCTGAGCAAATTGGGAACATGGGGTGGGGGGTTGTAGGAGAAAGAGAAGGGGAGAAGAGAAGAGGAGGGGAAAGCAGCACATGAGGGAGTAGGAAGATTGATGGGTGGGGGAGAGAATAGAGGAGAGCAAGAAAAGAGATACTATAATAGAAGGAGCCCTTACAGGTTTAAAAAGAAATCTGGTACTAGGGAAATCTCCAGAGATCTACAAGGATGACACCAACTAACAATCTAAGCAATAGTGGAGAGGCTACCTTAAATGCCCTTCCCCTAATGAGATTGATGACTACCTTATATGCCATCCTAGAGCTTTCATCCAGTAGCTGATGGAAGCAGAAGCAGACACCCACAGCTAAACACTGAACCAAACTCCTGGAATCCAGTTGCAGAGAGGGAGGAGTGATGAGCAAAGGGGTCAAGACCAGGCTGGAGAAACCCACAGAAACAGCTGACCTGAACAAAGGGGAGCTCATGGACCCCAGACTGTGATAGCCAGGAAATCAGCATAGAATACCTAGACCCTCTGAATGTGGGTGTCAGTTAGGAGGCCTGGGCAATCTATGGGGCCTCTGGTAGTGGATCAGTATTTATCCCTACTACACGAATAGACTTTGGGAGCTCATTCCACATAGAGGGATACTCTCTCAGCATAGACACATGGGGAGAGTCTGGGCCCTGCTCCAAATGATAAGACAGACTTCGAAGATCCCCCATGGAAGGTTTCACCCTCCCAGGGGAGCAGAAAGGGGATGGAATAGGATATTAATGGGGGGAGGGCAGGGGAGGAAGGGAGGGAGAGGGAACTGGGATTGACATGTAAAACAAGCTTGTTTCTAACTTAGTTTTTTTAAAGGAAAAAAAATCAAAATAAAGCAGCTGGAATTCCTGGGGACTGATAGCCAAGGTTGTCCTCTGACTTCCCTATGCACACAGATCCATGCTTGTTCAAAAGCCTAAACATGCTCATGCCTGTGCAAACACACATACACAACAAATGAACCAAAATGTAAATAAATAGAAGATACACGAAAGGGACCAAGAATTCCCAGGGGAAGCTGAGGGCGGAAGTTTAACTGGCTGCTGAGAAGACAGCTCCATATCTAGGGCCACCCTCCCCCCTCCATCCCAGTCTGCCACCTTAGCTATTGGGTCCTAAGACTCAGACAAGAGCAGGATGGCTCAGAGGCATTCACTGTCCATGACCTCAGAGGATGAGGACACATGAAATTAGGACATGCGAAGAAGGCCCATGATAAAGAGTCTTCACCAAACCTATAGACTTTGACTTTGTGGCTGGCTGGATAGACAATCCAGGGATTCGAACCTACACTTTGGAGACTGACAGTGCTTTTCTCTGTGTGACTCTCAGGATGATAGAGGAGTCTAGACTCCAACTTCCCACTTTCATAGGGGGAAACTGTTCTAGAGCAGGCCTCTAGCCATCTTCTATCTTCTGAAGCATCTGGGGCTTTATGAAGGTGGCCATGAATCCAAACCAACTTGCTTTAAAATCTGTGGCTCTGCCACTTAGCAGCTGGATAGTTTGAACCCTCAGCTACTTCATCTAAGAAATGGAGAAAGTAGTCTTCCTTATAGGGAGACCTTTCTTAAGAAAAGGTCTACAGGAAGGGCTGGGATCAGTAAGGAATGGACGGTTCCTTTTCCATAAGCCACATGGAAAATGTTGCCTGGTTTCTTACAAACAGTTGTGAGCTAAATTTTACTTCTGCAGGTGGACCAGCATATCTAAAACAGATTTTTTAAAGGATTAAACACATGTACATGTAGACATATACCCCATTACCCAGTGTTTATTTTCTAAAAAGTGTTGCCTATGGCTAAGCCAGGTTATAAAGGTCTGTAACCCTCATTATTCAGGAGGCTAAGGCAAGAGGACAGCAGGTTCAAAGCTTGCATAAGACCTTCCCAGATACAGAGTCAGCTCAAGTTTATCCTGGGCAACATAGCAAGAACCTGTCTCAAAATTAAAAAATAAAAACAGTGTTGGGGTTATGGATGAGTGGTAGAATGTTTGGCACATGCAAAGTCCTAGGTTCAATCTCCAGTAAAAATAAATAGATAAACAATAAGCAAACTGCTTGTGATGGGAAATTGTGATAGCTCTGTATCTGCTTTGTAAAAGCATTGATTCATATACTTCAAATGGGTGACATGTAGTGTATGAACTATATCTTAATAGAACCATTATGTAAACAAAGAAATATTTGTAGGGGGTCAGTTTTCTACCATCGAATTATTTGGCTACAAAGCAAGAATGAAATTATAGAGAAAAATATGCATAATTACCCATTGAAATACCAAAAAAACTTTATACTTTCCCTTTTCTAGTTCCTGTTCTTAATTCTTGTCAAGATACCTGTCATTTGGAGGAAAATATGGGATTATTCAAGCAGGATTGCAATAGGAGAAAAAGCCAACTTGGTTTTTTTTTGTTTTTGTTTTTGTTTTGTTTGTTTTTGTTTTTTCGAGACAGGGTTTCTCTGTGGCTTTGGAGGCTGTCCTGGAACTAGCTCTTGTAGACCAGGCTGGCCTTGAACTCACAGAGATCCGCCTGCCTCTGCCTCCCGAATGCTGGGATTAAAGGCGTGCTCCACCAACGCCTGGCAAGCCAATCTGTTTTGAATCTTTTATCAAACCTTTCCTCAGATTGTCTTGGTTTTCAACAAAGATTCCTTTTCTATTCCGGGGTCCCAAGTATGACACATCTCACTTGGGCACTGTGCCTCCATGCATTCCTCTGTGCTGTAATAATGTTTATAGCTTTTGATTCCCAAGTTCAAAAACCAGTTTTTATATGGCAGGCACAGAGGGCAGCCTCGAAGCTGCTGTTGGGGGCTGGGTAGAGCTGGATTCTGCCCACACAGTGTACGTGCAGTCAGTGTTTACTGGATCCTTTCTCTGTTCCTAGGGCCTATTCCATTGAAATAAGGGTAATGGCGCTGGGTAATTGGGGTATCTGGGACAGGCTCAGCAAAGTCTCAGGGGTTGGAGAAATGTCATTTATCTCATGTAGAGGTGACAAGGAGGCAGCAAGGGGGAAAGTCTCTCCTGGGACAGTGACACACTCCACAGTTGTTCAGAGTGTTCAACAGGCTGTGTGTGGTCCAGTGAGGCAGGCGCTTCCTGGCACAGTCTCCTAACTCAGCCTCTGTCAATGGAGAAGACTTCCTGGATCATAGCTGAGCCATTTTCTTTTCTTAGAAATTCCCTAAGACTCTGAACTCTGATCTTGCTTCACACAGTTATCAGACCTTTGCCAGGACCCTTCTCCTGTTTTCACCCTTTCCAGGTCCAGTAGTACCGGCTCTCCTGGGCTTGGAGTGGAAGAGGATGCTTCAGTCTCCCCTATGCAATTCCCAGTCTGTGTGGCACATAATACTGACTGCACACACACACTGTGTGAGCAGAATCCAGCTCTACCCAGCCCCCAACAGCAAGCAAAGCCCTGTAGTTATACACAGCCCCATTGAGCATGTCTAAATATTCTTTGTGGGGATCCTGAGCTCAACTCCTGCTCTTCCAATTCTTGCATCAGTTGCTGCTCTGCTCCCTGGCACCACAAAGGAAGCATGAAGAACCATCCAGCTCGCTCTCTGAATCATTTGATGTTTTCCAGACTGCCTTAGCCTAGGGGTAGCCAAGAGGGGGAGACACAGGAATGTGACCCTTACATGATTTGTCACCTCTTTCTTTGCTTTGTCAGGAAAGCTTCCAGCTCTCACGGTAGATTTGAAGGGGAGGACAAAGAAGGGCAGATTCTAATGTCACTAGTGTAGGGGATGAAGTCATTTGGATGATTCCCCATTGAGCCCTTTGCTTAGAAGAGAGTGCCCCACTTCTCCAAAAGCTTTGGAAAGAAGGAAGGAGTCCCACGAATAAGATCAGGGGATGCTGGACCATTCAGCATTCAGACTTCTGGGACTGAGCCACTCTATGCTGGCATTTATGTCCAAGTCAGACCTGGCCTCACTCAGCCAAGCATTTTAAAAGTATGACGAAGTATTATTGTGATTATTGCTGGAGGAAGATGAACAGAATAAGGATGTTTTACATGGTCTTTCTTTACTATGCAAAAATATCTTCTGATGTTGGAAAACCAACGAGAGCAAATATTGCCACGGTGAAAACATGGGGACAGAATGTCTTAAAGGAGGTCCCTGTGCAGAAGAACTGGGGTAGTGGTGTGGTCGGCATGCCTAGTAGGTGTAATGAGGCCACAGGACACCTGCATTCCAGACATGGGCGTTCCTTAATAGACAAGACCTGACCTTTAAAAATGGAATTCCTTTGTCTGTGTTGTGGGCTGGCTCACGTCTGAAGTGTTGGGCTGAGTTTGACAAAGAGGAGGTCTTCCAGCTAGCAGGCAGCAGACACTCTCCATTCATTACCATTGGCAGCTTCTGCCTCTCAGGCCTGGTGCCCCAGCTCCAGAGCTCATCAACAGTGGGGCAGAATGTAGACATCGGCCATTTGTGCTTCACCAGGACCCACCCATCTCCCTCAGGGAACCCATCTGCCTTCATTCCTGTCATTTAGACCTCTATTATGGTTAGACCTCTACTTCTGAGCTACCTGCCCCAATTCTGCAACTTTTCTTTCTTCTGTTATAAGAATTCTCAGGAAACAAAGACTCATTTTCAGTTGAGTCTGAAACTGAGAGGAAGTGAACTGAAATTTCTGGAAGCTAGGACCTAGAAACATCTTCCTGAAAAGGACATCAACTAGGAACTAAGAGATAGACAATTACCTGGGTCTAAGTTCCTGGAGAAAGAGCCACCTCTGGTGTCTCAGTTAGGGTTTCTATTGCTATGAAGAGACATTATGACCATGGCAACTTTTACAAAGGAAAACATTTCATTGGGGCAGCTTACAGTTAAGAGGCTTAGCCCATTATCATCATGGAGGGAAACATGGCAGGGCACAGATATGGTGCTGGGGAAGTAGCCAAGAGTTCTACATCTGGATTAGCAGGCAGCAGGAAGAGAGCGTCACACTGGGCCTGGCTTGAGATTCTGAAACCTCAAAGCCTACCCCTAGTGACATACTTCCTCCAATAAAGCCACACCTACTCCAGTAAGGTCACACTTCCTAAGAGTGCCACTTCCTGTGACCAAGCATTCCAATCTATGACCCATGGGGGCAGTCCCATTCAAGCCACCACCACCATCTTTGATGCCCCCTCTCAAGTCTCCAATACTTCTGTCTGTGTAAGTCAGCATGCATCTGTGAACGGATTCCTGAGAATGTCTGCTGGGAGGAGTCTGAGCAGCTGGAGTAAGCTTGGGGTGAACTTTATGGAGCCAACTCCTGAATCTCAGGAGCCTGGGAACAAAAATCCTTGCTAACAACCTAAGCTCAGTTTCAAGGAGTTGAGATATTTCCTCACTGGGGATAAGGAGATTGCCTACTCTGTCCAATCGGGAGGAGACCATCTTCATAAGGCTGGTAGGAAATGGGAGAGCATGTTTAATAATGGCAAACCTATCAAAACCCAACGGACATAGCTCACATCCTGTGGGCAATAAACTTCCACAGGTGAAATGTTACGAGGTTTTAGGGGAACTTTATGAGCTTTGAGGGAGCCCTAGTATAAACTGAAGCCAGCCATGGAAAAACAATGTAATGTGGACCATGGAAGGTAACCTCTGAGAGTTCCTGACGCCACTACCACAGCGAAGAAACTGCTGGAGGAAGGAGAGGCATGCTAGGCTTTCTACATTGCTTGTGATTCCTGGGACAAAAGACACTCTTGCCAGCCACATTTTTGTTTCCCTATGAGTAAAGATTATCAAAAGTCTCCTGTTTATCTCACTGTACCTATTATGTTATGTATGTAACACTTAAAATTACCCATGAAATATTCTTTGAAGATACAGATATATTTTGTAGGCACCCAGGTAAGTATTTCCATGGAAATTCATTCTTTAGCAGACTTTTCCATGCCTCAGATAGGATGTGGGCTCTGAGTAGGAAGAAGTGTCTTAATGTCACATAACTAATAAACAAACTCAGATTTAAGACCATGTTTCTCTGTCCCAGGAGCCTAAGTTCTTTCAACTACATTTATGACTGCCAGCCTTGGGGATTTCATTACCCAGCACAGTTTCAAAATACTCGACCCTGGGTGAGTTTCCAACATTTTATTGCTAGGATAACATTAAATCTTAGGAGTTGTATTAGTAGTAGCCTCAAATACATAGGATGTGATGGTATGATGTCAGAGGAAAGTGAGTCATTCAAACTTTAGGTAGCCCATTCCTTGACATGTATGCACTTGGTGTGTACCTGTAAAAACACTTCCATCATAGCCACCAGACTGGCTCTTGGATTGGCCACTCTGCCCTGCCCCATCCTCTTTGTTCCCTCTAGCAACAGCACAATAGCAGTATGCTCTATGTGCAACAGGTGTTTCGGACTTGCTGTTGAGGAAGCAACATGATCTGCTCTTCTGTTAGCTCCTCTGAAAAGATTCAACGCACACAGGTTCTTGCCTGTGTCACAGATCAAGGTGACTCCTCTCAACTGCTTGAACTTTGTGTTTGCGGCTTACCAAAATCAGGACTCAGCCAGCGCCTCTCCTTCATGTCTCCTTCTTGGACAGCAAAATCTCATGTCCTGGCCAAGCCAATGGAGACAGCTTCATTTCTACTACTGAGATTCCATCCCCCACTGCTCCCTGACCTAGACACTTACCCTCAAGGGTTCTTTAGGAATGGGGACAAAGGGCTTTGCAGCTTTTAGAGGTGCGTGGGCACCTTGGCCTAGGGTGTGAAAGCCACTCACGTTTGTCCTGTTCTTCCACTTTGAGAGATACTCTGTTTATGAATCTTGGGTTTTTCATACATAGAATGAGGACTATTTGGGCCAAAACCTCTAGAAGGTTCTTGCAGCCTTGGCAGCCTACTTGCTTGCTTCCACTTGGTGATTCCAGCTCCTCCCACATCAGGGCTTCTTTTGTTTGAGAAAAAATGGGATTCAGGGATGGATTCAGTGACAAGCTGGTTCCTGAGGAAGATGCTGTAATGTAGTCACACAGCTGTTTAGTGATTCTATGTGAGTGCATGGCCATGTTAGGGTGGAATGTCAAAGTTTACCAGACATTATCTTGGACCAAGTCTTCTTTTTCCATGAGACCAAATCATCGTCCTCAAAAGCATTACGAATTGTGCACATCCACCAGATGCTGGACAGCCTCGGCAGGAAAGAAGAGGACCCATGCTGGGGGTCATCCACCTCACTGAGGTTTTTCCTTAGCTCAGCTTACATTGGAGGGCCTGGCTAGAAGCCAGGCTATGCCCTGGAATAAATGACTTGTCAAGTCATCAGCTATAGCCCCGGGAGGTGCTCACAGTTCCACTTAGCCTTTCATTTATCTTTATAGCAGTGAAACCAGCTTGCCTAGAAGCCTACCTCACTGGGGAGAAGGTTAACTTACAAGGTCCAAGTTTAAAAAGAAATGAAAAAGATCTCCGTGCCCTCTAATTTTAGAAGAGTTACTCTCTGGCACCCATCAGAACAGTGCTGTTCAGATGTCATCTGGAGACAGAGAAGGGAAGGAGAGAGGCAGCAGGCTGCTTGCCTGCAGGAGTGACTTTGGTTGCTTTTTTAACATATAGATCAAAAATGTGCTGAGCAGTTAACCCTCAGCAAGGAAGTGACATGTTTAGCAAGCAGGAGACTTTTGCAAATGGAGAGAACTTGGCAGAAGCCACAGTTGCTCAACCGTGCATGGCATTGATCGGTGCTGGAAGTTTCTGTCATCATATAAATACCCTGAGATGGACTTTGGCTCCCTTCTGGAAACATTCAGGATAATTCCCTGGAACCCACTGCCATCTTAGCTTGTAGTGGGTAAGGTTCCCCAGACTCTTGGAGGCTTTCTCAGTAGCAAAATCTCAGGGTGGAGAAACACCCTGGGTGGAGAGACAACATCTCTGATATTTCTCCCTGGATATGCCTCTCCCATTTATCCCTGCTCTTTGTAGATGAGCTCTGGTAACTACAGAGAATGAAGTCCTGGAGAGGTGCAGGACCACAAAGTCAGAGATAAGTATGCAAACAAGAACCATCAGGACTAGGTGGTGGTGGCACACGCCTTTAATCCCAGCACTTGGGAGGCAGAGGTAGGAGGATCTCTGTGAGACCCAGACCAGCCTGGTCTACAAAGTGAGTTCCAGGATAGCCAGAGCTACACAGAGAAATCCTGTCTCAAAAAAACAAAAACAAAAACAAAAACAAAAACAAACAAAAAAGAACCATCAGGAAAAACAAAACAATATGAATTTATTCAGGCCATCCCTTCAGGGAGTGAGTGGCCACCAAAATAGTTTGGAGAGCAGCCAAGGACATCATGTCCCCAGAGAAGCTGATTTGGAAACAGGGATTCCTCTAAATATGGGTACACCTCTTGGCTCATGCTTTTCTTTGCTGCTGTAACAAAACACTAGAGACTGGGACATTTATGAGGAAATTTAATTTCTTATTCTTCTAGATGCCAACAAGTCCAATATTAATATGCTGTCATCTGGTGAGGGCTCTCTTGCTGTGTTATGACATGGAGGAGGTCATGCCATCACGAGAAAGAAAGAGCATGCCAATTCAGATTTCTTGTCCCCATATAAAGGCATTAAAGCCATCATAGGGACCTCAGCTTCAGGATCTCATGTAACCCTTCTCAAAGGTTCTGCCTCCATATACCATTGGCCTATTAGGTTGGAGATGGTGCTTCAAACACATGAACTTTTAGGGGACACATGAACACTGCTTGGGTGTGTTCATCCTTCTGAAGCTAACAGAGAACTCAACCAGAATGGTCCTTACTTGCTTAGTAATCAAGTGTCAAAAGGAGAAAAGCCATGTCTTACAATTGGGAGAAAAAAGGAGGAAGGGAAAGATGGAGAGAAGATAAGGAATATTGAGTAGAACATAAGGAAACAAGACCCTTGCCGCGAAGGTGAAGTCCAGGCTCTCTGAGAAAGATCTCTCCTGACCTGCTTGCTATAAGGAGTCACAGAGCAGAGTAGAGACACTGAAAGTGCAGAAGGACATCTACTTTAAGGATTTACTTGGTCCTTCCCCAGCCTGACCTGGAGAGCCACAGAGGCTGCCCCTCTGCTCCTGTCAGCTGATGCATGCAACTTTGAATATGGAAGCATCTGAATCTAGGAGCTATCCCCTAGCCCTGCTTCCTTATTAGCCCAGCGAAGGCACCTGAGTTCAAAACAGGAGCTCTGCTCAACCAACATCTCCCTAAGTCTGATTCCTCCCACTTCCCCATCAATTGCTAAAGGTGAGACTCATTGGGCAATGTAACCCTATGCCCACTTTTGGAACCTGAGTCTCCTCTTTTGTCTGCCTGCCCTTCTGTCCAGCAGCATCTGCCTGTTTGTTTTTTGGAAGTGTCTTATATAGTTTAGGCTGGCCTCAAACTCTCTGTGCAGTTGAGGATGACAAACTTCTGGTCCTTCTCCCTCTACTTCCCGAGTACTAGGATTACAGGTGTAGACCTCCATGCCTGGTTTAGGTGTTGCTATGTCTCAAAACCAGCACATCCTTAGCATCCTCCAGGGATACACAAGATGCTTCTCTTCTTCTTCTTTGTCTAAAACTATCCTTAATGTCACTGGATAGGGGTATGGAATAGACCCCTTCTGGAAGAGGCTTTGAAAATTGAAAACCAGTCCCAGCCAGGGCCCTCACCGGATGGTGAATGAGCACAGGAGGAAACAAAAGTGCTTGTGTTAACAGAATGTCATTTCCCAACATGAGTCAGGCTCTACGCTGAGGCAGGGAAAGGAGAGCAAATGCCTTCCCATTCATCACTGTGGACATGGTTATTTTTAGAGCAACACCAGCTCGGCACTGGGCTCCGAAGACCCTGCCTGGAAGGAAACGAGGCTCAGCTGATGATAGAGTTGGTCGGGAGTAGAAAGCATGAGAGCATGCTTACGTTTGTTTGTGTATGCATGTAGGAAAAGGGAAGGTGCTTTTCTCTCTAAACTTCGGGCCCTGAACCTAATCCTTTATGTGAGCATCTGGACAGAAATGGAACAGGTAGGTAGGTGATCATCGAGGGTGAAAGGAAATGAACTAATATTTTCCTGGAGCTGGCAGGTATTTGGCCTAGAAAGGGCCCTCTGGTACCCCACAATCTCATCTGATCTCTTTCTTTCTTCCTTCCTTCCTTTCTTTCTTCCTTCTTTTCTTCCTTCCTTCCTTCCTCCCTCCCTCTCCATCCCCCCCTCTCACCAACCCCCCTCTTTCTTTCTTTCTCTTTCTTTCTTTCTTTTTTTCTTTCTTTCTTTCTTTCTCTTTCTTTTTTTCTTGAGATGGTTTCTCTGGCTGTCCTGGAATGGAACTTGCTGTATAGAGCAAGCTGGCCTCAAACTCAGAGATTTGCCTGCCTCTGAGTCCTGAGTGCTGGGATTAAAGGTGTGGGCCACCATCACCCAGGTCTATCTTGAGATTTCTTATGTACATTGGTTCAATCTCTCTAAGTGAGGGCTAAGCAACCTCTTCCCCGTTGGTAGTTGGGCTTTAGGCCTCTGAGCTATCTAGCCAGCATGAAGACTCCAGGCTTGGGTATCATTGGTGGACAGCTTCCAGAAATACATCTGCTCTAGTCAGTGCCCACAGGCCCATACTCTGAAAGGCAAGCCTTGCCTGGAATTAGAAGAATTCCCGTGTGCAAGTGTCTGGCTTTCTTTTCTATCAGCTATAGGAAAAGGATATCCTGAGGTTGAACTTGGCCCTACACAAGGTTGGGCTCAGGGTGTGGTCCCACTCTTTCTAGGTCTCATTTGAAATCTTCCTTGGTCCTACCTCTGGCTGTGCTATCTCATTCGTGTTGAAGATGCATACCTACTCAGTATACAAACTCAGAAAGCAGCATGGCTTGGGAAGAAGGTGTCTCTTCGAGGAAGCCACAAGGCTTCCTAGATGTCCATTGGGGTTTATGGAAATGTGGTTTATACTACTTGTGTAGTATAAACCTTTAAGGGCCTTGGAGTTGACTCATTTTCCATTAATAGCTCAACTGCCCCCGAGGTTCTGGCCAGTTTTAAGCTTCTTACGGGCAAGGAAGATTGAGGTGACTTCCTGCATGGTCTTTGGATGGATTCCTAAAATCCAAAGCAAGTGGATAGAGCATTCCACAGCAAAGTGTCATGACACTACCTCCCTACAGGGAAGCAGAAAGGGCTCCTGTGGAAAAGACAGCCACAAGTTCAGTTACTAATGAAAGTCTCTGCTGCCCACTCCACCCCCTACAATAGCACCCAAGAGATGGAGGGCTTAATTGCTTTGACCCCCAGACAAGGGGGAAAATGGTAGACCTCTTGTTTATCCATTTTTATCTCCATCTTTTCTTCTTAGGGTTATCACAGATAAGGACTGTGAGTCAGCATTGTGATCAGGAAATGCACATGGCTACATTGAGAACCATCTAGATCACCTGTACAGACAGACAGAAAAGGTGTGGAGGAAGGAATACTGTCTAAGAAGTCAGATGCTTCAACCCCATCCCTGTGCCTGGTTTATGACCTTGAATCAACAACCCCCTGTATGGACCAGAAAAGGATCGCTGGACTTCATATTCTTGAAGTTCCACTTAAGAGTAGCACAAGACAAGTATATGGAGGGAGGTGGAAACTTCTAAAAGTTCTCCATTGGAAAGTTGGTTCTTGGTCTGAGAGTGTGGACTCGACAGGAAGAGTGTTAATAGCTAACGGATATCCATCTCTCAAATGCCAAGTCTTGTACACCAGTCTTCATAAGAACTCTGCATAGAAAGGATATGTGATAGGTAGGGTTTTAGTTGGAGGGGATGGTAGGGGAGGAAGGGAGGGAGAGGGGAACTGGGATTGTCATGTAAATCAATCTTGTTTCTAATTCAAATAAAAAAATAAAGTACAATATAAAGTAAAAAAAATAAAAAGAACTCTGCAGGTATCATCTTCCCATTGCACAGATGTGTACGTGAATACTGAGGCTCAAAGATATCAAGGCTACTATGTGGCAAAGGTAGGCTTAACTTTTTATCTTCCTGAGGTGGAAGCTCGTGCGCTTTTTTGCCTCACTGTCTCCCTGAAATGGATCACCAAAAACAGTGAATGTCTGCTTTCCTTGCTTCAAACATCCCTTTTCAAGTATGCCCCTCTATATACTCCATTTTTTTTTTCTTTCTATGGCGTTGTTTATCATTAGAAGAGGGCTGTGATTCTACTTACTAGGAAAAATAAAGAACAGTGTGACCAAATGCCGAGCCCTGTATACCACCAAATCCTCATGTACGAGTCACCACCAGATGACATCTTGAGCAAGTGTCTACATTATGCTAGTGCTTCTACAAGAATCGGTGAGTCAGATGCTGGGCTGCTTCTTTCCAGACACCTGAAACCAGCCAGCACCCTGTTCCCCTTTCCTTTGAGTGGCTTTGGGCTGGAAGATCCTGGCAAAGTGGGTCAGATTGTCTAGGTCTCTCACAGAGGCTTAGGGGTATTGCAAGTGCTAAAACCAGTGCAGGCTCTTCTCTATGCTAAAATGCCTTTGCTCCTTTTCTCTCTGGCTCACCCTGCCCTCCCTCTTACCAGTGTTCTAATTCTTTTCTCATCTCCTTCTCCCTACCTATTTGTTCATCTCCCTTTGCCTTTCTTTCCATTCGTTCTCCTTTTCGATGACCAGGTCTAAGACTGGTGAGACACAGAGCGTTGTACACACAACTGATTGAAGTCATTTTCCCATGCAATGCACCACAGTACCAGGCGTAAGAGTCAGGAAACAAGACTTTCCACACGATCCCTAGCATGGCCTGAGGTTGAAGAGCTGTATCATTAGGAAACTGACTCCCACACTGCAGGTTCTCGACACAGCCATCATCAGGAGTTCTCTGAGGACGTTGGCCCTCGTGGGTAATCATGTGAGTTCACGTTTCTACTCCTTTTACCCCCTCATTGCTATCTGCAGTAACTAGGAGACTGTTTGTTCATAAGGGCAAAGAAGGTATCTCAGAGACACGGGGCATTGTCAACATTCTAGAACAATCTGGCATGCTTCTCTTGCTTCCATTTGTAACAAGGTCTAATTTAGAGGAAGCTTACAAATAAGCTCCATAAATTTACCTGTCTCAAAGGCTCAGATCAGTGTCCGGTAGGCCTGAGACATTCCAAGTTGAAAAGCAAAGCTGGCATAATCTCCTGCATGCTCAAAACAACCTCCATCTCTTGGTAGGTGGATGAATGGCAATTGAAATGAATTGCTGGAATAAATAGAGGTGGTATCTAGACACATTCATTTTGGGGCTAATGATTGCCTACATAATTCTGAACACTGTTGTCCTTTTGTGTCTTGGTTTCCATGTTTATAAGATAGGTTTGTAACAAGAAGAAACCAATGCATAATTGGAGAAAGAAAATGCTATGTAAATAATATTTGAGGTCCTCCTGCTGTTCACTTGACAACAGTTCACTTAGAAGGTTCAAGATCCTTTTGATCTCTGATGAGAGGGACCAGCTGCTGAGAGATGAGTCTGATTTAGTCCAGAAGATCTCTGCAGATAATTTCTGGTGCTTCTTTGTAGTCTAGGACAAAGGTGAAGAATGATTTGAGGAATTGGTAACAGCCATATGCCATAAGTCTGATGAGCCATTTTCTTTCCGGCATCATTGGTCTCCCACGTGTGTTGTTCTATAGGGTCAAGGAGCCATGCTTCTGACCTCACCGAGGCCTTTGATTCTGAGTGTTCAAGGCTTGCTCACTCTGATGCTAAGCTAAACTCAGATGGAAATTATCTCCTGCATCTCTGACTCCCATCTTCAAGAGACATTAAGATAATGTGGTCCCATAAGGCCAGCACAGGGAAGGGCTAGTGGAGGATGGGGGCTCCACATGGACATACCGGCCCACATGCAACTGTCTCCTCCATCCTCCCTCACGTCTCCACAGCCAGATTGGAGCAGCCTGTGGAAAAAATTCCTGTCTATTTTCAGAAACAGATAAAAGCATCCAGATTATGCAGAGCAAATCTCAGCCTGAAAGCAGCTGGAAAAATCTGTTTCTTGCCACTGTCACTGACCCTGTGACCCTTCCAAGTAATGACATTCAAGCTCATTCCCTCCCTCCTCTCTCCTTCCCAGTACTGACCGACCTGTCCGCTGCACATCTGGTCCTTGTCGGCACTGTCAGGCCATTATCCCTCAGACAGTGAGAGATAGGCAGTGGAATAGGAGTCGAGCTTGCTTGGATTTTAAAAACAAATTATCTGCTGGTTCAAGGACAGGTCAGTGTTAAATCATGTCTCATTTGCTCTAGAGTATAGGAGAGCATATTTACCATGCTGTGGGGCTTCTACCCTCCACCCGTTTTGTCTTAGGGTGGGAGAGCCAGTCTCAGGTAGGCACAAGTCTGTCATGCTTAGATCCACTCCTGGACAGACAGTAAACTAGACAGATGTTTGCTCTTCTGTAAGCACATGGGGCTTGAAACACTGACTAGTTCATCACACTGACATTCTGGTGCAGGGGGGGATTATCTCTGGCTTTAGAGAAAGTCCGCCAAGGGCCAGCTCCATCATCCAGGGTGCTCATGTTTGCAATGCATCAGTTATGTTCCCCATACACAATGGTAAACACAATAAAACAGGCTTTTGCCCCATGTATGTGGGAGCAAATGCCAGCAAGCACATGCTTGGAGGTCTATGGCTAGCTTCTCATCTGGGAGGCATTAGGGGCCCCTGTGGCTCCAGATTGAGAATCTGTGTTTCCTTCTTCGCAGCATTCTTTGCTGAACAATTCATTAGGCACCACAGTCCTCCCCAAGTTTTCCCCACCCCCACTCTCCACCTCCAGGCAGTGGATTTGCCATCCAAATAGGAGCCAAATTAATCTAACTTCCAAAGGAGCCAGATGGGACAGCTCTTTCCCAGGAGAATGGTCTGGGTCTCCTTTGTCCCTGGCCTCTTCATCCATGATCAAAAGCCTCTACAAGAGGGAAGGAGTACATCTGTCCTGCAGGTGGATGTATCTAGTCATCAAGGCAAAGTAGGGTTCAAGAGAGGAGATACAAAATGTCAGACCAGAGTTGGGCTCTGGATCTGTCCCCTGTGCTCAGACAACTGCCAAGTAGGATTTGATAAAGTAGGAGAAATTAGGGGACCCTGCCAAGCCCCACAAAGGCTCAACTTCCACACAGAAGGCATCTTTTCTGAAATAAGAACCATGGATCAAAGTGGAGAGTGGTTCTGGTGTTTAATAAGAAAAACAATAGCAGAGACCTAGAATCATAATCCAGGCATGGCAAGACTACTTTTGAATGCTTTGTGTGTCTCTAAGCTTTTGTTTAAATCAGTCCTGCTGCCTATCACACCTCATATATGTATGAAATTCCTTTTCATCTTGTAAGGCATGCCTGTATTACACACACACACACACACACACACACACACACACACACACACACACACACACACACACACACACACACACTGTATATATTGACAGGTTCTCATGTAGCTCAGGCTGGCCTCTAATCTGGTATGTAGCTGAGGATGTCCTTGAGCCCTTGTATTTCCTGCCTCTATCCCTTGATAGCTGTGATTACAGGCATGGGCCAGTTTTAATGGGTGCTGGACATCAAACTCAGGGTCTTATGCACACTCAGCCTAGAGAACGAGAAGCACTCTACCAGCTGAGTCACATCTCCATGCTCTCATATTTCTTCAGTCAGAATGAGAGACTCCCCAGGGGATTCAGGAGAACCAGCTCTCTCCACTTGTGATCTTCAGGCTGTTGTTTCAGTCAGTAAAGAACGGGTCTTAGTCCTCCGACTGGGCGTGAGCACCTTGATGGCACAGCCCACATCATGTTGGTCTTCTGCCCCCACCCAGTTATGTCTTAGAACACAGCAGAAAGTGTGCCTCTGAATCGTATCATCTATGGTCACAGTGAGTCCTGAAGGCTAGCTAAATCTAGTACACGGAAACATCAGTGGCCAGTATTTCTTTGTTTTGAGATTAAATTCATGTAGCCTACAATTTAACATTTTGATTCAGTAGTCTTTGGTATATCTGAAAGGGCAGGACAGGTATCACTCCTACCTATTCCAGAACATTTTCATCTTCCCAAAAGAAACCCTGCCTGTTTACCTTGTATCTGTTTCCACTGGCTCCTGGCCCTAGGGAACAACTAACCTATTTTCTGTCTCTATGGACCAGCCTATTCTGGATACTTCACATAAATGGAATTATACAACACGCAGTCTTTTGTATCTGCTTCATACACTTAGCATAATGTTTTTAAGGTTCATCCGTGTGGCAACGTGGATCGATGCCTCATTTCTTTTCATGATTGGATACTATTCTGTTGTTTGAGATGGCACATTTTGTTTACCTACTCATCAGTTGATGGACATTTGGGTTGCTTCCATTTCTGGACTCATATGAGTAATGCTTCTATGAACGTTCATGTGCCAGGTTTTGTGTGGACATGTGTTTTCAATTCTCTCGTGTATATATTTATGAGTGGAAATGCAGGGTTATGGGTAATTCTATGTTTAACTTTTTGAGAAGCTGCCAAGCTGCTTTCCAGACCAGCTGTGCCATTTTACTGTCCCACTAGCAATGTATGAGGACTCTAATTTCTTCTCATCCTCACCATTTCTTGTGATTTTCTGTTTATTTTTATTATAGCTATACTAATGGGTATGAAAACCAATGTAAATTCATTTTGGTTTTGAATTGCATTTCCCCCTAATGACTAATGATGTTGAGATTGTTTTACTGTGCTTGTTGGCATTTGTATATTTTCTTTGGAGAAGTGCCTATTTAAGTCCTTTGTCTACTCTTAAATTGGCTTATATGTCTTGTTGTTGAATTCTAGGAGTTATTTATATATTCTGGGTATTAGACCTTAGGCAGATGTATTAGTTACAAATGGTTTCTCATGTTTTGCAGTTTGAATTATTTTCACCTTCTTGGTAGTAACCTTTGATGCACAAGTTTTTCATTATAATGCCATCTTTATCTATATTTTCTTTTACTACTTGTGTTTTGCTGTCATATCTAAGAAACTGCTACCTAGTCCAAGGTCATGGAGATTTATAACTGTTTTCCTCTCAAAAGGAAGAGCTTTGCCTCCTATATTTGGGTTTTGAAATGTTATTTTGAGTGTGTTTGTGTGTATTGGATGAGGTGGAAATGTAAACTCAGTCTTTTGTATGTGGGTGTCCACTTGTCGAAAAGTCTGTATTTTTCCTAATGGATGATTTTAGCACTGTTGCTAGAAATTAACTCTTTATTCCTTTGTTAACTGGTTAGTTCTTTTGAATTCATCTCCTAACAAATGGTAATTCATTCAGAGACAGATATAGAAAACTGACAATGCCAAAACTTTTAAAATATACAGTTGTCTCAACCCGACTTCTTTTCCCACACATCAAAATGCATTTGAAGAAAAAACAAAAACAACAAGAACATCTTTCACAAATGTCCCCAATGATCCAAAGCCCTTGGACTTTTGAGCTAGTGTCAATAGTGTAGACCTTTACACTATTTTGTTTTTTAACTAATTTTAAAAGTATAAACCCAGAATAATTGTAAGGTATGTTTTGTGGCCAGAGCATGTGAGCAGTTAAGAAAAAGAGAGCTGACTTTTCACCATTCAAAATGGACACATCTTGCTGGGGTCTCGTCTAAGAAAGGTACTTATGCTAAATGGGGGTCATTCCTTAGCTGTGAGTGGCTGGGAATGAATCCTCTCTCCTCTCTGACATCTTGAATCCAGTGCTTTCAATCCAATGGATGGTGTATGTAAGAGGAATGAAGATGGGCAATATAGCCATGGTTAAGTGACAGATCGGTGTAGGTAGGGCAAACACTCCAAACAGAACAGCAGAGAACAAAGGCAGATCTGAGGAGTAAAAAGCAAGCCAAGAACTGAGGAGGAAGCTATATGTCATCTGCAAGAGGGCTTCCTCTGGCAAAAATGGACCATTAAAGAGATGAGGAGTGGACTCTGATCTCGGATGCTAAAATAACTTGCTTTTTCAAAACTACTGGGATGCTGAATGCAATTCTCCTTAAGTCCACTGCGCTTATGTCTTTGAAGCTGGTCTTGGCTAAGAGAAAAAGAGCAGGCTTCCTCCCATTCACAGATGGACACATCCTGCTGGTGTCTAGTGTAAGTGAAAACAGATGAGTCACTCCTTGTCTGTGAGTGGTGCTGTCTCAAGCATACTCCATGTCATTCCACCCCACATCACTCCACTTGACCCTCCTCACATTTTTTTTTCCTTAAAAAAACCTTTTGGGTGTGTGTATGGTATGTGTGTGCATAGATGTCATGTGTTTGTGAGTGTGTGTCTGGGTAAACATGGGTGTGGGTGTGTGCACCATGCATGTGTATGTGGGGGGCAGAGGTGGGCATTAGGTATTTTCTTCAACTGCTTCTACACATTTGTTTGGAAATAGGGTCTATCCTTGAACCTTGAGTTCATCACTTAGCTGTACTGGCTTCAGTGTCCTACAAGTCCCAGAGATCTTCCTGTCTTTGCCTCCCCAGTGCTGACTACAAACACATACCATTGTGCCACCTTTTTACATGACTGCTGGGAATCGAACTCAGGTAACAAGAAAGCATATTATGGACTGATCCTTCCCCATATCCCCATCACCCTTATTTTTCTAGCTAATCTCAGCACATACAGTTTCTGAATTTCTGTATTGAGTCTGTAATTTGCTTATGTTTCCCAGAGTATAATGCCAAATATTAGATTTAGAACATTTGCATAGAAAAAAATGGGTTTGTGCTGGTTAATCTCAATTGTCAAATTGATGACATCTAGAATTACCTGGGAGACAGGTCTCTGGCATGCTTGTGAGGTACTACCTACTGAGGGTGGCACCATTCCCTGTGTCAGGCTCATAGTATAACAAGGTGAATGGAAGCTGAGAACAAGCATCCATTGCTTTGTTCTTCCTGACCGAGGACGAAGTATGAGCGGCTGCTCCAAGCTCATGATGCCTTGATTTCTCCTCCACGGTGGACTCTACCCCCAAACTGTGAGCCACAATAAATCCTTTCTTAAGTTGCTTCATCGGGGTGTTTTATCCCAGCAACAGAAAAATAACTAAGGCAGAGTTTAATGTGTATTTCCCCACTAGGTAATAAGCTCCTTGAGACCAAAGGTTGCTTCTTCTTCATCTTAGTTAGCTATTCACTTTGAAAGGAGTGTGGTACTAAAGGGCTGCTGATCTGGTTGGGGTGCACGGTGGGTGAATTTAAAGTTGAACAGCTCAAAGGTAGGCCCCCTAAGAAACTAGGAAGCAAAAAGGAAGAGGAATGAGAAAAAAAAAAAAAACACTTAATTCCTTCTGTTATTTTCTTTCTGCTTCTCAGAGAATTGCAAATGGTAAACCCCTAGATTTAAACAGCTACTCTGAGCTCTCCTGTCACTATGATGAAACAACTGAGCATATAGCAAGGGCAAGACACGTTGTGGATAGGGCACTGTGGGATGCTGTTAGGGAATGCAAAGGAGGGAATCTGTGAGTCTTAGCGTTCCCATGATTGGAAAGGAACATTTGTGATAGAAAGTTACATCAGAAAGCCAACAGGCAGTCAAATAATTGGAGTTTGAACTACAGAGCTGAGTTGGAGTGCTTGCTTAGCATGCATGAGGCCCCAAGTTCAATCCCCAGTACCACAAAAATCAAAGCCAAATAAAATAGACATGGAAGTAGCAAGACCTAAAATAGGAATATGCTTGGTATTCAAATTCAACAGAATATGGAGAGGGCTTTCCTACTCTTTGACTTTCCTAGCTATCTATAAATATATAAGGAATTCAAACAACTCAATACTGAGAAAATAAACAGCCTAACTAAAAAGAGCAAAGGGCCTGGGGTTGCAGCCCAATGGTAGAGTGCCTGCCTGACATGTACAATCCCCAGCAATGTACAAAGAAGAAGAGATACTCAAAAGAGTTGAATAGACATTTCATAGAGAGATACACACAAACAGCTAACAATGATGTGAAACACTGCTCAGCAGTAATCATTACAGGGGATTAAAGTCCCAGTGAGATATCACATCACACCTGATTTCTAGAAACCACCTACATCAAAAAGCCAATGTGGTGGACTGCATATGCAATCCATCTTAGCACTCTTAAGATCAGATGTGAGACAGAAAGATGGTTTGGAAGCTCATGGGCTAGTTAGCCAGGAGCACACTGTACAGCAAATAGTAAGAAAAAGGAAGGTGAAAATCAACTCCCAAAAGTTGTTCTCTAGTTCCTTGAGTGCGCCATGGCATTTCTGCACCTACACACACCTACACACACCTACACACACACACACACACACACACACACACACACACCCCAAAACATACACAAATAACATTTTAAAAATAGTATTGTATGTAGATTTGAAAGTTGCTGACATTACAAAGAGAGCTGTGAAACTAAGTATATGTCAGTTAGCTTGATCTTGTCTCTTGTACAATATTAGAACATGTGTCAAAATGTTATGTTCATCATAAATATACATTACATTCACTGTCAATCAAAAACATAAAAGCTATGTATGTGATGTGGAAGTGTAATTCCAGGGCTGGGGAGGTAGAATCAGAGGGATCTATGAGGTTTGCTGGCCAGTCAGCCTAGGAATCAGGTGGAAAGCAATAGAATTGGATACCTGACATCCTCCTCTGGTCTACATATTTTAATACTTAGGCACAGGCATCTCTCTCTCTCTCTCTCTCTCTCTCTCTCTCTTCCTCCCTCCCTCCCTCCCTCCCCCAGCGCCCCCTCTCACACACATACCATTTATTTGTGCCTGCTATGGGTTGATATGGAAGTCCCCCATGGTCCTGAGTCTGGACAGACTATTGGAAGATGGTGGAACTGTGGAAGCTAGAAGCTTATTGGAGGTAATGGATCACTTGGGGCACATCCTTTGGGGGTGCATTCTGCCCTGGCTCCTTCCTGTTACTCTCTGGCTTCTGTTCCCGTTAGATGACTAGCCTCTTCCGTATGTTTCCACCACCACGGTGGTCTGCTTCATAATGGAACCTTAATTAATAGACAGAAGCGTGTCAAGCCGTGAGTCATGATTAATAAACCCCCATTAGGTTGTTTTCTCAGGTATATTTGTGGCAGTGATAGAGAAGGGAGTGAGCACACTCCCTGCCATTCTTTTTTTTTTCTTTTTTTTTTTTTTTTAGTTCAAATTAGGAACAAGCTTGCTTCACATGTCAATCCTTTCTCCCTCTCCCTCTCCTCCCCCCAACATCCCACCTGCCCCTAGCCATCCCGCCTCCACTCCCCAGGCAGGGTAAGGCCCTCAAAAGGGGCTCCCCAAAGTCTACCACATCATCCTGGGCCAGGCCTAGGTTCCCTGCCATTCTTTATGATTCTTCTGTTTCAAAATTTAGAAGCTATTTCTCCACTGATTTGGCAAAGTCTCTACACTGATTTTTTTCTTTCTTTTTTTTTTTGTTTTTGTTTTTGTTTTTTTTGAGACAGAGTTTCTCTGTGGCTTTGGAGGCTGTCCTGAAACTAGCTCTTGTAGACCAGGTTGGTCTCGAACTCGCCTGCCTCTGCCTCCTGAGTGCTGGGATTAAAGGCGTGCACCACTACCACCCTACACTGATTTTTTTTAATATGTACAGTTTTGTCCTGTAATTTGATTATTTATATATGCCATATTAGCCAAATTGTCATTTCCTTATTTTATATTTTATTATATAATAATTTATATATTACATTTTATTATATAAAAGATTTAAATACAATCACTTCCTAAATGAATGCTGGGGGATACCTACATCACAATTAGATAATTTCTTTTTACTCTCTTATTTACCGTATCTCAAATGTTTATAGTGAGATTGAGTTCTGGAGTCTCTATTTTTAGCTATATTGATCTATCTTCCCTTTTTGTGATAAGAATTACCCATTTTGTTTATTCTCCTCTATATCTCTGGTGTTGACTATATTGACTAATTTACAATGTGCTCAATCAATCACTATTGAATCACATTAAATGTAAAGTATTTGTAAATACCTGCCAAGTTTGAAACTCCAGTATTTTTAATTAAAAATCAATTATTGATTGGATGTTTAATCACTCCTTGAGATATTATTCTTTTTCATCTAAAAAAAAAATTGGTTTTTGACCCGTGGGTTGTGACCTCTTTGTGGGTCTAGCAACCTTAGGTGGGGACCACCTAAGACCATCAGGAAAACAGAGATTTACGTTGTGATTCACAACAGTAGCAAAGTTAGCTATGTAGCAACAAATATAATTTTGTGGTTGGGGATCACCATATCATGAAGAACTGTATCAGAGGGTCACAGCATTAGGTAGGTTGAGAACCACTGGCCTTAAACATCTCAATTCCATGCCACCTTTACTTCTTGTAACACTCTCATGATAAGTACAAGATTTAAGGCTAACCTATGGGAATAAGGAAGTTTCCAGAGTACTTTAGCATGTGTGTGATTTCATCTTTGTCATCACAGCTTCCCCAGGAGACAAGCACACTCTGTACAGCAGATGAAGCTCATTGGCTTACCCAGGCTCACATATCTTAGAATTATGGTTCAAACCCAGATCTCCACCTCTAAGTCCACCAACCCCATAGCTCCCTCATTGTACAGAACAGGTTTATGTTTTAGCTGTCTAGGCAGTATAGCCTGACAGCTAGTGACTGTTTTCTGGCTAAGTGCAGACATGGTAACATTGGTTTGGAAAGAAAGAACACATAGGTATATCACCAAGAATAAGATTTCTTTGCTTCTCTGAAACAAGGTGTCATGTGTCCCAGGCCGTCTTTTTCTGATCTTCCTGCTTCTACAGTCATGTGACACCATACCTAGTTTATGTGGTGCTAGGGATGGAAGCCTTGTGCATGCCAGACAAGCCCTCTCTCAACTGAGCCACATCCCCAGCCCACCCAGAATAAGATCTGAAGAACACAGCGCAACTCCATCCTACGGGAAAAGAAAAAAACCTCATCACAGAACAGGCGATAATATAGACCCATGCCAGGATTGTAGGACTCCAGGCTCACTCTCAGACAAATAGATGTGAAAAGGGCTCCCAGGGAGTTCTTGTGCCTGGGATTCAGAATGAAGATTGCTTAAGAAAAGTCTCTGGGATTGGTTTGAACTTGAGCACAGAGCAGCTCTTTTTAAAATATAGGCATTGAGTTGACCACAGGGGGTATGGGCAGAATAGCAAAAGGACAGGACTATAAATAGCAGCCACATCTGGAAAGCAAAAGACAGGCCTGACCTGTGCACAGGATAGAAAGGGCCTCTGAGCGTGCATCAATCTCTGCCATTCCTTTTTCCCCTGCAGAGCACACCTCCCTCCAGCCCCGACTCCAGCAGAGAGGAAAGGGGGCCTGTGCAGCATCACCAGAGATGTTCTGAGCTTATAGAGGTTTCTCAGCCCCAGTCTAAGGGGTTAAATGGAACAGAGCAAGTTAGCCTCAGAATAGTGACCAGGGCTCCTCTGGGTCCCTCCCCAGGGGCTACGAACTGATCCCTGATTTATGCTGGATTGTCTGTCTTTGTTCAGTTCTGTCTGCTTAGCCACATTGGAAATGGTTTGCTGGAAAAAATAATGGTGCTGTCTAACATGGTGTAACAAGATGTCATCCTCTGACTCCAACGCATAAAATGGATTTACAGGAAGGAGAGGAAGAAAAAAAATAAAACAACACAAAGCCCTGGGGAGCGCTTGACTCAGATAAAAACCACGAGGTTTTGTTTATGAATGTCAGAAAGCTGTGTGTTATTTTACTGAGATGAACATGAGAAGAGACAGGTGTGCGTGTGTGTGTGTGTGTGTGTGTGTGTGTGTGTGTGTGTGTGTGTGTGTTTACACACTTGCATGGAGGGAGGAAAGGATGTAAGATGTAGACTACAGAGCCTGGAGACAAAGTATGCAGGAAAACTGAAACAAATTTCATTTCACATTGCACACCTACATAAACATGCCCCAGAGGCTACACACAGTCACACGGATGGACATGTAGCTAGCTTGTGCCACAAACAACATATACATGTCTCATGTACATACAAACACCATACTACCTAAACCTCACCCAGACATGCCACAGACTCACTACCATCTCACAGCATTGCAAAAACTCTAGCACCATCCCAGGGCACCTCTCAGGTGCTCTGTGCACGCGCACACACACACACACACACACACACACACACACACACACACACACACACACGTGTGTTTGTAATCAAGAATCCTTTCATTTCCATCTCACTGGACTAATAGTCAAGTCTGAGCTTTTCTGATGAACGTGCACAAGATTCTCATGTGCTTTTTGGGGGTCCTCTTGCAGGAGACTTGTACTAGAGAGACCAGGTTGAAAAAGGGTCAAAGGCTTTTCCAACAGACAGTGCTTGCAGAAGGCACATTCAAACCCAGTCCTAACAGTACAGAAAAGTACTATGAGTAAGGAAGACGAGATGAGGTTCCTTGGTCATGCATGATTCTCCTGTACTGTGTTCTTTCTGCATTGGAAGTAAATTCTTACGTAGCCTCTGGGGACTGTCAGAACTTCAGTGGACCGCCCCCCCCCCCCACACACACACAGGAAGGAGCAACCCATAGCTTTTTTTGTTTCAGACTTTTCTTACTCGTCAGTAAAGCACATGTAAGGGTGTGGGTAGAGTACTGTATGTCAGTGACCAAAATAAAACCAACTGAACTAGCTGTATGCAGTTTCCACTGCTCTGGCAAAAATTAAGTCCATATGCATGCATGAGCTATGAAATATGAACTGTGTAATTTTATTAAGTGGCTCTTATTTTACATTTGAAACTGGCATCATGGTTAAGAAGATCATCAGCACTGTGGTGATCATGGTAAAATGATTGTCTTAGAACATTCTATAGTGACAGTTGTAAGGGAGGCTGCAGGGGAAAAAAAGGAAAGGAAGCCTGGCATTGGTGGCGCACACCTTTAATCCCAGCACTCGGGAGGCAGAGGCAGGCAGATCTCTGTGAGTTCGAGGCCAACCTGGTCTACAGAGTAAGTTTCAGGACAGCTGGGACTACACAGAGAAACCCTGCCTCAAAAAAACACCACCAACAACAAAAGGAAAGGAAAGTGTGTGTATGCAGGGAACTGAACACAAGGCTTAAATCATGCTAAGTATGCTAAGCATATCCAGCCTTAGCCTTTGGTAACTTTAATAGCACTCATTTTCCTGCTGTTTAAACACAGCCACACTTTCCCATGGTACACTGGCTTCTACAAGTTATGTAGCAGGCCTAGCTGTCTCACTCAAAACATCTGCTTTACCTCAGTAGGACTGCGCTGTTTCAGCACAGTCATATCCTAAACCTCCACAACAGTGTCAGGAACATTATGGGCTTTCAATAACTCTTTATGGAACACACGGATGCTTTAAAATGAATCTGTATAATCCCAGGATGTCGTATGTAGTCCTCTGAAGGCATTAGCAGGCCTGGCATATGCAGTATATTTTATCACAGAACCAGCTTGTTCATTCATACAGTCTCACCTGCATCCATTGCTTCTACTCAACACATCCTTAACCATGTGTTCTGGACCTAGTCGGGACAAATAAACCAGAGTCCAGAGCTCTAAGGGTGTCATTGTTTAGAAAGAAGTACTATAGACAAAGGGACAAAGCTGTCACAGGTCAGTAGAGGCTTGGAAGAGCTCTGCAAGGAATAGTTAGAGCGCTGGACAGTAACACCCTGTGGGCCCTGGAAAATACTTAAGAGACCCCTGGGTTCTCTGGCATGATCCCTGCCAGGAAAGCAGACTACCACTGCTCTCTCATTGTCTGGAGCTGACAGCTGTCCAGAGCTGACCATGACCTTCCTCAGCAAACCTTCTGCCCCCTCCCTCCCTTCTCCCACCGGCTTCCTCCCTGCCTAAACACCTTGCTCCTCCCAGGTCCTCCATTCATTTACCTTTCTTTTATCCTTCAAAGTCCTGTTGGTCTAGACTGAGTTCTCCTCTCTCATGATGACTAGAGAGCAACTTAGTTAGTCCTTGAACATACCTTGTTTTAAATTATCCTGTCACACTACTTCATGTTTATAAATGTTATCTCTCCTCTGACCTCACCTATCACACACACACACACACACACACACACACACACACACACACACACACACACCTGTGTCATAAGCTCTTGAAGTACAACAAGTGTCTGATTGTAACTTACATCACATAGTGTGTGCTGACACCAAGTAAACTATAGCAAAAGGCACATGTGGGCCTCACTCCCCCAAGTGTAGGCTACAATGCCTCCAGGGTAACATACTTTCTTTTGAATCAAAGCAAGCCATCAATGATAGTTCATCTTGATTGCCAATTTGATTGGATTGAAATCACAAGTTATTATCAAAGCACTATTCAGTGTATGTCAGTGGCGATGGCATTTCCGGAGACAATCAGATGATGGGCTTTCTGGTCTGATGAATAGCTCAATCTCCTGATAGATTAGCAATGTCATTAATATTGTTGGATGGTGTCAAAAAGTAGGAAGCATGTTACTAGAGGCATGCCTTTGGAGGCTGTATCTCGCCTTCACCCACTTCCTGTGTTTCAGCCCTCCAGTTGGTTCTGACGGGTATTAGTTCCTCATCTTTAAGAGCCTATCCAGATGGACACAACATGATCTGGGAGGGCTTTGGACCTACTGGTACTACCAAGGAAATATGGAAGGAATGAGTCAGGTCCCCTAGCCCCTGCATTCAGACTACAACACTAAAATCAAATCATCTAAGGCAGATGAAAAAATCAAGTGATTAGTGAAGCATGTCTGTTTCCTCTCTGACTGGCCTGGACAGATGTTCATACTGGCTTCAGCTTTTCCCAGGCAGGCATCAAGAGTGCCAATATACCAAGCCAAACTGGCAGCCACTTGTGCATCTGAGTTTTACCATGTCCCTTCCCATTGCAGACAAGATGTGGAGTAGCTAATAATGAGAACCTTTGGACTCCCTTTCATACCAGGTCACAGAGGCCTAGACCTGGAGGCCTGAAAAGTGTTACTTCATCCCAGGCGAGGTTGACCAGCTGTTGAAAGACACACAATAAAAACCATCCAATTAGCATCCTGGCCAGAGAATTCATCATAGCATCGTGTGTGCCAATGAGATATTCTAACTGCATGGAACAATGATTTAGTAACACCTCCTATGTGTCTAGTTGAGGCTTGTAGAGGAAAACAACATTTTTAAGCTAGGAAAAATTAGGTGAATGGGAACAAATAGAATATTCTTAAGTGTGAAGGTAGGCCTAGCAGATAAGGTTGGACTCTGTATTTTATCACCCAAGTCTGCCACTCCCAAATTTCTTGGGTTCATTACACCCCAGTTGTCTCACCTGTATAACAGAACAGTCTATGTAACACTAAAAGAATGATTATCTCTGTGCTACTATAAAGCTGTTGCCTCTGTGATTGGAAATTGTTCAGTATCCGTCATCATCATCATCATGACCGTCATGGTGAAGATGAAAAGAAACAAAGATGGGGAAGGGGCAAGGGAAGGGGAGAGGCTAAAGGATCTGTTTGAAAATGTCCTCTTTACCCAACCTTAAATCTTTCCCTTCTCCCTCAGCATGTAAATGGAAGGTATTATATTTTGAGGTCATCCAGTAAATATTCACTGGTGATGGAGATACTGAGTTGGTCATTCTAGGATAGTATAGCAGTGAGTCAGTTGAGAGTCAAATCTAGAAGGTTGGGTTAGAAGTATCAGGTTCAAGGCCTATGCTAGGAAGCCGTGGCCCAGAGTCTATCCTGGGCTCTAGTGAAGATCTGGGTGAAGAAGAGGTGATGGTTCAAAGCTGAAAAGCACCAACCATGTGTATAGGATTAAAAAGTTTGAAGCTGAAAGCACCAATCATGTGTATAGGATTAAAAAATCCAGCTCCAAATCAAACCTTGTTGGGGTTCAACAAAGATCCCTATGCCTCCTCACATGTGAATTGCAGACTTGTGGGTATCCAAAGCAAAGGTTCTCTATAGGGCTTTTACTTGGTTCTCTGGGTCATCCTTGGCATTTTGGGTTCCCACATGACCACAAACTTTCACAGATATAGTGTAAAAGGACAACAGAGTTCTTTTGCTTCTGGTGTGTTTGTGTCTCCCACAGATGACCCCTTCTAAGTTCCTTTTTGTCTTCGTTCCTCTTTGGTACTCATACGTTCTCCTTCCCTCCAGGCACTCAGGTCTCCACCATGTATTTACATCATTCTACATGTGTCTTTGCCAATCCAGTAACTGAGTAAAAGAACCTTTTTTTTAAAAAAAAAAAAATTTGATTGCTTTGCCTCCATTATCGCAACACCATGAGCATCCTTGGGTATGATGCATTGGCTGACAATACAGAAAAGTAATAAAAGGTTGTTCTCCAAAATATCTTTCCAGGCAGTTGGTCAGCATTCACTTTCTACTTTGGAAGGCTTGGTCTTATTACTTTCTTCCCTGTTTTTCCTGCCGTTTGGCCAAACCATGATTTGCTATTACTAGATTTCCTCTTGCCCTTCAGACCCTACCTGAGAGGCCTTTTCAAGTCAGGACCCAATATGTGACAGTCACATGGTTGATGCTTTTCAGAGCTCCTGCTCTTAGATAGAAGCCTTTGATGAACTGACTCTTTTTTTTTTTTTTTTCTTCCTTGCTTGCAATTTCACAGCGTACCCACTAGCTTTTATCTCTGTGGCTGAGCCCAGGCAATAACTATTCTGTCTTTGTTATCTAAATCCTGAGCTGTCTGTCTCACACAGAGAACGCTCCTGTGCCTGCTATCGGCATCTTCCATCTTTTCATCTCGGGTGGAAATACTTTTGTTTATGTACAGTTCTCTGTCTCATGTTCAGATTCCATCTGATAGGCTTTCCAGGTTTTGTTTTTGTGTGCTTCAAAATCTGATGACCCAGGAGAGACTTGTTTGGTTATTTCCTTGTCAGTGGAGAGGACATGATGTGATGGAGACAGTCCATAGCTGGCTCACCGCTTTTCCTTTGATTTGATTATCAGAAGCAATGTTGGCTACTCTTGTTCTTTACACTTGAAATTGGGTACAACTCCAACCTGTGGGCTTCTTCCTACGAGAACATCTGTTGAGTCCTGAGGGCTAAATATCAGACAGTAACTCTGGGGTAACAGCATCATGTCAGAACTCAAAGTCCTAATTATAGCTTCCATTGTCTCCATGGGCAATGTTCCTACACGGACAAGAGCTTTCCATCTGGTAAATCAAAATTGAAAGTGATGGCAAATTTTTTAAAAAAATCATTTATTAACTTATTTGTATTAATGTTTTGTCTACATATGTGTCTGTGTACCATGTGAGTCCTTGATTCCCACAGAGACCAGAATAGGGATGTTTGATCCCTTAGGACTGGAATTATAGAGTTTGTGAGCTGCCATGAGGGTTCTGGGAATTGAACTTGGGTCTCTGAAAAAGCAGCAAGTGCTCTTCACTAACTACTGAGCCATCTCTTCTGCCCAAGTGACAGTAAATTATGATATCTACCTCCTATTCATTCTTCTTCCTTAATCTCTGGGGATGGGGACACAGGATGTACTTCCTCTGTGCCAGTTACTTTAAAGAGCAACACTAATTTTAATGCTTGTATCTGATACACTTCATAGAGAATCCCATTTCACTATGAAAAGTTTCTGTTTCTGTGAATCTCTGATGGCCATTATAATCTGTAGTGATTATAATTTGGTGCACACAAAAGAGAGATTATGGGAACATGAGAAGATGCTGGTTAATAAGCCTGGTTTTGGGTGTATGACATGGGGAGCAAGTCAGCTTACCTATGAGGATGGTAGAAGAGCACTATGTATCTGAGTTTGGAGATGTGAGCAGGATTTCATAAAGGAATGTGGGAGAAGGAACTATAGAAGTAGATAACCTGGAAGTTGATGGTGGATTGAGAGCTAACTGGACAGATAGGACATGCAGCACACGTCACAGGAAAAAAAAAAAAAAAACTGTTAGTTGCTGAGTGTCTTCTCATCTGGATGAAGCTCAAAAAATCCTTCAGACACAAAGAAGAGCCCCACAAGTTTTCAATAGTGTTTAACACCCAACCCCATCTATACCAACCTTTGGTATAGATGACCAAGAATCACGAGAAACATTTGAGGTAATCTCCAGAAATTAAAGAAGAGTTCAAGGTATAGAAGTGTAAATTCTGAAGGAAAACTATATGACACTAGATGTCTAAACAAGAAATGGGTGGACTATGAGAACAGACATCTTAAAAAAATTAAAACAGAACAAGATTCAGGACAGATCATCAGGTTTGTTTTAAAAAATCGCATTAATTAAACTCAGGGCTTGGGGTAGAGCTCATCTATTAGAGTGCTTGCCTAGCATGCAAGAAACCCTAGGCTGAGATTCCAGCACTATATAAACCAAGCATGATGGTACAAGCTTGTAACCTCAGCATGTGAGAGGTAGAGACAGGAGGATTTGGAGTTTGAGGTCATCTTTAGCTAAATGGGAAGCTTGAGGCTAGCCTGGGCTGCATAAAATGCTATCTGAAAACAAACAACAACAACAAACCAAGTTACTAGAGCTTTTCAAGGAAATTAACAAATAGTTTAGAAGACAATAAAATACAAGCAAAAGTGATAGCTTCCTTCAATCTTACAAGTCTAATACCCAATAATAAGAATTCTAGTAAATAGCTTGCTCAGATATAGTTAATAAAATGTAGCATACTTAGTTAAATTTGAATTCCTGACAATGAATAATTACTTAGGATAAGTATCACATTTACAGTAAAAAAGAAAAATGTTGCAAGGCCCATATTCCTGCTAAAAAAATTATTTGCATAGTGGCACACACTTATATTTCCAGTACTTGGGAGTATTGCCAGTTCAAGGCTAGTATGGTTTACATAGAAATTTCCAGGCTAGCCTATGCTATATAGCAAGATCTTACCTTTTAAAAAGTTATTTACTAGCCAGGCAGTGGTGGTGCCCACCTTTAATCCCAGCACTCAGGAGGCAGAGGCAGACAGAACTCTGTGAGTTCAAAGCCAGCCTAGTCTACAGAGTGAGTTCCAGGCCAACGATAACTACACAGAGAAACCTTATCTTGAAAAATCAAAACAAACAAACAACAAAAAAGTGACATGTTGATTATCTGAAATTCACATGGAACCAGGCACCCTGTATTTTATCTAGAAGCCTGTCAGAAAGGTGAGAATAGACACATTAAAGGAAAGGAAATTATCAGCCAAAATATCAATCAAATCTCTCCAAACTAAAGGACCTAAGTACTCAGATTTAAAAGATTCCATTAATAGGCAGAGAAATTCATTTTAAAGGGCCCAAAGGATTGCCTTGATTTCTTAACAGCTGATAAATTTTATGAATTTTGATGAGAAAAATAATGCTGTATTTAAAAATACAAAATTCAGAAAGCTCACCTCTCAAATACCACATGTTGGGAAATGTATTCTATCAACTTTAGAAGTAAATGGATGCAGCTTGGTTGATAGAATACTTGATTAGCATGGGAGAAGTTGTAGGTTGGATTTCTAGTGGTAAATAAAACCAGGAGTGGGGTGCATGGCAGCAATTCCAACACTCAGGAGGCTGAGGCAGGAGGATCAGAGCTCAAGGTCCATCCTTTGTTACATAGTGAGTTCAAGACCAGACTGAGCTACATGAGAACTTGCCTCAACAACAACAACAACAACAACAACAAAATGGGGCCAAAGAACAGTGGATTTACATCAGGATACTAACCAAAAAAAAAAAAAAAAAGATTCAGGGAGAGGGTTATGTGACAAGTGTACTCTGAAGCTGGGAAACAGAAGATATGCAGAGAAGATAACCAGCACAAAAGTATGGCAGGAGGAGTAGCTAGCAAGTTAGATAATGTTTTAAGGTATACAAAGAGGACCAGAAATTTGTCTATGGAAAACTATAGAACCATAAAATGAGGCAATCATAAACTCAAGGAAAATCATATAATTATCTGAAAACTTTGTTTAGCAAAGTTGTTGGTTCTGTATTAATTGTGTTCATGTGTATGCGATGCTGGGGGTTGAGCCCAGAAATTATGAGACAGAATTGATAATTAAGACTATTAGTTAGACATGGTGGTGTGTGCTGCAACCCCAGGGAGGCCAAAGCAGGAAGATCACTGAGAACTGAAGGCCAATGTGGGCTTCATAATGAGATCCTAGCTCAAAAGACAAACAATCAAACAAACAAAAACAAAATTGAAAAATCACCCAGGGTAGCATTTTGTTGAACAGACTGTGAAGAAATACATCAGGGGACAGGGGGTTCCAGTTTCTGCAATCAATATAGTGAGAGGGCTCAGCGAAGCAAGATAAATGGATCCTGTCCTTATGTGACATTTGTCCCTTACTTCTCTGAATGTCATGCCTCTTCCTTCAAGCTCCTCCCACCTCCCTTCCAGCAGTATCAAGATCCATTTTACTGAGGCTTAGCATCTAGGAATAGCCAGGTGGTCCTAGGCCAAGGGCCTTGTCAGCATCCAGTCAGGCCCAAAGCCAAGATGGGGGACTTTCTGGGATGCTGTTAGCTAGATACATTGCTGCTAGTACTCACAGCCTCTATGATCCTTCCTGACATAAACATGTTTTATGTCTGCCACCTTATCCACTCACTCCAGGGCAGGCAAAAATCCGATTTCTAGCTGTCATTGCAGGGCACCAGCATCTTCTGGTCCTGTTGTTGGCATTCTTGCTAGTTATTCCTGTTAATCAAATTCTTTCCTCCTTTTGAGTTCCTTCATTCCTTTTTGCCTGTGCTGTTGACATTGGCTGTGGCAATGGAATTTTCCAGTTTCCTAGAAACCGTTGGAGTTTTAAGGGTATGGCTGCCCTATAAACTCTCTATTTCTGTGACAGCCTGGGCTCTGGAGCCTCTGCATGAAACAAACAGTTCACGAGAGACAGTGTTTGTGTCTGAGTAGCTACCATTGGCCAAAGCACCAGTTAACTAGGAGAGCCCTCCATGTTGTCAATTGGTTTAGTTTGTTCTAATTTATAGTGCTTGGTTTGTAAATAGCTGTAGGGAATTGATGGCAGCAGAAGTGGACACATGGGAGTGGGGATAAATAATAATGCAAGAGGACCATTTAAGGCAGTGAGACATGGTTAAATGAAAAAGCAGGTTACAAATCACTAAATACAGGATGACCCCATTTCTCGAAATATGTGTGTGTCCGTGTGTACACAAAGCCAGAAACATTAAACAGTGATTTTCTTAGACTGAGGGATTTATGAAAGATTTGTACTTAATTTTTGCTTGCCTAGTTTTTCCAAACAGACATGTGCTGTTTTGTAACAATAAAAAAAACAAGTTATTTAAAACATAAATAAAAACTGTAAGATTCTGGGCAAACACCATATGCTTTTGTCTGAATTCCACATACCCCTTTATGAGGGGCCAAGAACAGGCCTCGTTAATAGAGGACTGAGGGGGACAAAAGGAGTGGGGGCCTTCAGAGGTGGCAGCAGGGGCCATCCAGCCTAAAGAGCTAGCAGACCCATGACTCTTAGAAGAAACTGTTCCCAAATAACCAAGTAGGTGATCCAGAGACTTGCTCAAACCTGACGGATAGATGTTAAAGCTGTACTTGGACACTGGAACCCCAAATCCAGAGACTTTTGTGCATGTGTTTGCTGAGCACCTATGGCGGTCAGGGTTGTGTTGAGCAGCAGACAGATTCGATGAGGACAGCCAGGGTTGGGGGGGACCCCTAGTAGCAACTACCATTCAGGACTTGTTGGCTGAGGGTGCTGTTTAGTCAGCATGGCTTAAGGATCTGTCTCCTAGTCCATTCGAACTTCTATAGGTAACAGGATGTTAAAGCTTGGATGTCTTCTCATCTACACAGATCTATTGCTCCAGGGGCTGGTGGTTGGGAAGTCCAAGGCCAAGTTACTGGAGGACTGGTCTCTAGCAAGGGTGTTCTTCCTGGCTGATAAGATTGTGGCTTTTCTTTTCTTTGATGAGACAAGGTCTCACATCTCCCAGGCTGGCCTCAAACTCTCTAACCAAGGATGACCTTGAACTTCCAATCCTCCTGCATTCCTTTCTCAAGTACCGGGAATACAGGTATGTGCCACCATGCTTGGTTTTAGGTGGTGATGAGAACTGTAAAGAGGCCCCCTGAGTGCTGGACAAGTACTGTTCCAAGTGAGACATATCCTTACCCCTTCTTTTTTTGAAAAGAAAAATCAGTTTTGTAGCTAGTGTATAAAATAATAGTTTTCATTAGAACATCTTCAACCTGAAAGTCACTGCACCTTGCTTATGTTCCCTGTCCACTACCTCACCATTTCTAGCCGCTTCCCTCCCCCCACAACACAAATAGTCTCTCTTCTCCTTTCCTACCACACATGCACACATGCTTGTACACACACGTGCACACACACACACACATACACACACATACAAATCTAGATTCTATTTCAGTTGGAAAATATGCAGTCTTTTGTTTATTTTTCCCATTCCTTTCCATTCACCTCATAGTTTCCCTTCTGCTTTCTTGGGGTGTGTGTGTGTGTGTGTGTGTGTGTGTGTGTGTGTGTGTGTGTGTGTGTGTATGTGTGTGTGATGTTTGCATATATTTACTTATATGTAAACCTAGATTCTTCATAGGAGAGAAAACGTGTAATATTTGTCTGAGTCAGGCTTATTTCACTTAACACATTGATCTCCAGTTCCATTCATTTTCCTGCAAATGACATCATTTCATCATTCTGTACAACTGAATAAAGCTCTATTTTAGATCTATCACATTATAACACTGTCTGTTGATGGGCTGGATGGTTGGGTGGCTTCTTCTGCAACCTTCCATTAGGGAAAGGAAGCAGACATTCTCTGGAGTGACTTCTGTAAATGCACTAATCCCCTTCACAAAGTTTCCATCCTCATTGTCTAGTGACTCCCCCAAAGAGCCACCTTTAAATACCACTGTATTGGGGTATTTTGTCACACAAACTTTGAGAGGATGTAAGCACCCTGTCTGTAGCAATCTTGATGAAGAGCAGTGATGCTGAGGTGGAGGCAGGAGAACAAGAATGCTGCTCTGCTGCTCTGCTGCTGCAGTGGGGCTCTGCTTCTCTCCCAGAGCCCTGCATCAGCCTGCACAAATCAGTTTCTTCCTCAGTCACATTTCTAGGTTGGCTAAGAAGCTGTTAGCTAGAATTACTGCTATGCTTTATGTTAAACAATTTCACAAGGTTATATAATGAACAAATATGCAAAGCCCTTTATCATACTCTTGGTTCACGGTGATTTAGAGAGTAGGATAAGGCAAGTACTATTATCTCCTTTTTACAAGAGAATGAATTGAAGCTTAGGGAAAATAATTGCTACTATTTAGTATAGTAATTGGACCAGGGCTGGGTGTAAGATTTTCTGACCTTTAATCACAAACTCTTTCTCTCATACTGTCTCATACATATTTGTTCCTACTTTCACTTCTTCATCCAACATGGTCATACTTAAAGCTTATCACAGTACAGGTAGGTGTGTTCAGGACATCGGGTGTAGGTCCTAGTAATTACACCCTGGGATCCTGCCTAGATCAAAGATTCTCCATATTGAATCCACTTAGAATTGCCCAGGGAGCATTCAAAAGCTGCCATAGCCAGATCCCATCCCCAACCAACGCCGCTATTATGATGTCTGCTGTTTTGAAAGCTCTGCAAGTGAGCCTCACATGCGGCCAATGCTTGAAAGCATGGCTCCTGTGAGCACAAAGTATTGGCCACCTCAGTCCCTTTATGAGGAAAACATCCCTAACTGCAATGACTATCAACCAACTGCTTCTAGTAGGGCTCCTCTGGTCTTACACCCCCTGAGCTGCTGAGTCATTCCTCTTTTTTCATCAGATATTCTCTGGATGGTGAGTGGTTTGTTGACTGTCATGAGTGATGACTTGGTAATTGGATTGTTCTGGACAGCAGCTAGGGGCTCTCTGATCTCTATGTAGATCTTGTGTTGGAACAAAGAACTTGGTCTGTTTATGAGCTATGCTCAGCCCTCCAAGGCAGTTCTTATAGTCTGAGTTTCCACTGTGCAAATAGAGATGTGTGAGTAGAAACGAGAACCGGGAACTAGAGTGAGTTTAAAGAATCCTGTCCAAGTGCATGCTGTAACTAGCTAGGAAACCGAATCTCAGAGAGGGGAAATGACTCGAAACAATTAGACATCGATGCAAAACAGGACATGATTCAGTGCCACAGAATGGCTGCAGGCCACAGCTACCTACTCTCCTGGTGCTTTTGAGGCTAATGTTTCTCCACGGTTCCAGGATAGGAGCACTTTCTTTCCAGGTTGACTGATATTCATATTTTCCTTTCCCCTGAGACATAGCCGGAACAAATTCATAAGCCTAATTAGGAAGACTAGTAAGTGATTCTCCTGTTCCAGGCAGATTCACCTCATGGCAACTCCGTGAGGTTGGAACTATTTATTCTTCTCATTTCACAATGGAGTAGAACCAATCTACCTCACTGGCAGAGCTGGGAAGAACAGTGGGATTCAATAGTATCTGGCTCACTGTGTTATACTTACCATTTACAAAACTGACTAAAACTCTTGTTCACTTTAGATCCACAGTTTGCCTCTGAACCTATGAGCTGCATTGTTTTATAATGGTGAACTGAGTATTGAAACATCTGCCATTTCCTTCTCTTTCTTTTTCTTTCTAATCGTCCCCTCAAGTTATTCTCTTTAAATTCTTAACTATATTGATATGAGGAAAATAAACTGTGTGTGATTTCTTGGGTGGGGAGACAAAAGGATCTAGAAATGGCAAAGGGCCAATGTATGGTAGTTCATGCCTGTCATCCCAAACTTGGGAGACCGAAGCAGGACGAAGATTGTAAGTTTGGCACCAGCCTGGGCTACATACTGAATCAGACCCAACCTCAGAAACACACAAAGAGCAGGCGGTGGTGGCTCACGCCTTTAATCCCAGCACTTGGGAGGCAGAGGCAGGTGGATCACTGTGAGTTCAAGACCAGCCTGGTCTACAAGAGGTAGCTCCAGGTCAGCATCCAAAGCCACAGAGAAACCCTGTCTCGAAAAAACCAAAACCAAACAAACAAAACACACACACACACACACAAAGAACAAATAACTCCAAAGTGAACAGTCTGGATCAGAAACCCAGGGCAGCCCCAGAAACGATGGGGCAGCCTCCCCACCCCGACCCCCGACCCCCACCCCACCCCACCCCGACCCGGTTTCCATATCTGTGTTTTTACCGTTAACTTGATATGAACTAGAGTTACTCTGGAAGAGAGGACTTCAACTGAAGAACCGCCTCCATCAGACTGCTCTGTGGCAGTGCCTGAGAGAGTGTCCTGATTGGTCCCCCCCCCGGGGGGGCACGGATGGACAGATGGATGTGGCAAGGCTCTCTGTGGGTGGCAACATCCCCACCCAGCACATGAGCAGGGTTGTGTAAGAAAGCAACTGAACACACGCCAGAGGGAGCTAGTGAGCAGTGTTCCTCAATGATTTTCCGCTCTAGAGCCTGCTTGAGTTCCTGTCCTGACTCCCTCCAGTGATGGACTGTTACTGAAAGTGTAAGTTGATATAAACCCTTTTCTTCCCTAGTTGCTTTGCATCAGAGCTTGTTGGTTTGTCTTTAATCACATCAACAGAAAGCAAACTATAATTCCAGGGGCAAGTTGACTTGAAGAAACCTTTTGAAGACATTTCCAATTGATCTTGCAATAACACATGAATACATACATGACAAATTATGAACACACATAAATGACATTTTCTTGCTTTAGAATGTAACCTTGGCAACAGACTTGACCTACCTGAACAGCCTCAGATACTGTTTTACTGCCTTTCACCACTGTGGGGCCACACATGGAACATCAGCCAATGGGGCTGTGTCCTTGTGCACAGCAGTCATTGTAATCCCCCTGCTTGGAACTAGTGAACAGCTCCCTCATGCTTGCCTTTGCTTCTTCATTCACAGGAACTGTCTCTAGTCACCAGGTAGCAAAATGGACCAAAGCAGATTTCTGAGGTTATGATTTTGTACATCATGAGTAATTCCTCATGAGTAATTCCTCAAGGAAAGGTCTTTTGGCTCCTCCTCCTCCTCCTCCTCCTTCTCTTCCTCCTTCTCTCTCTCCTTTTCCCCCTCTCTCTCCCTCCTCCCCCCCCCTTAGAAAAATAGCCACTGATAGCTTTTTAAAGCCAAGATATATTCTGGGAGTCTCAGAAACTCTGGTTGATGAATAATCTCAAAGAGAAAAGGAAGGAAATGGACATTTGGTGAACATCTATCAGGTACCAAGTTCAGCATCAAACACAAGAATGAGCATGCAACCTGGCTGCATTGTTTCTAAGTGTTGAGGTCTCAGGCTTCTTTTCTTAGGAAGTTTTAGAAGCCAGACTCATGAGCTATAAAAGACATGCACCACGTTTTAAAATATATAATTTAGGTTCTGATATATGTCAGAATTTGAAATCCATGAAGCTCATCCAGTTAGATAATCACAAGCACCAATCCTCAAAGTTTCCTCTTGCTTTTTTTTTGTAGTCCTTTCTGTATGCTTCTGCCACCTTTGTATCTATCTAACAACCCCCAAGCTGCCTTCTGTATGTGGTGGCAGAGATAATGTAACAATCTCTCTTCTCAACAAATGGCCATAGCATCATTTTCCAAAGCTGTAAAAAATGTTACATTAGGCTTTTCCTAGATGATCCTGGGTAGACCCTTGGAAGAGAGGAAAGCAGAGGGTCTAACCAGAGCTAGACAATGAACTGTGATAATGGAAGTGGGGGACTGGAGTTCACTTGAGAGATCTGACCATCCTAGAAGTTTTGAAGACGGAGAAAGGAGTCACAATGCCAGAAATGCTGGTGGATTCTAGACATTGGAAAGGGCAAAGCCGTGGAAATCTTTCTGTATCAGAAGCATACAGCCCAGCAGGCACCTGGATTGGCCTAGAACCATCCAGGCACTAGTGCTGTAACCTATGAATGACGCTTTACAAGGCAGAAGAAACTTGGAAATTGCAATTAAATGAAGGATTTTGAGATGAAGGGATTATCCTGGATTATCCAGCAGGCCTTAATGTAATCACAGTGTCCTTATTAGAGTAGGACGAAGGGAGATTTTACTATTGCCGAGGAGAAGTGATTTGGAAGCAGGGATTGGAGCCATGTACCTGTAGGATAGAGGGAAAGCCGTAAAACCAACAGTAGAGCTCACTACTGGAAACTGAAAAGATGAAAGAGATGATATCTTTCTCAATGCCTCCAGGAGGCAACAGTGCTCCCACCCCTCTGGTGTTAGTTCAGAGTTATGGTTTGAATTGGAAGTGCCCCCAACAGGCTCAGGCTTTGAATCCCTATCCCTCATCCAGTAGCTATTTCAGACATGTATAAAAACGTTAGGAGGTAGGACATGGCCTGTGAGGGTTACAGCCTGGTCCCATCATGTGTGCTGCCTCCAGTACACACCTCTGCTGCTGAGAACTCCACCATGCTTTCCCTGATACAGTGGACTGAAACTGTGACCCCAAATGAAAGCTGTCCCCTTCAAGTCATTTCTGTCAAGTGTTCTGCCCTATTGACACAAGAAATTCACACAACCAGTCGCTTTGATTTGGATATCTGAGCTGCAAGGTGCTACATTTCTCTTGTTTTAAGCCACTCGATTCATGTCAGATTTGTTATAGCATCAGCAGGAAACTAATACACTAACTCAAGTATAGCTGTAAAATGAAGATAATATACTATTTCTGGGGTTATGGTAAAATAAAAATAATTAAATAACATTTATAGCAGATAGGCTTCTTGCGTGTGTAGTTCTCAGCAGCCCTGAAAGCTTCTTTATGAAAATATATATATTTAAAAATTATTGGCTCCTTTTATTTTCTGAGACGGGCCTGTGTTAGTTGGCTTTCCTAGTGACAAAACACCATGTCTAAAAGCAGGATGAGGAGGAAAAGGCTTATTTCATCATCATAAAGTTAGAGTCCATCATCTGGGGAAGCCAAAACTGGAGCTCAAGTCAGGAGCTTGGAGCAGGAACAGACACCGAGGCCATGGAGGATGCTGGTTATTGGCTTGTTCTGAGGCTCTCACTCACTGATCTTTCTAGACCTCCCTGCTGTGGAATATTAGTTTAATATGTGCTACATTCATCTATGCTGTGGAAGATTTGTTTAATAATGCAAAGATGTGTTGCAGTCTTTTACGATATTTGTTTAATTCTGTAAAACTGTGTTGCTTTGCCTGCCCAAAATATCCGATTGGTCTAATAAAGAGCTGAATGGCCAATAGCTAGGCAGGAGAGAGAAACGGGTGGGGCTGACAGGCGGAGAGAATGAATAGGAGGAGAAATATAGAGAATAGAGCGAGAAAAGGAAAAGAAGAGGAGGAGGCCAGGGGCCAACCACACAGTCACACAGCCAGCCATGGAATAGGAAGGAAAAAGGATATATAGAAAAAAGAAATGTAAAAGCCCAGAGGCAAAACATAGGTAAAGAGAAATGGGATAATTCAAGTTAGAAAAGCTGGCTAGAAACAAGCCAAGCTAAGTATTCATAGGTAAGAATAAGTCTTTGTGTATTTATTTGTGAGCTGGGTGGCAGGCCCTCAAAGAGTAAAAGAAAAAACCAACTACACCTCCCAAGACCACCTATCAGGGATGGTGCCATCTATGGTAGATCAGATCCTACCACACCAGCTATCAACAAAGAAAATGTTACATAGATATGCCCACAGGCCAGTCTGTTGGAGGCATTTCCTCATTGAGGTTTCCTCCTCCCAACTGACTGCAGCTGACAAAAACTAACTAGTACAGACTCTCACTGTGTAGTAGAAAATGGCCTTGAACTCACTGTGTAGCCCAGTCTTGCCTCACCATCCTCATGTCCCAGGCTCCTAAAAATTGTAACTAACAGGTATGTGCCATGACGTCTGGTTAAGCTATACTTCTAGAGTTTGCCAATATTGGCATGGAAAGACATGTCTGGTAGCAAGTTGGATGGGAAGATGATGAGTGGTTCAGGTTTTTTCTGGGGAAGAATGTAGAAAGTGACAAACCGTAGGGAAGGAACAGCAATCTCACAGAACCAGTCTCTAGGGAGAGAGAGCAAAAGCAAAGAAACCCACTTGGGTTTACTTTGAAATATAGGCCAAGAGGCTGGAGAGATGGCTCATCAGCAGTTAAGAGAACTTGTTGCTCTTGTAGAGGCCTCAGGTTCAATTCCCAGAACCTCTGGTTGTCACAACCATCCATAACTCCAGTTCCGAGAGATTCAACACCTTCTTCTGGCCTTCACAGGCACACATGTCATACATATGTAAACATGCAGACAAAACATTCATGCAATAAGATAAAGTAAATAAATTTGAATAAACTAAATTATAAGTCATATTATTATTCAGTTATGGTGAAGCCAACAGATCAGGAGGTGATGCCCATGGAGAAGACAGTTCATAGTCACAGTTCTCAAGAGAAGTGCTTGGCATGCCATCTGGGGCCTCAGTGGGAAGCAACAACTTAAGTTAGGAGGCAGAAATAGCAAGAGAATAGGGACAAAACCCACTGGAGTTTCCATGGATAGGAATGAGTGGGGCAGGAAAAGTAGGCTTCAGAAGTGGGCTGTCCTGTTAGAAGATATTGTCAGGCCCAAATTCTGGTGGCAAGATAAAAGCCAGCATTCCTCAGAAACTTGTGAAGCCAGTTCCCCCCTTAAGGATCCATTTCCTTATCACTGACAGAAGGGACAAATGGGTATGTATGGTGCCTATTAGCATACCAAGACAACTAGACTCTGGGCTCCCTCCCTTAGAACCACAAGTACCTGTTAACATTTCAGAGTCCATGATGACATCCTAGCTCTTCTCACCTTTCCCCCCACCCTAAACTCCCTTGGGCTCATGGGCTTTTCTTCCCTATCTTCTCATTGTCCTTATCACCCTGCTATTTTGGCTATGCTGTCTCTTTTGCCCTCTCTCTTTTGTCTTCCTCTCTTACTCCTCTTTTTTGCCCTCTCTTGGTCTTCTCTGTGAGTCTTTATCACTTGATTTCTTCCTGTCTCTCTCCTCTTCTGGCCAAGTCAAGTAGGCTGGCCACAATCATTCTACTACTTGTGATCTCTCTATGCTCTGAACTCTTCTAATGCCTCTAACTGCCCTCTCCCTCATATCTACAATAAAAACCTTACCTCAACTATTCCTTGGAGTAGTCACATTGTCAGTTTACACATCTGATGCCAAAATCCTAAGTTTATACAAATACTTAGCTCTGGGTGTGTGTGTGTGTGGGGGGGACTATAACAGGCAGATATTGGCTTCAAGTGTAAGACCTAGCGAATGGGTTGCTCAGATTGGTTGGTTTGCTTAGGAAAGGCTCCTATCTGGGAAGGTTGGTTGCTGTCTCTGGGAATTAGCCAACTTGGGACAAGCAGCCTCTTTCCAATCTTGAGGCTCCAGATGCATCCAGAAAACAAAAATAAAATATATAGTTAATATGGATTTATGGTTGACCAGCCTAGACAGATTGTGTGGCTACCAGAGGTCATGCAATGGGCTCACAAATAGAGGTTCAAGAAGTTGCCATCAGGTCTTAAAGATTATTACTGTTAGGAGAAATAATATGGGAAAGATAAGAAATACTTCTATTGCAGATTGGATAAGAATGTTCAGAGAGAGGCCAGTGGCTCAGGGTAAAGATGCTTGCTGCCAAGCTTGACCACCTGAATTTGATCTCTAGGAATCACACAGTAGTAGAGAGAAATGGCTCTTACAACTTGTCCTCTGATCTTCACATGCCACATGCATAGTATGGCAGTGTGAATGTTCCCCTCCAATCAATAAATCAACAAACAAATGTAATAAGTATAGCAAGAGTAGAAGAATTTCTCAGGGAGGGACCATTGGTCTGAGAGTTCGTTCACTTGTGGCATGGGTTGATTATGTGATTGTTAACCTTTCTCTCTTTAGCCATTTTTCCATTACAGAGTTTAGAAGTTTAGATGCATGTTTTCCACCTCCTTATAAAGGTGGCCAGTGTTTTAGATAACTGGACAAAAAGGGACATTTGTTGGGGAGGTTCTGGTTAGATTCCCGCCTCCATGTAAAAATACAAAGTGGTCATCTCAGAACAGGGAGGTAGGAGTAGGAATTCAAATTCAAGGACAGCTTTGCTTAGCAAGAGACTGTATCAAGAAAACAAAACAAAACTAGGAACCAAACAAAGGCCTCACAGAGAGAAGACCTCTTTCTTGTTTCCTGTTTCCTGTGTTAACTGTCATCCTTGGAGCTGTGGGAAGCAAAGCAGGATGAAGGAATCTGGACTCTGGTAGCATCCTTGAGTTATACAACTAATTCTGTATTGGCTGTTCTATACTTTGAATAATATAATATATGTCCTTGTAGTTTAAGCCACTAATAGCTGAGTTTGCTACTTATTGATGAGGAATTCCTTTCAGACACAGAGGGGCTGAACTGAGTAGCAAGAGAAATGGTTGTGTCTACAATAGATGAATGGCTTTTTCTCCCCGTCTAGCCCAAGTGAAATGGAGGTTTATCGATGTAGCTATCTGTCAGAGTTCTGTCAAGAAACAAGTAGTCTATTTGACTAAGAACGGATAAATAAAGAGAGTAGAAGGGACTTAGGTACAGTCAGTTGGACTCCTAAGGGAAAAAAGAGGGGGCAGGAAGGGAGAAAGAAGAAGGGAGAGGAAGAGGAGGAAGGGCAGAAAGAAAGACTGAGAAAGGCAGGGAAGAAGGAAGAGAGGGTGAGAAGGAAAGAGGAGAGGAAGGAACAATTAACATGAAAGGAAATTAACAAAAGATATTGAAGCACCTTGAGACTAAATATAAGATGCTAACCCGGTCCTGCATTTGGGTCTTGTCTCAAGGAACAAGGGGAAGGAATGGCTTCTAGAATGCTGGAGAGAAAAGCCTTAGATAATAGATATGGAACTATGCCACACCACTGCTCCCCCACTCTCACTCCCAGAAGGAGCAGGGGAATGCACACCTAAGGTACCTGTATTCCCTTCAGAGACAATGGCCAGACATTCTGGAGATGCCAACTGAGTGGTTTAGCATTGAGCAGATATGGGGGCCAGTGAAGCAATGAAAAGAGAATCATATTTTCACTGTGTGTGTGTGTGTGTGGTTTTTTTTTTTTTTGTTGTTGTTGTTGGGGTGTGTGTGTGTGTGTGTGTGTTAGCATAAACTTCTTCCATTCATGGTAGCACCTAAACTCCTGAACTATCAAAGACCACACTTACCTCTCAGGAAATCAAAACATCCGATTTCAAATGCCGTTTGAACCTGGAATGCTGTGGGCTACAGAAGTGATTGCTTTAGGCCCTCAGTTAAGTGTCCACGGCCTCTGCCAGCTCTGTATTTTCCTTCTCCTTGTTACCGCTGGAGAGAGTTGTTCCAGTTTTGTTGGCAGCAACTCACTCGGCCCTTTTCTGAAGTCTATTACTGAGCACATATTCTACCTTATTACTATCACATTTGGAAGAAGAAGAAGCAATTACGTGGCCATATAGGCATTTAATAGTAACAAAAGCATAATAAGAACTAGGACATGGAGTTTACTGCTTGTGATCCTGTTTCCCTGAGCATAGCAGAGAGCACCCTATTAAATGTGCCTATTAAATCAATGACTCATGAGGTTGAACCATTCATCAGCTGTATATTGTATTGTAGGGATCAAGAAAGGTTCAGAGGGGCTGGAGAGATGGCTCAGAGGTTAAGAGCACCGATTGCTCTTCCAGAGGTCCTGAGTTCAATTCCCAGCAACCACATGGTGGCTCACAACCATCTTTAGTGAGATCTGGTGCCCTCTGCTGGTGTGCAGATATACATGGAAGCAGAATGTTGTATACATAATAAATAAATAAAATCTAAAAACAACAACAACAACAACAACAACAAACCTTAAAAAAAGAGAAAGGTTCAGAAAGTGGGGGATAAATTACCTTTCTGGGCAGTAGAGGAAATTAATACCATCCTATAAACTTATGGGTACAAAAAGAGAGACTTTCATTTGTTTTTTCCTACCTCAAAATTAAAAAGCAAGACATATACCTGGATAAAAGTCTACCTGTAGGTTAGGGAATATTGGCAGTTTGCTGTTATCAATCCCTTCACCCAGAAGCAACTATTGCAACAAGTTTCTCTTTTGTCTTCCCAGAGATTCCCAGTCACACGTGGGCTCCTTCAAGGAGCTATTGCTGACTTAGTGGTCCTCAGGTGTCTGCAGCGGATGCTGTCAGGGTCCTCGCACCATGAGACACCCATCCTCCTGCTGCCATGAGCTTTGGTTGTTAATGGCTCACAGTTGTCCCTATTCTCCAGAGGAGACCCTTCAGAAGAGTGTGGCCTGCCCTGCTATTCTGCTTCTGTCCCACATCCTCAGGCCACTCGTACTTAATAACTGACCAACACTAGAACATAACACAAGAGAATCAATGCCTTTGCCTCAAGGCTGAGCAAGCATGTAGAATAATTTTTGCTTCAGAGCTGGGTTCTAGCTGACGCTTGTCTCTAGCAGAGACCACACCGATACTTTCCTCTGTCATCTCCATATTCTGTTTCTTTCACCCCATCTTCTCTTGAGAGCAAGAGTCTTGTAAGCAGATCTCTACTTCAGCCCCCATTTCTAGGAAGCCACCAGCAGCAGGTATTCCTAGGAAGCAGACTAAAGATGGGATTCTCAAGAGGACAGGATGGTAGCCAGGACAAGTCCCATTGCTAGGCAACAGCAAGCCATCCCATGGCTAGTTTCTGGAGTATTAATAGTACCTGGGATACTGTGGCAGATGACTTTGCTGAGCAAGAGAAGGGTGCAGGAGAGGAAAGTGCATTAGCTGATGAAAGCTTTGGTGTCTGACAGGTTTGAATACTTACTGTAAGGACTTGGGGATGGATGGCAAGCAATAGATTAGAGTTGGAAGGCAGGCTCAGCAGAATTTTAAAAGGTTTTTGTCACCTGCTTCCAAACTGAAAACTAGGTGTAGCCTGGAACTTTTGAGCTGGAAAGATTCTCATCTTGGGCATATTTCCAATGCCAAAGTTGGAACCCTGACACAGAAACAGCAGAACCTTGAGCCTTGGGTGAGGCTCTCTTGAGAACCTTGATGCCTCAGATTCAAGCCGGCCTCTTTGACTTGATGGAAGATACAGGGCCTACTTGGGTCTGTGGGTCAAAGCTCATCTTGATGATAAGAGAGGGAAAGGACCTGCAAGGCTTTTTTCATAGTGGGAGGATTATGCCTGGGTGTGCAGCACAAGGCTATGATTAAGGAGGAACAGAATATAAAGTGGGAATAGGAGAATTTAACCAGTCATGGGAACATCCCCCACAGAAAAGGGTTTCATACTGTGGTCAGAGCTCTGGGAACTAATTTTAACATACTACTGGGATGGCTCTTTAAATCTGGGGGATGCAAATGGTTACATTAATGGAGATGCCAGAACTCTCATGGTACAATGTGGATGTAGGAATGAAAAACATTACAGAAGCTTCAAACACGCTGACCAGAAGACTTTCTGGCTTACTGTGTCCCTCAGAAAGGGCCTGGATGCTGTTGCGCATCAAGGTGATGAAAGATGCCTGGCTTGGGACTAACAGCATCATTGAGAAAGCTCTGAGGTGTTTGTCTCCTAAAAGCAGGACAGGGCTAATGGGAAAGATGTTATAAAATGGGATCCTTTAGCAGCACTGGAGAATAATAGATGTCAGAATAGCAGAGACAACTGAGAAGCAGTGGCAATCTAATTACCCTAATGGGTAGCAAGGTCTAAGTGGCAGCCAGGGGTCTTGACCTGACCTTATGAAGATGGCTGATGGAACATAGCATATATTTTAAGCAGGAGATACGTGGGCAGACAACAAGGGTACTGTCTAATATATAGTCTCAACAGATCAGGGATGAGTAAAAGGGTGGGGTCAAACATCACCCCAATGGAGAATTGTAATCTGTTGCACAATTTCAGGACCTGAGCTTATCAAACTGCAAGGACTGAAGGAGCGACTGTTATACATGAGGATCCAGCACACATGTTTCTTTGTCCATATATATATATATATATATATATATATATATATATATATATATCCACATTAAATAACCACAGACTGGGGGAAGAGAAGTACTCTGAGTTTTTTGAGAAACTTTGGCTAAGGGTTCTAAGTTGATGGGGCCATCTATGATTTCTAAGTATCCTTCCTCCTTTCATTACTCTCCCTTATCTGCTATTAGAATAGAACACTATTGAATTTAGATAATAAAGAAGAGTCCTCACCCAGGTCTGTCTTAGTGGGTCTCCTGGATCCTGTCACCATCCTTAGTGGCCATGTCTCCACTTGCTGAATATGTCACTGGAGTAGGTATACTTAGATGTTGACTGATGTCTCACACAGGTGCTCAGCCTGAAGAGTAAGATCTATTAAAGCAGAAAAGGCTAAACAAGCACCCTCAGAACTGCCCCTTGCTCTCCCCTAACAACTAAGTAAACAAAACCAGTTTTACATCCAAGGGAAGATAACATTCATATGGGGTAGACTTGTGCAGTTTTGCTACAAGGCTGTGCTTATTTTCCTGTTTCCCATCCCAATGTATTCCAAAGGGACCCAGACCTCTTGGCATCTCATTGGTCTACCATATTGAAACATCATGCCAGTCAGGTTTGATTTGTCTAAAACTCAAGTATTTTGGATGCCCTGATGAGAAACATGCATTCCAGAGGTTGGCTAAAGCTCACAGAAATTTAAGAATTGGTTACATGGATGACAATTTTAAATAGCAAGTATTATTCTTTAATAGAGAGATGGAAAAAGATAGGGACTTTCTTCATGTTCTCTCTCTGTTAATTTCTTGTGTAAACTAGAATAGGTAGCAAAACAAAGACAATAGTTGGGTGGGGAGCCTGAAGAAGGAGGGTGGGGAGCCTGAAGAAGCTGTGTGATTAAGGTCAACCTATTACTTGGTGAGCTGAGTGTCAGTTTCGGTAACTTAGTGAGATCCCGTTTCTCAATAAAAATTAAAACAATAGAAAATGGTCTGAGGAGAAGCCAGGTGGTGGTGGCACATACCTTTAATCCTTGCACTTAGATCTCTGTGAGTTGGAGACCAGCCTGGTCTACAAGAGCTAGTTCCAGGACAGGCTCCAAAGCCACAGAGAAACCCTGTCTGGAAAAACAAACAAAAAGCCCAAAACAAAGCATCAATAACAAAAGAAAAGAATATGCAAGGTCCTGGGATCAATCTTGAGTACTGGACAAATAACAAGACAAAGAAAATAATCTTCACACAATGCTATTATTTAGCTCATGGACCTTATTTGGGTGGTTGAAGAGGTCCAGTGGTCTTGGCCCTGTCAAGGCATTTGCTCCCAAATGAAGAACAAGTTTCTGTAGCTTGCATCTTTTACTGCCAAAAGAGCCTAAAACTTGGATGATGTTTTCAGGTTTAAGATCAGCATACTTTGAGTTGTCTACTAGCAGTTCCTGTGGACAGCAGGTACTTACGAAGAGGAGTCAGAAGAGGGGTCAGAACGAGAACTGATGCGGTCCATCCGTCAGTCCAGTCTCTCCAGCTACATTACCTGGCATGTAATTACATTTTAGCACACAAGAGAAAGCTCCAGCAGAGGAAACACTACATACAGCCTCCTCAAGTCCTCCAAGAACTCACAGTAAATCCCTGAGAGGTTCCAGGGGATCGCCACGTTCATCCGAAAACAACAACAAGCCCTAAAAAACTAAGAATTTCCAGAACTATGACAAAAATTAGGTCCATCCTGTAGGGAGACACGGCGTGGTTACGATGTCTTCCTACACCATCCAACCTCATAGGGATAACTGCATTTTGTGTTTGTTTGTTTTAGTGCTCGTGTTCTCCTTTGTTGTATTTTTCATTTTTCTAACACGATTTTGGCACATCTCAAATATTAAACAAAAGGAAAGGAGCGTAATGCTGATTCTGTGCAGGAAGGTACCTTGCACTCCTCTTTAAAAATTCAAGGTCTTGCTCGGTGGTGGTAGTGGTAGTTGCGCATACATTTGACCTAGCTCTTGGGAGGCAGAGGCAGGAGATCTCTGTGAGTTCGAGACAAGCCTGGTCCGCAGAGCTAGTTCTGTGACAGCCAGGGGTACACAGAGAAACCTTGCCTCGGACCCCCCCCCCCGAAAAAAAAAATGAAGTGGGCTGTCCAGGGGAGGGAAAGTTGAGAGCTGAGTCAACACCATTGAATTTGCAACAGTTGGGTGCCAGGAGCTGTGTGGATTTGCCCTTTCATTTAGGGCAAGAAAACAAGGCTTGTAAATTAGTGCCTCGGATTTGTTTTCCATTGGGCAACCTCAAAGGTCGAAGGTGCCTTTAGTTTACGCCATCAAGAACCACCTAGAACCATCTGGAACGACTGGGTTCTACAACTGGCTTGATGCTAATTTGCTATTTGATTTGGGGCGTAAAAAATTAGGCTTTTAAGTGAGCGCTCCATATTTGTTATCCCTTGTGCAGCAACTGGGTTCCCCGGAACAGAGAGGGACCTCCGCTGAGTTCCGATCTGTTTCCCGCCGCTCTACCCGCCTTGCTTTCCTTGCCAGTCATCTGCAGCAGGCCAGACCATGATCTGGGCACGGCCCCTTTAAAGGAGCCTAGACGACGTCAGGGGTCTCTCCGGGTTGCGGAGCAGGGGCGGAGCGCCCCTCTCAAGGGCGTCTACGCAGCCGGGGACGCCTCTGCGTCACAGCGCCCGCAGCCAATCAGGGTGGAGCCTGGCGAGACGCATTACTAAGGCGACGGTCTCGACGCCTCCCCGCTTCGGGATGAATTAGCGGCGGGTTCTGCTCGCAGGTTGTGACCCCCGTGGAGTGGCAGTCTCTGTCCAGTGTCCCCGCGACGTCGCGCGTTTTCTCCGGCGTGCCCAGGGTGCGCGGCCCGCGCGGTGTCAGGTGCGGGGAACATGGCGGCGGTCAGGGGACTCCCCGAGTGGGCGGAGGGGGAGCTGCAGCGTGGCCGCTTTGCCCGAGCGCAGCGCACGCTCCCTCGGGTGGGCCGGGGGGACAGCCCCTCGTGGGAGTTGGGTGGCGGGTTAGGGCGAGCGGCTCTACAGAGGCGGAGGCCTCCGGAGCCGAGCGGGCTACGGGACGAGGGGCGCCCCGTCTGTACCCACGGGCAGGCACCTTCCCGTCCACACCACAGCTTGGCGGCCCCAGGAGCTGCTGGGTCCCTAACGCCACCTAAGGTGTGCCAGGTGCCAGGTCCCAGGGGCACCAAGTTCCCCAGGGGCCGCCACGTGGGAAACCCACGAGAAAGCTGTCCAGGGCTCAAGCTGCCTGTTTGCTGCGGGTGCTGGAGGTGTGCACTAGGTTTCGGTGGCAGCGCCACAGAAGGGAAGGTAGGCCACTTGAGAGGCCGACGACGAGTCTGAATTTTCTGTCCACTTTTTTGAGGACATGCCTCGCTAAGGGCAGGCCTGCCTCTGCTCTGAATTGGTGCGGTAGTAGGCGTGCCTTACCACGCCCACCTGGCAGGTGTAGTCTTTTAGGGTGTGTCTTACGTCTGAGATTATGTTTGACCAGAAACAATAAAGACATTAGGTGTTTTCTTGTGGTTGTGGAGCTGTTTTGTTTTCTCGTCCTTTCTTGCAGCATTAGTTGACTTTGAAGTTCACGTGCTGTATTCCATGCGCTTTGAATGGCCGCAGAGAAACCTGGGTTTGGCAATTCAGTTTAAGTCCACGAAAAGTATTGAAAAAAATGTCGGTGAAGGGATTACCAAGATAAATGCTTCCCATTTATGTCTTCCACTTATTTCGGCAAAGAAATATCTTGTCATAAAAAGTTTAAATAGTTGGGCTACTTAATAAAAAACTATTTTGGTGAAAGGCTTTGCAAAATTTGTGTGTTTAAAAATATTTTTATTTGTGTATGTGAGGCTGCATTAGTTTATATGCACCATGCAAAGTGGAGACTTCCGGGAGCTGGAGTTACAGATGTTTTTGAGTCACCAATGTGGGTGCTGGCAACCCAACCCTGGTCTCCTAAACAGCAGTAAGTGCTCTTAACCATTGAGCTAGAGATCCAGCACTTAAACTTGTGCATTTTTGAATTAGTAAAAGAATTGAAAACTCACAGGAGCACTTAGCTTCAGTCATCAATAGCTGCTGTCACAAGTGCCCAGTGTACATCTGGCTCTGTGATTTCCACATGGCTTCTACCTTTAGGTTGAACAAATGTTGGGGTCCCTCTTTTTTCACCAGGTCTAAAGTCTGGCTACTGCAGATGTCAGGAGGGGGGCTCTTCTAAACTGAATCTGGGGAGATAGGGTCAGTTTGATCTGGGTTTGGAGTTGAGGTTATATGTAGTGATAACTAAGTTGCTTCTTAAAAATACGGTGGTTATGTAACTTCCGTGGGGTGTTTTGTCTCTAAATGGAGATGACAGTTCTTGGCCAAGCAGTGTTCATTGAGGTTTTGGGAGGGGAGCAGTGCATATAAAAGACTTAAAAACAGTGGTAAGAATCGAGATGTTCGATACTCTGCCTGGCAGTGTGTTAAGGGCCTGGTAAGTCTCAACTTAGTCACTCAACACTAGTGTAAAGTGGTTACTTTGCAACAGATGAGGAAATTGGAGCACATTGAAGTTTAAGTCATTTGCCCTAAACTATGCAGCTAGCATTGTGATCCAGTTTGTGACCCTACCCTGCCCCCTTTTCTTTCTTGTACTGAGGATTGAAAGCAGGGGCTTGCACATGCTAAGCAAGTGCTCCATCACTGAACTATCTTCTCTTTTTATTTTGAGATAGGGTCTCACGATTGCCAAGATTAGCCTTGAACTCATTCTGTAGCCCAGGAAGGTCTTGAACTTGGATCTTCTTCCTGCCTCAGCCCTCTGAATAGCTGAAATTATAGTCCTTGCCCCACAAGGCCTGGCTCCTGTGTTCTTCCATACTGTCACTATATGCAACCCTGATTAAATTCTTTGAGAAAATAATTTGTTGGATGACTTTAAAAACATACAAACAAAAGCTGTGTAATCCTAGCACTTGGGAGTTTGGGGCCACCCTGGTCTACAAAGCCAGCTCCAGGACAGGCTTCAAAGCTACAGAGAAACCCTGTCTCAAACAAACAAACAAACAAACAAACAAGCTAGTTTTAGTACAGTTCATTGCTAAGCTATACTAATAATTTTCTTAAGTTTTTGTCCCCCCCCCCCCTTTCTCTTTTGAGACAGGATTTCTCTGTGTAGCCCTGGATGTCTTGAAAATTACTCTGTAGAGCTGGCTTGACATAAACTCACAGAGATCTGCCTGCCTCTGCTTCCCGAATGCTGGGATATTTTCTCAGTCTTTATAGAAAAAAATGACATAAATAGAAGTGGCTGTGACAGTCATTTTTCATTAACTCTTTCTGGACTCTTGCTGCCTTTGTGGAATGTAAAATTAATTCCTCATCTAATCCTTGAGTTCAAGGAGAGGCCCAAGTCCAATCTGAAGATGAGGGGAAGGGATAGATGATTAACTTACAGTGTGCCATGCACTCAGATGTAACAGTATAGATATAGAGAATTGTGGGAACATGTGCTGGGATGGGCCTAGCTCAGTGAGGAAGGGAGCTAAGCAGAGCTGGAGAGACACCGGCTTCCAGAAGTGCACAGGGGGGAATTCTGTCAAGTCAGGATAAAGGGAGAGTGTGTATCCTTTCAGGGAGAGAAACAGGAAAAGTTAGGTCCAGGCTGTGGATTCTCGGCTAAGACTGATTTTATGCTGTTGGCAGTAAGGATTTCATAAACAATTTAAATCTAGAGTTACGCTAGGGTTCTTTTCTGTCAGATGACTAATCAGAGTTCCCTGGCAAGAGGAACCTCAGGTGAGAAAATGCCTCCATCAGATGGCCTGTAGGCAAGTCTGTAGGTCATATTCTTGATTAATGATTGATGTAGAAGAGCCCAGCCTGCTTGTGGGTGTTGGTGTCCCTGGACAGATGGTCCTGATTTGGATAAGAAGGCTGAGCAAGCCACGGGAAGCAAGCCAGTAAGTAGCATTTCTCTTTGGCCCCTGCTTCAGTTCTTGCCACTAGGTTCCTGCCCTGACTTTCCTCAGTGACATACTGTGACAGAGTTGTAAGTCTAGATGAACCCTTTCTTCCTTAATTGGTTTTGGTCATGGTGTTTTATGGCAGCAGTAGAAATCCTAACTAAGACATGGAGTAATGTGATCAACTCTTTGTTCTGCTTGTTTGTCTATTTATTGAGATTTTGAGGCAAGGTCTCACTTTATAGCTGAGGTTGGCTTGAGCCTTGCTATGTAGATGGCTTCAAGCACAAGGTTATCATGTGTTAGGATTACAGACTAATACAAAGTTCCATACCTCGGTATGTTCTGGAGAGGTGTCTGTGGTAACAGAATGTAAAGGAGGACCAGTTAAGGGCAGTTTCATAATCTGGGCTTGGTATACAGCCTGGCCATGAGCTGGGGCAGAGCTGAGGTCAGATTCCTTATGTTTAGAAATCAGAATAGAATGTGAGGTGGATTGGGTGTGAAGAGCAGGAAGGTGTAAGAGGCAGAGGTGGAACTCCTACAAAACAAAAGTTGTGTATTTTATAACTAATGCTTGGAAATTGGAGGTCCTGTTGACTAATATAAGGAGAGGTTAGTGATTCTTTGTGAGGTTTCCCCTTGAGATTGTTTTGAGTGAAATTATTTTTCTGATTACTTTCTCAGTGAGGTGTTTTTTGTTGTTTTTTGTTTTTGAGACAGGATTTCTCTGTGTAGCACTGGCTGTCCTGGAGCTCATTCTGTAGACCAGGATGGCCTTGAACTCAGATCTGCATGCCTCTGCCTCCTAAGTGCTGAGATTAAAGGCTTTGCTCCCCTGAGTTTTTTTTAATTGATGTATGAAAAGCTACAGGTTCTTGTGTGGTTTTGTGTCTTACTGGAAAGGTTTTTCAGAGCTCAGACTTGTCTTATGGAATCTTTCTGGTTTTCAATTGTAAGATCATATCTGCAGTAGGTATAGCTGAGCTGCTTTATTATGAGTGTCCCTTTTGTTTCTTTCTCTTGCCTTATTTCTCTATGATCTCAAACACTATATTGAATAAAAGTAGTGAGAATGGATACTTAGGATGTGAACATACTTTGTCATTCAGCCAACCATAGTAACATTTGTTAATTTGTGTTTATAAGTGAAGAAACAAAATTGATTGCCTAAGGTTACAAAGTTTGGAAATGTTTGCAATTCTTTCTCTCTAACCTCCTTCCTTTCAGAAACTAGGAATATGCAGAGCCATGTGCAGTGATATGTGCTGGTGGTCATAGCACCTCAAGACTGAGGCAGGAGGATTGGTACTTTGAAGCTCCTCTGGTCCACATGGTGAATTCCAGCTCACTCTGGGCTACATAATGAGACTTATCTCAAAAAACCAAAACATACACACACAGCCAGGATACAGAACAGTTTTCCCATAAGGCCTCATTCTGTCACCTTTGATGGACATGTTCCTTCCCTTCCCTGACTTTTGACAAGAACCAATCTGTTTTCTGTTTTTACAGTTTTGTCACTGAAGGAATGCTATTCTAGTGGATTTAAACAACATTCAGTCCATGGGATTTGGCTTTTTTCCACCCCCCCTTTGGCATAATTCTCTCTGGATTCATTGTAGTTATGCATGTTCTTTTCTCATCCTTGCGTTCCTTAGTCTCTCAGCACTCCTTCATAGGGATGCACACACTGAAGGGCATCTCTGTTATTTCCAGCGTTTGGCTCTTAGAAACAAGCTGTTATGAACATTTGTGTATGTTTTTATGTGAATGTAAATTTTTATTTCACTGGAGTAAATATGCAACAGTGTAATTGCTGGGCCATATGGAGGTTGTGTAGCTATATGGGCTTATTTCTGAGCCCTCAACTCTTTTCCCTGGATCTGTTTGTTTTTTCATGTCAGTACCACACTATCTCCATTGCTGCTGCTTTGTACTCACTTTTGGAAACAGAACAGGAATCCTATTTTGTTGTTTAAAAATAATTTCCCATTCCACTTTTTAAAATTATTTTTCTGTGTGCGTATATGAGTGTTGTGTGTTGAGGTCAGAGGACAAATTTCAGGAGTTGATTCTCACAAGGGTCCCAGGAATCAAACTCAGGTCATCAGGCTTGGCAGTAAGTACCTTTACTAGCCATGCCATCTGGCCTGGCATATTTGTTTCTTCATTGATTATTTTAAACTTAGTTTTAGTTTCTTACAGGTCTGGATAATTTTTTGTTTGTTTAGTCTCACTCTGTAGCCCAAGCTGTCTCAGAATTTACTAGGTAATCCAGGCTAAGCTGGTCTAATCCTTCCACATCTACTTCCAATGTGCTGGGATTGGTTACAGGGTTGTGCTACTATGCCAGGAAGTCTATATGAATTTTAGAATGACTTTGTCAGTTTTTACAGAGTACGTGGCTGGGGAATCTGTACAACCTTCACAATCAATTTTAAAACATTTTCATTATCCTAAAAATAAGGATGCATGTGGCATGTTCATTAGTAGTGACACTTGTGCTCTCTCCCAAACTCTCCTTTTCTCTCAGCAGCTATGGTCTGCTTTTTCCTCATTTTGTGTATTCTAGTCATTTTGTGTAAATGGACTGATGATATATTGTGTCCCCCTCTCTCACTTCCTCCATCTGTTCTCCCCCCCCACTTTTTGGCATAGGGTCTATATTTATAGCCCAGGCTAGTGTAGAACTCAAACTGTGTAGCCCAGGCTGGCCTTGAGCTCATGGTTATTATCCTCTTGCCTTAGGTTCCCAAATGCTGGGATTACACATCATCTTGCCCAGCTTTATCTGGTCATTTTTGATTGGCCTTTTTTCACTTAGCACAATATTTTCAGGGTTCCTGTGCAGTATGTTTATTACTTTTCTGTTGTTGTGACAAAAACAATGTGACCAAGGTAAGTTATTTAAAAAAATTAATGGGGTTTATAGTTTCATAGGGTTAAGAGCCTATTATGGTAGACAAAGGCAGGACAACAGGAACACTCAAAAGCTCACATTTTAATATGCAAGCAAGAGGGGGGGGGCTCGGAGGAAGAGTGCACACACTGGGAATGGTGCATTCTTTTGAAGCTTCAAAACCCACCCCCAGTGAAACATCTTCTCCAACAAGGCCACACCTCCTTAACTCTCCCCAAACAGTTCTATCAACTGGAGAACAAGTATTCAAAAAAAAAAAAAAAAAAAAAAAAAAACATGAGCCTTTGGAAGATATTCTCACACCACCAAACATGGTGTAATATAACAGTACTTAGTTTTTTCTATTGCCAAACCATCTTTTATATGGATAGTGCCACATTGTGTTATTGTTGTTGTTTTGTTTTGTTTTGTTTTGTTTTTTTGAGAGAGTTACACTGTGTAGCCTTGGCTGTCTGGCTGGCTTCAATCTTGAGATGGGCCTATCTCTGCCTCTGTAATGCTGGTATTAAAGGTGTGCACCACCATACCTAGCCTGCCACATTTTATTTATCTATTCATCAGCTGGTAGACTGATGTTGTTTTGCTTAGTGGTTATTTGGAATAATGCTGCTGTGAACATTCATGTACAAGCTTTGTCTAGGTTTATGTTTTCATTTTTCTCTTGGTATATACTTAGGACTAGGATTGGTGGTTCACAGGGTAATGGTGATAAACTTTTTGAATAACTACTAGACTATTTTCCAAACTGGTTGTATGCATTTACTATCTCACCAGTGGTGTGGCTGGGTTTCCATTTCTTAGCATCAATACTTTTTTGTTTGTTTGTTTGTTATAGTTATTTCATCTGGAACTGTCCTTGTGGTCATGATCAGAGGCGTGTTACAAATCTAGTTGCTTCTTTCAGGCTGACAGTCAAAACACATGTCCACAACAAGTAATATATTGTTCTCAAAAGCCATTTTTTTAAAAAAAATATGTTGGTATGTATGATTGTGTACTTATTTTTCTTGGACATTTTAGTATTATGTATTGCATTGATTGCTGATTATTGAACAGCTTTGCTTCCTGAATTAAAAGTTTTTAATATCATTGAATTCTTTTTCAAATGTTTTCTGAAGGTTTTTTGTTTTTTTTTTTTTTTTTTTTTTTTTTTTGTGTGTGTGTCTGATACTTTTATACTGTTTTTCTGGTTTCTGCTTTGAGGTAATACTAGTTTTGTCAAACATTTGAGACGTGCTTCCAATTAATCTGTTTTCTAGAAGACATGGTAAAGAGTTTTAATTCTTTAGTCCTTTGATAGAATTCTCTGATGAAACAGTCTGAGCTAGGAGATTTTTTTCAGAAGCCTTTTAGATCAGAGTTGAGTTTCAATGATCATTATGGGGCTATTCAGACTCATCGTTTCATTTTGGGTGATTAACCTTGCTTAGTGCTTTTGAGGAATTGGCCATTGGCACATGGAGCCAATTCCTCATTCCTGCTAGGCCATTGTAGGTCAGTGTCACCAGGCTGCTTGAATTCAGTTGATATGATCATGTCTCATTACTGCTCCCCAAATGGTCTCAGTTGACACCTTGGGTCAGGGTCATGGCCTTCTTGCTTACTCCTGGCATCAGTGACAGCTTTGACTGTCTAGATGTCTCTTCTGGTATCATCCTAATGGAGAAGAATAGGTGCATGTATTTATTTGGACACTTGGTCTCCAGTTGTCACACAACAGGAAATGTCATAGAATCTTTATAAAGCTGAGCTTTGCTGTAGGAAGTGTTTCAAAGTTTGAGGACAGATTTTGAGGATTTATAGCATGGCCCTATATCTTAGAGTTCCTATTGCTGTGATAAAACACCATGACCAAAAGTAAGTTGGAAGAAGATGTTTATTTTGCTTACACTTCTGTATAACAGTTTGTCACTGAAGGAAGTCAGAACAGGAATTCAAGACAGAAGGTAGAAAAGGAAGCAGAGACTATGGAGGAATGCTACTTACTGGCTTGCTCCTCATGGCTTGCTCCGCCTTCGTTCTTACACTATCCTGGACCACCTGCCCAGGAGTGACACCACGCACAATGGGCTAGGCCCTCCCACATCACTCATTAAAAGGAAACCATTAGCAGTTTCTTCCCATGGTATTTTTCTTTAAAATTTTTATCTATCTATCTATCTATCTATCTATCTATCTATCTATCTATCTACCTACCTACCTACCTACCTACCTACCTACCTACCTACCTACCTATTTATTTATTTTACCACAGTAACACATAGGTACCTCATATAGAAATTGGGGTGTTGCTGTGACAGACTTGACCATGTTGTTTTATAGAGCAGTGCAGAGAGTGAGTCCTCACGGAATGCCTAGGGAGCTGCTGACAGCTTGGTGGACCTGGACATTTTCTTCAGGGAGAGGGAGTCAGGAAGGACTTCGTTCCTCAATGTAGAGTCAAGCACTAGAGTTTTCTGGGCAGTGTGACTGGGATTGGAAAGACAGTTCGAGTCTTCTTGCACTGACCTTTCTTTCTGACACCTAGTGCTTAAAAGGGTTTCCTTTAAGGACTTTCTGGGCAGAGGGCTTGGAAGGTGGTGGGTGGTAGTGGGATAGCACTGGTGAATTCCAGGGCTGGGGTAACTTCAATGGTAGAGCATATGCAAAGCTCTGGGTTTGGTTTCTGTCATTAGGGGAGGAGGGGAAAAAAGTTGATTTAGAAGAGGGAATTCTCAGAGGCTAAGGAATTAGCTTGATTGTTATGTAACATTTACATACTTCGGAAAGTGAGTGTCTGAAGTAGTCTAGGCTGGTCTTGAACTTGTAGCCCTTCTGCTTTAGCCTTCCCAGCAGCAGGGGTTACAAGCCTGTGCCACTTGATTGGCCCAATTTATGTGACTCTTGCAGGGCATATTGTCTTAAATGACATTGTTGGCTAGTGTCATTAGCTCTTAAAGCAGTGGGAACTTGTGGGAGGGCCTTATGTGTGTGGGTAGCTGACAACTGACTGGTGATATCCGTCCAACTCTACGTCCTATCTGTTTAGTGTCCTTCTGAAATCCTTAGTCACCACTTTCTGCCTCAGTGTGCTGAGCTAAATTTATTCTCACTCCCATATTCCATTTCCTGCTAGGGTTTGTCCATTTTTGTGCGTTTAATTGTCCTGTCTTGAACTTTTGTATATGATTTTGGCATGTCTCCCTACTTTCTCTACTGTTGCTGCATTTGTAAGATGTAGGCTCCCCCTCTTCTTTATACTTGCATTATTTCAGTAGTCTTCAGGTTGGTTTTAAAAATAGTAACTCCCATTTATCACATATTTGATAAACTGTATCCGATCTTTCTCTGTTTCTTGACATTGGGCTTAAAAAATAAATTAAAAAAAACCTTGAAATTTTCTGAATGGTAAGAATATCTTTTGTTATCTCTAGTGTCTTGATTACACTGGGAATTTGTGCTAATGGTCTGTGTATCAGAAAGACCAAAATGAGAAGTTTGGAACTTTCAGCAGCTCCCCTCCCCCAAATGCATGCTCACCCAAGTCTCTGAGAAGGGGACAGGAAACTGGATACTGAGTTTAATTAGGGGGTCCATGATTTAGGTTGTCATATTTAGGTAATGCAAGTCTGGAGCAGTGGTGAATGTGTTAAGGTGCAAGGCCATTGACACCTGGATTTCCTGAGAGGCTTGAGGCTTTGTGTTCACTCTCCCTCTTCCAGACCTTTCTCAGTGCATCTCTTCCTTCCATTGAGCTGTTCCCGAGTTGAGCCTTGTATAGCTGTGATTGTTTGATTGTTTAAGTATTGTGCTTTCACACAATTATTATAGTGAATTACTGAACCAGAGAAAGAATTTAGAGTAACTAGTGTTTGTGGTTAAGTGGGCATTAGTGTAGCAAGCCTGGAGATATCTGAAGTAAGATGGTTGTTGGATTTCTTGCTCTTTACCTTGTTGGATCTGATTTTACCTCCAGGCAGTGAGTGTCAGAATCAAATAGAAATTGTAGGGCGTCTGGCTGGTGTCAGTGTAGTGTGTGCACCCTTTCAGGTATTGTGGGCTGTGCTATGAGCATCATTTCATATGGCACCCTAGGAAGGTAATGACTGCTTTTATCTCCCTTGTGCCTTTTGTAGGGAAGGTGTAGCCATATTAGTTCAGGGCCACAGAACTAGGGGCTGTTGGGAGAATTCCATGCTTTCTGACCACAGACCTCATTTCTTCACCTTTGTGTTGAACCAACAGCTGTTCTTGCTTTAGAGATTAAGACCCTTCTCTGACCTGGCAGTGTTTCTTTTGATTTTTTGTTTTGAGGCAGGGTCTGCTTTGACGCCCAGGCCATACCTGTACTCCTAAGTGCTGGGATGGCAGGAATGGGCTACAGAGCTTGGCCATCATTTTTGAGCTCAGGAACTTTTCCGTTGCTCCCCTATTGCAATACTCCTTAGGCAGCCATTCAAGGCCAGAAGTGGTAATATTGCCCAGACTTCATATGGAGCAAAATAAAATAGCTGTTGTATTTTTGGGTAGACCACTCCATTTTGTGTCTACAAGGGGTGTGTTAGGGATGGAATATGTGAGCTCTGGACCCTGGTAAAATGTAATGGGAGGTCAGAGTATAGGAAAAGCAATTTGGTATAAAAATGGCACATACTGACCATGTGAGTAGTTATTGGACAAGCAGCTTCATGGAGCAGGGCTGTTTGAGTTTGTACTCTAAAGACTGTAGGAATTTGAGATCTGTGGCTGGGCAGGCGATGCTCCTAGGCAGGAAGAATGTGAGGCAAGGGGATTGAGGGGATTATGGATTAAAGCTGATGGCAGAGACTGCCTTACATTATCTGGAGGGAACCTTTTCTTGAGCCAGGATATGTTTTCCTACCAAAATGAGTCTTGAAAAGCTGTGCTATGTTTTTCCAGCTGCACGTTTGCCAGATCTTGGTCCTTGTCCTCCTTTTAAACATACTGAAAGCTGTTTTAGGGTTAACCATCGATAAGGTTGGGTGAATGTGTTAATCAGTCACAGTTTTACTAAAAACAAGGTATGAAATACTATGGAGGTTCACCTTTTTATATGTTACCTGAGCTTGTCAAAGGAAACTTTAAGTGAGAATAGTTCAAAAACTACTTTTAGTAGTGAATCACTGAGGTGAACATCAGAATAGGCAGTCTGAAGAAGGAAGCATTCTTTAGATTGGTTAAGTGTCGTAAGTATTTTAAGCCTTCTGTGTGTAAACACACATTGTTAGCCCTGTGTAATCAATTCTCTTGGCATTCAGAAGGGTAGGTTTGTGGCATCCTTCGTGATTCTCCAGAGCATAAGAATTTACTGCTGGTCATTTGTCCTCCTGCTTTGAAGACACAAGGAACTTTAGTTGATTTTTGTTTGAAGATTAGCTGTGCTGTGTAGTAACATTTATACACTTTGGGAAAAATTATATAAAGGACACTTAAAATCCCATTATTCAGGTAATTGATAACCTTATTTATGTTGTGTAATTTTTTAGATATATGACTTTGTACCCACTTATATTACCAGGATCTTTCCTGTACAATTTTTTTCTCCCATTGCCTTCTATTAATATATCAGCATCATGTATAGAGTTTAGGAGAATTTCTTTCCTTTGACTAACAATAGAACCATTTATTTACAGTTTTGTGAGTTGCTCATTTTATTTCATTGATGGCTGTCTAACTGTAGCTTCACTGTTTAAAACTGACACCACAATACTCCTTTACACAGCTGTTGATCATAACTTAGCATTTCTCTATTTTAATTTTTTTTTTGTGTGTGTGTTATGTGCACATAAGTGCAGGTGCTGAGAGAAGCACTGGTTGCCTTGGGGCTAGAGTTAGAGGTGATTGTGAGCCACATGACTTGGACGCTGAACTCTGAAGAGCTATAAGTACTCAGACTGTTGAGCCATCTCTCCAGCCCCCATCTCTGTATTTTTGGACATTTTACTCTTTTGATTTTCGTATGCACATATTACTCCAGGAAGATATTTATTCATTTACATATTTGTTGTGTCAGGATTGAATTCATGGCCTCTCTTTCATTGAGCTACAACCCCAGCCATCAGTGATGATCTTTATGATACAGTTTCTCATTTTTTATGAGTATTTTTCTAAGATAGAAAATTTGAATGATATTTTTGGGTATACACATATATGCACTTAAAAAGTACCAGCTTCCCTATGCTGTCTTTTAAGGGAGTCTGTCTGTCAGTGTCCTTAGTAACAATGTGCTCGTCCTCTTTCCCTCCGTGCTCACTTTTGTAGATACTATCACTGACAAATAGGAAAAAATGAGTAATTGAAAACATGCCTCACACTGCCTTAATTTGATTTTTGTGTATTTTCTCATATGTAACTATTTTGATTCTTTGCCTATTTTTTCCTCTTGTTATATTTTATTCTAATTCTTTAGTGCTTTCATAGTTTACATGTAACTCTTTAATTCATCTGGAATTTATTTTGATTTCATGGAATGAAAACTGTTCGATTCTGGAGGAGATTCAAGGGCTAGTGGGACTTGAAATTGTCTGGAAAAATTTAGAGGGTAAAAATAAACTTGTTGCCTTTGGAGAGCAGTTTGCTCAGATTTATTTAAAGCCTTAGTTAATATTTCCTAGCTCTACAAACCCTGCTTGTAAGGGGAAGGCCCTTCTGTGCTAGTGTAGCAGAAGGAAAGTTGGGTTCTTAAGGAGCGCACATGTCAGACATGTGCTTGCAGGTAATTTAGGACAAACTGCAAACAATCTTATTTTACATTCCAATCCCAGTTCCCTCTCCCCTGGTCCTCCCATTCCCCCCACTGACCCCCTCATCCCACCCCCCATCCACTCCTCAGAGAGGGTGAGCCCTCCCATGGGGATCATCAAAAGTCTGTCACATCATTTGGGGCAGGGCCTAGGTCCTCCCCCTACCCTGTATCCAGGCTGAGAGAGTATCCCTCCATAGGGAATGGGCTCCCAAAGTCCATTCATGCACTAGAGATAAATACTGGTTCCACTGCCAGAGACCCATGGATTGCCCAGGCTCCCCAACTTACACCCATGTTCAGGGGGCCTGGTTTGGTCCTATGCAGGTTCCCTAGCTGTCAGACTGGGGTCCATGAGCTCCTACTTGCTCAGGTCAGCTGTTTCTGTGGGTTTCCCCAGCATGGTCTTGACCCTTTGTTCATCACTCCTCCCTCTTTACAATTGGATTCCAGGAGTTTGGCTCAGGAATTACCCTTTTACACACAAGAGATGAAACTCTTGTTTTCAAAGTCTTTGCTGTGTGATAGTTTTTTATATACCTGATGAGATGCCCGAATTTCAGTGTGAAAAAGATTTGTGACCTTGCAGTCTGAAATCTGGAGGCTAAGATGCATTTTTTTTTTTTTTTTTTTTTTTTTTTTTTTTTTTTTTTTTTTGGCAAAGGGAGTTCTTGATTTGGAGCTCTGGAGTAGGATAACAATTGAGTTATATGCATGGGTCCTACAAAAGGTCACATACATCCTTACAAGGGGAAGGTGGAGGGACATAATACACAGAAGAGAGGGACAGTGACCACACAGAGGCAGAGGTTGGAAGGAGATGGTCACAGTCAAGGAATTTTGGGAGCTGTATGAGGCAAGAGCTGTTCCTTCTCCAATGTGGAGGAAGTGTGGCATATACCTGAACTTTAGTTCAGTGATACTATTTCAGACATTTGGGTCCCAAGATTAGAGAATAAACTTATTTTAAGCCACTGAGAATTTGTTAGTACAGATGCAGGAAATTGGTGTACCCTAAGGTGTGGGCTAGCTATCTCTTGTTAGTAAAAAACCCTAAATATTTCTTGTTGATAGTTAACTGTCAAAGCTTCACTTTTGGCTAGTTTTTGCTAGTGATCATTGTTGGTTCTCTGTGCCAGTGGTGTCCTGTTTTGATCCCTGTACCTTGGGTACAGTGAGAAGCGCCAGTCTTTCAATGTTGTTCCTCCCTCTCTCTCCCCCTCCCTCCCCTTTCGCCCATTTTCTTTTTTTCTGGGTAGGGTTTTACTTTAAAGTCCACACTGGCCTGAAACTCTCTAGGTAGATAAGGCTGTCCTTGAATTTATGGTAATCTTTGTGTCTCAGCCTCTCACAAGCTGAGATTATGAGCACAAACCTCCATGCTTGACTCAACTGAGTTTTGTGTGTTGATTTTTGTTCCCTGCAAGTCTGCTGAATTTATTATCGCCTTCCTCTGGTAATTTTGTAATTTTTTTCCCCCCCGAGATTTCCAGACTTGAAATCATGCTTTCTTTTCTGACTTGGATGACTTTTATTTACTTATTTAACTAGTCCTGGCTAGAACTTTGCATAGGGCTGAAAAGCAATGGTGACAACGATTGTCTTTGTGTTCCTGGTTTTAGTCATTCAGTCTATCATCCTGGACTATGTTAGCTTTTTAGTTTGTAAAATTGTTAGAAATTGAGTTAATTACTAACCTTTTAGAAGGTAATTTATTATTTTGCTAGTCCCAAATTTTAGAGTAGAAGAAATTTTCACATGGTTGTAATTTTTGTAGTTGGCCTTTTCATGGTATACAGAAAACGTCAATGGAAAAGGAGTCAAGGAGATGGCAGCTTGAGGCTTCATGGGGTGGAGGGTTCCATCTGCCTTCACTGTTTGGATTTTGGCATTTGCTTCTTTTTATCACTACTCACAAAAATGGAGAGTTTGCCCAGGCTAACCCTTTGAAGCTTTAAACACTTTTGCATGTGTGTGTCTTGCTTGATTTGGTGTATCTCTCTTAAGCATTAGCCAGCTTCTTTTATTGATGCTTTTGCTTCAGTGCAAAGAAGGACCGTGGCTGCTAGTGCTGAATCAGAAGAATGGCTGTGTCTTATGTCCTAGGAAAATGAGTGCCCTAGAGTCACAACACACATAGTTATTGCATTTGATAAACCATCTTATTATTTGTCTTTGTGGTATTGGCAAAATTTAGATAGGTTCTACACAAATATTTCTGATGGACCAGACCTTATGTATGTGTGAGAATTGCATGTGTTTATATATGTTAATATATATGCATATATTTAAATGCAGTTGCAAGATGTTTGTGTTTAATGTATAATACGCATATGGTATATAATACATATAAATATATATAAGACAGTTCTGAATGAAGTAAATAGGCCAAGTACCTCTTGTAAGTAAAACAAGTTTAACTTTCTGACAGGGGGTAGCAAGAGGGCTCAGCAGATAAAGGCACTTGCTGCCGAGCCTGATAACCTGAGTTTGATCCCTCAAATGCACATGGTAGAAGGAGAAAGCCAACTCCCACCAGGTGTATTCTGACACATGTGCACTGTGTCATGGATGTGCCCACATGTAAGCACATACTCATACACACAATAAATAAAAGAATGTAATAAAATAAATCTATTATGATTTAAAATTATTGTTACCATTATTAGTATGCTTGTGTGTGTGTGTAGAGTGCAGGCCCACACATGCTATGATGCACATGTGGAGGTCAGAGGACAACTTTTGGGGTTTGTTCTCTCTCCCACATCATGGGTTCTGGGGATCAGATTCAGGGAATGAGGTTAACTTGGGAAGAAAGCAGGGGCTGGAGGCGGAGGATGGATGACTTGATTTTTCTGACTTGGGTCACCTGCATCCATTGTTGACTATACCTTTTTCACTTGCCTTATAATTCTCCATGATTATAATCTTAGAACCTTATGAAACTACACAGACTTTTGTATTAATTTCTTCCTTCATGGAATAAAATATCTACTGTTACAGATGGCTTGATGAATGAATATGGATGCATTTAAAGGACTGGGCAGTTTGAGAACTTTCTACAGCAAAGGTCTTTCACACTTGTTTGTAAAGAGAATTGTGCTACTGGACTGAGTATTTATTTCCTCAGTTGTTGTAACTGTTTGAAAGGACTCTTAAGTGCACAGTAAAGGTGAATGGTCCTTGGAATGCTGGGGATGTGGGATACTGAAACCATCTTCATGTTGTCTATCTCTGAAGATGGGTTTTGCAGATTTTAAAGCTAAGTTTCACATCTTCATCCAGTGCTCAGTACTTAATTCCACCCAACCAAATTCACAAAGGGTTGATGCTTTTCAAAAGCAAAGGCCCATGTATTAATATGCCTTGGTAGGGGGACCTTCCCATTGTAATTTGCTTTCACTGTTAGAGTTTATAATTGTGATGATAGCGCAGTACCAAGTAGTGGCTTCCTAATAACAAAGTTGTCTAGAGTATGAGGGACTCAGGCAGACACGAAAATAAGAGTGTGTTAAGGATTTCATGTAACTCATAGTCAGTGTGGGATCAGGCACATGGTTTAACAGGTTCAAAGGAAAAGTAAAGCAACCCATAGATTTATGTGGGGTGGAGGAATGTTGGAATGGATTGCACACGGAGCTGGGAATCTTACCTGTCTCAGATAACCCTGGTGTTCAGGGTTGTGCAGTGAGGTGGAGGGAGTACTGAATGTGATGCCAGGTTTTTTTGAAGTTTTTCCTTGCTTGTTATTGTGAATTGTGGTGGGCAGAGCTTTGGGGTATTTGCCTGCTACTATAGTGGTAGGTGGAGCTTTGGGGTATTTGTTACTGTGAACTGTGGTGGGCAGAGCTGGGAGGTATTTGAGTTTATCTCTCTGAATACTCTTGGAACTCCATGACTTTTTATAGTGGTATCATTATGTTGTTAATGAAAAAGCATTTTAAAATAATTTGGCTTTAAATATTTGATTATATACAGACCTAGATTTAAATTTTCTTTGCTGGTCTTATAGAAACTTGATAATTTTCCCTTTGGATTTGTGGCTTTGTTTTTTATTTTTTGAGGGGGAGAGGGTATAGCTGGTGGTTACAGCAAGGGAAAAGTAGTAGTGCTGTGTCATTTGTCTGGTTTAGAGAAAGCATGAATTGTGCATGAAGTTATGAAGGCTGTGTAGGGGGTTGGAAAGAACCCAAGCTTTCCAATAATACCACTTGCCTGTCACAACACAGTGAATGACACCCTTGGATCATTACCTAACTTGTCACAAGTTTCCTTTAATTTCTCCTGGACATTTTTACATTAACATGTGTGTTTTGTATAGTTGAGTACAATATTTCTGTATGAGTAAATGTTGAATAAGTCTTTCCTTTTAATGTTTTTCTCTGATGTGATTTCTTCTGATATATGATGCCCTCTAGTGAATTTAGCCTCTCAGAAACATGATTGAGTGGTAATAACCAGTACAGTGAAATCTTCACCAGGAGCATTCTAGTAATCCCTGTATGCTGTGGTCACATGTAGGTTTCTGACCCCAACATATCCGAGCAGAGATTGACTGTCTTTGAGTCATTTTACTGACCTCAGTGACTGGCAGATGACACTGAAAAGCTCTTTAGCTCAAAGACTCCAGTTAGACCAGGCATCCTGAGAATCTCTGGTGTGCCTCACTTCCCTGGGGCTACTTGAGTTTGAAAAGTGCACTATGTCAGCTGTGGGCTACCTGTGTATGGATGATGGTTCCCAGAGCTGCTCATGCCCATTTGTCTTGTCATTGAACCCGTACAGTTTTAGTTCTGTACCCCTAGTGTAGAAATTGAGAGCCAGATATCATGGCTCATACTTGTCTCAGCACTTGAGAGGTGGGACCAGGAGGATCAGAAGATCAAGGCCAGCCTAGAAACGTTGAGATGCAGAAAAGTTCAATAATTTTCTCAAGGTTGTATGGAAAGTAGTAGAATGATGACCAGCTCGTGTAGATTAACAGTGGGGTGAGTAGCAGGTAGTGATCTTGCTGTTCTATAGGTTGACAGCTCTCTCACAAGTACTTAGTTGTCTCCTTCAGGTGAACTCAGGCTTTCAAGTAGCCCTGGCTGGCCTAGAACTTTCTATGTAGACAAGGCTGTCCTTGAACTGATTCTCTTGCATCATCTCTCAAGTACAGGGACAAACTGCTGCTGTTACCCCTAACTTTCTACTACTTTTTGATGCATTATTTTTATATTACTGCATTTAATTGTGTGGTTTCTTGTGAGTTTCAATTGTAGAACTGGTGGTTTAAGATGAACATAATTTTAGCACTTAGGAGGATAGAGGATTGCCAGTTCAAAGGCAGCCTGAGCTACATGGTGAGACCATATCAGAAGTACATAAATAGAAGTGGCAGATTCCTAGGCCTGTCTGAATATTAGAATTGGTTTTGGTTTTCGTCCTGGAAGGCTCTTTAAGACTTCTGTGCCAGACTGATGCAGTCTTTCCTAAGTGAACTTTAATACCTTTGAGAAGTGACTGCTCATAAAGGTGTCAAGTTCTTTCAAGGTGTTCATAACTTTAAGGACTCTTTTGGACTCTAGAGCCATTTAATCCCCTCTGCATTGGGTTGTGTCCTTTTAGTTATTATCTGTGACTAAATAGAAATTGATTTCTCTATCTGTAGATAAATTATTCTCAGATTAGAACTAGATGTTTAATATTCTAGGTTGTAGCTAGTTGTTAATACTCAGGCCAGGCTTTGTTATATGGATACAATTTAAGATATATCTATTTACTGGGATAATAAGGCTAGCCTGCAGAAAAACCAGAGATGTTATTTATTATATATAAGGGAGATGTTTTATCATTTCCGGAAAGTTGTGTATTTTTTTATATGACGCTTACATTGGCTCCAGTGCATTTATGTGGTTCCTAAAACTTGTGTTTAATTGGGTTACAGATTGGGATGACTGTAATGAGTGGGTTAGCCCTTAGCCTCCTCACTCTTCCATTTTCTGCATACCTACAGATTAGTTGTCAACATGTCTCTCCACTTTCTAGTTAGAGTGAAAATGAGAAATGAAGCTTTCCCAGTAGGCCAGTAGTTCAGAAGTGCCCAGCCTAGGATTTAAAGTCTGGAAGGTCTGAGGAAGGTTCTGGAGAACTTTTCAGTGAAAGGAGAAGCTGAGAAAAATCCCACCTGAGTCCATCTGCCTTTTGATGAAAACAGAACATTCTCTTTTAAAGATTTCTTATTTTTCTACTTCACTTCTTCCTTCCCAAAGATTTTTCTAGCTGTGAAAAATGTCAAAAGGAACTTATGGTATATAAATTAAGAAATAAATTGTGGTCTGAATCGAGTGGCCTATGATCTGGGAATTTAAAGTGAAGAGTGTTGGTGACAGATAAAAAATAGGCATAAGCCAGTCACAGAGGTGTTTGACAGAAAAGATAGGGTGATAGGAGGGGTCTCCCACAGTCTGGGAGAATTAACACATAGGTTGGGTTGATAGGAGACAGGGTTACAGACCACAGTTCCAAGTTAGGTTCTGTCCTCGGAGGTTAAAGACTGTGTTACTAGTGCTGTTTCCAGGTACATGTGAGTCAATTGGCTCTTATAGGTTGATGTGAAAATTTGATCATTGTGTGTCTTACAGTTCTAGTGAGAAAATGCTGACTTAGAAATGTGATAACTTTGGAATGTTCTTGCTCACGAGCCAAGTATTGTCTTTCCACATTTAATGTTTTATTTGGGAGTTACATTTTTATTTGACAGTAAATCAGGCAAGTATCTGTAAAGTAGATCTATCATGAAAATATTCCATCTTGAGTATCATTAGTCTCATTGGCTTCTACAAGTTAGGTAAGATTGAATTTAATTTTAAAAGCTTTTAGTGAAGTAGTTGTAGTAGCCACAAACTACAGTCATTTTGCCTAGTATTTGTACCTAAGATTTGGTTTTGTATCACATAAGAATTAAAACCTGTATGTCAAGATTCAGATACATTTTCTGACTTGAGTACATAGCAAAGGAGAAATGCTTTGTGGGATGTAGTTGGATTGCTTAATTGCTCTGCTTCTTTGGTGAAGTCATTGTTCTATTTCTGAATCTGAGTTTCTTCCACACAAAAAAGAATGTTCATAATGTCACCATTCATATGGTTAAATCCAGAAAGATACAGGGACCAGAAACGCTGTGTTTGTTCAGTGGAATACTACATACCAGTGCAGAAGATCACACTTTTCCTGTTTTCTTAATGGATAAGTCACATAGGTATGTGGAGTAAAATAAGTCAAATTCAGAAGACTATGTACTTTGTAATATCATCTAAATAAAGCCAGAAAAAATAGGTAAAACATGTTATGGTCGTAGAAGTTAGAATCAATGGCTGCCATTTAGAATGGTTAATCATTGTGAGGGACATGCTGGAACCAGGAGGCTCCAGGGTTGCCGGCAGTGTTCTATCTTACTTGTACTTACTTTGTTAAAAACTCATCAGATTGTATATGTAGGTCTTGTATATTTTCAGCAGATAGTTTAGCTTTTAATATTTAATTAGCATATATTAATTATGCATAGTGATTTTGTAACAATATTTTTTTAAAAAATTAATTATATATATATATATGTATATATATATATATATATATATATATATATATATATATATATATATATATATAGTGTTCTGCCTTTATGCCAGAAGAGAACACCAGATCACTTTAGAGATGGTTGTGAGCCACTATGTGGGTGCTGGGAATTGAACTTAGGACCTCTGGAAGAGCAGCCAGTGCTCTTAACCTCTCCCATCTCTCCAGCCCCTCATTAAATTTTTTTCGTGTTTGTATGTTGATCATATTCACCCTCATTACTCCCTCTTGTCCCCTTCCCACTCCTGCTGATTGGACTTCTCTTCCTAACTGGTCTCCTTCCAGTTTCACATCTTGTCTTTCTGGCGAAGTTCATTAGGGTTGTTTACAAGAGGCTGGGTGAGAGGTATGCATAGAGAGTGTGGACACCTTACCAGTAGCTACACCACTGAAGAAAGTGTCTCTTCTTCTTCCAGCAGCCTTTAACTACCTAGAAATTCTCAGAAGGGCGTGGGCCCTTGTGAGCCACCACCCACCGTGACAGGATGTCCACAGGCCCAATCTTGTATAGGCCTTGTGCAGGCGATCATGCCTGCTGTGAGTTCCAGTGCCATGGCTGTGCCCTGTGTGAAAGACAGCACTGCACAGCACTACTCCGTCCTCCAGCCCTTAGATTCTTTCCCATGATGTTCTCTGAGTCTTGGAGGGGATGAGTTGATGTCCTATTTATGGCTGAGGCGTTGACAATCACTTATTACTAGCATTTTGATCATTTTGATCTCTGTAGTTAGTACTGCCTACCAACCACAAAAAGAAACTTCTCTGACCAAAGCTGACAATCAACATTAAGGTGACTGCAGATTATGTCTGGGGTCTCTTGGTATTCCTTCTCCCCCTCCTAGAGATTCGTCTTGCCCCTGGGAATGCCTCTGTCTTCAGTCTTAAAAGGCTGAAAATATATACCAAAACCACAGAGAGAGAGAGGTTGGGGGTGGGGGAGGAGAGAAAGAAACGAGAAAGGACTGAAGGGGGAATGTCATGAGAACTAGGTTTAAATATCAGGTACCAAATATATATATATCAGGTACCTCACTAAAAGTCTGTGATTTTACTCTCTCATCTCCCTCTCTGAGCCTAGTGGCCATATCTATAGAGTAGAAGCAATACTTGCTTTCTGTATCAGTATCAGTTGAGGCAAAACATGAAGGCACATTGGCAGCTAGAAGAAATACTCTCTGGATATAAAGTGACATTACTTTTCTGTTGTGCTTTTGTATTGTAATATGACTTTTACCTAGAAAGGAAATGAACTCAAATGTTATTGAATGACATTTTGATCCAGGAACCACATTTGTTTGACTTTTCCCCCCAAAATGAATGTAGCATCGTACCTGACTACCTTCCCAACCCTCTTTAAAACTAAGTCTTTCAGCAAGTAGAAATGAAGCTTTCCATGTGTGCTAGCTCCAGTGCTAGGGATGTAACAGTGAGTAGTATTGACAACCTTTGTAAGATAAGGAAAATTACTATGACAGCAACATTGAATGAGCTTCTCAAAATGGTGTTAACAGGCCATTGGAAAGTAGGAATGCTTGTCTGCAGCTGGTGCCTAAGCTGGGAACTCTGGTCATCTTGACATGGGAATAACTAGAGAGTTACTTGTACCCAAATGTATGAAACGGTAGTTATTGCTTTGTGGACATTTCCTTGTCTTTATCCTCTGTTGGTCCTGTAGCCCACTACTTTCTCAACCCCATAGGAAAGCTCTCACTTCCCTCCTCCCTTCTTTAGCATAACTGTTTGGAGAGCTTCTGAACATGTGTTTGGATTGCAGTCCCCAAGACTCTAGATAAAGTCATATTGAGTTTTTTACATTCTGCATTTGTATCAATTGACACACTCAAAACCATAAAAACCAAAGGAAAAGCCATTGAAATCCTTAGAACTGAGAAATGGTACAATCAGATTTGCATTTGTCTACAGTATGAAGAAAGGACTAGACACATTTGCCATTTGACCAAGAATAAAAGGATAACAATAGTGGTATGAGCAAAAGATGAGTTTTTTGACAAAGGTGGTGGCAATGAGAGAATGATGGATTTAGGATTAGAGATAAAGTTTTAGTGAATTTAGAGAATGAGGGAAAGAAAAGAGTAAAGTTGACTTGTAAATTTCTTGGTCAAGCATCTGAGTAGATGCTGTGATTGTGTTTACTGAAATGGAGAAAGATGGGTGAGCAGTGGAACACACAAGAGAAGGATGATGAAGGTGTTTATTTGGAATATGCTGGAGTGGATAGGACACTGTCCAAGTGTCCAATAAGCAAGAGTGTGGCACTCAGAGGAGAGGATTGTGATGGGTATGCACAGTGAAAGATGACCATAAAGTTACCATGGAGAAAAGGAGCAGAAAGAAGTAGAGAGAAGACAGCCAAAGCCCAAGCCTCAGAAGTTAGAGGCCTTATGATACAGGAAGAGCCACCCTGGCTGGTAGAACCATTGAGGTAGTGGTGTCACAAAAGCTGAGTGAGACCAGTACTTCAAAGAGGGAGTAAATGTGTGTAGAATGCCTCTGTGAGGTAGATTAAAGTGAGAGAGAAGTGGCCATTGGATGTAGCAACATGGGAGTGCCCTAATTATGTCAGTGTAGTTTTGATGTGATGGCCAGGACAAAATAGCTGGTTGTGACTGACTGAAGAGGAAGTGGTATTGAGGAAGCAGAGACTGTGTGTAGCCACCTTAACACTCCTCTGGATAGTGAGTTTAGAAAGGTGCACTGACTTACATGAAGAGTCTTAGCAACCCATTCAGTAGGATTTACATCTTCCAGAAAGGACTAAGGAAACTTAGCATTGGCCTTTGAACCTTTGGTAGCTTTTCCTTGGTTTGGAGTTAAGAGATTCTGAATATCAGAGGCATCTTCCATTTAAGAATAAATTTGAATATTCAATCTGGGTTAACTTCTACAGTTAGTATTTTAATAAATTAAAAATTACCATTTCAGGAATATAATTATAAGACTTAAAAATTATTCAAAGACTATTTCATCTCAAAACACTTAGAAATTCACTTTTTTTAAAAAAAATTACAGTATTGTAATAAGACCAGCATCTAAATAGGGATTGTATTTGACAGTTACACATGCGTCCTAAAGTCAGCACTGTTTTTGTGGTTTTGATTTTTCCTTTAAAAATAGAATTGTAATCGGTGTAGGTCAGAGTTTTCCCCAAGCCTGTTATAATTAGCACTGGCCACAACTTAGCCCTAAATAATGTGTGTAATGAATCTAATTACACTTAACAAGCACTTGGACCATTCAATCCAAGCAAATAGAATTTGAATTAAACAAACAAACAAAAAAACCACTTCCATAACATAGCAGGAAGGGCACATAGCAATTTAAAGATGCGTTAACACAGCTTCCTTAGTCCTGTCATCGAAACCATTTGTATTTATGGTTAGAAGTCATGTATTTTAGAGTCATATGGTCTTACATACCACTGCAGCCTGTTCACATACTGAATATACTGCAGAGTAAGGTAGTCACTAAGAAAGCATTGCCATAGGGTCGACTTTCAAAGTGTGGTCTGTCTGCCATGTCAGGCTCAATGCATTGACTAATATGGATACCTTTTTACACTGTAAAGCAATTCATTAATTTGGGACTGTGGTTAAAACATACCCTGTCTGGGGTAAAATATCAGGTTTTTGGCTTTGTAAGTCATTAGAAACAAGAATGGTTTGAGAAGTAGTCATGGCCAAGAAAAGCCTAGGAGCCATAACAACTAAATGTACTGTGGTGTCCTGATGGTCTCTGGTACAGAACAACAACCTTGAGTAAAAAACCAAGGCATTGTAAACAATGTAGCATTGTAATTAATACAGAGGCATTAATATTGATTCATAATAGTGGTCATCCCTTATATGTGACTGATGTTAAGATGCTATATTAGGGGATGTGGACCCATGGTATATGAGGATTCTGTTCTGACCAGTGCATTTTTACTACATTCTAAACTATCACAAGAAACATTTGTTTAAAAAAAAGAATATTGAGCTATTTTTATAGCTATCTTTGGAAAGTGCAGCCTGCCACTTTGTGGACCTCAGTTTCTTTATTTTTAACCCTGCTTGTCCTACTGGGTTATTGAGAGGAGTAAATGAGGTAAGGAAAGTCAGTATCTAGCAGTGAGCCTGTCTTTTCATGTGCTGTGGCAAAATATCCAACCAGAGCAACTTAAACAAGGAAGGACTTGTTTTGGCTCACAGCTCCAGTGCATCATGGTGGAAAAGTCAAGGCAGCAGAAGCTTACAGCAGCTGGTCTCGTTGTCCACAGTCAGGAAGAAGAGCCATGATGCCTTTTTATTGTTGAGTAATACTTGAAGTTTTCTAGCAAAAAAGATCATTTCTTTTTCTTTATTGCTTTTTCTCCCCCTCCCCCTCCCCTCCCCTCCCCCCCTTTTGGGGGTGGTTTCGACTAGGCAGGGTTTCTCTGTCTGTGGCTTTGGAGGCTTGTAGGGAGACACCGTAACCACGCCTCCTAAGGGCTGGCTCCAGGTGTGCCTGACCACGCCTTGAATAACTAATACGTAGCCAGTAATGGTCAGGATATCTTTAATAAGTAAATGCCAACCGACAGGAAACCAGAGTAAGCCGAAACAGCAGACAAAAGAGAGCCTTGGCTATCCCTTTAAACCTTTACCATGTCACCTTGACCACACCTTGATGGGCGTGGTCAGGCACACCCTTAGGAGGCGTGGTTACGGTGTCTCCCTACAGAGGCTGTCCTGGAACTAGTAGCTCTTGTAGACCAGGCCTGTCTTGAACTCAGAGATCCGCCTGCCTCTGCCTCCGAGTGCTGGGATTAAAGGCATACGCCAACTGCCTGGCCCTCCCTCCCCCTTTTGAGGGTCTCAACATTGTAGCCAAGGCTGGCCTCAAAATTGAGGCCATCTTCCTATCTTAACTTCTCAATTGCTGGGATTACAGAGTAAGCCAACATGTTCAATTTTGTATTTTTTGGACGTTTGTGATGATAAATGAATACTCCTTTCTAATCTATAATGCAGTGGTTCTCAACTTGTGGGTTGCGACCCCTTTGGGCTCAAACAACCCCTTCACAGGGGTCACATATCCGATATCCTTTATATCAGATATTTTCACTGGGATTACGTATCAGATATCCTTCATATCAAATATTTATATTATGATTCATAGCAGTAGCAAAATTACGGTTATGAAATAGCATAGAAATAATTTTATTGTTGAGGTCACCACAACACAAGGAACTGTATTAAAGGGTCACAGCATTAGGTAGGTTGAGAATGACTGCTATAATGGATAAAATAGAAACATTTTATTATTTTATGTATATTATGCCATTTTTTTACTTTAGTTTTCTTTATTTATTTTTTATTTTATGCCCTGACTGAAGCCTCTCTTTCCATCCCCAACCTCCCATCCACCCCTGCTCCGTAATAGCTCAGAAAGGGACAGGCCTTTGCTTCAGCAAAGCATGGCTTATCCAGCTGCCATAAGTCCAACCTACCCCCCCCTCCCCCATATTCAGTCTGGGCATGGAATCCAGCTTGAGGAATAGGTTCCCAAGAGCCAGACAAAGCACCAGGGACAGCCCTAGCTCCCATTGCTGGGAGTCCTACATATAGAACAAACTACACTATTGTCATAAATATTCAGAGGACCTAAGTTGGTCCCATGCAGGCTCCCTGGTTGTTGGTTCAGACTGTGTGAGTTTCCATGAGCCAGTCTAGTGGTTTCTGTGGGTTTTCCTGTGATGTTCCTGACCCCTACAGTTTCCTACAGTTCCTCCTCCTTCTCATCAGGACTCCTGAGCTCAGTCCAGTGTTTAACCGTGGGTCTCTGAATCTGCCTCTATCAGTCACTGGATGAAGGCTCTCTGATGACAGCCAGGCTAGTCACCAGTTGGGTCACAGGATGGCCTGTTCGCTATGCATCTACTACTGCCAGGAGTAGACTTGTGGAAGCTTTTACCTGACTCTGTAAAGCTCCTTTTTCCAGTCATCTCTCAGCACTGTTCCCCTCCACCCACCCACTACCTGATCCCTCAAGTTCCCATGGCCACTAGCCAGCCCCGAGTCCAACCAGGAGATCTCTATTTCTGTTTTCTAGGGAGATCCATGCATCTCCCCCCTTGGCCCTTGCTTTAGAAAAGGAGTTTTGTATTAATGCTTTCTAGCAGAGTGTATTTTAACTTGCTGATTGTTTTTTCCTTTCTCTTTCTTTCTTTCTTTCTTTCTTTCTTTCTTTCTTTCTTTCTTTCTTTCTTTCTTTCTTTCTTTCTCTTTGAGACATGTATCCTGCTTGTAGCTCAGGTTGGCTTGAATTTAGCTGTTGGTTATAGTTCATACTGGCTGGTAAGCTGTTCTGCTTGCTTTAGGTAACTCATGCTTGTGTTTGAATTCTGTGACTTCCTAATAGAGAGCAGTACAGGCTTGTTAGCAAACATCCAAGCACTCATATGTAGATAGACTTGAAGGTGAGATTGCTTATGGGATAAAGACTGAATTGTTTTGTAATCAGGAAAGGGCATTATCTGAGAAAAACTTTAGTCATAGCCTTAAATGACAGATTTAAAAATATTTTAAGTATAAAATTAAGACATGAAATTTTTATTTCATAGTGTCGTAACATTACATGTATAAGTAATAGACAATTGCATGATAGTTTAGCATTTTTAACGAGTTATGAACTCGTATATTTTTCACTTTGTTATAGACAGAAGCTTTGGCACATTTTGGAAAACTATATGCCTAAGCAGCCTCACCATCAGTGTTTTGCACTCTGTGTCCAGACATGCCCTCGTTCTAGTGGAGTGCTGTTACTTCACTTTGGTTTGTTTCTATTCACAAGGTTCCCTTCTTCCCAGGTCCCTTTAACCCATCTTTTACTGTTTGTTTTTAAAATCTCTTTGTGAAGATACTACAGCTGTCCATCAGAGTTTGCTTTTCCGTTTTTTCTGAGAATGGAACTTTTGTTCTTTGTGATGAAGTTCTAAACTGGGGTGTGGTTAGAAAGACTTTGTCCCTTCACATTATTAAGTTCTGTGCAGGGTTAACATGAACTAGGGCACTAGGAACCTCAGTGCAAGTAACCGAGATCCCCCAGTGGGGATGATGTCTGTGGGGGGAGAAAGCTGCCCACCAACAAAAGGACATATCATAGTGGATTGTTTTAATTGTCAACCTGACACAATCTGGAATCACCCTCAAAGACAGTCTTAGGGAGGAATTGTCTGAATTGGGTTAGCCCATGGACATGTCAGTGAGGGATTTTTAAAAAATAGTTTGGGGTAGCAGCACCAGTCATAGACTGTGCCCTGGACTAAATAAATAAAAAGGAAAGCGCAAATGAGCATTAACATGCATGCATTCATTCTGCTGCAACCTTTGACTGTGGATGCAATGTGACCAGCTGCCTCTGGTTCCTGCTGTCTTCACTGTCCTGCAGTGATGGACTATCCCCTGGGGGTGTGAGATAAAGTAAGCTCCAACACTCTTAGGCTAATCTTTATCACAGCAACTGGAAAAGACAAAGACACATGTCAAGAAGCAAATGCAGTGTTAGCCATTACTTACTTATTCCTTGTCACCCCAGTGACACCTTCTTCAGGAGCACTGCCTTTTCTATGAGTGTCCATCCTGCAGTCCAGGATAGCTAGGAAAATGGCCCAACACAAAACCATAGACTTAATTAGAATACTATAGGCTTTATTGTGTTTTTTTTTTTTGGGGGGGGGACTCAGTTGTGCCATTTTGAGTGTGAGTTTGTAGGACAGTACATCATCCTTCATTGTTAAGGAAAATGAATGTATGTATGCTCTCTTAGTCACTAGACTGCAGTTTGGACACCCCTGAATATATACTCCAATATAATTCTTCATCTACTATATCTAGAGAAGCCAGAGGGTTGGACTGTGTTGTAGGACATAGTTTTAACTATTTTAGTTCACTTGGGTTTTCCAAATTGTAAGCTAGGTATTTGCTTTTCACTTAAAAAAAAAAAAGTCCTATCCAAGTCCTATTAACAATGCAAACATTTGCTCAGAAAGAGTAAGGGTGAGATATAATTAATTAATTAAAAAATAAATGAATTTATCCAGTGACCTGGTTCCATATGTACAAGTCTCAATGCAAAAGTGCAAATAACATGATAAGCCAAGACAGTGTAACTGCTAATCTTGCAGTAACAGTAAGATGCCATACTCTTACCATTTAGCCCTTAGTGCTAACTGCTCAACCTCAAAAGGTAATAAGAGTAAACAAAACAAAACAACAACCCCCCCACAAACACAATTTATGCACAACTTTTCTTTTAGCTGAATTTTTATGTGTTAGCCAAGGAAACCTTTTAGATAGCACATCTCATATGTCATACCTTTTGTACTCTTTATAGCACTTGGAGAACTTGACTTCTTTCCTATTAAATGGTACACTCCATGAGAATTCTGTAGTCTTGTGTCTGGAGGCTAAAGCATATCTGCAGTGAATAGCAGTAAGTTGTTGACAATTAAGGGAAGTGGCCTTGTGTGCATCCTCTATCTTGTCACTCACTGGTGTTCTGGTGTTTTCTGTCCTGTGAGAACAAATACAAGTCCAGTGACTCCAGAACCAGCTGGCATTCCTTTTCTCCTCACCCACTTTCTTATTTTTTCACTCCCTATAGCTTCTAGATTAGAGCCTGTCAGTTCTGTGGGGCTTTAGAGTAGTTTAACTTTGTAGAAGTATATGTGTTGAATTCCTTTTTTTCAAGATCCCAGGTAATTATAGATACTGATGTTAGAAAAAACTGAGTTGCTTATTTAAATGGTAGCCTTGGCATTAGTCATTTCAGTTAACTGTCTAAAGGATAGTTTACATTTTTTGCAAATACTTCTTGTTTTAAATAAAGTGTAATACATATATTTTTGGCAGTCTGGACTTACTAAGTTTTTTAGACTTCATAGTTTCACCTAAGTACACTAATTCCACTTGTTTTTGTTGATTTTAGAGTGTGTGTTTTGTTTTGTTTGATGTAGGGTTTCCCTTCATAACCAAGGCTGGTCTTGTACTATAATTCCTCTTGTCTTTGCCTTCTCAGTGCTGGGATTACAGGTGCTGCCCCCACATCTGATGAATGGAAGTTTCTTTCCAGCCTGGTTGTGAAGCTGGTTTGCCCCAAGTAAGCACACAGACACTATATTATTTTTTTTCCCTAACTGTTGGCCGATGGCTTAGGCTCTTTATTGGCTACTTCTCTCTTAATTATTAACCCATATCTATTAATCTGTGTATTTTCACGTGGTCTTGGCTTACCGGAGAATGCCTAGACCTGTTACTCCTTTTGCAGCTACATAGTGTCTCCTCGAGGCACCTCTGTCTCCATTTCCTTCCTCTGGTAGCCCCACCTATACTTCCTGCCTGGCTACTGGCTAAATCAGTGTTTTATTCATCAACCAATAAGAGAAACATATATACAGAAGGACATCACTCATCACACATCTGTCCCTGGATGTGTCTTTATAAAACAATTCCTTAATTCATCTGGTAAACCTTTCATCTAAACTGGATTTTGCTGTATTGGTCTTAAAGTTTCTTTATTTTTTTCTTTTTCTTTTTTAATGGGTTGTTAACATCATCTTTACAACCCCATTTCTTTTAATTAAAAAAAAAAAGGTTTTAGGGTTTTAATTGTGTGTGTGTGTGGGGGGGTTCAGGTGTGGGAGGTATGTATATGTGAGTGCAGTGCCTCAGAGGCCAGACAAAGACACAGATCTCCAGAAGCTGGGGTTAGAAGTGGTTATATACTGCTCCACATGGCTGCCCGGAACTGAACTTAACTCTTCTGCAAGAGCAGTCATACACTTAATCACTGAGCCATCTTTCCAGCCCTGACCCACTCCCTGGCTCCATTTGTAACTGATGAAGTAGAGACTGCGTTTCTCATTGTCTGCACTATGGATTCCTCATTTCATAATCTGGAATTCTTGCTACACAAATGTGAAGTTCTGTATTGGAAAGAGCACAGGCTTTGGAATCAGATATATGATGATTTGAATCTGGACTGCTACCTGCTGGTTATGTCATCTAGGCATTTAAGTGCTTTTTGATGTCATGCTCAACAACAAAAGGGAGTGCTTTACCCATCTCACAGAGTTGTGAGCATTGGGTGCTAAATGTAAATACTTTATGCCAGCTTTCTCTGTCTTCTAATTTCTGAAAAAGACTCATTTTAAAAGCACACAGTTTAAATGAAGCCAGGTGGTTGAGGAGGAGATTAGATGGAAGAGGGCCTGTACCCCTCTAAGGCCTTTTCTTTTACCAACATTTTGTGTTTGTGACTTTAAGTAAGAAATTCTCATAGCTGTACAAAGAGGGAAGGAACCTTGAGTCTGTGTCTCTGATGCCTGAAGTGTGATGTAAAGGGTTTGCCCTGCATTTCAGGTGATGCTCTAATAACCTGGAGGGGAGAGGTATGGTGATATCTTGTTTGTACAAATAAAGTCTGTCTGAAGGTCAGAGAATGGAACTTGCCACTGGCTAACCATAGAGGTCTGGAGATCTGAACAAAGAGACAGGAAGTGAGATAGCTGGGCGGAAACAGGATATGAGAAGGTAGAAACAGGAACTCACTCCCTTGTCTGCAGAGACACTAAGGAGGTAAGGTGTGGTGGTGGCTACTCTTTAAGTTTTGACTATTGTAGTTGACTATAATCGACATTTAATTATACATTACTTTTTTAAATGACCTGTGTAAACACAATATCTAAACAAGAGTAGCAATATACATAAAACAAAATTTACTTAAATTTGTACCAGTAAACCAAAATCCAGACCAATGCAAAGTATTCATTTCTATAGTATATTCTTTTTTTTCTTTAGAAAGAGATTGACTTTGATCATAAACCATTTATAACCAACCTCTCTTAAATGAAAGCAAGCATTTATAAACAATATTTGGGAATGTGGGTGTAGTTCTCTCTAAACTGCTTCCTGCTGTTTGGGGGCACTGTCAATTCCAAGAGGATCCTGAGAAAACCCAGAATCATGGCCAACTCCTGGCTATAGGAATTTGCAAGGCTGCATCATCTCACCTGTTTTGGTTGTTGCATTACCCAGGCTACTGCTTTAGAGGGTCTTGCTTGATCAAACCATATTAGTCTGGAAGGAATACACAGCTTTTCATCTTCTGTGGAAACAAAAGGAGAACTTATTCCAAAGTAACATGTTCTTAGACTTAAATTTTGAAGTCAAGGCATTTTCAAAATATATAGATTGGATTAATCCAGCAGCATTTATAATCAAATGTCTATTAGCAGCTGTTGCTTCTTCCTCAGCAGCAAACAATTCAAAGACAACACAATAACCTACAGTATCCAGACTCTCTGTATGCTTTTCATCTTTACATGGCTTTGTAAAAATTACTCTATTTCTTTTATTTTTTATTTCTTGAGACAGGGTTTCTCTGTATATTTTTGGCTGTCCTGGAACTCACTCTGGAGACCAGGCTGGCCTTGAACTCCCAGAGATCTGCCTGCTTCTGCCTCCAGAGTGCTGGAATTAAAGGCATGTGCTACCACATCCAGCTACTCTATTTCTTTTTTAAGTACTTTATCCTTTTTCCTTTTTCTCCCAAGCCCATGTATATTTTTAAATGCATAGTAAACAGTTTAGAGGTTTTTTTTCTCTCTGAATCTGGCTTTACTGTATATATCTATCTTTTTCTGACCACATGAGTCTTTAATCTAAGTAGTATGGCTAAGATTAAAGTGGCAGCTGGCTGCTGGCTACACCCAGTTTAGCTTTCCAAAATGATGGTGGTATGTCATCTGCCTGCTCTTGGAGCTGTGCTCTTGTCTATTTTGCCATTAAGCAGCTTGTAACACACTGCCCATAAACCTTTTTTGTCTGTATGAGTAAAAGCTAAATCTGCCATGCAGCAGATCTGCCATGCTGTGTTCAAGCCCCACTGCCATAGTGTCTCTTCGTGATGGCCTGCGTGAGACAAGGAAGCCCAGTGCGACTCTGTTTCTGGGCATTCAGAACCCTTTTTAAGCTTTTTTCAGGTTTTATGTGGAAATTCTTGCCAAACATTTGGGTGCCATTTGTGGAGGGAAGTTTCTGTCCCGCCTGGTCCCACAGCCCTTTAGCCCCAAATAAACACACAAAGGCTTTTATTAATTAAACTGTTTGGCCAATGGCTCAGGCTTCTTACTGACTAGCTCTCTCTTAATTATTAACCTATTTCTATTAATCTATGTATCTCCCTTTGGATACTGGTGATGCCCAGAACCCTTTCTTCCTCAGCAGCTACATGGTGTCTCTATTGAGACTCCTTCTTAATGTCCCTCTATCCAGAATTCTCCTAGTCTGGTAGCTTTGCCTATATTCCTGCCTGGCTACATCCTGCCTGTCCATTGGTTGAAACAGTTTTATTCATCAACCAATAAGAGAAACCTATTCACAGAATACAGAAAGGCATCCCCCATCAGAGAGGCCCATTCATGGAAGAGCTGGGTATAGGGAAGGGCAACTCTTGTCAGAGCTCTAGGTTTTTGTTCATACATGAGTTTTCATGGGCTTTTGAAATGATGGGTTCCATGGCCATTATCTATAATGCATCTTCAAACATGAGTTTCCATGGTGAATTTATAGGCTGCATGGTTTTTAAATTGACTGAATTTTCAGAGATGCATCTCATAATAACTTAATGATTACACTGTATTGTTCTGAAAACTACTGCCTTTGCCCACCAAATAGAGTTATAGTAATGATGAATACTTTTAAAAATATTATCATTATTAGTTGATTTTCTTCAGGTCTCAGAGCTTTTGTTACCAAATGAATATTTTTATAGGCCTTCACATTAATTTCTTCATTTATGTTTTTATTTGTTAATGATAAGAACATGCTACATGAAACACTTGAAAACAGATGGATAGAGTTCTGGTCATTCTCCATCTGTTCCTTATTTTCATTTTTGCTAGTCTAAGGAAAATAAGAGTCACAGATGTAATACTTTAATAGCAAGGCAGACATTCCAGATATTAACCCTGTTATTATTTGCACAAAATATAGTTTGTACATGAACCGAAACCCAGTCATTGTTTTTTCAGAATAAGCCATAAAAAAGTGTTTTGTAACAGTTGCAGAGAATTTCATGCTGATGGAATTCAATCTGACATGCTTTGAATAAAAATGGATAACTCCATTTAGATCACAAGGTGCTGTAGAACTGTCACAGCACTCCAAATGTTTTTGAAAGAAAGCCCAATACAAGGATACAGACATAGTGACGTCACCTATTTATGAGCAGATATCCTGTTTCTGCTTTTTCTTTAATACTTTGCTGGGCTTTTCTTTTTTAATTTTCTAATTCAGAATTAATTTCTAGAAAGTAAAATGCCTGTGATGTATCTTTGGTTCCACCTTGTTGCTCCAGCATGATGTCTACATGACATGGTTCAAGTCCTAAGGTGGCTCTAGATCTGCTTCCAGCCCCTGGTATTTCTTTAAGGAGTAGTTCTTTGTGTCTTTCTGGCTATGAACTCCCTGCCTGATACACATTAGGGATTTTCTCTTCAAGAAAAAATATATGCACATGGCTTAGCATACAGATCTGAGTGTCAGATCCTTGAATACATATAGGCTGAATTACTTTGCCATAAGAGTAGATTAAAAGAGAGGCAATGATTTGACTGTTTTCATTTTGCTTGTGTCTATTAACATGAATGATTGCCATCTTTGTTTTACTTGAAATATTGCCTTGTTATCATAACCTGTAGCTTAGCAATCTTTTTTTAAGGGCAGTGGCATGATTATGAACTGTAGAAGCAATATGATCAGCCTGTTGTTTGAAGGAATATAATTTCATGAGGGAAGCAATTTATTTGTCTGTCCTGTGAGTTGTTAAGTGTCCTGCTCACTCAGTGAAATCAGAAACAGATACCGAAGTCTGAATGCTAGCTCTTACATATCTAAAACTGGAACCATGTCCTCTAATACCATGTGATTCAAATTTCATAGTTTCTATTAGTGATTAATACTACTGTTTGTTTTCTTAAAGACAGGGTTTCTCTGTGTAGTTCTGACTTTCCTGAAACTCACTCTATAGACCAGGCTGGCCTTGAACTCAGGGATCCACCTGTTTCTGTCTCCTGTGTGCTGGGATTAAAGGCATGTGCCACCACTGCCTGGCTTGATTAATACTACTCTTAAAAGATATGTATCAGTGATAGGCTCTATTCAGACTCCGAAAAAGAAATACTGACTTCTGAGTTTCCTTTTATAATATTGTTGGGGATTTTGTTATTATTATATAAAAATCATGTTCTTGGCACCATTTAGAAAATAAGCAATCATGGTACCTACACAGGAACAGCTGTTAGTGTTTTGAGTGACTGGTCTTTCTTCCTATCAGTGATGTTACTTTGTCTACTTTTTGGTCTTGCTTTGTTCTCTGGCTTTATTTTGCATCTTTGAACATTTATGCTACTGAATACTAATTATACAAAATGATGAAGTGCATTTTTGTAAACACACGATGCACTCTGATGATATGCATGCCATTCTGCTCTTATTTCCCTTTCCCTGACTTTTCTCTTCCCTGGTGAATGAAAAACAAAATAAAGGGATAGGGCATGACTGCACCTAGGTATGGTAGAGGAGAAAGTTAAATGTAGATAAAAAGGAGTATAGCCAAAGGCAGGGATATCTGGGAGAGCCCAGAGTGGACATGACACTGAGCCTTGTGGGGAGAAGGGTGCAGAGGAGAGGGAGACTAGATAGAGCAACCAGGAGGCCCAAAGAATAGATGAAAGGGCCAGGGAACCAAAACAGTTGGATTATATAGGGAAGCACAGCTAGGGAAGGGCCACCCAGCCCCAGGGCTGAAAAATCAGGGTAGGGGGCCAGGGATGCCAGCCAGGAAGGCCCTGTAACAGGTAGGGAAGGAATGCTATAGAACCTGGCTGCCAGGTCTGCTTCCATAAGGTGCTAAATAGGCACCTCAGCCATTTGTCCCAGTTTGAAACCTAATACCTGGTAGGCCCTCTTCTGCTTTAACCCTCCCCATCTCACATATGAAGCAGACTTACAAATATCTTTATAGTTTCTGAGGTGGTAGTTCTTTCTTATAATGTCTCATAGTTTCTCTTTTCCCTCAGCGTTTGTGATCTACAGAGTAGAGCTGGCTAGAATTATTCATGTGTTGGTAATCACCATTTGATTTTTTTATTTTCAGATGTAGTTACATACCACACAGTTAAAGCTGTGTATGCTTATAAAGTTTGCTAGTCACTGACTTACAGATTGTAGTTGTGCAGCCAACACCACTGTCTAAGTGTAGAACCTTTCTTTTTTAAGTTCCTCAAATAAAGTTTGGACTATAGTCACTTTCCATTTCCTGAAACCTCTGCCTTAGGGGACCACCGACCTGTTCTCTGTCTCTGAAGCTTCAGCTATTCTGGACATTTCACAGAAACAAAATTGTAGTGTCCATGAGTCTTTGACTGTCATCCTTCACTTTAGCACGTTGTTTTTGGAGTCAGTCTCCAAAACAAACTGGGCTTCGAGACCACATGTTTTAAAGCCCACTGGCTTTAATTACAGCTCCAGACGTACAGTTCCACAGATGGACAGACTGCTGAGTTTCTGTAGTAGTACTTTATTCCTTTTGTGGTTCTATAGTATTCACTGATTAGATATATTGCTTACCCATTCAGTTAAATGATGAACATTTGCATTATGTCTACTTTTTGACTGTTATTAAACAGTGCCTATAAATTGTGATTGATTTTGTATGGATGAGCGCTTTCATTTCACTTGGTGTGTACTGAGGAGTAGAGTTCCTGGACCATACTGTAACTCTGTGGTTCACATTATGAGGGCTATAATAAGTAATTGGAATAGGAAGGTAGTCTTAAATACCCGCTAGGTGGCATCTTGGCTACCCCAATCATCCTTTCTGAGATGGTTTCACATTGGTCGTGTTCCGCTCAGTGTGGGTGTGTGTGGTTTTAACTTTTAGGTCTTAGAAATCTTTTTGTAATAACAGGAAATTGTAGTACAGTGTTTTTGCCATTTACACAGAAAAATATTGGTGTCATTTCATTAAAAATCTCACATACTGTTTGAAATAATTTGGAAGCAACAGAATCCAACAGAGATCCAAAGACTTCAGTGAAGCTTCTTCAGGACCTGCCAGTCACCCCCACCCTACCTTTGGTGTGGACCATAAGGACAGCAGCACCAGCCTGCCTCTGTCTGTTGTCCCAGTTTAACTGTGACTGTCCCTTCTGCAGGCCCAGGCCCTGCTGTGTCTTAATTCCTTTTTCAGTGGCTTACTTGTTTGTGGTCTGCTTAATGGTCTCCCTGTCACAGCTGGCTGTGTTCTGTTAGGTACAAGTCAGGTACAAGTCCTACCTTCCCACATCTGGTTTTCTTTGTTGTGTGTCTGCTGAGACACTGGGCTTCGAGACCACATGTTTTAAAGCCCACTGGCTTTAATTACAGCTCCAGACGTACAGTTCCACAGATGGACAGACTGCTGAGTTTCTGTGAACTTGGCACTTACTGTGTTCTCAGTGGTCCTCTTTCTTTGTTGAATACACACAGGAGGAGGACTGGGCCCCATGTTGCTACTCCTCATAATTCCTTTGCCTGAAGATGGTTAGCATTGGAGGTGATTGGTGCTTGTTTTCTGTTCAAATGCTTGAAGTAACTTGGCAAATTTAGGCTGATTCTTTTCATTTCCCCTTTTTCTCAATTAATGTGGATTACTTCTGTTTAAAAATTGGAAGTTAACAGGGATACAAATATGTACCCATTTTGATTTTCCTCATATTTTAAACAGAGGTTTCCTGTTAGAACCTTACCTGTAGGAGTCACTTCTTCCTTTCCCATATTCCCTTCTCTGCTTCCACAATCCCCCATCCCCACGTTTTCTTTTTATCTCATCCTGTCTTGTTTTCATGACCTCATATTTTGTAAATAGGATTTTACTAGATCCTATGCTTGCTTTGACAGTCATTGGTGCTTCTGTCAGTCACTTAGGAGCTTTGACTTTGGATCTTTTTGCCTCTTCTATTTTTAGAGTACTTGGAATGCTGGTGTACACCACCATCTCTGGTTTATGTGTTGGGGATGGACAGGGCTCTGTGCAATCTAGGCAGCACTCTCTCCAGCTAAGTTACATCCCTGGTCCTCCTTTGCACATTTTGACCAGCTAGTTCTGTGTGAAAAGAGAAACTGAACATGGGTTTAAACACATGTGAATGGAGATAAATGCTGTGAAATCAATTGATGAGTTCTGTTTTGTTTTGAAGGTGGGCTTTCTTGTAGAACGTAGGTTGGCTTACTAGGATCATCCCGATTCAACCACAAAGCCTGGCTGCGTGATGGTTTTGAGTTTCTTAGGATCCTTGGTGGTGTCAGTATAGTTTTAGGTCAACGAGAAGATATTTATCATTCCTTTTAATGTATAATTAAATTGTTTTAAATTTGAGTGTAAAATTTTATTTTGAGCTTAGGGTCTAACTAACAATCATTTGGCTAAGAGCTTGGGTTATTTCTACTTTATCACTTGTTACCCACTTTTGCTTTGATAATGGGGTAAAGTAGAAACAAACAGGTCTTACTGAGCATAGAACTTTGGCTACACTTCTGTCTTCATCCTAACTTGGCTTCCTTTTAGTGTAACGTAACAGGTGGAAATGCTTTCCTTATAAGACACTATGGAAAACGTCAACTCCCTTTGACTACCCCAGTTGCAGATTGTGTCATCCTTCAGAGGTGACTATCTATTGCCCTGGCAGCCATCCCTCTGGACAGATTTCTGCACATTTTATATAATATTGTTCGGTTTTTAGAGGCTGATTTTTGATATTATCCAAGCCAGCCGTGAACTGCTGGACTCAAGTAATCCTCTGCCTCCGCCTCAGAAGCACTAGAATTATAGGCCACTGCCTCTGCGTCTATCTACATTTATCTATATTAGCTACAGAGCATCAGGAGCATAGGGGAGGGGCGTTCACACTCCCCAAATGGTTTCATATTGTTTTTCTTTTAGCAATGTATCTTGAGCCCAGGTGTGCTGGGATCATGCCTATAATCTCAGCATTTGAGATGGATCTCAAGTTTGAGGTTTCCAAAGGAACCCTCTTCAAGAGTTGTTGAGTGCAGTGTAGGAAGTGCAGCAGCTCATTTCTCACAGTTGCTGCACAGGTCTGCAGGGTTGGATGGACTGCCTTCATCTAGTTTGCCCCATTGTAGACTGTTTTACTTCTCCTCTTCTCTGTTGGTGTGACAGTGGAGCATGCTTGGACATGTAGCTGAGGATCTCTCTGAGGTAAACACTAAGAGCTGTTTCATGATAGGTATGTTCAGTACTATTCCAGCTACTTAACCAGTTTGTCCTCTGAAGGGCTTGTTCCACTTTATACCCTTTCAACTGTGAAGGGAAGAACACTGGTGGTTTCAGAATATAAAAGGCAAAGCAGATACTGGCCATTTGTGTTTTCTTCTCATGATCTACATGTATCTGATTGGGCTGTTTATAAAGGATGTAATTTAAATTATTATGTGTAACATTTTTGTAAATAGTGTGGAAAGGCACAAATTAAAGCACATGTATTTCAAGGGTGCAATTCTATGAAGCTTCAAAGTTATTCCATTCCTAAGTGTAACCAGCACCAAATCAAGAAACTGCATTTCGGGTGCTCCCACAGAATTGCTTATCTATTTTGGAATTTTGAGTAAAAAGACTCATAATATGACATATACTTTCTTCTTTCTGCATGTTGACTGGTTACATATTACATTTTAAGTAAAAGATTACATCAGGAGTTAGAGAACTGGATATTTGTATGTATTACATATTTACATAAAATATGTAAGTCTCGTGTAGACACATAGAGTTTCTTCTCTGTCCAAACACCCAAGGTGGATAATGAAATTAGCCCTTTGATTTGATACCACCCTTGCTGCGCTTGCCCAGTTCTAGGAACTGCCCTAGTGGACTTCCCGAACAGAGTTATAGCAGGCTTGTTGACTGAGTTGGCTGAGTACTGAAAGTTCTTCCAGCTTTAGTCTAGTAGATGGAACCAAAGATTGACCCAGTTCTGCTCCTTCATGACTATGGGTAAATGTGGTTTGGTTTCTTGTAAGACCTTTCTGACTACTGTGCCTGTTTACCTGTATGTGTTGTATCTGAGAAAATCATTTTCTCTTGCTGCTGCAGGAAGGAAGAATTGACATTGTTTTTCTCTCCCCTATTACAGTGTCTGTCTTTTTCCCAAACGGTTGAATGGTCCACACCAAACTCTGTGTTACCTTTTCAGCTTCTGAGTACTCAATTGATAGAGAAAATATTTTAAGTTTAGACTTAAAAGAAGCCTTTGTCCTGATGCTTTGTGTATTATTTGTCTTCAGAATATTTTGAATGGAATTTTAAAGTAAAGTTGTTTTTTGATACCACGTTTTAATAGAGACTCAATTGTATGACTAGGAAGTAAGATGAATAACATTGATAATGGTGACATTAGATGTTAATTTATTTTAAATTAGTAGTCTGTCTCCTGAAAGAATTTAAAGTTGGTTATAATAAAAGACATGTGTGACAATGCCATTGAGAATAAAAATGAAATGCAAGAGAAGAAAGAGGTAATAACCATAAGCTTTGTTTCTCGAAAGGATCCATTTAGCTCCTATCTTTCTGTCCCTTTACATCAGAAAGGAAAACAAGTACAGCTCTCCTTGGGGGATAAAGAGTCATTCCATTTTACTGGGCAAGGCAGTTGTATTTATATTACCAGGTTCTGAAAAAACATCATATGGGCCCTTGTTTTGTGCACAGAGAAGCTTATGTAAACTCTTCAATAGCAGTCACAAGAAACGCAGATGTGCCTACAAGAACAGTGTTGCGCAAATTAGTATGCATGCATGGATTTAAAAGAAACTATTATTTTGTATGCTGAAGTGCTGAAGAATTTCACTATGTTAGAAAACAGTGATTTAGTGATGACTGTGTCTGGAGTGACACTTGAACAGCCAGTTTTTACCTGTTCATGCAAGGTAATCTCTGTAAGTGAGCTATGATGGTTCACTGTTTTAATTTTTCACTGCTATTTGATGATTTTTCCAAAAAAGACCTATCCTATAAGCATATATATGCAGTCAAAAAGGTTTGTGCTCACATTTTTCTTTTATATATTTGATTTTATCATGTGAGTCAGTAACATGATGCTTACTAGTTTAGTTAAGAGAAATTATAAACTTCTTTGATATCTTTGTCTCAGCTAACTCTTAAGGATTGTCTTTTTTGTAAGGTAATTAGGGATTGGAACAAATAATCCTAACTATGGATTGATTAACATGTTTTTGATATTATTATAATAAAATATTTACGTTGTAAAATGCATGTTTATTCTTTAAAACTTAGACTAATGCAAAAAGTAAATGAATTAAGGAGTGAAAGTTCTCTCCATGTTTCATTCAAGAGTGGGGCAGACCTATAATCATATTGTTGCTAATGTAATGTATATGAAATATGTGAAGAATGGGTATTGATAGTCTAAAAAGTATTGGTGAACATACATATTTGTCACAGTCCTTAAGAAATAGAATGTTGCCAGTATCTTTGAAGCCTTCTGTGTGCTTCACCACAGCTGTTATCCATTTATGTGAGTCATTGCCATTTTTTTCTTTAAAAATTTATTGCCTACCTACGTATTTTCCTCTCTGTCTACTTACCTACCTACCTGGTTTTGTTTGTTTGTTTGTTTGTTTTTTTTCAAGACAGGGTCCCTCCTGTGTGTAGCTCTGGCTGTCCTGGAACTCGCTCTGTAGACCAGGCTGGCCTTGAACTCATGGAGATCCGCCTGCCTCTACCTCTTAAGTGCTGGGATTAAAGGTGTATGCCACCACCCATTGGCCCTAGGTGTTCTTGTTTGTTTTGTTTTAACTGAGAGGTAAGCATACTCTGCTACTGCCATCATTAGCTGAAGACTCTTGAGATTCTCAAAGGTGCTTGGGGCAGCTGGGAGTGATCATAAAACTTCAGTTTCTAGAGAGTTGGTCAGATCTTCTTCTTAGGGAAGCAGTGGGTAAGCATGTGATGAGTTCTGGTAAACAGACTCAGCTGTTTACCCTTCAGGTGTTGGCTGTCCAATGGGAATTTATGTTCCTTCTGCTTCTTAGTTCGCACCTCACAGGAGTATGTCAAAACAGACGCCTGAGACAGATAAAATGACTTTCACCTGTTGATCTAGAAACCAGGTATGGAAAGGACAGCAGTGCTTACTTATATTATCATGTGGTCATGAAGCCAAGTTCAAACTGGAATTTGTGCCAGATTCACTTGGGCATTCCATTCGAGGCTCAAAGCTGTTTTGTTTAGCACAGTGGAGCAGCATCCTTCATAGTCTCCTAAGTTTGTGTCTCTTGTCTCGGTCACCGTCTATTGCAATAAGAAACTTCTCTGATGTGAGTTGAGTATACACTGATCTATAGAGCTAAAGATAAGGATTTACAGGAGTTTCTTTCTTTCCTGACACATTTATTTTTAATCAAAATTAACAAATAGATTAATTTTGGGCTATGAGTGTAGTTCAGTGGTAGAGTGCTTGTGTAGCATGTGAGAGGCCCTAGATTTGATCCTCAGCACCTTGAAAAAAGTAAGAAAGATAACTTGTTTATCACAAAGGATATAAGTAATAAGAATGGAAAGAATTACTGCATATACCCTAAAGAAACAAAAATATATAAAAATCAACTGTCATTAGAAAATGGTAATCATATAGTTTACAACCCGATTTTTGCTAACTCTATATTGTTCTGCTGGGTGCCATAGAATCTGCTTTGTTTCTTCCTCAAAAGCCAGACCTATGAGGCAGCTCGGGTCTCTTCGTTCTTGTTGGGTTGGTCAAGAGAAGCCCTAGAAGGAGCTAAAAGGGTAGGAGATTGACATGAGGATTTGTCTGCATAGCTAGTCACCCACTTTATGCTTGGGTTTATTATGTCACCTAGAAATATTTGTTCCAGCCTACACAATTTTACACACACACACACACACACACACACACACACACACACACACATACACACACACACACTTGAGGTTTTGTTTGGATTGGATGGTAATATAAAGTGTTTATTTTTGGACACATGGCACTGTCAGGAGAAATAGCAAAGTCCTTTTATGTAAATCCTTAAATTTACGAATCCACTATAGCATAATACATACCCAGAAGAGAATGGAAGTAGCTAGAATAAAGGCTCTTTGAGAGGAAATTAGCCAGTTGGCTGGAGTCATTGTTACTAAAATGACTTCTGTTTAAATTTTTTAAAGTTAGTAAACAGAGTAATTGGTTTCATTATGTCTTCATAACATTATTTGCTTTTATAGACTTGTAGTATTTAAAATTCAACTTTGCATATGAGCAAGATTATAGATTTCTTCCATGTCATAGATGCTTGGGTGGTATATAAAATTCAAAGTCTATGGACTTTGTTTTTGCAGTGCTTGGGATTAGATCCAGTACCTTGCAAATGTTCCTACACTGAGCAGGGTCCATCCAAGTTACTCGGGATGGTACATTCACCGTAGCCACCCAGGCCTTGAACTTGGAATTTCCCTGATTCTGTTAGTGGTAGTTGGGATTACACATCTGCACCAGCAAGCAAGACAAATCATTAGATGTTAAAGAGATAAATACCACGAGCCCTGTATAAAGTGTCTGATGATAAAATGAACCCTATATATTCAAACTAGCAGGGGTCTTAGAGAGGATCTGCCTAAGCCTCCTCATGTGACAGGTGACGTGTCCTGATAAAGAGGTATGCTCATGATTATTTGTTTGCCAAATGGTGTGGTTTGTGTCTTTGATAGCAGACTTTCTGAGTCCTGAGATTTTTGCTATAAGTCATTTGAGTTATCTATTGCAAAGTTCAGAGAAGGCTTTTAACAAAGTGAGGCTGTCCATGTTTGTGTTACTGTTACACCTATCTTAAAGTAGGAGTCATAAGCCTTACATTTTCCCCACTCCTTGTGCCAAGATGAAGTGCTGTTTTTTCCCATCCTGAGTTGGGTGTAGCTTTCTCCCTAGGGCCAGTGCTCTTAGCATTTCTTGCATACCAACACTGTGAACCTTGTTGCTTTTTTAAACTTCAGCAATTTCTAAGTCTATGCACCTTGCTGTTTCAAATTTCTACAAACCTTTATGTTGTTTTTCTGCCTGAATTTTCTCTCTTCTTCCTCTACTACTTCCTCCAGGCAGATGTCTTCTTGAATACCTTAGTGAAGTACCCATTATCCCTTTCCCCAACTGCCTGAATGTTTCACAATACCTCTGTATTGTGAATGTTTCACAATACCACTGTATCACAGTGAAGCACTCCTGTGAACTAAAGGATATTAAGCTAAGAAAGACTTAATGAGCCTTTCTCATTAATCCCTGTGAACTTCTAAAATTCAGAGTACTTTTTATAAAGTATTATAATTTTAGTTTATAATTATGTCCTTATAGTGTAATTCTATAAAGCATGTGTGTTTAATTACAAGAATAAAATGGTCTTGAAAAAGATGTATACTATAGCAGATTGAGTATAGATACCAACACCAGAATCCCTAAAGCCAGTTCCCAGCTTTGCTGTTTACTAGCTGTTTAACCTCGAGCAAATTAGCATTTTTGCGCCACAGAATTCTGATGCCTGGAATAGGGGTAATAAAATAACCAGGACATGAGATTATTGTGACTGTTAAAGTCTGTTCAAATCAAATACATGAAACAGTATCCAGCGTATTATAAAAGCTTAGGAAAAATAGTTTAGATCATTATTATTGAAATAATTTGAAATACAGAATTTCACAAGAACATAGCTTTTTTAAAATTTTTATTTGTGAACTAGAGTATCACTATGTAGCTTAGACTGGCTTCAAATTCACTCTGTAGCTTTAAACTCATGATCTTTGCCTCCCAAGTGCTAGATTATAGGCAGGATCACAATTTAAAATGTCCAGGACTTGCTGAGCATGCTGTTTGGTGGCAGAGCTGTACTAGGTATGCATGAACCCTGGGTTCAGTGCCGAGCTCCACAGCAGGAAAGGAGGGAAACTAGTGGATGTGTTTTCCACCATTGTACACTGTGCAGTCAAGAAACAGAGCAGTTTGCTCTTCTCCCAAGCTTCCCTGTGCCATCCTTCAGTCCTCAGATCATCTCTTGTCCCCAACCTTTGCCAACCACTACTTGTTTCCCCTCCTGTGGGTTAGCCTTGCTCAGAATGTCCCCTAGAAGAAATGTCTTTTGCACCTGGCATCTTTGATTCAGCACAGTCCATTTGAGAGTAACTCAGGATGCCTATATTAGGCATATATCTTTATTGAGTACTAATTCAGTATCTGCTCACCCACAGTGACAGGTTAGTTTTAGTTTGTGCAGTTATGAGGAATGTTGCTATAAAGGATTATGCAGAACCTTTTGTGTGAAGATAGTGTTTTATTTGTGCTGTACAGTCAGTGGATTTACTAGTATATATGGTGAGTATAAATGTAGCCTTTTGTAAAACTGCCAAGCTGTTTCCCAGAGCTCTGTACAACTTTGTGTTTCCACCAGCAGTGTGTGTTAGTTCAGATGGCTGCATGTCTGTGTCAGCCCTTGACACTGTCTTTTTTTTTAATATTTGTCTATTCCAAATAAGTATGTAGCTGTTCTTAGCCTAATTGACCCCCAAATTAGAGTACAGAAAAAGGCTCTGAAATGCAGTCAGAGAGGGGCACACAGGGAGAAATGAAATCACCAGATCGAGGAGGGTAGGGCTTGTGCTTTGCATGCAAGAGACCCTGAGTTCCATTCCTAGATGTGTGATACCTTTAGTGATATATTATTTATGATTTATTAGAGCTTGACTGAGGATTCAGAAAAGCAAAATCAGCCACCAGCCTTAGAAACCAGTCACACACACCTTTAATTCCAACAGCCAGAATCTAGGAGGTGGTGGTACAGACCTTTAATCATAGGACTAGGGATAAAGAGATAGATGGATCTCTGTGAGTCCAAGGCCACCCAGATCTACACAAGAGTGAATCAGTCTAAAGGAGAGTTATAGCTCACACCTTTAATTCCAACATTAGGGAAGTATATGAGACAGAAGCAAGGCCTCAGAGAGGCATTCATTCCCCAGCCACACTGAAGCAGGGAGGATTTGTTCTCTAGCCACACTGAGGAGAGGCAGCAGTTTGAGATTTGTTTAAGAGCTCGTGTATGGATCAGCCCTTTCAGCCTGAGCTAGAGGTGAGAGTTAGTGGCCGACTGCATTGCTTTTCTGATCATCAGCTTGAAGTTTGAACCCCAGTATCAGTCTCTGGGTCATTTATTTATTCATGTTACAGAGACCTTTGGTGATGATTATTCCAGTAGCTGGCACACAGTAAGGATTTCTTTATATGCTTATTGTTTCATAAAAATGAATGAATGTTCAAGACATTTTAGATTAGGTCGAATCTATAAAATCCCATTGCAGTCATGTGATAGATTCCTTTATATAAGTTTGTCTTTGTTAAAGTAAGTGGTTAAAGGTTGATGTTGGTCTAATTCTCAGCTGCATGGCAGGGGGGAGGTGGCATGAGGCAGTGGAAGGTGCACTGGGCAGGATTACGTGCTTTGTGTTGAATTAGGAAAGCCCTTTTAGCCTCCATGGGGCTCAGATTCATTGCTATACAATGGAAAGATTTCATCTGACAATAGCTAGGCCATTTAATGATATATTTTTCCTTATAATCACATCAACTCAAAAATTGATGGGGAAGAAGCCTATAGGAGTTTTTGATGAGGAGACTGCCTGAGGGCATAACAGTGTAAAATGTAGCTCTGCCAAGGAGGTCAGGAACAAGTATCTAGAGTTAGCTGCTGTCTGGCTGGCTGGCTGAAGGCTGTCTGTCTGTCTGGTGGCTGGCTGAAGTAACACAGGTAGGAATAAGTAGATAGAGGTTTTCAGATAAGAGAGGAGCCTTGGAGGTGGTGACGGTGGATGTGCGTATAAGAAACAGGTCTAAGATAGTGAATTAAATAAAGCCTGTGTTGAAGATTGGGGAGAAGTCCGCTGCTTGATACCTTTAATGTAACGAGGCTTAGATGCAGTGATGTGGAGGTTTGTGGGAGCATGTGTCTAGCTCTGTGTGGCCTGGAGTTTGTCCCATTGCTTCCTAGTCATCTTTCCCCCCATGAGTCCTTCGTCCCTTTCCCTAAATGTTCCCATGTAGAAGCTCTTGGTAAATATTTGTTCTCTTTCTGTTCTGTAGGATTTTGTGTATATACCATCAAATATTGGTAGAAATTTAAAAAATACACTTGGTGCCATGTTAAACTTCATTCTGTGTCAGTTTGTTCTGTTTAGGTTATAAGATCAGATGTTGGAATTTTCATTTTTAACTGTTTCCCATCATTTGTTTTAAAATATCCATGTTAGGTTTGGTTTCAAGTACCCTTAAGGTAATACTTTGGCAGGTGACTTACCCACCAAGCTCATAAAGAACCCATCTGAGACTTGGTGCCCAGAGATGTGACTCAGGGTCTGACGTGAAGAATGAACACTTCCAGATTCTTTTCTTTCAGTTTCAGTTACTCTGCTAGAGCACTGTTGCCTTTAGTAACTTAGGAAAGAGAAAGATACCCCTTTACATTAAATACCAATTGATTTTCAAAAAGACTTCTTACACACCACACAACATTTTTCTGGAGAACAGACATTTATGTACTCTTTTGAGAATATCTATCAGTTTCTAGTGTACTGGCGACTTGTTAGGCTTGTAGAGCAGGGAATTCAGTCTCCTCTAGCCTCATCGTTAAAAATTATTGTATGCATAATTTTGATGGAATTAGAGCAGCTAAATGCATAGTAATAAAATATATTCTTTGGTTTTGTTTTATCTTTCAGAATCATGGTGTCATGGAAGGGGCTTTATTTTATACTCTTCCTGTTTGCAGGAAGCTTTTTTGGAAGTATTTTTATGCTGGGTCCCATTATTCCTTTGATGTTTATCAACCTGTCGTGGTATCGCTGGATCAGCAGCCGTTTTGTAGCTTCGTGGCTCACGCTTCCTGTGGTAAGTTACATGTCAGAAGGGTCTGTGTACTTGTATTGGGTGGCCCATCTCTTATACTTTTTTAGCACCAGAGGTTTGGTATTCAGGGAAACAGAGGTCCTCAGTGTTCTATAGTAGGCATGTCTGACTTAGAAAAGAAGTGAGAAAATAGAAAAAATAGAAATACAAACATTCATGTCCTTAAAGCAAACCCTTATAAAGAACCTTACAGAAAACTGAGAGCTTCTTTCTGCATTCTTCATGAATTTTCTTTTATATTTTATATAATGGAAGGTATAATTTATATCTAGAAAAATCTATAAATCTTAAAGACTGAAGAATTTAAACCATTAAATTTTATTCTGCATTTCCATTTTGTGTTTTACAAAGCAGTGCCACATATTAAGATTCTATGGGGAAAGAATATCAAATTATATTGTATGAAAAAATTTTAAGTAAAAGTGTAACCCTCTCATGAATAGTAAACATGTTTTCAACGTCTGACAGAGATGTGATTGATTCACTTCTTCCTAGTAATTACAAAAATAAGGGACATTAAAAAAATCAAGAAAATGTGATTTCTCTCTGAAGATGAGGTTAATAGCAAAGTGTGTACACGGTGTTTAATAAAGTCTTAGAGACTGTTGTGCTCTAGAGTTGTTCCAAGCGCATCTCCTACTCATCTTGAGCTGATAACTGTCAGTTCCAGTCCAGGTTCCTTCTCTGGGCCTGGGAAGAGGTTGCTGTGCATCAGTGGGCACTGTGTACTTGTCTTTCCCTTGGATGGTGGACTGTTCGGCTCCTTCGTTCTCCTTAGCGACAGCTATTCCTCTTTTCTCCTCAGGTTGCTGAGTGTATGAGTCCGTTTTGGTAGAGACGATGAATTTAGTACCTGAAAAAGGAAAAAAGAAGGGAAATAGTCTTCCCTAATTGGTAAAGGATCCTTTCCACCTGTTTGAATGAGTCCCTTGTTTCCCCTTAGGCAGTAGGTGGAGTGCCTGCCCAGAGGATCAAAGTGTGCAGTGGCTGTGCATGCAGGTTGACTCAGTAGTTACTGGAATGGTGCTGGGGGTAGGGTAGACATTTGTACACATTGCCTGGCATCAGCTGCTCTCTGAAGGGGACTCTGTGACCTCCTCAGCCTTGAGTCTTTCATGGCTGTAAAACTAGTCAAGTGGACAATGCTGTCATGTTCTTTTACCAGTTTGAGCTATAACCTGGTCACCTTGAGGACAGCCATCAGCTTCCATGTGCTGACCCTGGGGAACACTTTCCCAGACAAGGGAGGGAACACCTTTAGCTGCATTCCGTTTCAAGGAAGCTTTTATTTTGACAAGTTGGAACCCTTAGTGGGTAAAGTTCTTCTCTTCAGGGACATTTCCTGTTGTCCCAGCATTGAGCCACGTGGTTCTTCCTGGCTGTGAAGTTTATAACTTGTTTGAGCTCTTTTCCTCCTCAACAAACTACACATTTAAATCTCAATCTCCCTCCCTTCCTCCCTCCCTCCTCCCCCTCTTTTTGTTTTGTTTTTAGAAACCAGGTTTCTCTGTGTAGCCCTGGTTTTCCTGGAACTCTCTCTTTGGTACAGGCTGGCCTCAAAACTCACAGAGATCCTCCTGCCTCTGCCTCCTCAGTGCTGGAATTAAAGGTGTGTGCCTCTACTGCCAGGCTCTTTTTCTCTTTTTAATTATAAACCTGGGTAAATATAATAAGAAGTAGCTATGCCACAGAGTAAATGCTTTCTTGTCTTAAAATTCCTTCTGCCAAACAAATTAGTCCAATATCTTTAAATTCAACTTCACTAAAGTTCTCAGGACACAGGCAGAGTGAACCAGATTCTTGGATATAGTGATAAGTAGGACAGGTAAGGATATCCACCTTGTGGAGGTGACAGCCCATTAACCTAAAGTATCCTCAATTGTAAGTTTATATACCCTGTCTTCTCTACTTTTCATCTGAATGAAAAACTTCTTTTCATTTTTATGGAATATGCTGTTATTCTGTTATATCACAAAAACAGAGATCTATTTACCTCTGCCTCACAGGTACTGGTATTAAAGGCATGTGCTACCATCCCAGGCCACAAAGCTTTTAATTTTTAAATAGAAAAAACATTGAAAAGTTAGTAAACACAGGCACACATATTAGTGGATAGTATGTGTGTATTGATGTGTGTGTGTTAGTGTGTGAGGAGGCATGCTTGCACAAAGGGGTCAGAAGAGCATGTCCTGTATTTTGCTCCATCACTGTTCGTTCACTTATTCCTTTGATGTGGGGTTTTGTCTCTGAACCTGTGGCTCATGTTTTCTCAGATGAGAAGCCAGCAAACCCCAGCAACCCTCTTGTCCCCATGGTCCTTGGAGTAACTGTGATTGTCAAGCAGGTCAAGAAACAGCCTTGCCAGCTCTAGTGGAAGCTGATGCCCAGCCATACAAGTTAAATGTCTTCTGTTTTAGAAGAAGTAGCCATGAATACAACCTTTTAAATAGTTGTTTATTAACTGTGTTTATCTACCTCTATATCAATATCCTGCCCTTGTAGAAAGCCTTACATGTGGATATTTACATACATGATTTGTTTTGCTTCCCTTTCGCTGTTATGTTTGTGCTTCATGCTCTCATAGATGCTCATAGCTCCTTTGCTGTAAATGTTGAATGATTTAAAGATGTTTGAGATGTTTGATTTTCTTAGCTTTTATATCCCTATCAGCCCATTCTCAATTAGTTATGAAATAAAATAGTAATGCACTCTGTAGTCTTGGTTTTTTGGGAGACTGTGGTAGAGGGAGATTGAATGCAGATTCTGGACAATATAAAGAATGAAAAGGAAAAGGAAGGGGGAGGCACTAGCTCCCTTCTTAAGCACTCTAGATTGGAATACACACTTTCCTTCAGAATATTTAGTCTTAATGATATCATCAGGCCTCAGAAATGTTGGTTTAACAAACTCAGCAAGCATTTGAGCATTTGTATGTGCCAGACATTGGCTGTAGGTGGTAGGCTGAAATATTTTAGTAGACGTAGTTATTTTAGTCTGTATGTATCTTTTTGAATAACAAAAGATCATCTTACAGAAAAATGGAGTTTAGTTTCTTCAGTCCTACATTCAGTTATATTTTTGATTATTCTTTCTAGAAAAACTATGTGACAATCTAATCTGTATATCCTTAAAAGTACCCAGTAGAATCTTGTTTTGTGCATTTCTTTTAACTTAACAATATTTAATTGAAGATTTGAAAATGTAGTTCATATTTTTCTATTATGAAACTTCCAGAAATTAAAATTAGTGGAAGAAGTATATATAGTACTTCATTGTCTTATACTTGATCACCCCCTCCCCGTTTATTACAGAAGCAAGAATATGGGAAACTATGTTTTATTTGTTAGAAATCATAGGATATAACATGATTAAATTTACCTATGGAAAACTGCAATAACTTTTAAAAAATAATTAAATCATTATTTAGTTTGGACTCAGGTTTGCTTTTTCAAAGACATTTGGTTATTTAGGTTTTAAGTGTCATTTTTTTTTCATATTATAAAAGCAATATAGCATAGTCATAACAAGGTTAGCAGGAAGGAAAAAGATCCATAACTCTTACATAATTTTTCATTTCTTTTGAATAAGTTCATAAACATGGTTAAGAATAATCTCATATTTGGCTTCTTAACCTGAAAATCCTAAGTTGCTTTATATCTGCCTTTTTTATTTTTTTGATAGGCATTGTTGGAGACCATGTTTGGTGTAAAAGTGGTTTTAACAGGTGATGCATTTGTACCTGGAGAAAGGAGTGTCATCATCATGAACCATCGGACTAGGGTAGACTGGATGTTCCTGTGGAATTGTCTAATGAGATATAGCTACCTCAGATTGGAGAAAATTTGCCTGAAATCCAGTCTCAAAAGTGTTCCTGGGTTTGGTATGTTGTCATATGCTATTTTATGTGCTTAACTCATTCTGTATATAATGTGCCCAAAATGAGGTAATTCATTGAACTGTATGCTGTGCTCAGCTTTTCTCATGAATCTAAAAACATTTCCGGTTTCTTTTTATCTTAATGGTTTTGTTATGGTGATGTTTATCTTAATCTCTGTTTTAAAAATATCTTAACTCTAGAAGAGAAAATAAACTGTTATCAAGGAAATAGATCATTTCTTAGGACTACCACATTGAAGGATATGATTCTAATAAATTGGAAACTTTCTTCACAAATTAAAATGACAAAAAAATGCATTCTCTGGCAGCCACGAGTCCAAAATTAGCCAGTCTCCTCAGCGTACCTGCTTCAAGACAAGTCCCAGGGCTGGGCGGTGGTGGTGCACACCTTTAATCCCAGTGCTCAGGAGGCAGAGGCAGGTGGATTTCTGTGAGTTCAAGGCCAGCCTGGTCTACAGGTTGAGTTCCAGGACAGACTCCAAAACTACACAGAGAAACCCTGTCTGGAAAAACCAAGGCAGGGATGGGGTTGGTGGGGAGACAAGTCCCAAGGAGGTTCTCCCTCAACGGCAGGCTTGATCTCGTGTTCCTCTTTGTTCTTCACACTCCTTATAACCATGAACTATGTTTCTTAGTTGTTTGCTTGAGTCTGATCTTTTTGTTTGATTTTCTTGGTTTGTTTTTTGAGATAGCCTCAGGCTGGCCTTAAACTCAAGCCCTCTCACCTTAGCATCATAGGTCCTAGGGTTACAGTGCTCCACCATCCTGGTTGAGGCTTTTAACAATGGACTTCTTTCTTTCTTTATTTTTCTTTTTTTTTTTCCCTGGAGACAGGGTTCCTCTGTGGCTTTGAAAACTGTCCTGGAACTAGCTCTTGTAGACCAGGCTGGTCTCAAACTCACAGAGATCTGTCTGCCTCTGACTCCCTGGTGTTGGGATTAAAGGCATTTGCCACCACTGCCCAGCTGGACTTATTTCTTGAAGGCAAAACCTCACACATTCTACCTCTTTCTCTTTTTGAAAATACTTTATTAGCATATCATTATGACATTTTTATACATGCACATTGTTTTTTGATCATGTTTACCCCGTTTTCTTATTCTTTTCTCACTCCCATTCTCATCCTTTCTATTTTCTGAGTTTGCCACCTAGTACTTTCATGTCTTTTTCTATTTTGATGTGACTAGATATAAAACTTGTTTATAGGAACATAGGTGAGAATTTGCTCACAGGAGTGTAGATAACTTTCCAGTGCTTGTACTACTGGAAAATGCCTGTTCCAGTAGTACAATTATTAGTGCATATAAATCCTCATGAGTGGTTGAGGTCCCATGAGGCTCCCCCTTTCCATCACAGGACTCAGTCTTATGCAGGTAATCATAGCTACTGTCAGGACAATAGTCATCCTGTTCCAGAAGGCAGTGGTCCACACTGCTCAGTTCCTTCTTGTTGCTCCTATATTGTTTCTGCTCCTTCCATGGTATTTCCAGAGCCTTGGAGGGATAACATAGATGTATCATTTATGACTGGAAATTCAAGAGTCATTAAAATTATGAGTTCCTGCAATTATTATAGCTCCCTGAGTAGAGCCAAGAGCTGCATAAATCTAGTTATTAGAAGAGAGTTTGAAGGCACACCATATCCATTTAGTAAAACAACAACAGTAGCTTTCTCACTAGAGCCTATGACCTCCTAGCCATGGGCTTTTGATTAGTTTACAGTATCGGACGGGAATTCCTTCTTTGAATTAGGCATCAGATCAAATCAGAGAAGCAGTTTGCTATCTGTATAAAAGATTTGCTGCTATTGCACTAATTGGCACATCATGCCTGGCCAGTAGATGATGATGTGTGAGCACATGCGAATGGCACAGAAACTGTGTAAGACTATTGATGACAATTCTCCCCTAGCAGTCTGTGGCACTCTGCAGCAGTATGAAGGCTAACTAGCCAGGAGGTTGCATTAGCCTATTTCCAGATTGATTTCTCTGTGTCCTGTGATCATTGTATGTGACATTTTTAGCAGTAGGGTCTTGCCATCTGGTTCTGGAGAAGAACCAATTGGGTGACATTTGACTATATTGTCTGGGAGCTTTAGGGACCTCATTGAATGACTGAAAATCTCATAGGGAGATAATTCCTTGCACTGGGATTTTTGTTTAATAATGTGAGGCTTCTGGGAGCTGATTTATCTACCCACACAGGCTATTTTCATTTCAAACACTTAAAAGAAAAGGTTTTGATTAGCTTATTGAGTACCAAAATTTCTTCTTTTCCATACATCATTAGTATTGGTTGAATCTTCCTTCCCACCTCCTCTTCCCGCCTCCCACCTACATAAATCTTTCTACCTCCTGCTCTTTCTATCCTTGCTTTCATATCACATATGTTCTGCTACTCAACTACCTCTCTTTAAAGAATCTTTAGTTTCATGGATTCCACACATGCTTACTTCTTCATAAATGCACATATACATAAAATAAAAGCCAGGTTTGCATATGAGAACATGTGGTGCTTATGTCTTTGACCCTGAGTTACTTCATTTAATACAGCTCCATCCATTTTTATGCTATTTCATAATTTTATTTTTCTTTATGGCTGAATAGAATTCTATTGTGTATATGACCACAGTTTCTCCACCCATTCATCAGTTGATGGATATCTGTGCTCGTTCCATCTCCTTGCTCTTGTGAAAAAAACAGCAGTAAACATGGATGCCCAAGGCTCTCTGGGATATGGAGCCCTGTAGATAAGTGCCTAAGTCTCTGGAAGCCCTGTTTTTAGGTTTTTTAGAAACCTACACACACACACACACACACACACACACAGTGCTACCCCAGATTAGATCCCCACAAATGATGACTGATCCTCTCCCTTTCTCTCCATCCTCACCAGCATCTTGTCTTCTTGATAACAACCCTTCTAGCTGGAGTGAGGTGAACTCTCAAAGAAGTTTTAATATTCATTGATTTGATGGTAAAGATATTGAACACATTTTCAAACATTGTTAGCCATTTGTATTGCTGCTTTTAAGAACTTTGTGTTCAACTTCTTATCTTACTTAAAAAAAATTGAGTTATCTATTTCCTTGTTTTGATACTAAGGCCCTTTGTGTGTTTTGTACATTCTCCCCATAAGATGAAGACCTACAAGAGCACTCTCATCAGACTATCTGCAATTGAAATGCTCAAAAAGTCTCCAAATTCCTAAATACTAACATGATACTACAATTAAAACATTCTACCTCTGACCTCATATGGTTCTTGGCTATCAAAATGCACAAAATTATAAAAAACAAACTGTTGTTTAAAATTACTTCAGGCTCTGAGTGTAAGATTTATATGAAAGTCAAGTGAATTTTGAATTTAGACTTGGATTGCATTATGTGTATGAAAATACTTTTTAAAAATAAAATAAACCACTTGTGGTGCCAAGCAATTAGGACAAAGCACACTCAGCTAATACTTGGAGTACTTCCAGGAAAAAAAAAAAGTGTGACTTTAAACATTTCAAGGGTAATACTTAAAAGATAACTGAAGACATAATAGAAGAGCTTGGAGGGACTGAATAGCTAGCTTCCAGCATCCACCGTAGACCTGCTCCCCAGAAGACATGGTGAAATTTCTGAACTAGTCACCACTTGAAGTCCCTGGAAATAGTCCCAAGAATCCCCGGCAAATGCAGAAACATTTCTTGCCCTGAGGTTTTCCTTCCCATTTCCTACCCCTCAAAGACACCACTCCACACCAGGATAGCCAAGAGCACAAGGTTCCACACATTCTCACACCTCATATTCTGGGTTCCTTTGGAACTTGCGTTACAGTGTCCACCATGCCCAGCTGACAACTTTGAATTTATAACTTAAATGTAGACTAGCCAAGCCCATTAAAACAGTATATTGGGCATTGAAAGACTTTGCTTCCTGTGGTGGGGAGAGGGAAGGAATACTACAAGACAAGAAAGAGTGGTGAGATACACACATACACACACACAGAGGAGGGCATGACAGCTAGGAAGTGACATCCTGGGCTCCGAGCCAGCCTTGGGGCCAGACTTATTTTATGTGGGAGATTTAAGCCTAGCTTGTTTAGGTCTAGACTGGTAGCTGGCTCTCCTGTTGCTGACAGCCATAAACATTGTGGATAATGTGCATCCCACTATCTGTCCACGCTGTGAAATGCTCATTGGTGGGTTAACTGCTTGTCGTGAGTTAAGAATTTTATAAAAGCTGTGTGGAAGTTGACAAATTTCCTTGGTCCAGAGAAATGGCTTATCCAGTCAAGCCCACACAAAACTTACTACAATCCATTCCATAACTTGGATATCCAGTTGTGAGCTGCAGCTGATGCCTCAGTCAGGTATACATCACTGCAGGCGAGGCATGTGAAAACAACAGCATAGTTTGCATCCTTAGGTTTGAAAATCAAAGAATTCCTTTTCCCGAATTTGTAATTATATTCTAAAATTATAAGGTATGCTTTTGTAGTAGTCATTTTAGGAAAGAGTAGTAAAGGAATTTTTTGGGTGAACTTTTTATCTGCTTTATATGTACTGGTGATGCATAAGCAATGCAATGACCAACTTTGCAATCATAGTAAAAAGACACAAAAATGAACTCAGTGTACCTGACAGTTGTTTGTTAGCCTGAATTTCAACAGATAATTTGGCCAATGTGTTTAATTATCCTTTCTCTTGTGACTAAGTATGTATAAACTGTGATTGCAATTAGTGCTGGAATGGATTAGCTGTTAAATTTATTATAAGCATTTGTCATTTTTCTTTAAAGTTTGGCACTGCCATCTTCTTTATTTCTTTTAGTAAATTCTATAGAAAATATTTTCCTTCTGATATATTTCAGCCTGGTGGTGGTGGCACATGCCTTAAACCTATTATTGGGAGGTAGAGGCAGATGGATATCTGAGCTCAAGGCCAGCCTGTTCTACATAGCAAGTTCCAGGACAGCCAAGGCTACACAGAGAAATCTTGTCTCAAAACAAAACGAAAAATAAAATAAAACCCCCACAAAACATAGGGCTGGAGAAATGGCTCAGTGGTTAACAGCACTGAGTGCTCTTTCCAGGGGACCCAGGTTCAATTCCCAGCACCCACATGGCAGCTCACCTCAGTCTGTAACTCCAGTTCTAAGGGATCTGACACCTTCACACAGACAAAACATGAGTGCGCATAAAATAAAATTAAGTAAATTTTTAAAAAAAAATCGGTAAAATACGTTGTTTGATAACTATTGAAACCGATTAATATAGTTTATATGACTTCTAAGTAAAATATTTAGGTTTGATATTAGATGGAAAATGGTCATTGCTTATATATTTTTAATAAAGTAGAATTTTACATAAACAAATAGCTGTTCTGAAATAACTTACTTATATATAGTAATTTTAGATTTATTGGAAATAGAAAGATAGTAAAGGGTGTCCCCATTTACCCAGGTATTAGTTTTTTTCAGAGCTGTAGTTCATTCAAATGTAAGGTTAGGTTGTCACTACATAAGTCATTAAACAGTCAATAAGTTTGGTTTTACTAGTCTGTCTCTTGATTTCGGTTTTCTGTCCTAGGGTCCCTTTGAGGAACCACCTTTCTTTTGTTCACTTCATTTTTGGTTCACTTTGCCTTCCTTGTAAAGTACTATGAAAATTCCTTGTTACTTTGCTTCCTGGTATGATTTTCTTTATCTTCTATGTTCTTCTTTAATTCAATGGACTTCCACATTTCACCTTATTTTCCTGTCAATTATCATTATTTATATTTCTCATTCAAAGACTTTTATTCAAATTCTTGCATCATAATATTTGATTCACTTTATAGTGTTAGCTTTTTTTTCTGCTTCTGTTCTATACATAACTACAACAAATGTAAGACCAAAACTAATTTAAAATATCTCAATCTAAAAAAAAAAAATAGCTAAAAAACATTCTCCCAACTAAGAAAGCTGAGATATCCCTTTTTGCAAGATACGAATTTTGTATGGATAAGCCCCTGAATATTCCATCAGAAAACAGAGCTGATGAACACTCTTGACAGTGACAGGAAATGATATCAACATATAAAAGTCAGTAGTTTTCTTACATACTAATGAAAATCATACTAAACATAAATCCAATTCACAATAAAAAAATTGAGAAATCTTAGACTAAATGTTGATATCCTGGCATTATGCTGAGCCCACCCATTGACAACTGGCAGGGTACGCACACCAGCATTCAGACAGATACTTAAGACCGCTCAAAGGGCCCTGCCTTGCATGGCTACTTTATGCATTACGTGGCTAGGTAAGGACTCTGTAAGCTCCACTTCATGTCATTATGCACTTGCTTTACATGGTGCCTCTGGGTAGATCGTCTTCATTTTGAGTTGTTCCTGTTTCTACATTAGATGGTGGTCAAGCATCTGGAGAGTACACACCACAGAGGTGAAGTGCCAGTCTCCTATCAGAGAGGTTCCTGATGGCAAGTGCTCTGTCATTGGTGATATGTGTCTTAATCACTTGAGTGATGTGCTGTGGTGTGAGCCAGATTTTTCTACTGCCATGGTTCTATATTCATTATACTGTATTCTGTATATTCACCAGTAACTATATTAAATTCATCAGTAATCCATGCTCATCAGATGTGTTTTATTATTTGGTGTATTGTCTAGTGCCATCATTTTACTATTGAAAACACTTTAGTTTTGGATGTTGGAAATTCTTACAGGCTGATGTGTCTATCTTTTTTGTTTCTTTTACCTGCTTATGTTCTGGGACACCCCCACCCTCCTTCTCTGACAGGATCTCACTATGTCAGCTAGGCTGGCCTCAAACTCGAGAGAGATCCATTTGCCTCCTGAGTGCTACAATTAAAGCTGTGCACCACCCTGCCTGACTCTATTCCTTTTGGACATGCTGTCTGTAGGCACTGTTTTCTTGTCTTTCCCAGTATTTAGTAGATACACACATTCCTTGGCTTGTAGCCTGTTCTTCAAAGACAGTAGTGGCAAGTTGAGTCTCTACTCTTTTTTATTTTGATACTGAATCTTCCTCTCCCATCTCAATCTCTTCTCCTTTTAAGGTATTTTATTATGCTTTTGGCTCACTAAATTAATCTAGGCTAATTTTCCAGTGTTTAACTTCTCTGTGTAGCAACTTCTGCTGCCCATTATCTGTAATGTGGCATATGCAGCAGTTCAAGAGTTGGCACATGGCTATGTTGAGGGACTTGTCATGGTTCTGCCTCCCACATTGTAGTTGCTAGCATAATTTGGGTCTTACAGAGCAAGTGATATACTTAGCTTGAGAATTTGATAAAGATGTAGATAGATGCTAAATAAAGTATCTAGAAAATGATCAGTGGAAAATCTAAAGGATGAAAAACTACTGGCTTGTGTCAGAATAAATACCCTAAATTGTACCACAAATGAGAAGCCTCTTCTTGCCTACAAATGCCATCAGTGAATGTTTATTTCCTCAGTGTCAAACAAGGGTGCATAGAGTCTGCCAGGAGATGGGGTAGTTTATGGGGTAATCTCTACTCTTGTTGAATACAATGGAATGAGCCATGCATGCTTTTTTTTTTTTTTCATTTTTTGGTTTGTTTTCCTTTTCAATTTTGTGGTTTAAGTTTGGAATTTTGTTTTAAAATGTTTGCTTTAGGAGATCATTTACTTGCTTGCTTGTGTTTTATGCTTTGCCTTTTGTTTGAGTACAGGCATCTGTGAAGCCTAATAACTCAGTCATACTGCAACAGAATTCTTGAAGGAAAAGGTCATAAATTAATGGCCTGTCTCCACTCAAGATATTTTGAAAAGCCAGAGGCTTTGGGGAAATTGATCCTCTCAGAAGGCGGGAGGAGAACTTTGCTCCATTTTTTACATGAGTTCCAGGAAGGTGGCGCTTGCTCCCTGACTTTGTCTATATGACCCTCGTGTCTTAACTAAGGTTGGCATTCTGGCAACTGTGACTGCTTGTTAATTGGTTTCTGGATTTATTTGTATAGATACTCTTGAATACAAGCTCCCACTCAGTCAATACTGTTTCTCAATATCTTTGTGGTAGTGTGTTCAGCTACAGTCTGCATCTGCTCTTACTATTCATTCTCAATTAATTAGAGGCTTTTGGGTAGCATTTCTTGGTTTCAGCCATATCCTCTATTCAGGGAATAGAAGGGAACTATGGAAGGGAATAGTTGTCTAGCTACTTTGGTTTCTGGTGTCTTGTACATAGTGCTACGCAAGATACCATATTACATTAGCAGATATACAGACAGGGATGATGATGCCTAAGCTATCACCAAAGTGCAATTGTGAGAGTAATTGATGAGTAATGCAGTTTTTTATGATTCCTTAACTGTATGCCATCTGTGTGAAAGAAAAAAATATACTTATTAAGAAAGAATATGAATAAAAATATATTCAATTGAGCCAGGTGGTGGTGGTGTGCACCTTTAATCCCAGCACTTGGGAGACAGAAGCAGGTGAGTCTCTTGAGTTGGAGGCCCTATAGAGGGAGTTTCAGGGCAGCCAGGGCTACACAGAGAAGTGAAAAACAAAACAAAAAAAATACATTCAAATGAGCAGTTTCTTCTAGCAAACTCTACATCTTTTTTTTCAAATTATATATGTATATATATTTATATAAAAAGACCAATAATGGCAGTATGTTATGCATCAATAGCAGCAGGTTCCAGGTTCTGCACTCATTTGAACAAAATTGTAGAGACATCCAGCACACTCCATTAAAAAAAAATAAAAAAAAGTAAAAAACAAAATCCCAGAAAAGCAGCACAGTTCTGTTACTCTTGTGGTACCTGGCACCATTTTTTTTTTTTTTAAATTAGCTTCTCAATCATCATCTGGAAGGAAACCATTCTGAGCAACATCATTAAAAACAGCTCTGATAAAGCACGGTCACTACTATGTATCATAAAGCAGGTCCACATATGAGTGAGCACATATCATGTTTGTCTTTTTGTGATTGGATTACCTTACTCAGAATGGTTTCTTCCAGTTCCATCCATTTTCCTGCAAATTTAAGATTCCATTGTTTTTTTTTCTGCTGAGTAGTACTCCATTGTGTAAATGTACCACAATTTCTCTATCCATTCTTTGGTTGAGGGGTATCTAGGCTGCTTCCAGTTTCTGGCTATTACAAATAGTGCTGCTATGAACATGGTTGAACAGATGTCTTTGTTGTATGAATGTGCTTCTTTTGGGTACATGCCTAGGAGTGGAATTGCTGGATCTTGTGGTAGACTCATTCCCATTTTCTTGAGGAGTCGCCATACTGATTTCCAAAGTGGCTGTACAAGTTGGCACTCCCACCAGCAGTGGAGAACTGTTCCCCTTCCTCCACATCCTCTCCAGCATAAACTGTCATTAGTATTTTTGATTTTATCCATTCTGACAGGAGTAAGATGGTATCTCAGAGTTGTTTTGATTTGCATTTCCCTGATGGCTAAGGATGTTGAACACTTTCTTATGTGTCTTTCAGCCATTTTAGATTCCTCTATTGAGAATTGTCTATTTAGTTCTGTACCCCACTTTTTAATTGGATTGTTTGGTGTTTTGGAGACTAGCTTCTTGAGTTTTTTGTATATTTTTGAGATCAGCCCTCTGTCAGATGTGGGGTTGGTGAATACCTTTTCTCAGTCTGTGGGCTATCGATTTGTCTTGCTGACTATGTCCTTTGCCTTACAGAAGCGTCTCAGTTTCAGGAGGTCCCATTTATTAATTGTCGATCTCAGTGTCTGTGCTACTGGTGTTATGTTCAGGAAGCATTCTTCCTGAACATTGATTAATTGAAGGGTTTTTTTTCCCACTTTATCCTCTAGTAGGTTCAGTGTGGCTGGGTTTATGTTGAGGTCTTTGATCCATTTTGACTTAAGTTTTGTGCAGGGCGAAAGGCTTGGGTCTATCTGTAGTCTTCTACATGTTTGCATCCAGTTATGCCAGCACCGTTTGTTGAAGATGTTCTTTTTGTTCTAGCATAAATATTTGGATTGTTTGTCAAAAATCAGGTGTTCGTAGGTGTGTGGGTTAATTTCAGGGTTTTCAACTCTATTCCATTGGTCTACCTGTCTATTTTTGTGCCAATGCCAAGCTGTTTTCAGGACTATAGTTCTGTAATAGAGCTTAAAGTTAGCGATGGTGATGTTTCTAGAAGTTCCTCTATTAACAGGGTTGTTTTGGCTATCCTGGGTCTTTTGTTTCTCCATATAAAGTTGAGAATTGTTCTTTCAAGGTCAGTGAAGAAATATGTTGGGATTTTGATGGGGATTGCATTGAATCTGTAGATTGCTTTTGGCAAGATTGCCATTTTTACTATGTTGATCCTGCTTATCCAACAGCATGGGAGATCTTTCCATTTTCGGGTATCTTCTTTAATTTCTTTCTTTAGAGACTCAAAATTCTTACGGTACAGGTCTTTCACGTTTTTTGGTTAGTGTTACTCCAAGGTATTTTATGTTGTTTGTGGCAATTGTGAAGGGTGATACTTCTCTGATTTCTTTCTTCACCAATGTGACATCGATAGGTATATAGTAGGGCTACAGATTTTTTTGAGTTAATCTTGTATCCTGCCACTTTGCTGAAGGTGTTTATCAGCTGCAGGTGTTCCCTGGTTGAGTTTTTCGGGTCACTTATGTAGACTATCATATCATCTGCAAATAGTGAGACAAACTCTACATCTTAATGAAAAGGAATGTAAGGAAGAACAAAGCTGAATTATAGGTTAAAGGCTTTGGTAGGACACAGAGTACCCAGGGATTTCTCACCTTTCCTTGAGAGGTGATTGGTGCTGATGCTGTGACCCTGGGGTTTTAATAAAAAAAGATGGCAGGAGTGGGACTAGCCAAGACCACACATTCTTCCCGTAGAAATTCAGGTGAGGACAATGCATGGGAAATCATGAAAAAGATGAGACATATAGATTGATTTTCATTTTAAATTGCACTGCCATTAATTAGCTCTGAAAGTTTAAATAAATGTTATGAAGATACATGTTTTGAAAATTTCATTAAGGTTAGGTAAAATCCAAGTATTTTTAAGCATGGATAAAATATGCATTGGTGACAGTAAAATAGGAAACAATTCCTTGCAAGATGTTCTTGTGATATATTTATTTTGAAAACAATTTTTCCATGAAAGAGATTTGCCATGTAAGTGGAAGGAAAAATGATACAGGCTCCAGGGAAGGACTGTAGTGGGAGAGAGAGGTTGGGCAGTGCAGCCACCTTTTTTCTTTTCTTTACATTTATTTATGTGTGTGCATGTGGGTGCCATTGTGAACATGTGGAGGGCAGAGGACAGCTTGAGGCCGTAAGTTCTCTCCTATCATGGGAGGTCATGGGGTTGAACTCAGGGCATTAGGCTTTAGTTTTGGAGCTGTCTCTTGCCAGCCCTAGAACATTCTTTACATCTTTGAACATGGTATAAATAAACATTTGTAGAAACTGTACAGCTTTAAAGAGTTGATTGTTTTACATAGTTGGACTTTAATAGGAATAATAGTAATAGTTCTCTGAGCCTATATGTTATACATGATATACTTAGAGAAATTCAAGTGCATGTTGGAGGCAAGCTGTTTAACATGTACCTTGCAGTGATTTTATAAAGATTTATTAACATTGTTTTAAGTTATGTGTGTGTGTTCCTGTGTGTAAACATGTGCTCATGAGTACAGGTGCCTGTGAACATCTAGAGGTGTCAGATTTTTTGGAGCTGGAGTCATGAATGGTCGCTAACTATCTGACATGGATGGTGAGAACCAAAGCTGGGTCCTCTGAGGGAGCAGTACGTTTGTTCTCTTACCCACTGATCCATGTCTTCCAGCCCCTTCACACTAATTTAAGACATTGGATGCTGTGATTTCAAGCCAACAAAGTAAGAATAAATAGCATGCCAGGAGACAGGTTGTTGTGAGTTCAAAGGCCAGCCTGAGCTACAAAGTGAGTTTGAGGCTAGTCCAGGCTTGGGCTACATAATAAGAGGCATTTAAGAGTGCATCATCTATGCAGTAGATAGTAACTGTTACCTGATTCATTGTTGTCTTAAGAATTAAATGAAATGAAGTGCTCAGGATAGTATTAAGCACATTGTTAGTTAGCATTCACCAAACATTATTTTTATAATTACACTTTTTTTTCTCATAAAAGAGCTGGTGTAGAAAAGAACCATTGGCAAATATTAAAAACAAAACTATGATTGTTAAAATAAGCTCAGTTATTAGGACAAAAGAGAAAATCATAAAAGCTGGGGTGGGGGTGGTTGGTAGGTTGTTGCATGGATGAGCTTTGGTTTGGCTTCTTCCTGGATGCTAGCCGCACTGGCTGCACTGAGGGATAGAGGGCTGTGGGAAATGCTCTGAAATTCTGAGGAAACAGTGATTTGGAACCTCAATTCTATTTTTAGCCAAACCAGCTTCCAAAGTTAAGAACCAAAAATACATTTCAGGAATGTGAGGACAGAAACAATTTTCAAAAGAAAGGACTAACAGAAGCAAAGAGGTCAGCAAACTTGGGGTCAAGTGTACATATTAAAAACATTTCTGTCAAGTTTAGGAACGTGATAGAAAAGTAAACAGTCTGGAACAGTTGAATGAGTCCTACAAATCCTGTAAAAAGGGTGCTGGTAAGAAGCATACATTCGTGGCATTATCTTATTTTTTAAAAATTTAACTTAAATTAAGCTGCACTCTTCCTGTTTACACAGTGGTAGAATTAAGAGCTGTTTTGGTTGGTGGAGATTAATAGTTGAACTCAATGTTGATGGAGTTGCATGGTTCAACAGTCTCACCAAATATAGAAGGGTGAAAAAGTGAAGGAATGAAGTGGATGTTCTGTTTCCAAGCCAGTCCAGCTGAAGTCAGCACACTGTCTGCCAAGGGGTAGGATGTCCCTGTTTCATGTTATGGGCAGTAATATCTGTGGCAGCCATACTGTCCCCGTGGCACATAATTCTGCCTGACATTGTTAGACAGAAATAGCTATTGATAGGATGCGTGGACAAATGGGATGGTTGAGTTCCAGGAAAGCCTGAATTTTAGAGAACAATGGAAGGGGAAAAATTCTTCATTTCAACTAAAGACAGAAAAAAATGGGAGAAGGGGGTCACCAAGAAGTATAACAGAAAAACCTGAAAAATGTCAGGAAAGCTTACCCCTAATAAATATACTCAGAGTAAAGATTTCTAGTAGAGGAAAGAGATTATCAGATTGGTCTTAGCCTAAGTTATAAGGGAGTAGGTAACCATGGCATATCTGTATTCCATAACAGTACTGCATGTTTGCAAGGCATTACCCATCATCCTTAGCTGCTGAGACGAGTGTTGCAGTTATTGTGTGAAAGTTAGAGAGGAAGACTCTCATGGCCGTTGTGGAGATGGACCCACACATAGGCTGGCAAGACTGGGGACTAAAGTTTTTTGTTAGGAATCAGAAGCAGCTCTATGATTGGCTCAGCATCGAGAACTTTGGGCCTTCACTACACATGCTGTCTTTATTGCCTAACTGCCTTTGCTTCACACTGTTTACTTTCCTATGGTCCTAGGTAAAAGTTTAAGACAGAATGGACATCTGGTTGACCCAGAGTTATTATGTGGGGCCCAAGCATTTTGTGCTTTGTCATTGCCTTCCTAGACTGCATAGGCTGTCCTGAGTTAGGCATCTCCCACAGAAGCTCAGGCGGCTGTAGTCAGGGAAGGGTTGCCAGGAAAGGATGGGCAGGCATCTGAAACACAAGTGGGCTTATAAAGGTGACTTTTTCAGTAATAAGGTGCATCTATCCCCGAGATAGGCAGTGTGAGCACATACACACTCCAAGGAATGTACTTATTAACATTCTAAAAATCTCCTTTTTAAGTAAACTCTGGTGATTAGTGTTGAAAATAGCATTTGCATTTAGTTTGAGAGTACAGAAAATGAAATATTAGAGAATTCTTCTATGACCTGAGAAAGTTCTTTTTTTACTACTTGGTAAACAGTAGTGCCTTAAGATTGTAGTGGCAAGCTGTGGCTTAATGGAGGTTTTTAAGAATTTTGCAAACCCCAGGATCACCAAATTCCTTTAAACATACTGTGGCTTATGTGTTATCTGTTTAATCCAAAATTAGTGCTAAATTTATGGTATATTATAGAGTGCTTATGATAGTAAATATAGTAAAAACTTGAAGACTCGGGTTGTATTTAGTAGGATGTGGATAATTGCTTTTGAAGATCATACAAATGCTTTTTAAATTTTTCCTAGGCTGGGCCATGCAAGCTGCTGCCTTTATCTTTATTCATAGGAAGTGGAAGGATGATAAGAGCCATTTTGAAGACATGATTGATTATTTTTGTGACATCCATGAACCACTACAACTTCTCATCTTTCCAGAAGGAACTGACCTCACAGGTAAGGCAGCCTGGGTATCGGTCACAGAATTAAAAAACTTAGAAACCACTAGTTAAATCTTCTTATTCCTAACATGAGGTATGTGAATATCAACAAAATTAATGGATGACCCCAAGGTCACTGAGTTAAGTAATGGTACCCAAGCTAGACATGGTGGTCCAATCCTAAAGGTCCAGATACTCAGGAGAACGATGCAGGCAGATTACAAATTTAAGACCAGCCTGAGAAATTCAGTGAGTCAGTGTCTCAAAGAGTAAAATGGTGACTGCTACTACAGAGCTCTATTCCCAGTTCTACATTATATTTTTTAAGGTAAAATGGTGTTTACATCTTAGGGCCAGCTTGCCAAAGCCATGTTTGCCATATAGAGAAAGTAGACCAGTCATGGACCTTAAAGTATTTTTAAATACTTTTAATTGAGTTGGGGAAATTACATGCTTTCTTTCTTTTTTCTTCCTTCCTTCCTTCCTTCCTTTTTCGTTTTTTAATGAGCTAACAAAAGTATTTCTAATTTACAAAAATTTATTTAATTTAAAATATGTTTTAATTATTAAAGTTAACTTTAAATTTGGATTTTTAAAAATCCTATCACATCATTTTATATTTCACTTTAAATTCTGAAACTAGATTGTGTATTTTTAGATTAATGTGTTTTACTATTACTTTATATACATTCTGGTTTCATATACTATAATTGGTTATAACTTTTTGTTACGGGAAACAGTATATATTAGGAAATTTAAAAACACAGAAGTATACTCAAAGGTTGCTGTAATCCCACAGCCCATGATTGAACACAATTTGAAATTTTGGTCCATTTGGGCCATTATTTTGTCATAGAGACCTATTGCTTTGTGGAGTAAGTAATCTGCCTTACTACTCTAATGATGGAATTATTAATCCTATCTGAAAAACACCTTCACCGAAACCTCTGAAATAAATGTTTATGCTGTCCTAGTTTTATTCTGTTGTTATGATAAATACTCTATTGAAAGCAGCTTAGGGGAGCAAAGGGTTTGTATCAGCTCTCAGTTGCAGGTCACAGTCTATTACTGTATGGAAGTCAGGGCAGGAACTTCAGACAGCCAGTTGCACCCACAGTCAGAGCAGGGAGAGAATAGTGCATCATTGCTTGCTTGCTGTGAGCTAGCTTTCTTCTCATATTGCTCAAGAACCCTTCTTCAGGAGATGATGCCACCCAAAGTGGGTGACAGTCCCCCTGACATGCCCACTGATCTAGGTAATTCCTCGTTATGACTTTGCAGGTGCTTCTGGGTTGTGACAAGCTTTCAGGTTTACACAAAATTAGCCATCACAGTGGTTAGGGTCTAATTGTTAGTTCCATTTTCCTGAGCTGGAAAGAAAAGTTATTTCTAGTTTTAACAATGATATTACATACAGTTTGATACTCTTGTACGTGAAGTTTCTTTAGTAAATATCTTAGTGTCTGAAACTTTATATACAAAATTAATTTCCTTTCTCAGATCTAATGTCAGATGGGGAATAAGCTAATAATATGTACAAATGTCCTAAGAGTTTGTGTAGAAAAATAAAGCAGGGCGGGTAGATAGAGAGCAAAGGAAGGGAGCAGGGTGCTGGTCTGTAAGGTGGTCAGGGCAAGCCTCTGTATTAAGTTTCCTTGTAAGTAGGGCCATATGTTCAAGACAGAAGACTGCATCTGCAGCAAGAGGCCTTCTGGGTAACTGAACAACAGCTGCACAGGCCTGAGGTTGGAACATGCCTGGGTGGCTTGAGAAGATCAGAGTGGCCAGCAGTTCTGTGGGTGTGGGTGGAAGCAGTGCTGGAGTGGGAAAGTTGGAGGGCGTGAGCTGACAGGAGGCTGCGGTTGGAAAATGGGATGCTAGTGCAGTTACTAATAATGATGGCCTGGGAATGGTGGGTGGAGGGAGAGGGAAGAGAACATTGCCACACTCATTTGTCTGATTATTTCCAACTTCCCAGAGGGTGACTGTACATTTCAGAGTTGCATATGTTTGCATTCACATCTGTAACAGAACTCAGTTATACCTGAGGATCCCCAGTCACCAACAACTGGAAAACAAACTGCTCTTCTCTCTGGTGACTCTGGTACTCCTAACCCCATCTGAGGTCTGTCAGCTAGCTGTCACAGAAGTACTGTTTTATCACCCTGTGTCCAGGAGAATTCACAGACTGGTCAGGATGAGCCTCCTGATCTTCACGTCCAAAGCCTTTCCCTGTAGTTGCCAAGGAAGCTGTGGGCATTTGACTCAGTGCCTCTGTCAGAAATGACCCAACACCTTCCATAAGAGTGTCTGCTGGATATTGTGTTGTGGGGTGCATCTGTGGTTGCTGCAGGACTGGAGAACTCACCAATTAAATTTACTTCTAGGAAAGTAGTGCTTATGTAGCTGTAATCCTCATACTTGTCTGTAAGTTTCCAAATAGAGCTGAGCTATAGGCCCTAATGTCTGCTGTCATCAGAAGGTGTTTCACGATCCCTAGTCAAGGCCAAATTTTGAACACTTTATTTCCCAATTGTATTTGCTGAATAATGAGTTTGGTTCTTGGAATTTGTAAAGTGACCTCATGGAATGGAAAAAAAAAAGTTATTGCCAACAATTGGAACATATACTTGTCTCTGTAACTATATTCAGCCAAACCATGTTCAGATGTTTGTACATGATGTGCTAATCATGTGCTTATTTTGTTGTGCAGCGGTTTTGGTTAGTAATATTAGCCACTCTGCGCTTGAGCAATGCAGATATTTCACTTTGCTTTGAAGCCTAAATTTTTGGGTTAAAGAAAATGTTGATCTGATATATTTGATTGCTGGCTATTTCTTTTGGATGTCTAGAACCTTGTATTTTGTTAATTTTCAGTTTTATTAGCATTTTATATTATATTTGAACTTCCATTATTTAAGCATTTTATTATTATTGATGGTGCTGGGGATTGAATCTAGGGCCTTGCTGTATCACTGAATTATATCCTCACCTCACATAAAGATTATCTTTAATGAAAATTTTAACTTATTAGTGTTTTGGTTTTTATATCTTAATTTTCATTATATATATTGGCTTTTGTGAAGTCTTCTAAATTTAACATTTGGGATATAAATTTAAGAGAACTTACTAAGGCTCTGTTTATAACATATATTTAGATATATCCACACACATACCAGTAGATTGTAAAGGATTATAAATATTTGCATTTGGGGCTGGAGAAATGGCTCAGTGGTTAAGAGCATTTGATACTTTTGTAGAAAACCTGGTTTGGTTTCTAGCATCCACATGGCTGCTCAGTTCCATCTGTAACTCCAGTTCCAAGGAATCTGATGCCCTCTTCTGGCATCCTTGAGCACTGCACAGACTGGGACACATATGCAGGCAAAGCACTCACACATACTCAAAATGTTTGCATCATCTTTGTATACTGCTTGTAACAAGGGAATATGTAAGTGTCTTTTGGGGGGCAGGCAAGGTCTCCCTATTAATCCTAGATGGCCTGGAATTCACTAGGGGGGCTAACGTGGTCTTGAACTCCTGAGGATCTGCTTGCCTCTGCCTCCTGAGTCCCAGAATTGAAAGTTGTGCCTACCACGCCTAGTCATAAAAGTGGCATTTTTAATCCAAGAAACTTTTCCTTACCTCACTGTCTTTTACTTTATGGCTTCTGATGGTCTATTATTTTGTTTAGAAAATAACAAGGCGCGGAGTAATGATTTTGCTGAGAAGAATGGACTTCAAAAATATGAATATGTCTTACATCCAAGAACTACTGGCTTTACTTTTGTGGTGGACCGTCTAAGAGAAGGTAAGCGCTAATCTTAAAATTGTGTTTAAAATAAATGTGACACAGACTTCTGAGCTTTATATGCAGCTCTCTGACATCTACTGAGCCATATTAGGATAGTACTGACCTGTGACTAATAATCACTGTCCTCTTCTAAATGCTATTTGCCATAAAATTGTCTGTGTATAACATGAAAGGCCTTGAAGCATTATGTAAGAGAAGGTCCACTTCTTTCCCTAAATGGCATCACTGTTCTTTTAGAATCTGATGTGCTTTAAGATATACAGTATAATCTGCTAAAACAAATCTACGTTACATCTAAGTACTATGATTTTGAAGAAACGTTTGTTGCTCGTCTAAAATCACATTGGGATGGTAAAACCAAAACTGCCCATGGTCAGTTTGGTTATTTTTGAAATTCTGTGATCATAACTAATATGATGTGGACTTTGCCAGTGGATACTGTATGCTTTGCCTGTCTGCATGTAGAAGCTCATGAAGGGTGGTGTTCTTCATGTCTATGGAAAGTGGGGTAAAGGCATACAGGTGGTGTGCTCACTCTCTCATCTCTCTTCTCTCTGGTGTTAGATACCACTTTAGTGTCTAACTTAGACTCAACAATATGGTTTCTGTTGTGTGTATTTAGTGATTTCTTTAAAAGTATATGTGACATCAGGAAACACATTGTATTTCTCAGGTAATAGAAGATGACTTTGGGACATATCTTTTACTTAAAACATTCTTAATACAGACGAGATAATGGGGAGATTACTTTATAGTTGATCAGAGTATATTTGTTATGTCTCTGTTCTGAAATCTAGCAACCTTATAACTTCACTGCACACTTTGAGAAATGTATATTGCTTAGTTGTCACTCAGAGCATTAGTCAGTAACCTCATGTAGTAATTTTTCCTGCCAGAAATAATGACTGATTCCCCTCCCCACACCCTATATATATCAAAAAAAAAAAAAAAAAAAAAAAGAGATCGAGAAATTCAGATGAGATATCTCGTTTGCCTTTGTAAGAAAACCAGGCAGTGGTTCTGTTTATTTCATTTAGAACTGTGGGCTAGAAACCTGTACTGAAAAAGGAGAAACATGCCGATGATTGTTAAAATAGTAATAGCACTGACATTGAGTATTTACAGGTATCAGGCATTGTGCTAAATACTTTCAGTGTCTGAGTTCACTTCTTCTTCACAAGCCTCCACCGAAGTTTTCATTGTCATACAGAACAAGGGCAGACAGCGAGGTGAAGAGTCAGCTACTGGACTAGTGTTGAACAGAGTGCATATGCTCCTTCATTTAGAGTATAATTGTAGTTACTCTCCAGACCACAAAAACACTGTCATAACCTGAGTGAGCTGGATGGTTTTAAGAAAGGATCTAAAGAAAGGCAAAAAGATGACCAGATAATGGAAGGACAATGGTCCCAGGCAGATATTGGTATGCTGTGTGAGATGACAAGAGGAGCAGGCACAGACTAGGGAGGCACACACTGCTTGCAGTGCTGAGGACAGATTTGGTTCCTTGGGAGGAGATGGGGTTCAAATGAAGAGTAAGGTCTGCACCAAGGTCCAGCAGTGAAGAGGATCTTAGAGGCCACTGAGTCCAGGGTGTTCCTTTAGAAAAGAACAGAAGACTCAAAAGGAGGCCCAGCACAGTTCTCTGATCTTCAGGCTGTGGAGATCTGTTTTTGACAGTGCATTGTGAAAAGAAAGCTTGTTGTTACAACAAATGGCCTTATAATTAGTGACCCAGTAGAACCCTAAAGACTGCACATTAAAACAAGTCACCGTTAAGTGTCGTCCTCATGATTCTGACTTGCAGCTGAGTTTAGTGTTGCAGCTGTCTATTGCATAGACAGCAGAGGCAGGCAACCATGAGTTCAGAATATCAGGAGTTAAGGATCAAGCCAGAGCAGGCATTACTGAGCAGGACAAGAGGGAGACAAGGAAAGGAGCCCATGTCTTTCTTAAGAGTCTATTTTACCATGACTGAGAATACTTGGAAAACTCAACTCAAAAATGTAACACTAATTATGTAATGTTTTACAAGTAGGCTGTTTCTGTAATAGTAATTGCAGCTTGCTTTGAGTGTCTTAATTTTTACCATCTGTGTACTTGCTTTATAGTCTTGCTAGGTTCTTCCTTTCTTGAGGATGTGGAATTGCCCAGCAAATGAAGATAATCAGCATTAGTTGTGTTGAATCTTAAAAAAAAAAAAAGTTCCCAAAAATAATACAAAATAGTACCCTAGCATGCTTTTTAGAGCATTGTATGTTAATACTGGTAGGTGTTTGTTATGGGTGATTCATATGGACTCCTAAGCACAGAACTTTTCAATATATGATCATTTTTCTTTTTTAAGTACTGAAATAATGAAACTCAAAAATAGTTACTAATTTAGAGGGAAAGGACTTCATTTTTTTGTTTTTATTATCACTTATAATAAAATGTATAATGTAATATTAAACCTTGAAACCATTGCCTCCAGACACTATTCATTATAAGCTTTGGTGATTTATAATTTTTCTTTGATTTCAACAAGTAATGATTTCAACAGCACGGAGTTCTGTTGAAACAACCTGAAATAAGGCTAGCCTGACTAAGCAGGAGAAAAAGATGTAAACATTTGTTTTAAAGTATGGTCCAGTTTGAGATAGGATTTTGTCTTCAAGAAGTTTATATTCTAAATGGATAGAGATTCAAATGGTACACAGTGACAAATGTCCAAATTAACATGTATGTTAAGTGCTAAGCTTTATGCACATATTATGCTAAATAGCACAATGTGCTCATTTAAGAGGGTCCCGTGGTACTGAATATTCATGTGTGAATCCTGTAAGAAGCTGAGTTTCCCTTGAACACTGGAGACTGTGTGAGCTGGGTAGGCAGGAAGAACATTTGTGGATGAGGAAGTACAAGAAAGGGTCAGTCCTGGACCAAGCAGTCACCTTGCAGACATTAGCCTGTGGGAGCTGAAGACAGCTTGTAGAGTAACAGTCAGTTCTTTAAATGTTGTTTGGAGTCCTGCCTGTTTAAAAATGTAATATCTCAGAGTCATAACTTTAGTCTATTAATAGAGTCACCAAGCAAATTGGCTTATCTATTAAGACTCCAAATGATCATGTAAGTATGTTTAAGTTTTACGTTTGAAATCAGTTGTTTCTTTTTAAAAATTAAAACAAGTCAATTTCTGTTTATGCTTAGCTCATATGCATAAAATCTACATAGGTAGAAATGGAGGATATAGCCTTTCCATGAACCTGGATGGCACTGAGTTAACCACTAAAGAAAAAGTAAATTCCCACTGGGTAATTTGGATTAGCACACTTGAATAAGCCCTTTGATTTGTTAGGGAAAAGAGAATTGCCAACTTTTAACACTGAATTTTATGCATATTTGATACCTGTTGGACCTGTGTCTTGCTCTCCTGTGATGGGGGAAGTCCTTCTGTGTATATGTTTGTCTTATTGGTTGATAAATAAAGCACTGTTGGCCAATAGGGAAGCAAGTTAGGCGGGACTAGGAGAGAAGGAGGATTCTGGGAAATGTAGGAAAGGGAGAGAGTCTCAATGTGATCCAGGAAGAGAGGACACATGCCGCTGGTGTCCTCGATAAATCTTTATAAAATATATAGATTAGTAGTTACGGTTGATAATTAAGACTGAGCTAGCAAATAAGAAATCCTAGTCATTGGCCAGCAGCATTGTAACTAATATAAGACTGTGTGTTACTTGGGGGCACTAATGTGGCAGCCGAACTCAGGTGGCTGGTGGAAAGAGTTATTGTTGCACTCCTGTGTTGGTTTTCGTAGCCTTTCTTTGCTATGAGAAAACTGTAAGCAATGGCAGTACATTCATAGGCAGCTTAGGCTTCAGCAACATTGTGGGGCTTCAACTTCATGAACTTGAGGCTTGATTTGCACCTGCCTGCTGACAATCTGTTGCTGCAGTGGCTTTATATAGGGAAGGAATAAAGCCAGCATAGGTCACCATCCTGTGCAGCAAACACTCCATTTATTTTAGTCAGTGAGCCTCTCCCAGGATGGTGTTTTAGCCACCCTTCTCAGCAGCATGTGAAAGATGGCAAGGAAGATAGGCAGACATACAAACAATTAAGTATTGGGGGCATTAAATGCCATGCACCCTGACCTTTCATGGCACTTTTCTTAATTGCTGAGAGCCATTTATAAATATGCCAAGACCTTTCCATTATGTTAAAAAATGTGATTGTACACTAGGCCTTTGACATTTGCAAGAATATTTTCTGAGACCTATTTTACTTCCCCACATTTGCAGATATCTTTGTAGATTAACATTTGACTTTTCTTTGTGGTCATGTTATAAGGAGCAGATCCTGGCTGTTGACTGTGCTACATATGCATTACAAGACCTAAGAAGAGACTATGTATTGATCAGTGGGTCGAGCACACAGGTCACTTACGTGACTTGGTGATTTACACGCTGTGAATGGCACTTCTCTTTTCTCTGCTCATTTTAACGCCCATCTATAGCAAAAACAAAAACGAAGAAGAAGAAAAAAAAAAACCTGAGCTTTTCATTGCGGACAGATCCCATCTTTATCTTCTTAGAGAGCCAGCTTATGACAAGCTTCGTGAAAAATGATGGAATGCATATATCTGAAACAGCCACCTGCCATTAACATATGCTTATCATGTTCTAGATATAGAGTCATACATGTTCTCCCTGACCTTGCCTGTGTAGTAGACTCATTCGTGATGCCTTTTACACATGTAGACACTTAACTTCAGGCCCAGACCTGCTGGTGGTGCCATCCTGGGTTTACAGTAACTAACCTCCCAACCTATTGTCATACATGCCACGTAATTCTCCCAACTAAGCCATGTACCATACCTGAACAGGCAGGCTTCCTTGAGCAACTTGTCTGTGGTTGTGTTGGTGAGTAGAAAGATTGTAATTTGAAATTAGATTTGTTTCATGCACGTCTCAATATAATAAGTTCACAGTTTTTCTGCTACAAATACTACAAAATTTGTTCCTATAGCAACCCTCCAAAGATTTCACTCTGAGCTCCTTGGGTGTATTATAAATTTTGTTTAAGTGTGTGTGTAGTTTTTGTTATAGTAACTTGTTTTGTGTAATAGCTTTATTTACTAAGACCATCTCCTTTTCTCTAGGGATCAGTGAACATTTGGAATAGAATATTCCTATCTTAAAATAAAACACCTATTATGTCTAGTATACTGTACAGATAAGTTCTTTTATTCCAGATGCCTCGATTGTCTTTGTGTATTTGCTTTGTATTTCTTCTAGAGTATAAACAATTGCAACCATTCTCAAAATTATATTTGAAGTGCCTGTTCTTTCAGATCAGGGCCCCATCCTTTTCCTTGTCTTAGCCATTAAGTCTCAGATATGCCTCATAACTTGATGTTTGCAGTATAGGGTCTCTTTCTATTAAAAAAATGAAGGCATTTATTTTTTATTATGAAAAGAACATTTATTACAAGTTGGAAAATTAGTTACAAAAAAGAAAATTAGCCAGAGCCTTCAGCAGTTGCCTCTGAGAGATCTTCTCTCTCTTCTGGTTCTGTCTGCTTCAGCATGTGCACATAGCCAGTCTGTTTTATAGTTGTTCTTAAAGTTATAATAATCAGTTTACAACATGTTTCTTATTTGTTAATATATGCATTCTGCTCTACCAGAATACTGTTCAACTAGATTTCAGTTTTCCTGTCTTTACAATGATTAGCTTCTTTGGCGAAATTTCCTTAGCCTGATTACTCAAATGTGTAAATTTTCTCCAGGTTCTTGAAAAATCTTTCCCTTTCTTTATTTGATCTTCATTCTCCTGAGACCTCGGGACCATCTCACAGATGCGCCCAACTTCTTCTATGTCCTTTATGTCCCTGTTGGTGTTGGGGCCACTGCTTCTCCCTTTCTCTATTCTTGTCCTTCTGACTCCCCTGCTCTGACTTCCCCTTTGCTAATCTACTCTAGACACTGCTGCCAGGTAGCCTTCAGTAAAACACCACCCTAGGATAATCATATGTGTGTCTATTTGTTCAGAAATTGTTCTTAGACACCTATTTTTCTTGAGGGCTGTAGAGTTTGGAAAACAATTTTAGTGTACTGTCTAAGTAAAGGTAAAAAGTATCCTGGGGACATCAAGACACTGGTAGCATATGAAGTGAGAATTAGAGAGAGAGGCATTTTTCAAAACGGCATTTAAAGATTTATGGCTCTTTCATATTATTCCATTCTGTTTTTTATGATTGAAAGAAAGCCACTTTCTTTTTAATTGTGTATTTTTAATGTGCATGGGTGTTTTACTTGTGTGTGTGTATTTGTACTACATGACATGAGCAGTGCCTTCGAGGCCAAAAGAGAGGGTATTGGATCCCCTAGAACTGTAGTTACAGATGCTTATGAGCCACTGTGTGGGTGCTGGGAATTGAACCCAGGTCCTCTGAAAAAGCAGCCAGTGCTCTTAACTGCTGAGTACTGTGGGAAACAAAGGACATGGAAGAAAGTGGACTTGTCTATAAGAGATAGCCCTCCATTCTCACTTTTTAAAATTCACTATCTGAAGGCCTCTTCATGCAGTGTAAGCCAGTCGTTAAATTACCTGACCATTCTCAGTTATACCTTTTGCTTTTGAATTTTTCCCCTGGTTCCTTCTGTCCATATTAAACCTACAGTTCTTTAATCATCTCTTCTGTTTCTAAGGACCTTACCCCAGGCTGTTCCCTGTTTCTGCTTTCTGTCTAGTGGAACACTCCACACAGTTGATCACATAGTGGCTTTAGTACAGTCTTATCCTACCTTTCTAAAGGGACAGCAAAGGCTATGCTTCCTAGATCACCAGAGCAAAGAGTTATCTTTTACTTAGCTGTAGTAGCCTGCCACCTGCTTTCTGGAACTTCAGCCCTAGGCAGAATCTCATGCAGCAGGACTTCTCTGTTGTGAAGTCAGATATGTGGCAGTCTGGAAGGCCACTTGAGGTGGATGCAGATAGTAGCTACTATTTCAGACAGAAGAGTGAAGACCCCTTATTATTGTGTATATTTTTTAAAAGAGAAATGTAGTAACATGTTTCTTGTAACTGTAGTTGAACTTAGTTATATAAAAATCTGTATAGAAATGTGTCTTTAAAAAATCCTCATTGTTTATTTTCATCATACTTGGTACTCTGTTATACAGGCTGTCTTCAAATAAGATTGAGAATGAGGTTCTTATGTTTCCAGTGTTAGAATTGCTATCAGCAAGTTTCAGTTCTGAGATGTTGCCACAAGGACAGTCAGGCAGCTTTGTGTCACTCCGTCCCACTCACCTTTAGTAGGAGAGATTTTTGTCCTTGGTCATATACTGTTTTCCTAATGTCAGATAGTTGTCAAGGAGTGGATGGGTATAATGGAAGGAGGGCCTGCGTACAAGGTCTGCTTGCTTTATAGCACCACTAACAAAGATTCCCAGAATGTGTTCAGTGTTACAGAGTTACCATTGTTATAAATGAGTGAACATTTCGTACTTGATTCATTTTACTCATTTAAAACTCTTGTCTATCCCCGCATATCGGGGTCCTATTAGGATGTATATATTAAGGATAGCCCTGCAAATTGCTATTGCTGACATTTATGAAATGTTTATTTTAAAATTCAGAATTGTGGAAGAAGAAACATCTGTAAGTAAAACTTGTGGTGTTGCCTTTGTGTGATGACTTTTGTCCTGTACACTGACCATGAGAGCATTGTTACATACACTGGCATGTTCTCCCAGTTTTCCCTCTGAAGGCAAAAGTGATAGAAAAGAAAGCCCAGTAGAGAGGTTGCTGGACTGTTATACTGGCAACTTAGTGTATGGCAGCTGCATGCAAAATGCCCGTAGAATATTGCTTAAAACAAGACTTATAAGAGAGCTGCAGGTAAGAATACGAAGTGTATGTAACAATGCTCGAGCCTCCTGTTTACATGAATATTTGTTCTCAGCAAGGTCAGAATTTGGCCTGAATAAACTCACCGAACTCTTAAATCAAGGAATTCATTTAACAGGAGCTTATGGCTGCCTTTTGGTTTTGTATATAACTTTATTGTGAATATGCTGTGTTTCTTTTTTGGGTTTGTCCAAAAAAGGTTTATCTTGTTTGTCGTTAATCTAGACATGCCTCCCTCCCTCCCTCCCTCCCTCCCTCCCTCCCTCCTCCCTCCCTCCCTCCCTCCCTCCCTCCCTCCCTCCCTCTTTCTTCTTTCTTTCTTTCTTTCTTTCTTTCTTTCTTTCTTTCTTTCTTTCTTTTCTTTCTTTCTCTCCTTCTCTCTTTCTTTTTAAATGAAGGTTGCAGTTTTTCTCTGTTTGGTTTGTAGATTTTATCCTTTTCTAGATAGTACACTTTCTTGTATTAAAAAGTCATAGCTTATTTGGAGTGTTATAGAATAATACTAAAGCACTTTCAAGTCTTGATGGTGTGTTTGTACATGCAAAGGAAGTGCACAGCCTCTTCTCAAGTCAATCATAGCAGCTCCACACAACACAGCACCTAATGCATCAATTTTCACTTGCACTCTGCTTAGGCTATCTTATGTATTATACAATATGAATTTATTATATTTCTATATTGCCATTCTAATATAGGAACTCTTACAAGAGCTTCATTTGTGTGCTATTCTTTTTTGTCTTTGACCATGAACATTGTCTTTCTTGCTCAGGGTAACTTTTGTGGGTAGTGAAATATTTTTCTCTCATAAATACATAAATATTTGCCTCTAATTTCCTAGATTCATTTATCATATTTAGAATCATCTGTATTATGTGGTTTAATATACTTATAAACAACATGCCTTTGGCAGTGTGATAGTATCACAAAATTTCTTAGTTCTTAAATCTGAGGCAATTGTTTTTGTGTTGTCTTATTTGTAGATTAAAAGCCACTTTGATTGAAGTGATTTAGTCTCCACACACTTCACAGTTTTTTGGGTTAATATTGTGATATTTCAGTAATATGGGATCCCATGGAGAAACTCAACAGAACTTTTGAGAACAGAAGCTTAAAAATCCTTCATTTGTAGTTATTTACAACATATCCCTATTTCCTCATAGAATTTTAAATGGCTCTTACCAGAAGATAAAATATGTGAAATATGGTCCAAAGTGCCAAAGTCAAGTAATAAAGTATGTGTGCTTAGGGCTTGAAGAGAGGACATGGCATTATCCAAGCTGAGGAAAGCTGAGTTAGTCAAACACAAGCCTTAGCACTGACCTTCTTAGAAATCAGTGCATTAGGCTCTTCCTGTTTTCGTCATTGCATCAAGGGCTCCACAATTTACAGTGGCAGTGAGCTTTGCTCTGGTTCCTAGGCTCCCGTAGTTCATACTCCTTGGTCAAAGATAGCCACTAAACTACTACTGCTTTTTCAGATTGTTCTTTGATGCCATTATAGAAGACTTAGCAACTCAACCATAGTTCACAGCTACACAGGGACTTCTTGTTATTCCTGTTGTGAGTGCCTGGGAATTACCCTGAATCTATAATCCAAGTGCCTAAAAAGAATGACATTTTTTCAGAGTTATGAAATGCATGTTTTCATAGAACAGTGTCTTAAGGTCCACAATGGTCTTCATAATGTTCAATTTAAGGAAGTTCCCCACTTAATTTTGGTTATAGAAATTAAAACATGTTAGAGAGCTGGCTTGGAAGTTAAGATCACTGAGTTCAGTTCCTAACAACCATGTCAGGTAACTCCTAACAGCTCCAAGGATGCTGACTCCCTGTTCTCCGCGAGCATGTGTACATATATGTATGTACATACAAGCCTTCATACATACATACAACATCAATTTAAAAAGTCTTTACAAGAAATTAGAAACCTTTCTTATCTGTAAAAAGCATCTTTATTGTGTTGGTCACTATTAGTTTCCTTAGTAAGTCACTTATAGCAATTCCTATGTTATTATTTTTAATGAAGGCTCATTTGAATATTTCAGGGATGGACATTGACAAGATCTGAAATAATCAGGAAACACTGGGACTGTGGCTTCACTTGAAAGATGAGTAGAGTTCAGAGAAAGAGAAACCTGTTATAGAAAGCTTGTCTGGATCAAAGGTGTATATATGTAAATATTCTAACAAAAATGTTTCTGTGAATATATAATTTTATATTTAATTTTAATGAACAATACTATGCCTTCCCTTCAAGGCCTTTGCCTTGTAATCAGTATCATGTGATCAAGGTATGCTGGTGACAGCATCAGCATAAAAATCTATGATGAGCACATTTAGAAAGTATGTGATCCAATAGTACAAAAGTACTTTGTATGATCAGTGTATAAAGTGCAGTGTATGATTCAGTAGTACAGAAACCATGTGCAGATTGTCAAGTTGAGGGGCAGGGAAAATGCTTGCTGTGCAAACATGAGGACTTGAGTTTGGTTTCATAGCACCTACATAAAAGGCTGAACACTGTGGCACGAGCTTGTAACCCCAGAACTCTGGAAGCAGAGACAGAGTGATCCCTGGGCCTTGCTGTCCAACCAATTAATGAGCTTGAAGGTTCAGTGAGAGACCTTATCTTAAAAGATAAAATGAAGAGTGAGGAAAACACAGGACATCAGGAACTCTGGCTTTGACAGCACAGGTGCTTATGCACACATGCACCCATGCATACACATGTCTCAACACACAGACATATACAGATTTGTTGCAAGAGAAAGGACTGTTATGACAAGCAGACTGAGAGAAAATTTAGGTAATTAAAAGTTGAATTAGTTCCTTGTGGTTTGAATGGAAAATTTGGGAGGGCACAGTTCCTCAGTATGTGATATTGTGTGGAGACTGGTCTGGCTGCAGTCCAGGGTCAATCTTCTTAAAGAAACAGAGCAGCTAAGGTACAAAAGTTGTCTATACCGTCATGAACTCTACTTCTGGCAAGACAGAAAATGAATCAGAAGTTGTGTAGCAACTATGAGTGTAGGTACTCCAGAACTGATGAGTAGATTGTCCCTTATTATTATTCTAGGCATTTACTACTTGTTTTTGGCCTTGTCATCTTTATCATTATCCCAAAATAGTGCCCTCCTCCCCCTTTCAGATTCTTGCAGTAATTATGTTCCATTTAAAGGAAACTCAGTAAAAGTAATTATACCTCATGAGTTTTACATCTCCCTTGAACCACGCGTGAGATACTTACAGAGCATGTGATGATGTGTAGTAGGAATAGAGTATGATTCATCTTGACTCCAAAGATGCCAGAAAAGAGTCACTGAAGAAATGCTTTATTTATATCTTTACAAAATTGATGGAGATTAAAAAAAAAAAAACCACCTTGTCTTTTCTGTGTATGGCTATAAATGGTTATATTTCTCTCTGTAAGCATTGATTTGATCTGAATCAATATTTTCAACAGTAATGGGTCTGATTGCATGGCTGGGTTCACATAGACAATGGATATGCCTTCTGTGTGATGTCTTTCAGATAATTGCTTTCCAGGAGCCAGAAATATCCTTGGGCATAAATTCTGAAAGAATCCTTTGAGTACAGCAACAAGCATACATTTGGTGACCTTAGCGAATAAGTTCCATAAGACTAAAGCATTAGAAGCTAGAGCTGAGTGTAGAGAAATAATGTAAGTGGAGGTGTAACAGAGCTTGCTGATAGAGAGAGAAGGGCTTAAATAACCAGAAGGGAAAATCGCTTGGGAGCATAGTGTTTTTAAAGCTGAGATTCACCAAGTAAAACTGAAAGTAAAGGGATTAACGATGGAGCTATTTTCTGAAAAATGAGAAGGGAATAGGAATAACAATAAGCTTTCCAAGGCAAGAAGTGGAGTTGAGCCTCAATGTATTTTGGTTTGGGTGGTGGGAAAAGAGGGACACTTTGCTGTTGGCTACGTTCTCTACAGCAGATGAATTTAGGTGATCTGGCAGTGGTGGGGTGGGTAGGCTGAAGTAGCTATTATGGGAAATGGTTGAAAGAAGCTCACCAGAGGCATGGAAAAGCATTGCTGCTCTCCGGTCTCAGCAACTCTCTTCACTCTGCCCCTGCAGCCCTGGGGTTGTAGGCACTGTGCCACCATGACTACCTTTGTATGTGGGTCCTGGGGATTTGAACTCAGGACCTCACTCTTGTACAGCAAGCACTGTTATCCACTGAGCAATCTCTCTAGCCTTCCATATGACGCTTAAGTATATCATCCCTGTTACCCTCTCCTGTCCCCTCTCCCACTGGTCCCTTTCTTCTTATACTTTTCTTTTTCTTTCTTTCTCTATGTCTTTCTCTCGCACGCGCGCACTCACACACACACACACACACACACACACACACACACACACACACACACACACACACACACGAGAGGAACGTATCATGATATTTATCTTTCTGGGTCTGGTTTATTTTGTTTACTACAGTAATCTTCAGTTTCATCCTTTTTTTGTTGATGACATGATTCATTCTTTTTGGGGTTGTGATAAAACTTGATTGTGTATATAGCATTTTCTTTACATACTCACTTGTTGATGGCTACCTAGATAGATCCCATAACTTGGTTGTTGTGACTAGTGCCTTCATAAACATGAACTCAAAGGTGTTTCTTATTATACTGACTTAGAGTCATTCCAGTCTATTCCCAGGAGTGATATTCCTTGATCAAATGTTAGTTCTATTTACTTTCTTTTTAAAAGTAAGTGTGTGTGTGTGTGTGTGTGTGTGTGTGTGTGTGTGTGTGTGTGTGTGTGTGTGTGCACAAGTACAGTAGTACCACAGTGTGTGAAGGTCAGAGGACAACTTTTAGGAGTCAAGAGTCCTTATTTTCTACCTTGTTGAGGTAGGCTGCTCCTGTTTCTCCTGCTAGCTGGCCCACAAGCTACTAGGCAATTCTACTGTCTCTAGCTCTCACCTCCCTGTAGGAGTGCCAGGATTATAGATGTGTACCACAGCATCTGTCTTTACCTCTGGGTTCTTTTACCAACAGAGCCATATTTGCAGCCCCATTTAGTTTTCTGAGGACCTTCCACACCAGCTCCTTTAGTGCTCCAGCTTCCATTATGGAGTCTACAGCTAGTCTTCAACAGCTGAGCTACTCTTCCAAGTTACTTACGTTGTAAACTCTTTCTATCATCTTAAAACCTTTGGGACAAGAATCATGGGACGGTCTTCATCTCTTTTCTCCCACTCAATAATGCTTTTCTCTCTGTTTTTAACCTACCCACCCACCCCAAACATCAGCCATACACATAGTACAGCTGTGCTAATGTGTTCAATAAAAATGGTCTGAAGAAAATTACAAATAAGATAAACCTATTACAGCCAAATTGCATAAAAAATCAGTTATGCTGTATATTTATCACATAGAAGACTAACATAATCTTAGAGAAAGAATGTGTGTTTAGGTGTGTAACTCCAGTAATCAGTAATCATTGACTATCTCTAGTCAAAAACAAGCAAACAAACAAACAAACAAAAAAACCAAGTTGGATGAAAGAGCACTGGACCCTTGACAGGGAATTTGTCAGAATTCCTTATTAGGTTAGTTAGTAACCATTAAGTATCAACTTGGAAAATATTATCGAATACAGCTAGATAACTTCCTAACATGTATCTGTCTCATTGTTGTTCTCTTAGCTATCACTAGCATTCTTGACATGATAGCAGTTCACTGTTTATCTTTGTTAAGCACTATTGTGTCTACTTTTGTTCATATGCAGCATTGACTTTGGCTTTTTTTTTTTTTTTTTTCTGCTTTTGGTTTTTCGAGACAGGGTTTCTCTGTGTAGCTTTGTATACCAGGCTGACCTGGAACTCACAGAAATCCGCCTGCCTCTGCCTCACAAGTGCTGGGATTAAAGGCATGCACCACCACTGCCCGGCCAACTTTGGCTTCTAATAGGGTACTGATGCCACAATGTACCACAAACCAGAGGTTGCTATTTATTTTTTATTTTGGTTACTGATATATTGCTGTGAAGAGACACCATGAGAGGAGAGAGAGAGAACACAGAAGAGAGAGATTGGACTGGGTCTGGTGTGGGCTTTTGAAACCTCCAATGACATACCTATTCCAATAAGACATACCTCGTAATCCTTCCTAAGCAGTCCACAAACTAGGAACAAACATTCAAATATATGAGCTTATGGGCCATTCTCATTCACACCACCACAGTTACCCATGTTATGATTTTTTTTTTTTACCCCACCTCTGATGTATCTACTTGAATCTTTTTTTAAAAAAAATTGTTTTTCTTCACTCTTGTTTCATGTGTCATTTGTATTCTGTATTCCATATTTTCAACTTGCCTGTATCCTCCTCATCTGGGCCTCATTGCCCTGACTTCTACACACGTGGTGGAGACAGAACCCTGAGCCTTGTCAGCAGGCTTCCTTCCCTAGAGCTGCTTTGGCTTTGAACTCCGTTGGACAAAATCTCCCAAAGCATCCAGATTACTGCCAAAGTAAATTCTTGGTTAATTGTATTGGATTTCAGGGTTACTGCAAGAAATACTTTGTTGAGTGAAGCAACAGAAATTTACTCTTAAAATTTGATGCTAAGTGCCTGAACTAAAGTATTTAAGGATGGAGGAGGGGCTCTGTAGTATACCTGATTTCTCTTTCTAAAGTAAGTAAAACAACAAGAAGAAATGTATGTTCAAAGAGGCAGGTTTCATTCCTAATGGTGTCTGCTTTATCTCTGAATCAAAGCATAGGAAGTGCAAGCTTATGTTAATTTGAGGTAGGCTTTGTGGTCCGGACTGGAATTCTACCTCTCTGGCTTACTGCAAGTGTTTACTGCAAGTGCATGCTATTGTGTCCAGCAAGGGTGAACTTTATGCAGAAATTCTGTAGTTCCCTTTGGTCCTGCTTCTGTTAACATTTGTCTTTTTTTCAATATCATTGACAGACACTTAGAAACAGGCCAGGATTCCATTTTGCCCTTCACCCCAGGTGTGAAGGTTGCCTGGTAATAAAACATGGGATCCAAGATGTGATTCATCCTCTTTTTACCTTCTGGATGACTGTTCTAAGTTTTATTTGATGAAATTATCTTACTTTGAAAGACTGTGGTAGTTATGACTTCTCATGAGCCAGAGGGCACAGGGACATTAGCCTTCAAGTGGCTTTGCTGGTACACTGGATTTCACCTGGGAGGAGTTTTAGAACCTGCTTTGTCTACAGGTACCTGGATTCATTTTTTAAAAAAGAATTTTTTATGTGTATGTATTTGCCCCTGCATGAGTTTATGTGCATGAGTTACGTGGATGCCAGGAGAGGACATTGAACCACCTGGAACTAAAGGTAGTTGTGAGCAGCCACATAGCTGCTGGGAACCAAGCCCAGGCCCTCTTCGAGAGCATCAAGTGCTCTTAATCACTGAGCCAGCTCTCCAGCCTCAAGAATCTGATTTTTTATTTTGTTTTGTTTTGGTTTGGTTTTTTTGTTTTGGTTTTTTTTTTTTTTTTTTAAAGAAGGTGTTTTATTTGAGCTCACAATATTAGAGGTTTTAGTTTAAGATCTGCTGAGGCTGGAGTCAAGGAAGAGCAGTAGGATGGCAGCATTTATAGCAGAAGAAACTGCTTGCCTCATTGCATCAGGAACAACAGAGAAGAATCTGATTCTTTTGCATACTTCACTTGTGATTTGAAACTGTCACATTTTTTTGTAAGCTATTTGTTTTGTTTTAAACTTCTGTCATTGATCTTAAAATACTCATAACTAGCATTTTGATGGGTGTCTTTTCATATGTAGTAAAAAATAGTTGCTTCATTATTCTTTCAGTGAAAGTGCTTTTGTGGGTGGCACAGAGAACTCACTTCATTTTTAAAAAGTGTTGAGTGGATTAGAGTGAAAGGTTAGACTTGCCCTACCAAGATGTGATCAACCTAATTATACCCACTACTGTGTGAAATTAGGCCTGGTAATATTCTGGGAGCAATGAGGAAGGCTCTTATCTGGAGGAGTGGAATATAAAAGCAGAATGTATTTACTTGGGGATGGAAACTTGACACAGCATCTGATGACTCACTGTGCAAAGCTCAGTAAAAGTTTCAAGTCATGAAAATATATTCAGCACACAGAAAGCTGAGGTAGTTGATCATGTATGCAGCACATCGGACAGTTAATGGTGCCACATGCTTATTTTTAAAAGGTAAGTGCTAATAAACCAGCATGTGACCACCAGCCAAGGCTGATGTGCTTCCTGTTGCTTGTCGAGATGCTACCCAGAAAATCCACTTAGGATTCATGACATTCACACAGCAATAGTGTGTAATGTCCTAAAAATGTCCCTGTTTTCTTTTCAGTCCTTCACCTTCAAGCAGACTAGACAACTAACATGTAATTTGTTTTGCATTTTGAGTGCTACTCTTACAGTTTAGTACTTGGTAAAAAACATTCAATCAGCTGATGAGGTGGCTCAGGAGGAAATACTTGCCTCTCAGTGTGATGACCCCACTTCCATCCCTGGAATTCATACAGTGGAAGGAACTGAACCAACCCCTACAAGTTGTTCTCTGATTTCCATATTTGTGTTATGGCACATCCTCTGCCAAACAAAATAAAAACAAATGAGTTTAATTTTTTTTTCTCTTTTAAGCAATTTAAGGACCAGTTCCTGTCACTCAGCTTGGAAATGTAACTATTACAGCTATTAAAAAAATTGATGATTAGCTGATTAAAGATCCCTATTAAGTTTGTAAAATGAAGATGTTTGCCTCACAAGATTGTCAGGGCTGTTACTTCTGCATGAAGACTTTAGCTCTGTCCCTGAACCATATAAGTCATTCATAAACACATCAGCTCAGTTGCTCATGTTATCTGTTTCAGAACAGTTTGTAGCTGCTGAACGCTGAGGTTGAAGTTGACATTAAAGGGATCAAGACCAGGCTGGAGAAACCCACAGAAACAGCTGACCTGAACAAAGGGGAGCTCATGGACCCCAGACTGATAGCTGGGAAACTAGCATAGGACCAACCCAGACCCCCTGAACATGGGTGTCAGTTAGGAGGACTGGACAACCTATGGGGCCTCTGGTAGTGGAACAGTATTTATCCCTAGTGTATGAATGGACTTTGGGAACCCACTCCACATAGAGGGATACTGTTTCATCTAGACACATGGGGGAGGGTCCAGACCTTGCTCCAAATGATGTGACAGACTTTGAAGATTCCCCCATGGAAGGCCTCATCCTCCCTGGGGAGCAGAAAGGGGATTGGTGGGGGGGAAGGAGAGGGAACTGGGATCGACATATAAAACAAGCTTGTTTCTAATTTTAAAAAGGGGGGTGAATTTTTTTGTTTGAAACAGGTTTCTCTTGTGGCCCCAATGGTCCTAGAACTCTGTAGACCATGCTGACCCCAAATTCACTGAGATCTGCCTGCCTCTGACTCCCGAGTGCTGGGATTAAAGGCAGGCTAAGAAGTGAATCTTTATGTTGTATCTCTTAGTGCAAACAAATAAGAGGGCTTTTGGAGCTGTTTTTAACCACATTAAATAGGATAGCCTGTTTCCTTAATTCTTTGCTCATGACTCTCTATAGATGTTAAAAATAACTGTTTTGTGTTTACATGGTATATTTAGAATGTTCTGATAACTGGTAAAGGAGATATTTTGTTGTTCAGTGTCCCTAGTTTAAGCCCCAGCGCGCGCGCACACACACACACACACACACACACACACACACACACACACACACACACACACTCACTCATAGGGAAGTATCCATATTTTTTTTTTAAAAAATCATAGACCTGCCTCATTGACTAGCATAGAGCTCACAGGCTATGATAGGCAGACGAGAACAATTAAAAATGGACCACACTATCTTGACTTTGTCTGAAATGTCCCAAGTAGTCTATGAATATCTATCTATACTCCTTGAAAATTGAGTTTGGCTCCTACTTTTCCTAGTTTCTTTCACTGGGGTCTGGCAGTACCAGTTTGTAATCTCAACTGAGGCTGAACCAAGAGGACCACAAGTTCAATACTTGTCTGGGCTACAGGTGTTCTCTTCTACCAGATCATTAGTGGTAGAAGGGTTGTATTGTCTTTGTGGTCCCAGCTCTTGCCACTGGGATCTTAAGTGGATACTGTCCACTCTGGTTTTCTCTCCCTGTATCTCAGCATGTGCCTTACAGAGACTGATGGAATGATAAGACAGAAATGGAGTCCTAAAAAGTCATTGATGAGAGAGCATTTCTTTTTCCTTAGTTATGTTCCTGTATTATAAGTAAAGTTCTACTAATATGATTTTCTCCATTCAAAATGAATTACACTGTTTCTAGAACTGAGCTGAAATGCATCACTTCATTTATGAAGGGGAGAGTTACCCAGCAGAGTAATAGATTGAATAAAACTTAGAAAAGATTGTTTACTTCATTCCAGACATTTTAGTAGCATTTGTTTAGATAAATTCAGTCATTGCACTTGTTACAAGTAACAAGAGCCACCTGTTCATTAAAAGGAGTCTGTTGTTCTGCCCAGCCTACGACTAGCACATTTCTTTAGCAAGCTATACATTAAGGAGTGTGAAATGGAAAATAGCTCCTCCTTAGCCAAGTTAAGGAGCTCCTAACCCCTGGTGTTTAGTGCTATAGGTAAAAGGATTTTCATAATTTAAAATCAGATGAAACATATTAGTATATTCTGGTTTAGGGAGCATAGGTTTATAGAGCCCTTCAAAACTCAATATTTATAGATAAAATTAACCAATGCTTTTCTAAAATCCCCAACATTTAAAAATATAGTTTATAGGAGATAAACTAACAAACAAGCAAGTTTGTCTTCTTTAGCAATAACATTCATTGTTCATGCTACTTCCTGTAATCTTGATTTGATATTTCCATGGCTGTATAACAAAAGCAATTTGTTGATTTTTAACTTACTCTTGGACAGTTTTATAGATATATATACAATGCATCTTAATCATATTCACTCTCCCTACCCCCAACATGTGTCCTCCCACCTTTATGGCCTTTTCTTTCTTTTAATAAACCACCTAGTCTATTTAGTGCTTCCTGCATGTGCATAGGTAACCTGGCTCCGCCACACTTCCTAAGACAAATACAGCCATTAGATGCCAATAGCTCGTAAGCTAGGGGTAGAGCCTCCTCCAATCCGTACTGCAATGTTGACCTGCATAATCTTGTATGGGTAAGTGCCAAGCACTAAACTTGAGCCTTATCTCCATTCTGCTCAATGTGGGTTCTCCGTGCCTACTGGATGGGTTAAGCCTCTTTCTAGCTAGAACACTTCCCCTGGTTTCCAATGCCATATGCATCTTTCTCCCTATTTCTTACCAGTATCCTTCAGTACCCAGATGCTTTTACTAAACTTAATAGATATAGTAAAACACACACACACACACACACACACACACACACACACACACACACACACACACACACACACACGTTAGTTTTATTTATGTCAAGGTGATATTTATACCAAGGGCTTCAAATAGTAGGTCTGAATTCTTTCCCAAAAGAGAGTCTAAATTTTTGGATACTAAGTCTGAATGTTGCAAGGTGTCACTTTCCAACTATTTTGTTACATGCTGAGAGCTGGTGTAATATTTCTGGGCTGCTTTTCAACACCACGTTGCTCTGAGTGCTCATAATTACTGAGGTGGTTAGACAACCAAAGCAAAGCATGCCTTCTTCAGTTCAGTGTTTCCTTTGCTCAGTAAACATTAAGATCAAGACTAGAGACTTAGGTCCACCTGGGGGAGCTAACTGTACCAACAGAAATTTTGTTTTTATAGAACATGACTAGTTCAGCACAAATTGTTATCCCAGTTAAGCAGTATGAGCATCACACTTCAAGGTTAACAGATGCAGGAAATAATGCATATTAACAAAAAAGCATTCAAGTTATTTGGCAAAGTTTCTTTCTGTTTTTAAAACAGTGCCAGAGACATACCAACAAAGTGATATAAATGCTGGATTTAAGTGTTTCATAGTTATGCAGTTGGCATATAATATAAAATGATTGTTAAACTATATGTGCTTCAAAACTTAAAAACATAGTTGAGACTAGGTCAGATTGGGCAATAACTCCAAAAATGGTCTTTTAGGATTACTGTCAATAATACGGGATGGAACGAGTATTTTAAGGAACTTGCTGGGTGCTGGAGGGATGGCTCACCAGTTAAAGAAAGAGTACTTCTTTTTATGGAGGACCTAGTTCCCGTCTGAGCACTGATGGCTCACAAAGGCCCATAAGCCTAGCAACAGTAGATCCAATGCTCTCTTCTGGCCTTCAAGGCCACTTATACATGTGGCGTACCTCTATATAAATACATACACACAAATAAAGTTCAAAAAATAATCTCTAAACAAATGAAAGAAACTTACTTTCAAAACAAAACGTGTTACCTGGTCTTTCCCCGCTCCCTATGTAGCTTTTGCTTCACAAGCATTTGGGTGGTCCGCTATAGCAGGTAGATCTCATCAGGTGAACCAGTGGAACCTGTAAGATCTTTTCATTGGCAAGCAACAGGCCTGGAAGCGACTTTCAGAAAGCTCTTGTTGGTAGGTGGGCTGTTAAACCACTTTGTGTTGTTGTATGTTATAGACCTTGCCAGCAACAGAGAGTTGCATACTCCTCCGGGAGTTAGATTTTGTTCATCTATTCTGTGTTAAATTCTGTGCTGGATGCAAAGAATTGCAGCTTGAAAGATAGGATTTCTGTCTTTGAGTAAAGCAGCTTGGAGCTGAGGCTCTGGTCACCACACACTTCTCCCTGAACATACCTGCAACTGTTCACATGCTGACCTTTTCCACGGTCATTGCTTCTGTGCCTCTTTTCATTAAGAGTGTTCCTGCAGAAGAGAAATTATTTCAGAAAATGAAAAAATCTAGATTTCTGAAGCCCGTTAGACTGATGACACAATGCAAGAAAACAGCCTTTTGCAATCACCTCTCTTGTTGACATCCAGCATACCTGTTGCTGATGTTTTCATGTTTGTTAGAAGCTGTGTGACAGCTGGCAGCCATGCAGTATGAATGTACAGGCACCATATGCATACCACCATAGGTATATGAATCGCCGTCTACTCTCTCCCTTCCCCACTTCTCAGACCAAAAAGATGGCTTAGCAGAAGGTGAGCAACACAGCTGGCTGGATTTCCTTCACCCACGTCCTCCAGGAATGGCTTCCACCAACTTCCTGTTCCTAGCAATTTTATGTGATCATAAATATTGCACTGTCAGGTGCAATGAAAGCCACACCTTCAAGTCAGCCCTATCTGGCTTTCTTTCCTTACTTCCTTGGTACCAAGTAGCTGGACAGTTGCTTTTGTATAAATCTTTGTATACATGGCTAGGAGCCTTTTGTGTGTGTGTGTGTTTTTTAGCAGTATCTCTGCATTTTGGTAGAAGTTAAATATTGAGCCCAGAGAAGGCACTGCCAATATCCTGGAGATAACACTCAAAATCCTCTTACTGTTTAGAGCCTCAGTGTCTCAATTTCCTTTGCTGTCTGCATTGTAACTTACAAGGATTGGGGTGGGTCAGTGAGGGTAACGATAAAACTTGGGTGAAACCTAATAACTATAAACAAAGACCTTGTCTTCATTTGACACAGATAGTAGTCCCATAATAAAAATATATTTTTATTTAAAAGAAAGAAAAAAGAGTGTTCCACAGAGTGATGAAGCACTTGATTCTTCACAGTGTCCATTTCACACACATTTGCTGTCGGCTTTGCCTTTGCAACTCTAAAATAAGGGTGATTCTGGCACCAGAGAGTGAAAACATCATGGCGCTCTATCTGGGCCACTCCTCTGAAGCAGTACTTGGTCTTTAAGTGCTTTTTCCTAATCACTAGATCAAAGCTGCCTTCCCAATCTTCTTATCAAACTGACTAAATACAAATTTAGAGAAAGAGATGGTCTGCATGAGTAAGAACTGTGTCTCAGGGCCAAGGAAACCAAATCACATCTTGGGCTTTGCAATTAACGAAACTGCACTAGCTTCATGCTTCCTCCTCCTTCAGACAGCAGGTTTTTACCACTTCATCTGTAAAGGAGAGTGGAGACCTACCATTCCATGAGACAAATAATACATTAAAAAGTTAGGGTTAATATACAACACAAAGTACTGAGGAAACTTATGTAGGAAACAATCCTCGTGACTAAATACTTAAAACATCTTTGCCCTTTGCCCTGGTAATAAAGAATGAAGGGTAAAGGTTCTAGGTAGAGGGATGATACAATAAAGGAACGATGTCTTTGAGAAAGTGTAGTGTCTGCCCAGTTCTAGAGCCCTAACAACAAAGCTCAGAGCTTCTACAAGAGAGAAATAATAAGCTCTAGGAAAGCAAAAGTAGGGTGGCATTACATTGCTCAAATTGAAGAAGTCCTTCAATTTCTAAAAAAAAGTGAGCTTGGCTAAGAACTCTGACCATAGTGAACAGAGCTGAATTCTCAAGCAAGTTGAGAGAAGAAGCATGTAATAGTCAGAATACCCCAGGCTGACATCCATCATACCTTTCTTAGTGCAATGCTATTATATAATTAACAGAGGGAAGACAACTGTAGGCTGGTTAGAGTGCAAGGACATTTATAGGGAGGAGTCCTTAGTGTGGGGACAAGAGAAAGCCCAGATAACAGGTGCCAGATCTGATCCCAATTCAGTAGAGCAGGGAAGGCTCCAAGGAGAATGCCCCCAAGAAGGTGAGTCTGATAAGTGATAAGATAGCTGATGTTTGAATAAGTGGCAAAAGGATTGTGCCTTTAGGAGATGGTTTGGGATGAACATGTGAGAGGTCTCTAGGAAATTCAGCAGAGAGAAAAGTGAGGTAATTGTAATTACTGGGAAGAAAAGATTAGTGGGATAGGAAAGAAATGCTGCTATTCATTTCCACCGTGAATATTTACCTAGCTATATAATACGAATGCTAAATAGTGACCTTACGAAGATTTGGTATGTAGCTCTTTTGTAGCTCCCGATACTTTCCTATGAAGGAAGTGTGGGTCTTTTCTCCTCCTGCAGAAGCAGAGACACCTACACTGCCAAGGGGGTCATTTCTGGAAAGGGACAGGGTCAGACTGGAATCCAACATATCATCTGTAAACCTTTTCTGTGCTCTGTAGAGCTGCGACTTCACAGAGATCAGGCTAGGAGAAACAGACAGCTGCATTCAAATAACATTGGCAAACTTTTTCTGTAAAGGACCAGTTAGTAAATATTTTAGGCTATGAAGGCATGTGATTAGTTTTCCAGCTATGTATCTGTGCTAATGAGAACAAAAGAGTGGGTCTTTATGAAACTCTATTTGAAGTTAATACTTGAACTTTATGTTTTATAATATTTTGAGAATTTCTTTCCATCATTGAAAAGGAAATAAAAAATATTCTTAGTGCATAAGCTCCTCAGACACAGGTGAAAGTGACCGTTGGGTTTTACCTTACTGACCCCTGTCTCAAACCACTTGAAGAATATACTCTTCTTTTCAGAACAAACTAGAGTAAGAGCCTGGGAATAGGGGACAGATTGCAGTCTGCAATTTCCTCAGGTGCTAAGAACAGTGGAGAAGCTGCTCCCTGTGTCCTTCCAATGTCCATGCAGGTGGAAGGTTGGCCAGGAAACTTAAAAGGGCCCTCTTTTTAGTTCTGACCTGACATGGATCTCTACCACAATTAGGAGTTATACAGATGCAGCCTGTAATGTTTTCAGAGTGCACTGACTTCCCCTGGGTTTGAAGACCGTGCTGTAGAACAAACTTCAGTGTGTGTGTATGTGTGTGTGTGTGTGTGTGTGTGTGTGTGTGTGTGTGTGTGTGTGTGTTTTAAATTAAGCATTTATAGTACCAAGGTTGGCAAAGAGTACTTACTAGCCTAACCATGTTTGTACACAGCAGTATTTTCTAATTTAAATTCGGTGATAATCTCCAAATTGCCATAGCTTAGACTAACTGAAGTTATAAACTCCATTTTCATCTTATTAGGCCACCTGGAAGCCACAGTCAGTGAGTAGTCCTGACGTCAATAGTCTGTCTGCTTCATTAAAATGCTAATTTCATGGCTTTAATTTCCCTTTGTAAAATATACCACTGCAGGACACTATATGCAAATGTATTCTAAGACAGGCTAATTTGCATGTTTTGTTTTGGTTCATTTCTCCAGATTTTTCCCTCTTACTATTATTAGAAGTTGTTTTAGTGCGTAAAATATGTTCAGATATATAAGATAAATATGTAAGTCAGTTTCAGACTTGCAGAGTTAAAAGAATTCCAAGAGCTATTTTCCTCATCAGTAACACAGTGACCAATTCTGAGAGTGAAGTATGTCTCCTTTCTCCCTAAAGCTGCTCTTGGAAAGGAAGATTCAGATTTGGCAGTAGTATCAGTTACCTGAAGGCCAGAGTGAATCCAGTGCCTGGTAGAGAAATGCAGGAACGCAGTCTCTGTGGTCCTGGAAGGGCCCCTATTGACCTTCCTTTGGTTTTGAAAAGTAACCAATAGCAACTTTACACTTTTACTCTCCCCAAATCTTGAATTCTGACTGATTATCCGAAAAGGGAAATTCATCGAAAACAATAACCAAGGGACTTTTGCTGCTCTGATGGATGCTAAGGCTGCCCCAGTCTATTCCCAGAGTAATTAAAATAGGTACACCCTGGGAAGTACAGACAGAAGCCTCCTAGCAAGCCTTTGGCCTAGGGGTCTTGCACTTTGCACATGCTTGCCAATGTCTTCCATCACTATGTTCCTCAAGATTGTACTCTCCTTTTAGGCTGCATGGCTTCCTTTCCTTTTCTGATTTTCTGTGTGTGAAAACCATTCCTCTCAGCCGTGACTGACACACACACACACACACACACACACACACACACACACACACACACACACACACACACACACACACACACACAGAGGCTGGTCTGCTTAGTGGCTCCTTGAGAGTACACCTCCAACCATGACTCACTGTCTTCTTGCTAATGATTTTCAGACACATGCTTCTGGCCAGCCAGTCTCCTTGCATCTGACCTTCCTGTGTTTTCAATAAGTGTGTTGATTATTTTTTTAGACACTGCTTCACCACCTCAAATATAATGTGTCTAATAAGAACTTCCTTTCTTTCTGCCGTCTGTGTTTCACTTCAGAAGTATAACCATTTTTACATGCCTCTCGAACTGGAAATGCCCCCAGGAAGTGGTATACAGAAGTTCAACGAAGAGCACCAGATAGTTCATCTCAGTTTGATGAATGCCAAAAATGTGGCTTGTTCTAGGCCAAACCCATAAATTGTAGTTCTTCTTATCCTCAAGATATTCCTAGGAGTATGTTCCCATTGATAATGACTCAGTGAGAGAATTAGCCCTTAGTTGGGTAGACTTCAGCCACCACAGCAACCATACAGACTGATGTTGTCTGTCTTCCAGTTTGAGGATTAATTTGATAGAGAATTCCTTAAATCCCCTGAAATTACCAAAATTAACATAATTTCAGAGGGCCCTAAAATTATTCTGTTCTTAAAATGGCAGTTATCCAAGTTACAACCTCTGGGGGATTGCTACTACTTTGGCTATTGGCCAGTAGCATCTCACTCAGAATTTCTGTTGAGTGGATCTTGTAACTCTTAGTTAAGTTTCCAAGGACTAGAGGCACATAGTTAGATACAAGAAAAAAAGGACTCTCTTAGGTCTCTGGGTAATCTTGACCCAGGGGAGTTGGTATCCTCCCATCTTGGGATTCTTGTTTTATTAGTGTTTGTTTTGTTTTATTTTATCCCCCAGAAAGCTGTAATCTCAGCAGCTGTCTAGAGAATAGAAGAAGAGAGAAAATAGCTTGCAGTTTAATCTGGCATGGAGATCAGACACATAAGCCATCTGGCTGGGAGGGAGACTTCAAGGAAAGAGTAAGGAAGCCCAAAATGTTGGGAAACATAACATTTTTTAAGAAAGCATGCTTAGAAAAGGGAAGTGAACAAAAGGAAAAGTCCTGTTTTTCTAAACAATTCAGGAAAGTAGGCAGACTTAGAAAACTCCTTGGCTGTAGTCCAGCCAACTACTGCACTGGGCAGGGATTCTGGAGAGGAAAAGCACAAAATCTCATGAAGTGACTGATTATTTCACCTGTCTCTTCAGCATGTCTAGAGGTGACCCCTTGTGTAGGCCCAACTGCAATAGAATGTTAGGTCTCCACCCAGGCCAGAATATATACATACATGTATATATTCTTTTAGATAGGGTTTCTGTGTATAGCCCTGGTTGTCCTGTAACTTACTCTGTAGACCAGGCTGGCTCTGAACTCAAAGATCCACCTGCCTCTGTCTCCTGAGTGCTGGGATTTAAAGTGTATGCTACCACACCTAGCCAGAGTATTTCTTGACCAGGAAGTTTCTACTCTAATCATCTGAAAATACTGTACACTGATTGTGTCAGGTGACTAGGGCATAGTAGTTATAATTATATCAAATTAAAGTCATTATTTCAAAAACTAGTTTATTTCAGTGAAAATGATTGTCACCAAGGTTTCTAGGTCTTCATTAAACCAAACTGGCAGGTCTGCCAGACAGAAATATTGAATAATTACAATATTGCAAGTCAGCATTGGATGAAGTGATATAGAGACACAAAGTTAAAATACTTAGTCATTGCCCTTGAGGGTCCAACATAATCTGATAAAATTTCTAAAGAGTTGTGAATTTTAAAAAGCAATTAAAATTATGTTACTTCCTCATGATTCAAAAATGGATTCCATAAGATCTGTGATATTTTGGGCAGTTCAGGTATTCATTTTCATTTAGATGTGTTCTTGCATATGGGGAGCAGGTTATATGACTTCTCTGAAACCATTCTAAACACTAATCAGGTCAAGTATAACATTTTAGGGACCCCTTAGAACAGCAGTTCTCAACCTGTGGGTTCCGACCCCTTTGGGGGTCACATACCAGATAGCTTGCAGATGTTTACATTACGATTCATAACAGTAGCAAAATTACAGTTATGAAGTAGCAACGAAATAATTTTATGGTTGGGGGTCAGCACAACATGGACTGTATTAACCACTAATCCAGAGTAAAGACAGATGAGTGTGAAACTGAATGAGGCCTTGGACTTTAGGTCAGGATAACCAATTCCCCAGTAGCCCCAACAGAGGGAGCTTCCATCTTTGTATGCTCACCCCAATATATTGAAACAGATAACCTTACAATGACTAGACTGTTCTATAGATTGCAAAGTACACCCACAGATATTTCTAATTTTGTCAGCAAGCAACACAACATGTATTCATTCTCTCTCTCTCCCTCTCCCTCTCTCTTTCTCTTTTCTCTCTCTCTAATACACATACACACACACACACACACACACACACAGAGAGAGAGAGAGAGAGAGAGAGAGAGAGAGAGAGAGAGAGAACGGAAGCTGTAACTAAAAAGAGATATGAAACGTGTCAGGTCAAAGAGACTTGGATTCATCTTGGGACCTAGCTGAGCTGACTGTTATAGCACTGCACAGCAATACTTCTATCTCTGAAGTGAGGAAGGAGACACTGCCCAAGAATAACTGGTGGATTTTCATGGGGTGATAAGTAAAGCCCTGTAAAAACCCAAGTACAAAGAGAGACAGCAGACCACAAGTTTATGTGGCTGTTCTATTTCTTGATAAGCCTTTAGTTTTTTCCTGTGATGCTGGATATGAAAATTTAGTAGAAAACAGGTTTATTCATTTAAATAAAAAAATGGGGTGAGTGTCTAGAGAAATGGTTCAGGGGATAAAGTCCTAAGTCAGCAGTGCAGCCCCTATATATAGAAAAGACCTTTGGCTCTTACTATAACCCCAGTGCTTGTGGATGAGGGACATAGGCAAATGGTGAACTCCAGAGATCTCTCAAAAAATAAGGTGGAAAATGACCTTTGGTCTTCGAGCTTTTATTTTGTATTTCAGAAGTGGAAAGAATTTCAGTTATATTATTTCAATTCGATTATATTATTGGTGTAATAAAATTAAGATACTTTAGTATGTCTGAAGGCTTTTGCTACCAAACTTAAAATAATAAATAAATAGTATAAAGGCCAATTGTATCTTTAAGATTTTAACATTTGGGAATTGTGTTTATCAGGAATATCCAGGAGACCTTACTTCAGTTCTTCTGTAGCATAAAAAGAACCAACATACCTGGGAGGTGGGGCCTGGTTTCATAATTTAGTCTTTCCAATTAGCCTACTCCAGATCTCCTTGACAGTTACTTGCTCCCCTCTCTTCCAATTTAAATCGAAAGTGAGAAATTGTGAACTGTCTCCCCATGTTAAATTCTCCTTCTCCTAGGGCCCTTACAGTCACACAGGCCTAGGTTTCAGTCTTCACCTCGATGGTGTTGTAGCAGATTAGCCAAACTGCTCACTCATGGGGATCCTGTGGAAATTGTAAAACAGTAGGAAACAGCAGGTGTGTGCCTTTCACTGTTTCTTTCTTTGCCTTAGTCCTCGATATACAGAAAGATCCTTCTTCTATGGGTATTTGTATGAAGAGTCTGTTCCAAAATGTCAAGGATGAGAAGGCTAGGCAGCCTGCTCTGGGGGTCCATAATACATTCAAAGAAATACTGTTTGGGTAACTATCTCTACCAGAAAATAATGAAGAGTTCTGTAAGAGATGCCGTTGTTTATCTTACTTTTGACAGGACATTTTGTTTTGAACACATGTATGTTCATGTCCTCGGCTCCTGTTAAGTGCCTTGTCTCTGGTATGTCCCTTCCGCATGTCCCATTTACTGAAGCTACTGAAGACAGATGTTCAGGTAGCCTCTATCCTGACCTGTCATCACATGATACCCTATCATTTCCGTGCAGAGCTGAGATTTCCTGTGGATGCTGCCCAAGAGTGGAGCTGTTTCGGGTCTGGTTGGCTTTGTGACTTGCTCAGTTCTTCATCCAGCTCAGCTGTTTCCTCGCAGGTTCTCACTGCTGTGTCTGAGGGTGCCTCTGCATACTCCTGCCGGCGTTTGGTATTATCTTGCTTTGTGTTCCCTGCCACTTAAACAGATTTAAAATGGTAACTTGTGACTTCAATTTCTTATTGTCTGATAGGATTTTTGTGTATCTGCTCTTTTCTGGGTTTCTTCTTATTGAACTGCCTGTTTGTATCTTCAGAGGTGACTATGTGGCCTGTTCATTTGTACTAACTAGTTCTTTCTTTGTGTTTTTTTAAAATCAGTTTCAGATATCACAAGCATGGTCTTACTATGTAATTACTGAATAGTTTGTGTGCTATTAGCTCAGACTGACCCTTCTACCTTTCTACCCTTCCACCAGTGCCGGCCTAGTGCTGGGGTTATAGGCCTGTGCCAGGATTCCCACATGGACACAAATTCTTAATACAATCATAGTGATAATTTTGTCTTATGGTTTATGTTCTTAAATTTTTGTTTTTAAAGAAAGTCTGCCTTTTCCAAGTGCTAATTGGTCTTCAGTTTCTTCTATTAGTATTAACTATATTAATTTTTATTCATCTTGAATCCTTTAAATGTCTTATTTGGTATGCATCTTATTTTCCCCCAATACTACACACTAAACAATTTTATTCGGCCTAGCTTTGTGGTATCATGTTAATGTAAATTAAGTTACCTTATACCCATGAGTCTTGCTTTGAATTTTTTTCTTAGCATTGCTATTTCTTCTTCCTTTTTCCTTTAAGACATCCTGATGCTTGTTTTTCTGTAGCAATTGAAGACCTGGTGTCCTCTCAATAACAGGGACTTGTCCCTGCATGTTTTATCCCGAACAGTTCAGACATGTCCACCCAAGCTGTCCTCCTCTGAACTCAGAGTACTTAGTTCTGTCACATTCACTTCACTGCTCTTGAAACTCTGTATTTTTATTCATTTCCTGTGTTATTACACAGCTCTTCCCATGTTTATATCTTGAATTTCAACTGGATTATAAACTTTGAACAGGCACGGGCTTGATTGCATATCTTTGACTCTGTCTTGGTAATTTCAGTTAACAAGGCACCTGAGGTTATCGTCATAACCATGATTTAGTGAGCATTTGATAGGCTCTGCAATGTACTTTCACTTTGATGAGCACATGTCTTTTTAACTTTAGTGACTATAAATACATGAGGACAGCATACAGTTTAGGAAGGAGACACAAATACCATTTCTGTGTGCACTGTTTCAACATATCTTCTCCAGTAGGATTTTTTTTTCCTGTAATCTTTAAACTTCCTGCTACACTTGACTTTCTCCATATTTTAAAAAGGAAAGCTTAAATTTACCAATTCTCTTTATCTTTCCTCCTTTAGTTTTAGTAATTGCATTTTATTTAGGTTTCCTTAATGAACTGTGTGAAAAGCTGTGTGCTCCATCAATCATGTGCAGGAAAAAGCAATACATTATAATTAGGATCCATTATCATTTAATTAGGCATTCTATTATTGAATTAGTGCCTGTAGCTTCTCCTGGCCTCTGACTAATTCTGAAACAAATTCCTTTTCTGTGGACAAATATTAGCTTGTAATAATTAGAGTTTTCGCCAAAGTAAGGCTTTTCATTAAATCTCTTTCTGATTAAGATAGTTCTTCAAGTATAGGCTAATTTAATTTAATGTGATCTATCCACTTATATTTCAAAGTGTGGGGAAAATTGTTAATACCAAAGGACTGGGCATATTGAGATTATCTTTAGATTCACAGGCCTCTGGGATATTTAGGATCTTATTGTAGTAGTTATGCAAGTCCAGGTGTAATGTCACACTGCTAATTTGAGAGTACCATGATTGCCAGAACAGGCTACCATTGAATATAACATGCTGCTTCTGTTCTATAATGTGTTGGAGCCTAAATCATTACATTCTGTGTTACTTGGGTTTGAAAGCCAATTTTTATTCCAACTAGGTGGTTCTATACATTTAATGTGCCTCTTTTGTTTTTACAAGTTCAGTGTAGCTAGAACTACATACCCCAAATTAAGGGTCTCTGTGGATATGAATATATCTTGGTGTGGGGGTTAAGCACTCTACCACTAAGCAATGTCCCAACCTTTTCTTTAAAGCTGTTTAACTTATCATTATTGCTCCCTTTCTCTGTCCACACTTCTCTTTGCTTATCTTCTCTCTGTGCTGACTGTGAAGTAGATGTTAAATTTAATTTAATTGGTGGGATCCTTTAACTTCTGTCTTCATTGTCCTCCCCCACTTTGTTTGATTCTGGTCTCATCCCCTGTTCTTAAGTTTTAAGACTTTTCTTGTGACCTCTCGTCCAGCCGTCTTTTTGTTCTTGTTTCTTTTAGTTCTAACTCCTTCCCCTTACATGTAAACAACAGTTTGCTGCCTATGTATGAATAGGGATAAACTTAAGTAAATTAATAATATGAAGCCAAAACATATGTACTGATTTGCTTGGGTGAGGGTGGGTGGTCCAGAAAATGTTGTGCCAAGCTCCTGTTCTAGGAAGCCTCGGAGATAGAAAGAGAGTGGGTAGTGTGTATGACGGAGAGGAGGAGAGCACCTGTGCTCATCTCGTCAACAAGGGAGAGAGGGAAGGAGATGCACCCAGCATCCTTGTACCTTCTCAGGCCCCATTTCTAGCTGCACATCTAAGTTAACAAGCTCCTGGGAACCCCAAGAGATGCTGGCTCTTCCTTTCTTCCCCATGCTCTCTGCCCCGTAGTAGCTGTTCTGTGAAAGCTGCCATGTTAGGAACTCAGATCAAGAGGACAAAGGCTAGACCAAGAAAGAAGGGAATTGATGAGTCCAAGAGGCCAAGGGAGCAACAGGCCAAGTTAGGCTTCCTCACAGACCTGGTGAGGGTTTAGGAGCTGGAAACTGCCCAGCAGCAAAGTGCCTACTTTGGCTGGGTCAGCAGAGGGGGTAGTTGACAAGCCACATAGCAGGCCACATGAACTGATAGCGAGTCTCTAACTCAGGAGAAAGACCAGTGTCAGAACAAGAATGCCTTGTAAGGCAGCAATTACAGCACTCAGAGAAGTGTTTGCCCTGATTAAAATGCTCTGTGAGAATAGTCTTCTACCTAGTGGGGGGTCCCGTGTGTCTTATAGATAGAAAGGGGAAAAATAGCACAGTAGAGGATGAAAATGCTGTAAGGAGGTTAATGATTCTATTTAAAGACATTCTTGGGAATTAATTAGGAAACAAATGCTTCTGTGATAATATCTGAATAGAGAGGCTGCTTTTCAGAATATTTAATAAGTTTCTTTTGTTATCAGAGAGACCTGATATACAAAGCACAGGGGATTGTATTCTAGAATTTCAGAAACTAATTCCATCTTAAAAATAGCATAATGTACTTAGCATTGTCAAACTTACCTAGACTAAGGAAGTCCTTATCCAGGGAATAGAGAAGACAGAGGGACCTATCAAATTCACTTAGACTTGTGGACCTTCTGGGACCCTGTGGACATTCTGATACTTTGAATTAGCTCCTGTGACTGGCTACAAATACATACTTGTGACCCTGACTTCCCACCAAATTATGTGAAGTTGTATGTCAGAAGACAGCCCTCGAAGAACATCATCACCTACAGAGCAAGGTAGCAGTGGTTGCACAGATGGGGGACAGGAGAAACGCAACCTCCTTAGTGACTTCTCTCTTCTGGCTTGAAGGATTGTTTGTCACAGTCACTCTCCAGATAGTCTCATATGTGTCCCTTCCCACTACAGACTGTTAGAGGAGACTGCTGTTCGGCCTTTCTCAAGCAGAAGTATCCCAGAGAGGCTCATCTCAGTTTACCTGTATCTGGAATGTTGATTCTATAAGCATATTTATTGAAACCACTGGAAAACTTCTGTCATTGTTATGCTTACATTTAGCAGAAGAAAAGGGAACAATAAGTAAAGTCTATAATATATCAGATGACTGTATGTGCCAAGGGTTTAGGAAATCTGCTATTTTCAGTAAGGCAGGGCCAGGGCCTCCCTGAAGAACAGGCAGTAGGACAAAAACTCAGCACTTACTGTGGTTGGAGCAGAGCAGGGCACTGGGTAGCAGGAACTGGAAACAGATGGTAAAAGTTCACAGACAGCACAGGGCTTCAGAGACCTAGGGATCTTCTGAGTGAGATGGGTAGCCACTACACAAAAGAGTCAAGGGAAATTAAAATGTGTTGCTGCTCGTATTCTGAAAGGGTTACTCTGGCTATCACAGTTAAGAAAAGTGTCAGGTAGCAGTTAAGATAACAAAGCCATGTACAAAGGCATTTGTAATAATCCAGATGAGAAAGATAGTGAGGTAAGAAATGGCTAGATTTGGGATTATATTTTGAGGTAGAACCAATAAGATTTTCAATTGGGTTATGGAATGACAGGAATGACTCTTGAGGTTGCTGGCCTGACTTGGGGAAGATAATTTTGCCTTAACTGAGACAAACACTGAGGAATGTATAGGTTTTAGCAGAAAGAGTAGGTTGAAGTTCAGTTTAGGTCACATTGATTTGAGATACTTATTAAACAGCCAAGATGACGTAAGATTAGTGGTCAAATATATGAGTCTAAAAATGAAAGACCAGCTGGAGCTATGAATTTGGGAGTCAGCAGCACATATTTGGTATCGAGGTCACCCAGGGATGGAGAAGAGTAGGAGCCAAGCCCTAGGGCATCTGATACTCAGAAATCATGTAAGCCAGCAGTCCACAGGGAGAGATCAGAGTGGCCCAAAGAAAGCTGTGTGGTTAAGCACAAAGCCCAAAAGCCAAAGAGAATCAATGGATGTGGTTATATGACAGTCACTGAGGAGAATGATTTTGCTAGAGTGGTGTGTTACTTTTCTGTTGCTGTGATAAATAGCACACTCAAGGCAACTTGGAGAAAAAAGATTTGTTTTGGCTTTCAGTCCTGGAGGGGAAGAGTCCATCGTGATGGATTAGCATGACAACATGCAGCAGGAACAGGAGGCTGAGCAACCACATCTTTTACCACAAGTATGAAGCAGAGTGGACTGGATAAGGGTCAAGGCAATAATCTCTCAAAGGTCAGCCTCAGTGGCATACTTTTTCTAGCAAGTCCATAGTTTCTAAACTTCTCCAAAGAGTGCCACCTGTTGGGGACCAAGTTTTCAAATGCCTGAGCCTATGGGGGATATTTTCTTTCTTTCTTTCTTTCTTTCTTTCTTTCTTTTCTTTCTTTCTTTCTTTCTTTCTTCCTTCCTTTCTTTCTTTTTTTGTTTTGTTTTTCAAGACAGGGTTTCTCGGTGCAGCATTGGAGCCTATCCTGGCACTCGCTCTGGAGACCAGGCTGGCCTCGAACTCACAGAGATCCTCCTGCCTCTGCCTCCCAAGTGCTGGGATTAAAGGCATGTGCCACCAATGCCTGGCCCAGGTAGCTTTTTATAAAGTGCTCTTTAGCTTATTGCACATATAACAAATTTGTTAAATTACTTTAAATGTTTTCAGGGCAAATATTCGGGAAGCCACCCATTCCCCACTCTGTTCCCTAATTTAATGTGTCTGCATGCACCTGTTGCCATAGTGATGTCAGGACAATTCTTCAGTTGGCTCTCTTCTGCCACCTTGTGAGATCTGGGGATGGAGCTCAGGCCATTAGGCCTGGGTACCTGTTGAGATACTTCAGTGGCCCAAGCTTTAAAACCTAACACTTTTAGAGTTAGAATTCACTGTTATAAAATCTATTCACTTAAAGTGTACAATTGGATGTGTTGATAAATATGTAGCATCACATAACTTAATACTTTAGTCAAAACACAGAACATTTCATCACTCCTAAAGTTCTCTTCTATGCCCCTCTACACAGCTCCTCCCTGGACCCTGGTCATAATTGCTCTGCTGTCTGTTACTATGTTTTTACCTTTTCTAGAGTTTTGTGTAGACAGAATTATATAATGTGTAGCCTTTTGCATCTAGCTTTAACTTAGCAGAAGTGCTTTTAACTTCCATATTGCTGCATATTTTCTTCCTGAATGACATTCCATTGTATGGAATGTACCACATTTTGTTTACCTGTTCACAGACTACTACACATGTGGTTTATGCATAATATATAAAATTGCTAATAATGTTTTCATACAGGGGACTGTGTGAGACTGAGTTTGTTGGGTTTTGGGGTTTTTTCTTTGTTTTGTTTTTTTGATTTTTGGGTTGGGGGGCTACATGCCCAAGCCTATGACTGCTTGGCCACTGCCAAACTGGCGTTTCCGGGTAGCTGAGTTCTCTGACACCGTCTTCAACAGTGGGAGAGTAGTTAGCAGGAGTGTGGTTTCTGTTTCTATTAAGTGAAGGTGTTCTTTTGAGAATCTTTACCTGGAGGATGATTTACAAAGTATGAAACTGCCTCTTAAGTGCAGCTTCCCACAGCCGCCTCCCAAGCCTCATTCCACTTCTCTGTTCAGATGATGTCACAGTTATATCACAACACTTGGGCTATAGTGCCATCTGCAGCTTCTGCTTTCTGGTGAAATCCCAGTAGTTTACTAGAAAACAAAGCTTTTACACCTCAGATGTCAGCCTCTGCCCACTCTACTGCTGCTTGGCTGAGAATTGGCTTTGGAAAGTGTCAATACTAGAGACGCCAACACAGCAGTTCTCAGCCTGTGGGTCGTGACCCCTTTCACAGGGGTCTCCTAAGATCATCAGAAAACACATTATGATTCAGAACAGTAGCAAAATTACAGTTTTGAAATAGCAACAAAATAATTTTATAGTTGGGACCACCACAACATGAGGAACTGTATTAAAGGGTCATAGTGTTGGGAAGGTTGAGAAGCACTGCTCTGACACCTCTGGAAAGGCCACTCCATTCACAGACCTGTTTCTGTGTGCTTTTTCCTTTCTGAAGAAGAGTCTTTCTTATCTAAGGAATAAAAGCAAGCACAGAAAGATCATCAGTAGGTGAGGTGTTCACTTCCTTGCATCAGTACTGTGTGATGGCTGAACATAGGGTGAGCTGTGGCTATTTGGAGCCAGGATTTGTAAATCTCCAAATAGACTGACTGTGCCTGTGAAATTGTCCTCATGTTAAGAAGTCATAGAACAGCAGCCAACTGAGTTAATTTTGTGATGTTATGTTAGCATCTGCCTTTGAAATAAGAAATGAAGGAAAGGGAAGAGAAGAGAAGAAAGACAAGGAAGTGAAGCACTTGGTTGAATGTTTCAAAATGTTATATAATAGTGTTAGCATCATTTCTACTCTGTTCTTTGAAACTTACCTTTTTAAAATAGGTCCATTTTCTTTTTTTTTTTTTCTTTTTTTTTTTTTTTTGGTTTTTAGAGACAGGGTTTCCCTGTGGCTTTGGAGGCTGTCCTGGATCTAGCTCTTGTAGACCAGGCTGGTCTCGAACTCACAGAGATCCGCCTGCCTCTGCCTCCCAAGTGTTGGGATTAAAGGCGTGCACCACCAACGCCCGGCTCCATTTTCTTTTCTAACTTCAAAAGTTACTTCAGATAGTGCATAAAGAAGAGGGCTTGTTGTTCTCAGAAGAACCAGAGACTTTGGTCCTACAGTTGAGTCATATATACTCTGATTTGTCATCCTCTCAGGAGAAAAGAGTTGCAAGGAGAGCTGGGCATGCAGGAGGCCCAAGGAAGAAATGTTTTGATTCAGCTCATCAGTCTTTCATCAGGCCGAGGCTTCACATGCTGAATGGCAGTTCTGGTTTCTGAATGACTGAAGACAAAGAAACTCAAGTTCTAGGCATTGAGGAACTAGGCCAAGAGATAACACTAGCCAAAGGCAGTTTGGCTACTGCCTTGAGACCAGAATGGCTTGTAGAGCAGAAACAGAGTTGAGGGAAGGACAAAACTCAGCTACAATAGATCCTTGCACTTCCTTTCTTACAGACAATACCCTGTCCCCAGCAAAACTTACTTTTCCTTTCAAAGGAGAAGAGAATAAATTAAGAGAGCCTGCTTTCATTATATGAAAATTCATGTGCACAGTAACAATGCTAGCAGAGTAATGTCTCTCCAAGGATGCTTGGAGAGTAACACTGGGAATAAGGAAAGAGTAACCAACCACACATTGGAAGATAGGACTCACCTTATGATTTGATAGACTGATGGGTTAGGCATTGCTGAGAAATGTACATAAGCCCTAAATGGTTTAATACTTCCAATACAGCTTTATGAAAACTGTTAGAACATGTGCATGGTGTACTTTGAAAGGTGACCATAATGTAGTCTGAGTTTAAGACTTGAAATAAAAGTGGCCTTTCATGTAGACAGAATTGACTTTCCATACATAGGAACTGCCTTTACATGGTGGCTGACAGACTCCTTCCCAAAAGACACATTAGCCCCGCTCTGCAAATGAGGAACCTCAAGCCAGGGAAAGTTACTTCATTTGCAGAAGGTTCAAAACCATGTCAGTCTTGACTGTAGCACCTGTTCTTAATACACAGCTCTGAAAAAGTAGAATCATGAAGCAGAGACGCTCTGAATCCCAGAGAACTGACTGCTGGCAAGTGATTTCATTACTTTGCAGCTTTAGTCTATAGCTATCAAGAGGGATGGTGTTTGTGTTAAGATATGTAAATGTGACTGTGCCCTGGAAAACCCCTAAAGGCAGTGAGGGATCTTTCTTGGGTTCTCCAGTGTACCCTACAGATCTATAGCTGAATCTGATGCATTAAGTGCTCTATAGATTGTTGAACAAATAATGCCAATATCAAATGTAGTAAGCACTCAATAAAGGCATGCCCAAGTGTAACATTAGTCATTTTCAACAATAATGTCAGAGCATGGAGACTATAATCATATGCCTCAATAATAACGATCTCATTTATTTCAAAGGTGAAAAAACTCAGTATATGATGCCTGTGCTGACACTTCCTGTAATCTGCTAATGATCTGAGTCCAGGATTTTTAACAATATCTAATTGGCCATGTTGAACCCAGCAGTGAAACAGGCAGCCTTTCTTCCTGTTCCTGTTCACATGATTTTTAGCTGTCATCTCTCACCATTTTAGCAATGAGTGGCAATAAAAAGAAAGCACGTAGATTTTTTTTTTTTGCATTATATGTTTTATTTATAAGACTGGAACAGTCGAGAGTATCAGTTTAAATTAACTAATAAAACAGGGAGAATGGCATAGGAGCTGCTATTTACAGAAGACAAACTGAACTAGAGGATATCAGTTTTGTTCCAAAGCAGGAATCATGACATTCACAAAGCGATTGTTTTATAAACATTGATCTAAATATTTTATACGTGTGTATTTTTTCCCTTGGGGGAACAAGGTTGGCAGTAAATCTTTGGCATCAACTTGAACAGGTTTCTTCTTGGACCGTCACCAAGCATAGTGCTTATCCATGTCTAAGTGGGCACAAGGGTTGTGTTCTGATTAAGTCTTCAACAATCTCAGTTTTTCCGTTAGCCATGTGTCACTCCTAAAGCACTGTGGTCTCAGATGGAGCTGGACAGTGCTTTGAGTTGAGCTTCTGGTCCTTGCCATGGCTTGTGTTCTTTGCATCATAACCTGTTCATCTTTCAAGTGAGAGCAGTCATTCAAAGAGTCCTGCAAACAATACACCAAGCACCTGGCCGCCAGGTGGCGTCCTATGGCATTGATCTAAACACCGTTGAGATAACACACATCTGCTTGCTTCTCCCTGGTCCAACTTTCTCTGCGCAGGCCAGACTCAATCTAAATGAACTAAGATGAATAAGAAATCAAAGGCTGTCTTACTGAAAAGTGTGCTTCAAAAAATTATAAATCTGGTTCTTAACTGTTTTTTTAAAGAACAGACTTTAAAGGAGTCTACGTTGTCAGGAATGCAATAAAGATGTACAAGGTGTAGATGGTAGTTGCACCTGATAGGTCCTGGGATGAAAACAAGTCACCTGTCCCTCTTTTTAATTATTTAACATAATTTTGTTATTGATTCTTTGGGAATTTCACACCATGAACCTCAATTCCGATCATTTCCCAGTCTCCCCATATCCTCCCCTCACCCCTGCAATGCCTACCAAAAGAAAATTAAAAAAAAAAGAAAACAAGCAAGTAAACAAAACCTCTTTGTTCCTCCATCTTTCCCGCCTCTCCAGCACCTCTTCATTTGTTCTGAAGGCATTGGGAGCCGAGGTGTGTCACATAGTATACCCTTTTGTCCAGCCAGCTTCTCTCTCTCTCTCTCTCTCTCTCTCTCTCTCTCTCTCTCTCTCTCTCTCTCTCTTCCCTCCCTCCCTCTCCCTCTCTTTTTGGTTTTTCGAGACAGGGTTTCTCTGTGTAGCTTTGGAGCCTATCTTGGCACTCGCTCTGGAGACCAGGCTGGTCTCGAACTCACAGAGATCCACCTGCCTTTGCCTCCCGAGTGCTGGGATTAAAGGCATGTGCCACCAACGCCCGGCTAGCTTGTCTGTTTTTTAATCAAAGAGCATTATGTTGTTTACTGCTGCCCACTTTGGCTTTGCAATGTGTGTTTAGAAACCCCAGGAGTCTAGTCCAGCCACTGCACACTAGTGTGGCTGCCAGATCACCTGCCATGTAGTCAGCCCCTGTGCTCTGTGCTTGCATCTTTACTAAAAACAGGCTAATCTGATGATGTGACATAGCTTCTTAATGGAACACAGATATTCGTCAATCAGATTTCTAGTGTCACATGCAGCATATATACACATCATCATTTTCTGTGGTTTGTGTGTGTAAGGGTTGCAAATCCTGTGCTCATGATTGGTTTTCTTCACTGCCTTCTTGTCACTCAGGCTCTTCAGTAGTCAGATCCATGGGGTGTATTTTATTCACCTTGTTATTGGTTTATTGTTATTTTTAGCTTTGCTAATTACTGCGCTCTACTTTTTTTTTTTTTTTTTTTTTTTTTTTTTTTTTTTTGGTTTTTCGAGACAGGGTTTCTCTGTGTAGCTTTGGAGCCTATCCTGGCACTTGCTCTGGAGACCAGGCTGGCCTCGAACTCACAGAGATCCTCCTGCCTCTGCCTCCCGAGTGCTGGGATTAAAGGCGTGCACCACCAGCTACTGCGCTCTACTTTTAATAATGTTCTTTGCCTCTTTCTTTTTGTATTTTTCCTTCAAGTTTCCAAGATGAGTATTTCCCCCTTTCACTTTCCAGTATTCAGACAAATAAAGTCATACAGTTTTCCTTTGAATACAGCCTTCATAGTAGCTCCTAGATTCTCCTTTTATTCTGTTTTAATTCATAATTTTCCTTTCAATTTCTTCCTTTACCCAAAGATTATCAAAAAGATTTCTAAAGGGAAATATATTATTTTAATTATTGCTATTATGGAATTCTGAAGCAAAGATGTGGGTTATAAGGTCCAAGTATTTAAAGCTTCTTTCTACATGTAATTTTACATATAAGTATTCATATATGCCACCTGATATATGGGGGAACTGTATGGGTCCGTATAAGGATATTGATTCAAATTTGTCTTACTAAGTTCCTTCAGTTAATTTCTATCTAGTGGAGTTCACTTAGAGAAGACATTTTGAAGCCAACAATTTAATTTAGTTTTCAGTTTCTCTTTGCCTTTCTGTGTTTTAAATATTTGACTAGTAAGATTTAATTTAATTCCTTCCATATTTGGTATTTTTCTTCGAGGAAATTTTTTGAGCCTATCATGCATAAATTCTGAAAATCATTGGCTGATCTGTCCTTGTCATTGTTGTTAAGTCAGGACAGGAGAAATGGCTCAGTGATTAAGACCATATACTTGCAGAGGACCCAAGTTCAGTTCCTAGTACCCACATCAGACCTATCACTCTAGCTCCAGGGGACCTGGAAAGTCAAGCCATTCATGCTAAAACCTAGGAAAAATAAAATAGGAATTAACTACTTAAATACAACCATATCTAACCAGAGCTTTACGGTAACAGATTGAAATGAGTAAAATGCTGAAGCACTAAAACCCACATTCCAACTAAACTTGGAATTATCCATTTTATTAAGTAAATATTAGTAATGCAAGCAATAAAGAAAACTACCATAAAGCCTTGAAAACTAAACATAAAACAAACAAACAAACAAAAGACTATACCCCCCTTTCTTAAATGAGAAGACTTGGAATGGCAGTTATTTCAAAATTACTATGCAAATATAATATGAATAGAGTTTCCAGATAGGTTTTGTTTATTTTGTTTTTGAAGGTGTGTTTGTCACTTTTCTATTTCTGTGAAGAGACATCATGACCAAGGAAACTTACAGAAGAAAGAATTTTATGGGGGCTTTTGTAGAGCTTCAGAGGGTGAGTCCATGACCATCAATGCAGGCTCTTCTCATTCAAACCACCATAAGGTGGTAGAGTGTGCTTTTAGAGTTGAGTTAGATGCTCTTAGAGAGTTTATTTAACAAGATAGGTGCTCAGGACAAGTCAGTTACAGTGAACACAAAAGCATGCCTGCTTTGCCAGCTGATGAGTCAGTGGAAAACAACAGTATGGTCTTGGAGCAGGACTAAGCATGGAGCTTGTGGAGTAATGGAGAAAAATGACAGTAGCTATTGAGGTGTTTGAGTTATGGCCAAGTTAATAGAGCAGTATATCAGCAATTAAACAGGGGAACTGTTTAATAAAAGAAGTGAGAAAACTTGTTTGCATCTTGCAAAGAAATGTGAAGGTCCATACATCGTAGGTACAAGAGAGATAGGAGTAAGTATTGAAAACCTATAACATGAGAAGATTTCTTGATAAAATACACAGTTGTATTAGAGAAGATGCTATCGATAAAGATAATAAATATTTGCAACACAATGTTCAGAGAAATACTGATCTGTGATAAGGAGCTTTGCAAATGGACTAAAAGGAACCTACAGGAAATGGATTTGGAAATTAAGCTGCTTTCACAGAGTTGTAATCCCCATAGGTACTCTTCCTAAATCCTTAACACCACAGTTTAGATCTCAGCATCCACCAAACAAGCCACAAGTTGTCTGCAAATGTCTGCCTGTAGCCCCAGCTCTAAAGGAAATGGAGCACCAAGGTTTCTGGAGCTTCTAGCAAGCTCCAGGTTCAGAGAGAGCCCCTGCCTTCCAGGAGCAGGTGGAGAGTGATGGAGAGAACATCTGCCACCATCTTCTGGCCTCCATACACAGCCCCCCCCCCAAATACATTAACTAATTAGAAAGAAAAAACTCCCTGGTGACCAGGTGTCAAAAATACTAACAGGCATAATAGAACATAATATCTTTGCTTCATTAAAAAAGAAAACTCATAAACTCTAACTGAATTTTGAAAACATGCCTAAGTATTAACAGTACATATATCCCATAGATGTTTTATATATAATCAGAGACATAAAAAGTCAAATCAAAATTAGCTGTTTCAGAAGCTTTTAAAATAGACTACAAGCATTACTAAAATCACACAAAATAATTTTCTGGTTTGTATGCAAACATTTTTGGGGGCCAGTTGCTCATATGGAGCAAAAACCTGTTAACATTCATTCACATTCTTTGATCTAACTTCCCAACATACCCTAGAAAAAATTGTTATCATTGATTCCAAAAATATCCATTTAAGGCCATGTAAGTGGAAATACTGTAAGTATCCAGAAACAAGGTACTTTTGTTCTCTCAAAATTCATCCATAAGTAGTTTAGGAATTTTTTTTTAATTGTAAATATTTTATTTTACATATGATAGAAATTAGCATGAACATTTTCTATTTGTTTTTTTAAAATGCTTTTTATTTAAATTAGAAACAAGCTTCTTTTACATGTCAATCCCAGTTCCCTCTCCTCTGCCCCCCACCGACCCCCTATCCGGACCCCTTTCTGCTCCCCAGGGAGGGTGAGGCCTCCCATTGGGGGGATCTTCATAGTCGGTCATATCATTTGGAGCAGGGCCTAGACCCTTCCCAGTGTGTCTAGGCTGAGAGAGTGTCCCTCTATGTGGAAAGGGCTCCCAAAGTCCATTTGTGCACTAGGGTTGAAAGTATAAAACAGTGCTTCAGTGTGGTGTTTGGTTGTTTGCTGTATGTCTCCGTCTTTTGTTCCATAAAGTTTCAACTTAGGCTGAAAAAACTGTGACTAGTATTCCAAATAGGAAATTACAGAATTTTCTCTAGCAATAACATGATGCTATTTGAGTCTTCATGCCAGTATTAAGTGGCTCTCAAATGCTCTTATTTTGAAGCCCAAAGGAGTCTTATTTGTTGCCAACTTTTAGTCTGCAAACTTTGATTCCATCCATTCAAGATGTTCTTTAGCTTGAGTTGACTAGTGCCAGCATGTCATGACTTATTAGCATAGTCATGTGGCTAATGCAAGGAAGTGGTTGCTTAATTATGAAACCCAACCTCTGTCCCTGGGAGATGATGATTTTTCTGTTTTGTTTTTAAAATACGAAAACAAAAATCAGTGGCCTTCAGCTTTTTATTTTAATATAAAATGCACCAGGGCGAAAAGTTCCTTTAATAGTTGCCATTATTTGTAGTTAAATTTATGGATTCAGATCTGGCTAAACTTTTTCTTCATTTAATCAAGGTATCAAAACGAAGTTGTGTTTTGTGTATTTTTTCCATCCTTGGTATGAAATGGGAAAATACAGGGAAGTTTATGATTTTTGCTAGTTCTGTTTAAGATCACTGTTGAATTTGTACTGTTCTGTCATGGAGCTGGACAGTTGGATCCTATGCAGTAGTGGGCATGGGCACGGCAGCATTCCTTCCCTGTGATACAGTTTTAGAGCTCACAAAAGCTGCTTCCAGTTTCTCCTTTTAAGCATACAAACGCATTATGATTTGGCAATCTCCTATTTCTGGTGAGCATTTGACACTACATAGAACTGTTTTAATGACCATGACTTCAACTTGAGATGATGAGAGACATTCCCTTATGGGTATTACATTTAGAAAAATCAATCCTAGTTTTCAACTTCTGTTGGTTATTTAAACATGACTAGAGTATTCAGAACCCTCTAGTGTCTGTCAGAGCCAGAGTAAACAGCTGCTTTGTTCCTCCCACTAAAAGAAACAGTTGAGGTCCCAGTGAGTGTGGCTGTCTAACACAGTGCTAGCTCTATAAAATAATTCCATTAGGTACAGTATCCAAAACAGAACAGATTTACTTTCTGAGCCCAGTGTAGGCAGATGAAAGTAAATGGCATCCAGGTCTGTAATTAACTCCTCCGAAAAGCAATGAAATCTTTTAAAAATGCTTTCTATTGATGGCAGCTAGGTGTAAGGATGACATAAAACCTTAGTGATAGCGGAAATATTTTTCTCAATCTATTATTTTAATTGGTGAGTGGAAGCGAAAAGCAATGAAATCTTTTAAAAATGCTTTCCATTGATGGCAGCTAGGTGTAAGGAAGACATAAAACCTTAGTGATAGTGGAAGTATTTTTCTCAATCTATTATTCTAATTGGTGAGTGGAAGCACATCTCAACTTCTGGTTCTTCCTTTCTTTATTGTCTTGTATGTGAGGAGCCCCTACAGCCACACTGTCCCTTCCCCTGTTCCGTATCTTGTGGTACTGGCTCCCTTGAGCTCAAGGGCACAAACCAGGGGGGTCTAGATGAGATGAGATACAGAAGTAAGCTCTTGTGCCTGCATAGAATCAGGCTCTCCCACTCAGCAAAACAGTGTCCTGTGGCTTTTGTGTTGTCTGGAGACCTTTACTTAATATAAAGGTTAAAGTCTCAGGACTGTTGACTTTCTTCTGTATGATGATTCTCCTGCTGTAAGCAAAGGCCTTTTTTTCTCTTGCTGATGTGTTTACCCATGTCCAAGTCTGGACTGAAGGAGGCCTTTCAGCTGTCTGGGAAGCTCAGGATGTAAATGTCAAGAAAGAAGTGTCTTGCCAGCTCCCTTTCCTTTTAGTTTATCTTTTTATTCTAAACACTATAATGCTGTTCTGTACTTGCCATAAAGAGAAGGTAGTATTTTCATTATACTCAATTATAATAATAGCCTTCCAAAGTTCTAAATCTCAAGCAATTTATAAGAGACTTTTGGATTATTGCCCTTTTAGGACCAACAATTCATGGAACCCAAGTTAGAAAACCAACATATCACAAGGCAAATAGAAGTGTTGTAGTAGATGCTAACATTTATGAATTTACTGGGTCCAAGAAGTCACCCTGCATTCACCCACTAAATTGTTACAACTTTCTAACAAAGAAGGCATAATTAGCTCCATACTTTCAGATGAGAAGATAAATCACACACGTACCAATTATATTCGGATTTCTAGAACCTCTTTAAAAGCTGCACACTAAAAAGATGAGTGTATGGTTCTTGTTGGGCAGACAGTGACAACTGGGTCTCACCACAGGCAGCTACCTCCCACCCCTACCCCACCCCGGCCTTGGTATTTCACAAAGCCTCTTCATTAGAACTGGACATTGGAGGAAATTGAGACCACCAGGTATTTCAGCAAGAGAAATTACATATTTGAGGAGGCTTTGTAGAACCGCAACTGGAACATTTATCTTGAGTAGCGAGGAAACTGGCACCCTCAGGGTCTAGGCAAACAATGCTATGGATAGTGGCAGAGAGAGGATGTGAATGCAGTTTTCCCACAGACACCATGGTGGTGGCACCTGTTCCTACAGAGAGAGGCTATGGCTTTACCTGTTGACCTGATGGCCCGTGAAAGTGATAACTGGCATTCACTAACACTTAACGAGCAAAAGTGTTTTCCTGGATATTTTGTTTAATTCTCAGAACTGGTCAGTATGTACTTTGTAGATACAAGAACCAAGTAAGCCTCAGAGAGATTTTGTAACTTGCTCAGGAGGCTTAGCCAGAATTTTGACCTAAGCTGTCATTTCTGCAGCCCCCCACCTTACCCCATACTTTGCATGGCAGTGAGGCAAGGAGATCTCTGTCTGAGGTACTGTCACTGTGTCAAAATGTACAACTTAATTACTAAGCATCATTACCCCATAAACATGAAGGGACACATACACCTTGTGTGGGAAAGTAGTTTTTCACTGAAGCAAGGAAGTTACTTTTCTTACAGTTCTGATAATTTCTCACAGCTCATGACTATTTCATATTAAGAACCACTTACAGGAGCTGAGGAGCCAGCTCAATGAGTAAAGAGCCCTTCCTATGTAAGTGTAAGGGCCTGAGTTCAAATCCCTAGTACCTACATAAAGATTGGGCATGCTCCTGTGTTCCTTAACCCCACAGCTGGGAGGCAGGGGCAGTAGCCAGCCAGTCTAGCCAATATGGCAAGCTTCGGGTTCATTAAGAGTCTGTGTCAAGAGATGGGCAAAGGGATAGAGGAAGATGGCCAGCATCCTACTCTGGCCTCACGAGTGTACATCATACACACAAATGAGCCACTTACAGGATAAAGGCTAGGACATTAAGAATGGGCAGATCCAGAGGTTAAATGTGAAACCAGTGCAGTAGGGAGCTACACCGAGCTGCAGTCTGGCCAGGAATCAGAGCAGCACTGAGATGCCAGTCAATCCGAGAAGGGTTTGGGTGGAAGGTATTTAAATAAAATGTGACCCTAACTTTGACTCAGGCTAATTGACATGGTGACCACCCTTTCTTCACCTAGAGAAAGTGGGGAATTGAGGGTAGAGTTGACGTCCAGCAGCCAGCAAGCACACTGTGGCTGTGCGAACAGAGGGAACAGAGCCTGGTCTGTTTGGAGAGGGTGCTAGCTATTGTACCATATTAATTATCTGGTCAAGGAAAAGGTTTCTGTCAACTGTTAAGAAAACAAGTTGAAACCTGGTTGTTGCCCTAAAGTAAACCACAATGTAGTCAAGACTAACTGTTACAGAAGACTTGAAGAACCATTTTCCAAAGTGACAGGTTCAGTTGAAGGAGTGTGGTGGGAAATGGATTCACTTCTTTGCCATTGTTGCTATCGCAGTGAAACTTCAGTTGAGTCAAATATTCTCTGCTTAGATGTTGTTTGACTCCAATAGAGTGAACACTGTGCTGTTACACCTTGGTCTAGAGTATTTCTGCTATTCCCCAAATTCCTTCATATGCCTTCTAGTTACTTCCTACCCACTGTTCTGACTGCTGTCACCACACATGAGTCCTGCCTGCATCATCTATTGCTGTAAGAAATTTAAGTTCCCATCTGGTTTGTCATGGGTATTGTCAAAGTATATTACATGCCCGAATGAAACTGTCACAACAAAATCCATTGTTTTATACAACTAATAAAAACCACTTTTAGTTTTGTTCATTGAAAATGGTAACAACATTCAGAGATAGCACCAACAGTGCTGTTCTTTTGGGAAAAACATTAAGCTCCCTGGGCCAGCGTGTGCAGGGTTCAGTTGAGTGGTATCCGTTGTCCTTTACAGGTCTTACAGTGCACCTGCTGTCTAACCCCAAAGGCCCCACTCTTAGTACATTGCTCCTCTGCCACATACAGTATACAGGAGGGCCCACACCATGGGCCCCAGCCTGCTTTTAATGCCCCTTCCCCATGGTGTTCTATCCACTCCATCTACAGAACCTGCTCTTCCCCACCTCCTCTGCCTTATCCCCATAGGGTTGTTTGGGATCTTGTGCATGCTTGTTTCCCTGATTATGTTGGGAACATTTTGAAGAACACCAGGGGCCATGTTTACATGTCTTCATCACCAGCATCTGGTGTGTGACTTCGAAAACAACCCCATTAAATACTATGCAGAATGGTGTTTCGGGTCAGGGTCAAAGTTGTTAGGTTTATTTCTTCAAGTTTGTTTCTAAGGATAATGGTCATTTTAAGGTAAAGACGAACACATTTCTATTGCCTTAGCTGACATGAATGTGTTACTACACAGTGTCAGTGTAACAAATCCTGTGGCTGAAGGGCTAGCCTATACCCTTCTATCCTTCTCAGATCCAGCTCACTGTATACATCCATGTAGCTCTAGAATGCAAATTACCACTTCTGGGAATGAAGAGCATTTCTTTCTAAAGGTCTTTGTGGTAATTAGCAAACAGGAAAAAAAAGCTAAAAATGGCTGGTAAATATTGACCTGAGTACCCAGAAACACTGGTATTTTTAGCCCTTGTTTGTTCATGGTGGTTCACTCTGTCCTGATGCTTCATGCTCATGGTTCTGCCTGGCAGAGTGAATCAGCATTACCACCCCCATGACTGTTGCTAAAGCAAATGTTTCATTTTCTGAATCCTAGGTAAGAACCTCGATGCTGTCCATGACATCACCGTGGCATATCCTTACAACATTCCTCAAACTGAGAAGCACCTCCTCCGTGGAGACTTTCCCAGGGAGATCCACTTCCATGTCCACAGGTATCCAATTGACACCCTTCCCACATCCAAGGAGGACCTTCAGCTCTGGTGCCACAAGAGGTGGGAAGAAAAGGAAGAGAGGCTGCGGTCTTTCTACCAAGGAGAAAAAACCTTCCACTTTACTGGGCAGAGCATGGTTCCACCTTGCAAGTCTGAGCTCAGAGTCCTGGTGGTCAAGCTGCTGTCCATAGTGTACTGGACCCTGTTCTGCTCTGCAATGTGCCTGCTCATATATTGGTACAGCCCTGTTTGGTGGTATTTCATAATCAGCATTGTGTTTTTCGTGCTGCAGGAGAGAATATTTGGTGGACTGGAATTCATTGAACTTGCATGTTACCGTTTTTTCCACAAGCACCCACATTTAAATTCAAAGAAAAACAAGTAAGATGGTTGCATTCACCATGTGAAACCCTAGGAAATGTGACATTATGGAAATGTCACAGCCTTTGTAAGCCGAGATGAGTTTTGCATGACTATGTCAAAATGTTTCTTACTAGCATCATTCTTTGTTAAACATACTTTGCACTTAATTTTGTGGGGAAAATATTGCTACTGTTTCTTTAAAATCTCTGAATGTAATTCCAATGCTGCATATGTAGCAGGGGTGGATCCCTGTGAATAACTTGGGTCAGAATATTAGAAACAATCAGCAAGCTGTTGAGACAAGATGCAAGCTTTTCTGAAAGAGTCAGCTCGCTTCTGACAGGCTGCCAGCCCAAAGGCAGGCCTAGGACATGAACACAGGCCCCAGCACACGAGGCAGGTAGTAGCCCCCTTTCCCCGCCCGAGGCAGTGAGGCACTGACCATCCTTTTATCCTGTTACATCAGTCAAAACCCAAACCATCACCATGTCACAGGGAGCCAGCCCTTCGTCTCTCAAAGTCTCATAGTTGAAGAGCCTCCAGGAGACCCCCTTTCCTCACCTGGCAATCACACCCACACTCTGTCAGAGAGCACTCAGGCTCTCCATTTGGGTTTTAAAGGCAGAAACTGATTCCACCTGCTCTTCACCACACTCAGTCTCCATCTCCTGCTTCATCTTTAGTGTGAACTGATACATGGAAGATGTGTTAGAAGAACATTCTGGCATTTCAGACAGAAACTGTCTTATGAAATATTTCTTTAGAACTTATACACACTGGAAGGTATGTGCCTGTGCTTGCAGGGTGTCTACCTTTTGCCATTAAGAGCTATAACAAAAATTCCCACAGACAGGATGATATATCCAAAGCCCCCAAGCCTTGATCAACTTTACTCTTAAAACCAAAAATGCTAACCCAGAATGAGCCCCTTCAATGACAGCAAGGACTCCTCTCTGATTCTCAACTATAACATTTAAACCCATATTGACCAACTCTTTGCCAAATGGTCCTATCATCTGGAAGCCATGAAACCCCAGCAGACAAACAGCAATGGTGTCCTGGGTAAGAAGCATGTGGCCATTGTTTCCACTGACTGCATGGTCCTGTCTTTGCCATGTGATTGGGGCAGAGATGGGGACAGAGGCACATAAAATTGTGTAGCTGTTAGTAAACCTGTCACCCTTCCCCACCGCCTGCTTGGCAGTTTCAGCAGCTATCACTTCCCCTGTACCTTTCTGCTCAGCTTACCAGCACATTTTCTGAGAAAGCCCTGGTGGGAACAGAACACCCTTAGTGTATCTTGTTTAGTTTGGTTTTTTGGACTTTGTATATTAAAATGTGGGAGTGTTAAGTGGTGCCTATAGTGAATGAAACGCACCAGCCCGTATTTAATGCTCTGTCAAAGCTCATTTTAATCCTGCCAGGAGCTTACTAATTAGTTACTGTGCACATCTGTTCTTAGCACAGCTGTTTGACTTTACAGTTTTTAAGGTTAAAAACACACAGAAAAAGAATAACTTTTTTTTCTTTCCCTTATTGAGAAAGACTTCTAATTTCAAGTTTTTTTCTACAACTTCCATGGATCACATTTAAACATGGAAATAACTAGCAATCCAAATTACGTTTGTTCTCTGAGTAAAATAGAAAAGCTGTTATGTCCACAGTACCTAGAAGCAGCCAGCAGCGATGTTCATCTCATCGTGTACCCTCAAACTCTTTACCTCGTGTTCCCCCTTAAACAGAAAGATCTCCCTCCCTTTGATCATAGAAAATATACCTTAATCTTATTTTATCTACCCCAAATTCATAATTCTAAGTATAACACTAAAACTAGAGAAATTGCTTAAATTTCTCCAAAAGGAAAAAGAAAATGCCCTTTTAAATAAAAGTTTTAAAATTATAATTATTTGTTCTTACCTACATATTTAGCTGTGTTAAAACCTTTTATTTAGCCGGGCGTTGGTGGCGCTCGCCTTTAATCCCAACACTCGGGAGGCAGAGGCAGGCGGATCTCTGTGAGTTTGAGGCCAGCCTGGTCTCCAGAGCAAGTGCCAGGATGGGCTCCAAAGCTACACAGAGAAACCCTGTCTCGAAGTCCCCCCCCAAAAAAACCTTTTATTTAACACACACACACACACACACACACATATATATATATATAATTATACATATATAATTATGTATGTATGTATATATGTATGTATGTTTGTATAATGATTTTGAGCTTATAACTGCTTTAAATCAATCCTTGATGGTTGTCAGCCTTAGGAATGCCACTGCCTCTCCTTCTACCCTTCAACCAGAGCTCCTAGCAGCTGGCAGCCCTGCTACAGCAAAACTGCTCCCTGGGACTGAGCCCTAAGGGACTGAAATGCTCACAGCACTATAGTTGGCTAGTTGACCCCATTCTGAGAGATTTTAAGTAGGGTAGTTTTGGTTTATTTATAATGTAAACCATTTCACTTTAAAATATGAACCAATAAAGAGGGGAACTGGCTAGGTGACAAGTTCTCACACTAGGTATCTTTGAAACAAGCCTGAGGAATCCTGAACTTTAATCAGGCAACATGGGGGAAGGCTGAAACGAAATGAATACATATCTGAAAGAACTCACTTCAGATTCAGTAAAATCCTGCCTCTTTGTACACGAGAAAGTATACTCCACATGCAGACCATATATATTGGTAGCCAAGCCCGAGTTCTGCAGACAACAGATTCCCATTTCACCAGCTCTCAAGCTCTGGCCCAACAGAGATGCTCTGGCACAGTCACAGTAAAGACTAATGGAGGGATCCCGTTGGTGTTAACTTGTTTACATTTCTTTATATAAAATAATGTGCTTTCAGTGCCTTAGTTACGGGTCCCTTTCTTTTTCCTGTTCCAAGAATTCTATAACGTGTTCTTAAATAAAGTCTCTCCTTGTCACTCACTAGGAGGAAAAATGGTGTCTAAACACTGGTCACTGGTGGACAGATACAAAACACTATGTTGCAACTTGAAGAGAGCTGGGTGCTGAGCTAGTGGCTGCCTTAGGGTTCTTACACTGTAGAGGATGAAAATGCCTTGGCCACACAATGAACTTCAGATAGATATGGCTCTAAAGGTGTTTTGTACCTACCTTAAATTTCTATTTCAGTGTCTTGGTTTTGGTAACTCGTTTTTAAAAGATCATTTTGTGGGAACACCAAGTTTAAAAAATAACTCACAGAATAGCCTTAGCTTTCAGTGTCCACTGGAATGTTTTCGAGTTGTTATCTGTAATATGCATCCAGAATAAAGTGGAGTGAATTACATTGTTCAAAAGCTGTCGTGATTCTGTTTTTACAGGAATGACAGAAACTAAAGGTCACGGTGCTGTTGTTTCCCATATTGTCATGGACTTAACCTGTGTCACTGTGTTAAGGAGGAACTGACAATTAGGCCTCCCATGGGTGTTAAAAAGTGGCCTAATTTAGAACAGAATGCATTATTCCCTAATGGAGAGTCAGGGGAATACAGTTACACTCTTGCCCCAGTGTCAACAGAACCTGTTTTCCTCAGGACAACTATTCATTCCACAAGTGTGGGACACAAGCACTTAAAGGAAAAGAACATGAGGACTCTATGCCCCTCCCTCACTTCACTGTCTGGGAGTAGAACTCTGAAAGCAAGTTTCAGACCAAAATGTGATAGATGTACAGAGAGCATCATTAGCTAAAAGCACACAGCATCAGGGGAACCTATTGTAAGCTCCAGTGCCTGTTCCATCTTTGGCTCTCCAATGAGCACTGTGTGCAACCCATGATCTTCCCTGAGGAAAGGCACACCAACCAAAAGAGGGTCGACCTGGCCCTAAGACTGTTGGTCTCAAGGAGTGGGACTCAAGGAGAGCATGGACTGCAGCCCCTACTCATACTCAGCTTCACTCGTTTTACTGAAAATGGATTTCTGGTGTAGGAACCTCAGATGCTAACCAGGGACATAGAAACTGGCTCTACAGGGCATTCTAAATACCAAATGCATAGTTACTATGGAGACCATTTGTATTTTTCCCGCTGGACTGCACATAGGATCTACATGGCAACAGGACATATGCATCCTCTAGGCTTAAGTTTGGTAGGAAAGAATAAGAGAAGCTGCCTTCTCATTGCCGAAACAACACTAAATCCAACTTCAGGACTCATTCTGGAATCAGTCATCAAGTGGGTGTCACATCCCCAAGTTACTAGACACCCTCTAAATCTGGGAATAGAACACATTCTCCTGGATTACAAGGACTGGGGCTGGAGGGAGATTCATTTTATGACAAAATCAGAATTTTATTGAGAATAGCATATTTGTGATGGGATAGCCAAGTGACCACAAATGTCTGCCCTGCCTCTTAAACTTCTCAAATCTTCTAGAGTAGGTGGGCATGCATAGCTCTCAGACCCAGCAGAGGGAGAGACACTGAAGTTTGACAATATTTTATCAGCAGTGGATGTTTGGGAAGTCAGGAGAGCTGTATTTGGAGAGTCTCACATACACCTGGGTTGGGCATGGTGGCTCATGCTTGTATTCCCAGCACTTGGGAGACCCAAGCAGGAGGATCACAAGGTTAAGACTAGTTAGAGCTACATAATGAGTTCAGAGTCAGCTTGCGCTACATAGCAAGGCACTGTCTCAAAAGAGAGTGGGGTTCTGGGGAGAGATACAATGGCTCAGTTAGTGAAGTGCTTGATTTGCAAGCACAAGTACCTGAATTCAGTCCCTAGAACCCACATAAAAAAAAAAAAAAGCCAGGTATGGAACACCCACTTGTAACCCTAGTGCTGGGGAGGCTGAGACTGGAGGTCTCTGGGGTTTGCTAGCCAGACAGCCTACCCTACTGAATGAGCCAGTGAGAGACCAGATCCATCTCAAGAAAAGGTGGATGGTATCCAAGGAGCTATACTTTTGACTTCCACAAGCATACTTGCATGCACATGCATACATAAACACACACACACAGAGGGGGGGGATTAAATAATGAGTCCACATGAACAGTTCTACCATTATCTCCCAGAGGACCATCCAGATTCAAGCATCACAGCCCTGAGCAGTTTCCTTCCTCCGATGAGAAGTTTGCTGAGCTGGAAATACTGCAGCATCAATGACCCCCTCTGCAGCCTGCCTCTTTCTCCTGGCCCTGCAGACTCAGAATCTTGCAGAATTGTTCATTCCTGCCTCTCCAGCCTGGACATGCAAGCTTTCAATACAACTATCTTTCAGAATAGCCTTGCCTGTGTTTATCACTCCACATCTGTATCACACACTACCTGAGCAAGCCTGGCCAGGTCCTTCCCACATTGGTCTCAACTCACAGGACCCACTGACCTCACCACAACACAATTTTCATTATGGAAGTCGTCTTCTCAGTCCCCAGTGCATCTTAATAGCTATTGCATAAACCCATGCTCCTACACCTGGAACCACCCACGCACCCATACCATTCTCAGGCTCTTTCTACCCTGTGAAGCCTTCCAATCAGTATGGGTGCTCAGAGCCTCACTGAATCCCCAGATCTCATCACTTCCTCTTGCCTTTCCTAGTACCTAGGAAATTGCTTCCCTAACCCCAAGACTTAGCAAATCTCAACTTAGTCCCAGAAATCTCTCCAATCAATCTATCTGGGAACACTCCCCCCTCTTTTCATGGACAATCTTGGCCTGCACCACTGTCATCACTGTATCACACACTATCTTAGGTCACAGTTACTTTTCAGTTCTAACCTCCCCCCACCCCAATCGTATTACAAGTTTCTGGAAAGCTAAGATAAGATAAGCCTCATATTTTTCTTACTGCAAACCATTGAGCCAGACATGCTCATTTGCACAATATGTTCTTCATGGTAATGTTTTTGGAAGTCATTCACAAAGCTTCTGGACCAATCAGGCTGAGTTTAGGGGCATATGGGTCCAAAATGAAAAAGAACACTTGAGGCTTGGAAGCTCATTGATTTCTGTCAGGGTTTTAGTTAGAAAGCTGGACATGGTAGTGCACGCCATTAATCCCAGCACTTGGGAGGCAGAGGCAGACAGAGTTAATTTGAGGCCAGCCTGGTCTACATAGTGATTTCCAGGACAGCCAGAGCTACATAGTGACACCCTGTTTCAAAAAACCAAATATATTTTTTCTAACAAATACACACACACACACACACACACACACACATATATATATATACATATATATATATATATGCATACATATGCATGGTCTAACAAATACATATATACATATATTCTAACAAATAAATATACATATAGTCTAACAAATATATATATACATATATATATATATTCTAACAAATACACATACACACTTGTTTTATATGTATGTGTTAAAAAATCATTTTTGATTGACAGTATATGTTACCAAAATATATTAGGATCTGAATTATTAAAAGTAGAAAAGTCGGTTCAAAATGTATGCGTGTGAGAAATAATTCTAGTTTATCTCACCATCTTCACTGTTACCCCTGAAGGAAAATTCACCACTATCTAATTAATATCTGCACTGACTCCAGTTCTATAGTCTTCCTATAGGAATAGAAACCTATTCCTCAGTTGCATCGCCCCAAACATCATGAGATGTCACACACTGTGACTTCACTGTGACTCTGAGAATGTAAAACCTAAATCTCTGGGGATTGATGAGATCGTCTCAGGTTCCTGTAATTATATTCCCAAGTTCTGTGCAGGAGCCCAAAGCTGAGAGTTATCTCTCGGATACCACATTAAGTAAAACAAGAAAGGAGATGGACACATACAGCTGTGCTACCCTTTATCCAAGAGGACCATCCAGATACAGTAAGGGACTAAGCTGAGTGAACATGTGTTCTTCGTCCCCCAGAGCCAGAGGCAAGATCAGTAGTTCAAGGTCAGGCTTGACTTCATAAAGAGACCCTATTTAAAAATTAAAACAAAACCCATACCAAAAACAAAAAGGTGAAGCTTTGAAGATGGCTCAAAGGGTAATGACACTGCAGTGCAAGCATGCATCCTGAGTTGACTACCCAAAACCTACAAGCTAGGAGAACTAACTCCTAAAGTTGTCCTCTGACCACACACATACCATGGCTTGCACATGTGTGCATGTACATGCACGATATTTTATTTATCTGAAAAAAAAAGTGATACAACATATGCTTGTACCAAAAATTAGAAATTGTTTCCGACTGGTGTTTGCAGGGCTGTGATCAGGACCAGCCAAACAGCCCCGGATCCATCCTTGAGTCGGGGAGTATGGATGAGGGAAGGCTAACTATAGGCATTAAAGAAAAGACGGAGACATAGGATCATATCAGGGGGCAGTATCAGCTAAACACTGAATGTGCACAGTTTATTGATGCATCAATCTTAAGTAACCAACCAAAAGTGGGGAAAATGGCAGAAGACTTCTATTATCATGTACAAAGGACAAATAGCAATTGTTGGGTCCCAGCCCCCAAGGGGTCTCTGTGACTGCATTATCCCAGGTGTCTTCAATGTTGGATCACCTGGCCATTGCATCAGGAGGGCTTGTTTCATCAAACCATGTTAGTCTGAAAGGACTCCACAGCTTTTCATTTTCTGTGGAAACAAAAGCAGAAATTCTTTTCCCAAGTAACCTGTCCTTGTACTTAAATTTTGAAGTCAAATTATTTTTAAAATATATAAGTTGGATTAATTCAGCAGTGTTTATAATCAAATATCTGTTAGCAGCTTTTGCTCTTTCCTTAGCAATTGAACAATTCAAAGACAGCACAATAGCATACAGTATCCAGACTCTGTATATTTTACTTTTCTTTTTTTATTTTAATTAGAAAGAAAATCATTTTACATGTCAATCGTTCCTTTCCCTCCCCTCCTCCCTTGCCCCTCCAACTAACACCCTACCTGTCCCAAAACCTTTCTGCTCCCAAGGGAAGGTGAGGCCTTCCATAGGGGGTCTTCGAAGTCTGTCATATTCTTTGGGATAGGGACCAACCCCCTAGTGTCTAGGCTCAGGGAGTATCCCTCCATGTGGGATGGGCTCCCAAAGTCCATTGTACTGATCCACTACAAGAGGTCCCATAGATTTCCAAGGTCTCCTCACTGACAACCACATTCAGGCGGTCTGGATCAGTCCCATGCTGGTTTCCTAGATATCAGTCTGGGGAACAAGAGCTCTCCCTTGTTCAGGTCAGCTGTTTCTGTGGGTTTCACCAGCTGGTGTGGACCCCTTTGCTCATAAGTCCTCCTTCTCTGCAACTGGATTTCAGTTCAGTTCAAGGTTTAGCTGTGGGTATCTGCTTCTACTTCCACCAGCTGTTGGATGAAGGCTATACGATGTCATATGAAATTAGTCATATATTTTACTTTTCATTTTATCTTTAAAACTTTACTTTTCATTTTCTTTTTAAAACTCTCTGTGTATTTTTTACTTTTTATTTTCTTTTTAAAACTTTACTTTTCATTTTCTATTGTTCTATTATTTTTACTTTCCATAACAATTCCACTAACTGCAGATTTCTTGAGACAGTGCTTCTCTATTTCCAATCCAACTCTCTCAAGAGTTGAGGCACCCTTCTGGTACCTTTACCAATTCAACTCTCTCAGGAGTTGAGGCACCCATTTTCCAGTACCTTTACAATCCAGCTCTCTCAGAAGCCGAGACACCCATCTGGTACCAATCCACCCTCATAAACCTTGCTGGCCAGCCTTCTGAGGGTGATCTCTCAGGGTCCCCTTTCTTTCCTGATCTTGGTGGAACCTCCATTTGTGGCGTCTGTGCCATAACTAAGTCTAAGTATTGGGCGAAAGCCTGGAGATATAGTTAAACACAGAGACGTCTGGCCACTTGTGCCATGTGCGTCTATCCATCTTTATTCGTCTGCCATTTTCCAGGGAGAGCAGCCTCATATACACTTAGAGCACAGTGGGAAAACCCCAGGTGGAAGAAGAGCTCGTGTTTTCCCTGGTGTAGTGGGGTGAGGCTGGAGCTATGACCACAGGATGCACCCGTGGTTATTGGCTGACAAGAAACTCACAGAGACCCTGTGGGGGCTGGGACCCAACAAGCAATTACTTCCCTTAATCCTATAGACACTCCATAGCTGCATGTAGTATTCAGCTATCAGGCACTCCATAGCTGCAGTATCATCTAGCCTTCAGGATGAGTATAAACTCACCTGGGCCTAGGTCTATTGTTATTTATATAGGGGCAGTTCACTACCAAGTCCAGGACATCCTGCAGCTGTTAAGCCAACATCTTAAAGACAATAGGAATGATTTGAGCTCTCTGAACAGGATGGAATATATGGTCCCCAACATGAAATAATATAAATCAAGGTAAAATGGCTATTGTCTTGGTCTGTTTATTATATCAAAAAACTACAAACTGTGAGGAGCCAGTATTTCTCATAGGTCCCAAGTTGGGATGTCCTAAATTGAGGCACCTGCAAAGGCAGAGTCTAGTGAGGAGGGCCTGGTTTCATGGATGACTACTGCTGTATATCACATGTCTTCACATGTCCTCCTTCAGAAGGAACCTCTTATATGATGGTAGTTAACACTAATCCTGCTCATTAGTCCATCTGGGTAACCTAACAACCTCCAGAATTTCCCACCTCCTGACATCATCCCCTGGGGACAGGCATGAACATTCACTCCACAGTGGCGATGCTTGATGAGGGGAAGAAAGCCCCAACAGTAAATAGTAAATATGATAAAGTCAAAAGAATTACCAGAAAAAAACAAAACCACCAAACTTGTTTTATTTTTATATTGTTAGTAATGATTATAGGCTTATTCTCTGAAAATATCACATTTGTTATAGTTATGATGTTACCAGGAACCAAGATTTTTAATGTAAATGATACAGAAACATAAAGCAATTAGATAAAAATCCCTATAAACCTTTCTTTTAAAAAAACAAAACAAAACAAAATCCAACCAAAACAAACCACTTGGGATATCTAACCTCTCCATTGGGAAGGCTCAGAATTAATAACCACCCAGTAGCAATGGCAACCAGCATCCCTGTGCCCAATCATTTTGAAATCCTAGGACCAAGTTTTCAAAGATCACCAGAGTCAAGTCAAAAGAACTGAGGGATCAACTTCAAGAGGCTCCCATAGTCACAGAGAAACAACTAGAAGGATGGTATGATAACAGAGAGGCAGAAATATGGAAGATAGAGTAAGATCCAGGAAGGTATGACACTTCACATCAGTTACACTCATGGATTCATTTGGACAGTCTGGTTAACCTAATCATTATTGTGAAAACAGCTACCTGATGGCAGATAAGTCAGCATTCAGGGTTTCTTTTGTGTATGGATTGTGTCTCAAACTGAAAATTATCTATCTGTAAAGATAATGCTCCATAGAAATAAGCCTGCATATCCAATGTCAGAAGCAGCAAGAATGCATAGTGTGGAAAAGACATTATCTTCAACAAATGATACTGGGAAGACTGCATACTCCCCTCCCACATACAAAAACAAATAATAAAACCAGACCCACTGTTGGTATCCTGGCATTATGCTGACCCCGCCCTCTGACAACTGGCAGGGTACGCACACCCGCATTCAGCCAGATACTTAGACAGCTCAAAGGGCCCTGTGTTGTATGGCTATGTCACATGTTGCAAGGCTGTGTAAGGACTCTGTGCGCATGTGTGAGCTTTCCCCTTTAAGCCAGTACCTCCCAAGTGTTCAGCCTTCTCCCCTTCTCCCCTTCCCTTATCTCCTTCCTCTTCCCCTTTCTCCCATCTCTGTTCCTGGTTAGCCAACATCTACCCCTCTCTTTGTTCCCTTTCCCCAATAAACTCCTCATGGGTTTGTTGAGTTTTGTGGTTCATGTTTCATCAGCCACAACTGAAACAAAATAACAACACCCACACCTGACACCTGATTAAAGACTTCTAAACTAGAAGCAAAGGCGTATGACACTGATCTTGGCAATGGTTTCTCAAACACAACATGCTCAGATAACAAAATTAGACAGTCAATCAACAGAATGAAAAGGTGGCCTGCCGAACACAGCGAAATATTCACAAGCCACATATTTGGTAGGGGATGAGTTTCCAAAATATTTAAAGAATTTCTACAGCTCAAAAGCAAAATGCTCTGTGACTCAATTTAAACTCAAGTGGTACTTGAGCAGACATTTCTCCAGTCACAACAGATGACAGGCCAGCAGCATATGAAATGATACCTAACATCACGTCAGGAAATCGCAGATCCAAAGTACAGTAACTGTCACCTCATCATTCAAATATGGAGATAGTTCACCTCATGAACTCAGTGGGGATGAAGATAGCAACTACCATTGAAAATAACATGGAGGAAATTCCTTTAAAAAATTAAAAAATAGGCCTTCTCTGATCAATCTCACAACCTCCCCATATGTATATGTATATTCAAATAGCTGAAATCAAAAAGATACTCAGAATAGCATTGTCTACTGTGGCCAAAATAGGGAAGCCAGCCCAAACAACAATGAGTGAATAACAAAATCTGATACAGATATACATACATATAATAGAATTTTAGCCATTTATCGAAACATGAGTAAACTTGGAAGAAACTATGCTAAATGAAATAAACAGGTCAGAAAATACAAATGGTATTTCCTCCATCTGAAGGTCTCATAAATGCTACATAAGCTTTAAAATTTTTGTAGCTTATGGTGAGTAGTTTTGAGTAGTCCTTGGAAGCAACCAGGGTTGAGTTTCAACAGTTGCAGCAGAATAGCCGGTGCGTGGAACAAGCCCTTCTTGCCTCAGGTATCTGCTCAGAGGATACCAGAGAGAGGCTGGCTGAAATGCTAGACCTCAGACTGTCAGGAACCTTCTAACCAAACACCAGCCCTTCAAAAGGAACAGGTGGAGAGAGGACTGTTGAACCCATGTTAAACCTGCAGGCTGTAATCCCACCAATGGAACCCCTGAAGGCTTCCCCCAGCAAGCTCTCCCTGGAAGCTCCTCTGCTACAACTTGACAAGAACTGGGATGTGTAGGCATGGACAGGAGCTGGAGCAGTTGGGGACAAGAGCGCTTGCTCTCCATCCTGGCCCCAGGTCCTGTCTGTCTCCACTTCCTTTCCTAGGACCCGTGCCCACAAATCTGCCTCACCTACCTCATTGCAACACTTTCTACACCCACAGCCATGCTCCACCCCCAGGACTCTTTAATGGGTCAGGTGGGCAGCCAGGACCCTAGGGCTTTTACAAGCTTTTCAGCTGACTCTAATTAAGCATTGATCTGCTGCTCTCACCTGTCAGGATCGAGGCCTCCACTCTTGGGCCTCTGGCCCCTTGTGTATAAAACAAGCATTTGGCCTTGGCTGCCCCAGAAGCAATGGGTCAGATGTGCAAGTTGACTTCATTTGTGGATATTTTAAGTGGGGTGTTGGCTTAGAACTGGGAGGAAGCAAAGATGGCATGCTGAGTTCTTTGCCCTTCACACTCCTTATGTTCATTCCCTCAGAAAACAGAAACAAACCAAACCAAAAAGAAAGAAAGAAAAAACAAACCAAAAATCACTGTTTATGAAGTGCTGCCTTCCAGGGTATAAAGCCAGCTGGACAGAGATGAAGAGAGTAAGTCAGAGACGGCACCCGGTGCCAAGGCTTAGTGGACCCTGGTGCCAAATTTTGTGTACAGGCAGGGCGACAGGCCCTGTGTCTCCAGCTGGTGACTACAGGCCATCAACTCAAACACCAACTACAAGGCTACCTCCCCACTGCCCAGAATGTCAAGACAGTCAATTTCCAGAAACCACTATCAACTGACAGATGAGCACAGTCTGTTTCCCTGTGGTCACTTATGCCCCTCTTTATTGAAACTAGGACATTTATGCCACTTTACTGACATTTTGTCCCAGGGGTTGGCTGGAGAGAGAGTCCATACTCTCTTCTATTCCTTTATTCTGGAAGAATGAAAGTCCCACTGGGAATGCCTTTTACTGAGAAGCCATTGTCAGGGACTGGAGGGCAGGCTCTGTCCCCCTGCTTTACCCCTATTGGGTTCAGGCAGCAGGCCAAGGATACCAATGGGCTATTGGTGCTGGTGAACACGGGTGTGTGAGAGGTTGTGTCTGCATCCAGGAGACAGCACACACTAACCACCAGCCAGGCTTTGAAGATGTGTGAGCTCATTGTGAACAGGAGAGGGGCTTGGGAAGAGCTGAGAAGGCCCTCCCTCTGGTCCCTACCCTGCCTGGAGATAACTTCATTCCTGTCCAGGTTGACCAAGACCACTGCATCAGCTGTCTGGGGAAGTAGCCAGAGCCACCACATTGAGGAGGTTGCTGTGGAAACGGTGGCCAGAGTCCAAGAATAGGCTGCGTGGGAGATGACCTGGGCAATCACAAGGGTCTGCCTGTGTACTTGGTTCAATGTGCTATCATCACCATCTCAAAAGTTCTTACAGTATTTCTACAAAGACCGTCCATTCCCTTTTCCACTGAGCCCCGTGATTCCCATCAAGTCTATGCTGGCTGCTATTGGAGAACTGGCAAAGCCTGGTCAGGAATTGAGGTCCTAACTAAGCTCCTGCTGTTCATGGCCATCACCTGGGATGTTTAGGAAACAGACATCTACCCAACCCATGCCCCACGCCCAGAAGGAGGCAGGCACCTCCCTCCATGATTCTCATACACATCAGATTGGAGAATGGGGGTTCCAAGGAATGCTTCTCCCGCTCAGGGTAGGTGGCCTTTGAGAAATCCTGCTGGATTGTGGCACCACTGCTCCAGGATGCTCTGGGTGCAACCCTGCAGTACAGTGTCTATCTATTGTCCACAAGACCTGAGGGCAGAGACTGGATCTGATTTCTCTCTCAGACATGTTGGTGCTCTAGATCCATTCTGTTCCCTCTAACTCATTCAAGCTAAACAACAAAGGCAGAAACAAAACCCCACATAAGGTCTTCTTTTGTTATTGACCCCTTAAGCCAGAGGCTAAGATACCTTTGGACTGGTCAACACCAACATCCTCTTTTCTCTCCAACCACAAGTGGGATGCAAGAGAACAGCTATGTCTCCTGGTTGGAGTGAATCTGCTGTCCCTGAACTCTGGAGACAGCTTGACAATGACACTTTTATCACAGTCCCATATAGCCTATAGTGGGAAATTACCAATATGGAGTCAGGTACAAATATAAGGGTATTTAATAGGGAAAAGCCTTACTTACAGAGCAACCTAGCCAGCCGGCGTGGCAGCGGTCTGTATGCAAGCCCCAAAAGTGAAACCAAAAGAAAGACGCAGTCCCCTTCAAGTCTCACTCTATGTCACCCTGACCACACCCTCGCAAGTGTGGTCAGGCACACCTGTAGCCAGCCCCTAAGTAGGCGTGGCTACAGCTTCCCCTACAATTCCCCTTTTAGTCTAAAGGAGGATTAAAACTTAACAGTGTAAAGTACCCAAAATTAACAATCATAAAGGAAAATATAAGAAGATACAACAATCTGCTTATGTCACATCCTAACTATCTATGTTAACTAAACCCTAAAGTCATCTGAGAGAGGTATCTAAGCCTGAAGCGTGGTCAGGCACACCTGTAGCCAGCCCCTAAGTAGGCGTGGCTTCAGCTTCCCCTACATTAGCCATTTTAAATGCACTATGCTTTAAAAAATATACAAACAAGTCAAATTTACTTCTGATATACTCATTATTTTTCTAATGTGTGAAGTGCACTGCCTGCCTCTGTGTTCTGGGAAGTCCTTCTGTGTTTATTTGTGTGGAAGTCATCAGAGACGATGAGGAACAGGCTCTTGAAGGCTACAGCAGGCTCTACAGAGGGATTAGGTGATTGATGGAGACCTCCAAATCTTCTCGTAGTATCCAAAGGATCTGAGAGTGGTAGAGTGCAACTCTTTAATTTTTTTCAGTTGTCATAAACCACTAAAATATTCTATAAAAGAGAAAACAACCCAGAATATTCTAGTTTTTTTTTTCCTTTTTGGCCTGAGACCTGTTTATACACTTAAAAAATTCCTCAGGAACTCAAATAGTTACATAAAGATTATATGTGATCACTACCTACTGTGACATATTTTAACTATTTATAATAATATCTACTATGTGTTAACATAAATAATCCATTTTTATGAAAATACTTTCCAATGCAAACAAAAGCTGAGTGAGAAACGTGGTGTAATTTTGTATGTTGTGTGTCTGTCACTAGAAGATCAACTCCCCCATCTGTGTATTATCACATGTAATATACCTTCTAGAGAATTCTACCAGAGCACTGGGAGAGAACAGGAGCAAGCATTGTCTTACTGTTTTCCAAGACACTACCTGACCAGATGGCAGGACACACAGGGGGACCACTATAGACCTGAGGGCTTCCCTGATGGGGAACAAAGGAGTCTGTAGAAGCACAGGCCACTGTCTAGATTGTCTGTTTTCACTGGTATGAACTTTGGCAGAAGGGTTATGACAGGGACAAGTGAGAGAGAGCCAGACCTACAAAGTAGACAGCAGAGCAATGGCCCCAGCTCAGTTGTGGTAATGATAAGCCAATCCCTTCTCCTGCCTCTGCCTTGGAATCCTCCTGTGTGAATTGATGATCTTGAGCTTTGTCAGTCTCAGTTCAGACTACACATTGAAACCTCCCAGAGGGCTTCGATATGCCCAAAGCCAGACCCCTGCTTTAGAGTGGGTACCAGTGTAAAAGCTCTCCACCAATCAAAGTGCCCAGGAGTTGTGTTTGTTTTATTATCACTTTGATCAAATGCCTGGCAGAGACAACTTACCAGAGGAGACCTTTTGCTCCCTTTCAAAGATTTAAGTCCCTGTGACAGGGATAGTGTGGTAGAGCAAAGCGGCTTACATCATGGTGACCACAAAGCAAAGAGAAGGTAGAAAGGGGGAAGGAAAAGATGCAGTCCCTAAGGATGCACCCAGTGACCCATTCCCTCCAGCCAGGTCATGTCTTGCTCGCCAGAAGTCCATTCTGATTTTGAACCTATCAAAGGATAAATTTATTAGGTCGGAGCCTAGAGGATATGGCCCTCTCTGGGAACCATCCTACTGACTTATCTGGAGGTGTGTTCTCAGTCCCATCAGGATGACAAGATGAACCACCACAGGAACTAAGCTCAGGCATCAGCCAGAAGAATAAGGCTGTCAAACAAAGACTGATAGAAAGGAATTATAACTCACAAAATACAATAAGCAAGTGTTAGTTCCATTGGGTATAAGTAAATAAATAATACATAAATAAATGGGGAAGGGGAAGGAGTGACCCCTTTTGCTTGCAGTAGTATTCCATTTAATAAGTGCAGAAGAAGTAAAAGCAATTGGGAATCCCCCAAGAGGAAATCACCACAGAAACAGCTTTCACAGACAAAATTCACTGGTGGATACTACATTTATTTAAGTAAAAATATATGCTTGGACTCAGGATGTATGCATATTTGCATGGTTTCTTGCCCTAGATAACTTCATTATGAAAGAATAAAATGCTCAATACTTGGCCACCCAGGGTCAGCATCACCAGCCTAACTCATGCTGATATCATGGACCCTCCAAGAAGGGTGTCTCATTCTTGTCAAAAATACTTCATCTTTATCTGACCTCAAAGCATGCTCAGGTAATCCCAAACGGAGTGACAGCTCATGAACCAACCCAACAGCATTAACATTAAGGAGATAAAAACGGACTGGGAACTGTGGATGGGGGAGAATAAGGATATACAACAAATAAAGGCAAAGTGGGACCCTGACAAAATCTAAGCATGCTCTGCTATATGATGGTATTTCGTGTTAATTTTTGTTTTTTGGTTTGGATAACTGTATCCTGAGTATGTGGAGTAGTGATATTTCCAGGAGCTGAGTGAACTGCCTTGAGATTCTCTGGCCATGGCTCTCTCCATCCGCTTGGTTGGCTCATTCATCTCCCTCCCACCTATACACGGCATGCCTGAGATGCTGTCAGATTTTCCAGTGTAGGAGAATGTCATTCATCCAACATGTGCTGCCCATTCACTTTTCAGGAAACGTCCCCACAGTCTTCCTATTGAAGCTAAGGAGGTAAACAGCTGGGGTGGGGGGAGATGCCAGGCCAGTGTGTCATCTTTCTTGGCTGGATGAAAAGAAGGTCAGAAGGTATGAGCCATGAATGGGGCCTACAGACATCCAAGTGGGTGTGGTGTTAAAGCAGACAAAGGGCAGTTGTATGTATCAGAATCAGCCTGGCCAGTGAGGGCGACCTAGAGTTTCCTCTCTGCTCAGATAGAGACCAGATGTTACAAATCTCTGCTGTTCAGAGGTCAAGGAATTCAGGCCTACTGTGTATCACCAACCAGGAGGAGTCCAGATCCTGCAAGGGAACTTGACAAAAAAGTGATGAAAATCCAAGACCCATCCTGTGTTTGAACCTCATAGCATTCCATGATGGAAACAAGGCAGGTGGGAGACTGTGAAGTGAGGCCCCTTTGCTCAATGTTAGGAAAACAGGGGTGGTTAAAGGGTAAACACAATTCAGTGGACAATCCCAGACTCTGCCCACTTTCTCAGGCCACCAGCCTTTGTAACTATTTTACTTCAGCTAGGGGATGGTTTGTGTGTGTGTGTGTGTGTGTGTGTGTGTGTGTGTGTGTGTGTGTGTGGTGGTGGGGCAGTAGTCCTGCCACAAAGCGATGGGGGTGCAGACAGATGGAAGGAGAGGAAGTTAAGGCTCTTTCATGGAGGGCTTGAAGGCTGTAGCAGAATATATATAGGGCATATTGTATGCAGATTGGAGAGGTGTCAACAGGTGTGACATCATCTTGTTCCAATTTTATAGAGACATTACTCCAGTGCTGCCTGCTGAATGTGCGGTAGGAGTTAAGAGAGGCACCTGGGAGACCAGCTTTTGAACTCAGAGTATTGCCACATAAGGAATGGATATCTTGTCATTAAGCAAGGAGTGTCAGAACCCCATGCTCCCTTATCCTATGCCAACCCCCCTCAGTTCCTCTCTTATACTCCTTGTTCTATGCATGGTGGCTCCACCCTTCCTCCATTCACCTTCATGCTGACCTAGGTAAAGCTTTCAGGTTCGGGGCCCTGCCTCATACCCTCAGTTGGTGTCTGCTCCAGCATCACGGCAGAGAACAACTATGTCGTGGCTAATGTCTCTATTGTTCCAGGCAGGACATTCAATTGGAGAATTGCAAGGAGAAGCGTTCTACAGTGACAAAAGTCCCCACCCTAGAGCAGACTTATAAGAGTTTAGGGGTGTCAAGGATGAATGTTGCTGCCTTCTGTCTCCTTCCTCTAAAGAACCTTCCTTTCCCTGGGCCCTGGCCCTGGTGACGGCGCTAGGTTCTGCTTCCTCACCTTCCTGTATTTCCTTCACCATTCATACCACAGTTCAACTTTGGGTCCCAACATGCTTTGCTCTGCCTGAGCAGTATAGCCCAAGCCCAAGTCGCTATCCTCAACAGAGACACAAGGCCATAAGGGCTGTGGGTAGAATCCAGCTTTACTGCAGGCAGTCCCATGTCATGGAGAAGCACAGAACCTAAACACTAAGGCTAATCTGGATTTTACACCACGGGCTTGGCAGAGCTCAGGGCTTTTAAACTTTCCTGAGTCTCAGTTTCCCTAGCTGGAAGATTGGAATGACAAGACCCAGCTTAGGGTTGTGGTATATATAGTAACAATAAATCTATAAAACACAGTACATGGTGCGTGATGGAAACGTATACTATTGCCTGCTTCTAGTGTTTGAACTAGCACATGGTTGTTGAACTTCATACGCTTCTGAGTGAATATCTGGAAGGGGCACAGTGTAGAGCTTAGCGGAAGAGACACAGGGGCTCTCAAGAAAGTTGACTGTGGTCAGTTTTCAAGCCAGCTCTCTGTTGCCTCACTTAAAAGCCCCTGTGGAAGGGTAGTCTAGGAAGGGTAGTATGGGCCATCTACTCTAGTCGCTTCAGGACACAGATGGGAAGAAAGACCCATGGCATATAAAGGACTTTGCCAAGTCTACACAGAGCTAACTCAAGTGGCAGAGCTGGGCCCACAGCTCAGGATTTCTGGGAATTGGACATCTGGTCTCTTGGAAAGTCTTCATTTGGGCTTGGAAGAGCTGAAATGATAAAGACAAGTGGACTGAACTCCCCAGCCAGCTTCAGATCTCACTGCCAGTCTGTCCAGATGAGGCCAGAAGGACAGTTTCTAGATTTATTCTGGCCCTAAGCTTCCCACAAAAGGTCTACATAGCTCCAGGTTGGCCCCAAAATTTGGGCTCATGGCTTCTTTCCTACTCCCTTTGTGCCTGTCCAGAGTTCTGTTCCAGCAAGCACATACAGGGTCCTATAGACAGAGGTAGAAGACAGATTCGAGGGATATCTTCAAAAGTCATCTGAAATGCAGAGAACATATACTCACAGAGTTTCTGTTGAGTTCCTTCTAAACTACACAAGTCAGTGTCATAGTGATGAGATAGACAAGGGCAAGAAGACATTATAGTTTTGTTGGACAAGGTGAGTGTCACACACAGTTCCACATGAGAACACCCCAGTGTCACCTCTTCTGAGGGTATAAAGACAAGGTGGATGTCACACAAAATTCTACATGAGAACACCTCATCTGAGGGTATGAGTCCAAGGTAAGAGTCACACATACCCCAGTGTCATCTCACCGTAGGTTGAGGCCACACTAAAAACATTGTGGTGTACCTCCAATATGAATGTTCCATAGCCTACTCACCCTTACAGATCTTATGCAAATGTAGGCAGATAGTCACAAGGGCTACTAAAAGACACCCTGATAGTCTTAGCTTGAAAAGGGAAGGCTAGCCTGACAGTGGTGGCACATGCTAGGCACCTAGCACTTGGGAGGCAGAGGCAGGTGGATCTCTGTGAGTTCGAGGCCAGATGGTCTATACAGTGAGTTCCAGGACAGTTAACACTGTTACACAGAGAAACCCTGTCTCAAAAAAAAAAAAAAAAAAAAAAAAGGAATGCCAGTCTCATCTCATCTTTCCCAGTAAGCTGAGTGCCGGACAGTTAGCCCAGGACACAGTGGGCCTCTCTTTAGGGATATCCCTTATAAACAGTCTGGAAAGCTAACTTGGAAAAAGAACATGGATGGGGTTTAAAGCACGAAGAGGCTCCTCATTAGATACACAGCCTGGTTTCTGGGCAGTGTCTGCTCTACACAGCTGCCCCAGGAACTGGGATAAGGAGAGGTATGGGGACTGGAGGGAAAGTCATGTCTACATGAGTCTCCTAGACCTTAGGCAAAGCTTGGTGAGTAGTCTTCAAACCTCTACAGCCCACTGTCTCAAAAACTTCAGTCCTTCAATTCCAAGAGCAGGAATACTCAGAGAAGACAATGACTCACCATGAGAGGTAGGAGGAAGTGTGGAGTAACTGAAGACCCTTGGTCTAGATAGCCATTCTTACCACAGAAGAGTGTGGGGTATGCATAAATGGCCTTGACCTTGAATAGAAGGAATATTAGAACATTCCAGATAGATGTCCATCATCCTTACAACACAACTCTTCATGGGGTCCCAGGGACTGTACCTATGGAGAGCAGATAGCTATGTGCTAAGAGGGAAAACCTCTTTCTTCTAGCAGCAGAAAGAGCAGAGCCTGGCGTCAACCCTAGGCTCCACATCCTGGTTCCAAAGGACTGGTTGAATTGACCTTGCCAAGACAACATTGCTAATTGGTTCCGAGTTTGTCATTTGTCCCTCATGGCCTGTCATTTCATATCAGTGGGGAAGAAGCCTCTTGGCCCTGAAATAGAAGACCCATTTCATCAGTCATCTACTCCATGTACTGACAGCTGCTGTTAGGAGCAACCCAAAGACTCTCACAGAGGAAGACCCTCACTCCCAACTAACTGTGCACACAAGGCCCCGTGGCCATGTGTTTGAAGAGGCTGCCTTCTTGGACCTTTCTCGTGGACTCAAAGCTATTCCTCTCAGCCTTCCATCCCCCACCTGCATTCTATGCTTTGCTTGACAACTCTTTCTCAGAAATCTCCACATAAGGATCCAAGCTCCATCTGATGTCCTCAAGGGTGGTTCACCCTTCACCAAGGACTGTGTTCTTATTTCCCTAGAGAACAGTAAGGGCCTATGGTCACATTTTGTCTTTACAAAGCAAACATTGTGCCCTGAACACAGTAGGAGCTTAATAACAGCTTGGAATGAAAGTATACCTTAGTGAGAAAAGAGCTGCCTCAAACATACCTGGCCATGGGGCTTTGTATTCTCACCTGGTGGAGGGGGAGGGGCCACCCTTTATGGGATTCTCTAGATAGCCACCTTCTGGTGGGTCTTATTCTGAAAACTCAATAGTCTATTAATCTTCCTAAGAATAGTGAGTGCACTGATTGCCTGTATTTGCATAATGAACCCATTGTCTCTGCCTTTCACCTTGATCCTTCTTATCTTAATGTTCTCCACACAGGGTGGAAGGTAGCCCCCACCCCCCACCCCCCAGGAGAGCTGACCAAGTGGGCTGACTCTGTATCTTTCCAGATGTTCATCTCTAAATGGCCAAAATCCATGGGATGTGCAAAAACCTGAACCCAGCTTCAGAGAGCAGCAGCTAGTCCAACAGAGGCCCAAATGCAAAGAAACAAGAAACACTGTCATAGCTTGAGGGCTTCTCTGGATCCTCCCAGGTACAGCATTCAAAGCTCAGCCTCAGTCATGAGGAGATCTCTCAGCTCCACATCTGGGGTTGTTTCATATCCAGCCCACTGCCCTGGGTTTTCTTCCACTTGCCTCCTTCCTCAGTGTATCCGGCTGCCTTGCATTCCCTGCTCTTCAGTGAGACTCAGGACCAGGAAGGCTCATGAACTCATTTGCTCTCCTGGTTCCCTCTGCACCTGCTCCCTCTTGGGCCATGAATCCAGCCGTTTCCACAGCAAACAAGTCATAAACAGCCGGAAGGGGCCCAGCATTTCAGGTGCAGAAGCTGGGCGGGGAGTAACTGCTTTGGCAGAGCACATTTTCATACAGATGTTTTCAGTCATAAACTGCAGAGCAAGAAGTGGGCTGGATTGCAAATGACAAGGTCTGCAAAGTGCATTAGGATGAAGCTCAGACAGTGACTCAGAACTTCCTCAGAGCTGACCTCCACCTCAAAGCAAGCCAGCTGTCAGGACAGAAGCCTGGGGTAGGTGGGATACAGCTGAGGAAGTGGAAACTGAAGAGGCCCACCCTGGTTGTGAAAACACACAGACCTCATTTACCAAACATACATGTGCTGTGTGTCAGTCCTTTCTCTTTAGTTCTTTTTCTTCCTAAGAATACTTCTGATTGGACTAACCTACCAGTGCAGAGCAGAGAGAAGTTGTCTCTAACAGAATGTGAGGAACTATCTAGTGAGTGGTGACCTTTGCAGCTTTGAATGGCATGATTTCAGCCCTGGTACACAGCTTCATATAGGTGTCAGCTCACATGAGGTTCCTTAGAGATGTCAATTTGACTGGATTTGGAATCACCTTGGAAATATACCCCTGTAGCTATCAGGATGTTTCTAGAAAGGGTTGACTGAAGAGTGGGCAGCACAGTTTCATGAGCTGGGATACCAGATTGTGTAACTGGAGATTCTCTTCAGCCTGGTCCTGCAGCTGATGACCCCCAAATAAACACACAAAGACTTATCTTAAATGTTTGGCTAATGGCTCAGGCTTCTTATTGACTAGCCCTGTCTTAATTATTAACCCATTTCTATTAATCTATGTATTGCCACGAGGCTGTGGCTTACCTGTAATCTGGCATGTTACTCCTTTGGCAGCATGATGTTTCTTTCACAGCCTCTCTCTGCCTTCCTCTCCCCAAAATTCTCCTCGTCTCATAGCCTCGCCTATACTTCCTGCCTGGCTACTACCCAATCAGTGTTTAATTCCTCAATCAATAAGAGAAACGTATATACAGAAGGACATCTCCCATAAAGATTGAATGAAAAGGAGGATGTCAGTTGAATATAAGCCTCTCTCTCTCTCTCTCTCTCTCTCTCTCTCTCTCTCTCTCTCTCTCTCTCTCTCTCTCCTCTCCTGTTCCTGACTGTAACAATGTAACAATGGGACAAGTTTCCTCATACTTCCTCTATTGTGGCTTCCCTGCATGATAGATTGTATCTTCTGAAACTATAATAAATCCTTTTATCTTGTGATTGTTAGCTTTTATTGACAACTTGAAACAATTATAATTACCTGAGAAGAGAGTTTTAGAGAGAAATTACATTAATCAAGTTGGTCTGTGGGTATGTCTTTTGGGAATTATCTTGTCTACTATGGGTGACACTATTCCCTAGTCAGGGGGTTCCTAAACTATGCAAGATAAGAAAAAGTTAGATGAGAGAAAACAGGTATCAAGATGTGTTATTGACTGTGCATGTAATGTGACTAGCTGTTTGAGTTCCTAACTTGATGTCTAATGGACTAACCTGTATGCTAAAATAAGCCCTTTCCAAAGCTGATTTTCTTCCAGTTTCCTTTATCACAACAACACAAATGAAACCCTAACACTCGGTGGGTTTCCTGCTGTCAGATATTGTACCCAAATCCATTGTAGGAATGGAAGGATTTTGAGAAGTCTTGTGAGATGGCATGGTGAGAGATAGACTAAAGCAAATACAACACGATGTGGAAGATCTTTAATGCTAAGATAGCAAGCTCCTGAAATGCCTCTGGGGCACCTGCCATGTGTAAGCTCTGAGACCAAGACACAGCATCTTTCATCTTAATCTCTAACTATGCAAGGAAGATGTGCACACGTTTGTGAGTGCACAATACACACACACACACACACACACACAGAGAGAGAGAGAGAGAGAGAGAGAGAGAGAGAGACAGAGAGAGAGAGAGAGAGAGAGAGAGAGAGAGAGAGAGAGAACTCATAATGAATAGATCAGGCTGTGTCTTGTACTAGGACATGGGTATAATGTGCAAAGAAGGAATCAGACTTGGCACAAAGGGATGACTCCTTGAAGGAGATGGAAGGATGCCATAGGTAGATGTGGAAGGTGGAAGGCAGAGTACGGCGCTATGCACATCAGCTAGAAGGGCTCAGAAACAGAACAGCAAGGAACCTGATCTCTAGGGCATGGCATACCTGTGGCCATTAGCAAAGAGGACAACTGTCATGGATGATGGTCTGAAAGTGAGACCCAGAGAATGGAAAGCCCAACAGACAAGCACAAGAAAACTATTCATGGACGTGAGTTCGTTTCATAAACAAAACTGGGTTCTTCAATCTTGAAGTCTGAAAGGTCTAGAATGTGGAGTTTTTATTCTCTTGTAGTTGTACTTAATGATTTGCTGGAGAGTGGCTACCTCTAGACAAGACAGTCTTTCTTCAATCTTACTTATTCCTCAACACTACCTAGCCCTTCAACAATTTGTCCTTGGCATGTCCCCTGCCCCTGTCATCTACTGGACCTCCATGGTCTATGTGGGGGGACTTTGCCAGGTCTGTATTGAGGAATGTATCATAAGAGTTGAAAAGTCTCTGGGCTGCAAATACCAAGTCCAGAGAGGACCCTGCAGAGACAAAATCAGGTGCCTAGAAGGAAGCATGCATTGGGAGAGACTGCAGAATTCCAGTTACTGACTGTAATTAAGGTAAGAAAGGTGAGAGAAGGTCAGAATCAAAATAAATTCAAGGTGGAACTATTCAGGGAGACAAAGACAAAGGACAGAGCTGGCCTTAGGGAGAATAGGGTTTAGTCGAGGATGTAATTTATCACTAGACCCAAGAGAAATGATAAATGGGTGTTTATTGGGGAACAATCACACTGAAAAATACGAAGAACCACAGGAGTGTTTCCCTGCTCTCCTTACCAGATCTGCTGACCTGCCAGAAAGAGCGCGCCAAGGAAAGCCATGCCTCAAGCTCCTCTCTTTCGGCTTCCATCTGCCTGAAACCACACCCAAAAGGGGTGTGGCCAGCATTACAGGTCCACAGACCAGACACTTACAATTCTCCTTTTATTCTAAAGAAGAAGGTTTTAAGCCTGATGCAAAAACTATATACAATGATAACAAATGTCAAGTATGCTCCAGGAAAAGGAAAGGTAAACATACACTAATTAAAACCTACTATCAGCAAGAGCAACATTGAACAAAAGATACATACTACATGTCCAGCATACAACAGGGGGTGCTATGCTCAGCTCTGTGTTTGAGGTACTTGGGCAGGAGCAACTCCTGATAAATGCTTGGGTGCACTAGCTCAGGCCCAGGCTTTGGCATGCTAGACAACCAGTCACAGATCTGGGATTCCCTGATAGTGTGTAGTCAGTGAGGATTCTGCTTAAGATGGAATGAATGGAGCTGAGCTTTCTCCCTGCTCCCTGCAAACTCCCAACCCTAGAAGCCAACTGTGGCTTATATTGGGAAGTTCTCTGCTGTAAACTAAAGGTTTGTTTACATCCCTAAGTCCATACATTAAAATTCTACCCCCCCCCCATGGTGATTCTATCTATACAAAGGGGAGGCTTTGAGGAAGTGGTTAGGCCATGAGGGAGTGAGCCCTTATCAATAAGATTAGTGCCCTTATAAATGATACAACAGGGGCTGGAAAGATGGCTCCTCCACTTGCTGCCAATGATCTGAGTTCAATCCCCGAACTCACTGTGAAAAAAGAGAAACGACTCTTGCAAGCTGTCCACTGACGCATCCACGCGTGTCCCATGTGCACTGTGTTGTATGTGCACATGCCTCCCTGACACACCCCCTAACTTCTTCCCCTGCCAAAATATGTGTAACAAAAATGTTTAAAGAGGCAAAAACGTAATTGAAAATCAATGAAGAAAAGAAACACTATAAAGCTGGACTTGATAGCACACACTTGTGATCTCAGCATCCGAGAGTCTGAAGTAGGAGGAGAGTGAGTTTGAGGCCAGCTAAGACTGCAAAGCAAGGCCTTAACTCAGCATCCAAACATAACTAGAGACACCAAGAGTTCCCTCGCTTCTCTACCACTGGAGGACATAGCAAGAAGATGTTAACTACATGCTCCATCTGCCTTGCTCTTGGATGCACCTGCTCTTAGGCTTGTGGGGGATTAGTGATGCTGTTTAAGTCCCCAGTCTACAGTGTTTTTGTTTTTATCTCAAACTGACTAAGTTTTCTGCTGACTCACCCATCACCTGAAGAATGTGTTCCTGAAAAGCCAGAGAAACCTCTAGCATGTCTCAGGCATGGAGAGGCAGGGGGTATGGGCCAGCTAGGCCAGGCTGTGTCTTTCTGCCCCAGTCACAAGGAATGTGTTTTGTGTCTTGCCACTCTGAAGTGGCTCTGAGGGACGGGCAGAGTTGGTGGAGGCTGAGCCATGTGAGCCATTTCCGCAGATGGTGAAGGACTGTGAGTCACACCACAGCTCCAGTGCTTAATCAGAAGCAGCTTAGATACCCGCAGAGACCATGGCCCGACAGGCCTGGGGTGTCAAGCTTGCTGATAGCTGGCCATAAACAATGACAGATGTGACTGTTATTGGATGGGGATTACAGTTCAGACATTCACCTGTATTTCCTCACCACGTCTCAGGGTTATAATATCTTTATGTGTGTGGTTATCAGTAATTACCTGCATCTGTCCCCAGGCTGGGAGATGCAGGTACCCGGCTGGCCTTTGCTCATCGTTCTCTCATTGGTGTCAAGTCCATTTGAAATGAAATGAACAGTTATTGAATGAGCAAATGAATGAATCTCTCCACTTAGGGTTGACATTTAATACAATCTGTAAGAGTGTGTGTGTGTGTGTGTGTGTGTGTGTGTGTGTGTGTTTGTAATCTCAATATACATCTATGTATACAATTCTATTCTGTATGCACAATAAATGGAAGAATAAGGATATGTAATATGTTAATGAAAAAGCTTGCTTCCCAAAGAACAGAAGTCTGGAATGGCAGTCCTTATCATCCTCCTTGCCCCTGTTCCCTTTACCCACATATGTGTGTGTGTGGGGGGGGGTGCGCGCACGCGTTTCTTCATTTTCTAAGTAGTCCAGGCTATCTTCAAACTTACTATGTAGCCAAGGATGGCCTTGAACATCTGATTCTCCTGTCTCATCCTCCTGAGTGCTGGAATTACAGGCTTGTACCAGTATGCCCACTTTATGCAGTTCTGGGGACTGAATCCAGGACTTCATACATGATAGGCATGTACTTTACCACTGAGTGACACCCCAGGCTCCCATCATGCTGTCTCATCCACTCTGTAACACAGAGAGCATATCTTGTGCTTATCTATACAGGCTTGATTTTTGTACCCCATGTGCCAGTCCTCTGTTGAGTAGATCCACACTTAGGTTTGGAAGTGTTGCTTGGCCCATTTGTTGGATACCACAGCATATTTTGTATCAGTAGTGTTTGCAGTATAGCCAATTGGGATCAAGCACTTAGAAGCAGACAAAGCATAATGAGAACCCCAATGAAATTGCAATGAAACCTAAGCTAGGGGACAGATCAAAGTTTATTGAAGCCAGGGCTGTGGGTGTGTGTTGGGTAGTCCTGTTCAGCAGGTTGGGTTCTCCATAGTGAGGAGACTCTTTTCATCCCTTGCTCTAATGATGGATGTTTCATCTCACTGGCTGCATGAATCCAGAGCCTCACTTTTCTGCCCTCTCCCCTCCTGAAGACTGGAGCAAACCTTAAACTTCCTAGCCTCAGCCAAGGAGGTTTCAGACAAGGACACTAGTCTGAAGAAGAGCTTTGACCTAGAGGTTAGAAACTAGGGTACAGGCTTACCTTTACAAGTTCATCTTCTTGGTATTCTGTTAACCCGAATTTGGCCCTGAACTCCGAGTTTCTACATAGCAAACTGTAACCCAACTTAGGATACAAACAAACTATAACCTAATTTTAAAGTAAAAATTTGTAATAAGTAGTAAGTCTCAGCTAGTCTCAAGAGCTAAGCATTAGCCAATCACAGGATACTGACTAGACAGTCTGCACCACAGAGGGGCCTGTACTCCTCAGCTACAGGTCACTTACTGCTCATTGCTTAGTGTGAGGCATAAAAGGAGGTGGGGTTCTCAGTATGTCTGGTCTTGCCCTAGCATCAGGCACAGAGGCACCATCTCTGTTCCTGGTCCCCATATGTCTGCTCCTCTCTTTCATGGCTTAAACATCTTGAATCATGCCTGTGGGGCTTCCCGAGTTGGGAAGTTCTTTCTGCCTCACCTTCCTTCCATCCTCAGAGATAAAGGGCTTCGTGTCTCCACTCCTTAGCCTGAGTGGGATCCTAGCCAGTCACTTGCAGCAGGCAGGAAGCAAAACTATCCCTGCTTCTCCACTATCAAATGACTGCAGAACACTGAAATTTTGTCCCAACCTTTGGTTTCCAGTCCTTCAGTCTTTTAATGCAGCTTTTCTTGTATGAGAGATGGGTCTGGAGAGTACTGTTATACATCTGTTCTCAAGTAGCCATGGATTATGTCACTTTAAATGTGTTGACACCCATATAGGATGCCACCATCTGCCTTCCCCAGGCTTTCTCTAAAGCTTCTGGGGGAAGGAATTGGGAAAGGGCTTATGAGTGAGTCCTTCAAGATTTGGCAAGAGAAACTCTCCAGAATTAAATAGAGTAAGTTCTCTACTTTTCAATCATACTTGCACATGCTTGTATATTAAGATAATATAGACAACAACTCAGAGACAATAGAAATAAAATATTGCTCAAGAATAAATATAAAACTCACATATACTTGAATAAATTCATTGCCTAACAAAATTAGAAAAAAATATCATTCAATGGCTTAATAGATTAGTCAAACACTATCCTCTTTCTTAGACATTTCATAACCAGATATGAATTTTTCAAAATATGAATATTTATGTGGTGTGATGGTGCACACCTTTAGCCTAGCAACTGGGAGGTAGCATGAAGTAGATCTCTGTCTCAACAATATCAAAATAAAAATAAAGACTATCAAAATAAAATGAAAACAAAGAGTACAAAATCTTAAACAAAATATTAAAGAAGTTTAATCATGTGTAAAAGAAATCTCTCACAACTGAGTTCAGACCACGATTGTAAAGATGAATTTCTACTGGAGAATTAATGTGACACACTGCACGAGCAAATGAAAAAGTATTTCAGTTAGACCCAGAAAATGAACTTGCTATGATTCAGCCTCATTCACAATGAAAATTATTGTCTACCTAGATGTAAAAGGAAATGTCCTTAAGCTAACAAATGGCGTTCATGCCTAGCTCTAGCCAACATCAGACTTAATGAAGATACAGTAGACGGATTCCTATATACAGAGGTGAAATGAGAACTGCAGGTCCTGGCCAAGGCAGCAAAACAAGAAAACTAAACATAAGGACAAAGTGTGGATGGAAGGAGAATTGGTCCTTGCTTTTGTGGTTAAAACAACCCTGTGATAGAATCTGATGTAAAACGGGTTTTCTTAGCTCAAAAACAACACACGGATGTATATACAATGTTTACATATTCTTTTATTCACCAGCAGCATTGAGTAGAAGAGATAATGTTTAGAAGAGCTACACTTTACCAAGTATTGTATTACTCATGCAACGACAATTGCTGCATCAAACCTCAGCCAGGGAAATTCCTTTTATTCATGTACTAGTTCAACATGGTTCCAGTCGAAGAGTCAGAAGCCCAGGTTCCTCTCCTCCCATCTTATGGCTCCAGCTTTCCCTACATTGGCGTCCCCTACATTTAGCTGGCAGACAGGGAGGGGTCTGGGGGCATCATGTTTATTTCTCTGATGACGTGCCCTGAGATCTTGGCTACACCTAGACAACAGGAAAGCTGAGATCTCTACTCCCAGCTGGGCAGCCGTTTCTAGTACACATCACATGTGCTGGATAGTGAACCACTGTCCCTTACAAACTGCATACACAATGGGATTGTTTCTTTGGAGATAAGCGAAACAGGATCTTGCTCTGGCTGACCAGGCACTACCACATAGCCCAAGTTGATCTAGAACTTTAAGAAATCCCTTTGCCTCACCTTCTGAGTGCTATATCATCACATCCGTCAAAACAGAAAATATTTAATTTTATTGATATTAATTTATTTTAATTGGTAATAAATCTAGCAAAGACAAGACACAATATACATGTATGTATAATAATAGACTTTCTTGGTGGGCTGAGCATGGTAGTGCAAGCCTGTAGTTGCAGTACTGGGATGGTGGATACAAGTGGTTTAATGCATAATAAGTTTAAGGGCTGCACGAGTTCCTTTTTCAAAAAACAAAACAACAGCAAAACAAAACAAAACAAAACAACCCAAAATGAAAACAAAACAAGTTCACACCAAACCAAGCCAAACAACAGACTGTTTTATGAGCTAAGGACAGCATCAGTGTTATAGTAACTACCTGGCTTACACAAGTCCTTACACAAGGGCTTGATCTCCTCTCATCACATTAAAATAATAAGTTATCAAAAGGCATAGAAGAAGAAGTGAAGAGATGCATTGCAGGTGGGAAAATGAAACAACTGCCAGTGTTAACTCTTTCCTCAGTGGTCCGTGTTGCCTATGAAGTTACAATTAAAACCACCTTCTTTTTACGGAGCCTGAGAAACCAATGGTAGGATCGAGCCGGATGAACCTAGAAGAAATGACTGTGCAGGTGCTTGGAAGAGGGATGGGTGGAGTTCTGACCAGACACCAAGATTTACAAAGGCATGGTAATTACAGAAGTGTGGTGATGGCGCAAGGACAAGTACATAGTCATGTGGACATGACATATTTGAGAATTGTCATTGCAAGTCAGTGTGAAAGGACAGATATATTTGATTATTTGAATGGAGAAAAGTAAAAATTCATTTCCTGCTCTACTAACAGGTAATTTCCAGATGAATTAAAAAATCCAAATGTAAAAAATACAAAACAGGACTTATAAATGTGCCAGGAGATATATTTATATCACATTTATACAGGAAATAATTTTAAAATCTTAGGCTTATTTATTTTTATTTTATGTGTGTGAGTGTTTCCTTGCATGTATATATGCCTGATACCCAAGGAGGTTATGGAGGGCTTTAGATTCCCTGAAACTGTTTGTGAACTGCCAAATGTTGATAGGAACCAAACCTGAGTCCTCTGTAAGAGCACCAAGTGCTCTTCACTGCTGAGACATTTCTCTAGCCCCAGGAAAGAAAAAAATTTTAAGCAAGACACAGAGAGCCCAAAATTCAGAGAATGACTGAGAATTTCGACTATATTAAAACTTAGCATTTATTTTGCCTGAAAAACTCAAAATCAAAGCAAAACACACACCACATATTGAGGAAAAAACCTTAACCCTGCCTAAAATATCCTGCCTAAAATAAAATAATTTTACACAAGGGAAAATTACCACAAATGAACAAAAGATGAACAAAACAATTGGAGAAATGTCCTCTTTCTGTTCACCTGAGTGCAATTTAAGACCACTGGGAGAGGCTGTAAACACTGATAAGTAAAAATGTCTAATTCTGACCCTACCAAGTATGGGTGAGGCTTTTAAAGGACAGCTTTATAGGACAGTGGTGAAGGCACAGGTCAATACCAATAATTTTTATAATGTCCCACAAGGCTGGAGCTATGTACATTTCTTGCCTAGCAGGGATCCCAAAGAAACTACACCTGGGCACAAGGAGAGAGGAACAAAGAAGTCTCCAGGTAAACCTGGAACCACCCCAGCTTTCACCAGCAGGGAAATGGATGAATTAATTGCAACTCATTTGTGATCTCTGCATTCATGGGAGTTAAAGCCAATTGTCTACACTGCTTGTCAACATGGAGAAGTCATATAAACATGATGCTGAATGCAAGAAACTCATGGCTTTTATTTTTTTCCCATAGCCATGTCTTCCCCAGCAACCGTTCTATAAACGGTGCCGGCAAACTTTCTGACAAAGGCCAGATGGTTAATATGGGAGGTGTTTCAGTCTACACACAACCTCTACCTGCTTCTTTCAGCCTCCACGCTTTTCTCCTCCTCATTTAACATACAAAAAACCTTTCTACAGTGCCTCGCCATGCTATCTTGGCCAGTTGCCATTATCCCCCCATCCTGCCTTCTCTATCCTCTGTTCAGTATTTTAGATTTAATTCTGCTCATTTCAAGCTTTCCACCAAGGCTGAATTCCAAGCTTGTCTCCTCTCCCTGCGAAGACAGGCTTGTTAAAAGGGGGAAGGAGTCTGCTTAGACACACTCTCTCTTTGCACTTCAATTCTCGATCCCCTCTTCAGATTCTAAATGAGTATGGCTTATTCTCTGCCCTACTCATTAAGGTCTTGGAAATTCTGAGTGTAGCCCCTTCTGGGTGGAGATAAAAGGTTAAAAGGTTGTCCCCGGCTTCATTCTGGGGTCTGAGTGCAGGAGGCTTTCTGGTCACCCTTTAGCCTACTCGGTAGCTGTGGAAGCTGAGTCCAAGGCCTGCTGAAATCTCTCTCTCTCTCTCTCTCTCTCTCTCTCTCTCTCTCTCTCTCTCTCTCTCTCCTCTCTCTCTCTCTCTCCTCTCTCTCCCTCCTCTCCTTCCCTCCCTCCCTCCTTCCGTGTGTGTGTGTGTGTGTGTGTGTGTGTGTGCGCGCGCACGCGCGCGCGCGCGCGCGCATACGTGCGCGTGTATGAGTGAGTGTGACCTTAGCCCCACTCAAAGCTGGGCATGCCAACACTTGTCACATGACTCCTGTTCCCTGTTGAGCTCAGTGCTTCAGTCACATAGATCTATATCTTCTTAGAGTGTTTATATGGATTCTCTGAGGACAGGGTTCAGTTCTTCCCCTTCCTCCAAGAAACATTTCCCCCATCTCTGCTGCCTGAGGTCCATGGGCAAAGACCATGTCACCAGGCCTCTATGAGAGGTAGACAATAATTTCCAAGGTCAAGTGAACCCCCCAACACACACACATCAAGGGAACTTGTCATGTGTCCTTTTCCTTCCCATCCTGGGGAAAGATCTGTGTCATATCTCTGTTTCGAGGTTCCATGCTCACCCTCTCCAGCAACAGTCACAACAGTGTCTAGTGTATCCTAACCATGAGTCACTGCGTCCCTGTTATAGACCACCCGGGAACAAGGGAGTCCCCCGACTAGACTGTAAGAGTGGCCTCACTCTGTACTCCCAACAAACCTGCTCTTCCCAGGAGACCCCAAGTTCCAGTGTGAAATAGGCTGTGCAGTGGGTACTGGTGAAAGCAGTTATCTCACAGAGTCTGTAGATAGAAGCTGGTACTAGTTGGTCCTAAATGTGGGCTTCTGAACTCCATCTAGCAGATTCCCAATGCCTTTTGCTCAGCTTTGGCCAACGACTGTAATCCTGGGACTTAAGGGGAAAAATCTCACTGGGCATTGTGTTTCAATATCCAGTCTTTTATGAACTCAACCTTGTGTGTCTGACCTTGGCTTCTGGAACTCATGTATCTTAGTGAGGGTAGGGAGTCAGCACAGTGCAGCAGAAGAGGAAGTCTAGGTTCATCTCTTGACCTTGATGCCTAGTCTCTGACAGATGGCATGTGAAGATGAAATGAACCAACATTTGAAAGACTTGGCACATTGTCTTTTCTAAGTATTTCAGATTCTTATCAATATTGGATAAAAAAAACAGCAGGTCCCCCTCTGGGTCTCAGTGCTTTGGCTGAAGGATGGAGAGATACCACTCCATGCTTAGAATTTGAAGCTTGATGGAGATGGCTTGCAACACATAGGTAGCGTATGGCCTGGCATATAGCAAAGCTATTACTTTTCATCCTTGCAGTATCTTCAAGTGAGTAGCCACACCTTACAATTGCAGGGTCTGTCAACAGTGGGTGGGAGCCACCATCCCTGGAAAGAACTGTATGGGGCAGAGAAGAGCTAGGGATAGAGCTAGAGGAGCAGGGACCATTTAAGCTTAGAGAGGACATCAGTGGTCTATAGTGCCTTTCCTGCTAGTAGAGCAGGACCTTCCTGGGAAGGAAGGTCCAGGGCATGAATTCTGTGATGAACCTTTGAACAATCAGTAAGGGACCAAGGTACTCAGCTACTGCCATGCCATAAGAGAGTTGGGCTAGGTGATACCAACTGGCCAGTGAACCCGGCCCGCCCCGGCTTCCCCCACCCCCGTCCCATCTGATGTCTGCTCCCCTCTTCCTCATTGCAGTTTTTCTCACATTCATCCACCTTTCACACAGATGATACATTTTCTTCATGCCCACAAATATGACAATGTTTTTGTCATCCTGTGACACAGTTTGGCTTATTCATTTCTTCCTGTGTATTTCTCCACCCTGCCTGGCCAATGGTGATGATTCGACATCTCCTTGGAAACAGATGTTGATCCCATAGTTGCTTAGTGATATGCTGCAGGATGATGTAATCCAAGCTCTGGTTTCCTGGGGGGTGGGGTGGGCCCTTTGATGTGTCTGTAGTAGTAGGGCTGAGATGAGTAGGAGGCTCCATCCCTTCCTTGCCTCGGCCCTTTTTATATAAGAGTAAAAAGCAAAAGGAACTGGAATTTACCTGCTTGGGAGGAATGGCATCAGAAAAAGAGCAAAGAGCTAGGAGGTGGAGAACTGGGTTTGAAGCAGAGACAAGATGGGAAAGCTGCAGTCAAACATGAAGGCTCTGCTCCTTCCTACTCCATCAGCAGCCATTAAGGCAGGTAGTGTGGGGCAAACACTGCTCCCCACAGACCTCCATCACATTTGAGAGCCCTTCTGTAAGGGTTCAGATACAATATCCAAGGGTACTCAACACTATAAACCAGGTCACCAGACTGTTAAAATTGTGAATTGTCATAGCTATAGTAGTGCTCCCCTGAAACAGGTCTACACCACAATCCCCCAAACATGTAAGTACATTTTTTTTCAAGTAAGGCTTAAAGACCTGACTGTCTTTAAGATGAGGAGGTTGCATTCTGGGTGATGTAGGGTGATCCAATGTAATTGCAAGGGTCCTGCTAGAGTTTGAATGTGGTGTGTCCCCTTAGTGCGATTAACGTGTTGAAAGCTTGTGGCCATCTTGGGAGATGACATGGAAACAGAGAAGAGGCAGAACCCCGTGGAAAGTTCTTATGTCACTGGGGTGCTGCCCTCAGGGGAATGTGTGAGTCCTGGAGTGAATTCTCACTAGAGCCAGTTGTTATAGAAATCTGCATCCAATCTCTAAATTGTCAGTTTTTCTGTTTGGTGGTATGATTTTTTTTCCTCACATACATGTTCCTGTCACCTACTATGACATTCCCACCAGAACCATGGAATGTTGGTGCCCGGCCTTGGGACCTCCAGAACAGTGAGCTCAACCAACCTGTTTGCTTATAAAGTCAGACTGTTTGTTACAGTAACTAAAAGAAACCAGTGTAGAAACTTTCAAGTGGAAGATAGATGTGAAGACAAAGTTACAAGGATGAGAGTTGGTAGAGACTAGATTTCCACTAGCTTTGAAGATGGAAGGAGATATCTGAGAAGGAATACAGAATGACACTAGAAGATGGAAGGGGCAAGAAAATGAATTCTACCCGAGGGTGTCCAGGCAAAAACATGCCCTGCAGGGCATCCAGGCTGGCTTCTGACCAAGGAATTTTAAGTCAATAAGTTTGTGTTATTTTATTCTAATAAGAGATTATGGTGTCTGTGAAGCCGGAAATGAGGGCAATAATATAACAGATGCCACAAGCCTGTGAGAAGCCCATGACAGTGCCACCCAATGGCTGGCCAGGGGAGGGGTCTTTCTGCCTGCCTCAGGCAGATCTGGTCCCACCACCAAAGAAAACAAGAAATGTTCCTTCCCCCTTTTCCTCCTGTACTACACCATTCAAAGTAAAGAAAAACTCAAATGAAACCAGCCCAGAGCTCCCCCATGTAGAAAAACCCAGCACTCCCATTAGCAAGAAAAGTAGTGGGGGAATTTTTCTATGTCCCACAAGATGGTAGTTGGAGCCATCTTGGACACTGAAATGCCCTTGCTTGTTGGCCCCATCCCCAACTCAACTTACAGGGTGACCTTGGTCAACTCACAGAACTCTGTAGTACCTAGGGATTCTGCAGATCTGAACATGCCCCATATCCTCCAGGAAGCCTTCCTTGGACAATGTTAGCCATATTTACTCCTTTCTGGCTGCAGTGCTTTTACACAGTGGCTTTCTGCTCAGTGTGGAGTAGTCCATGAAGACAGCTTAATGCGCACCCCTCTCTTCACAGACTGTTTCATGCAATGGCAGTTTGGGCTTCATGTTTACCCCTGGACTTCTTTCCTGGGACTGCTGGAGCACCCATGCACTGGCTCAGCCCTGCTATAGCCTCTGGCAACTCAAGAAATTTAAAGTCCAAGGGCACTTCTTCCAGAGGACCTGAGTTCTGTTCCCACCACCCATGTTGGGTGGCTCATAGCTGCCAATAACTCCAACTTTAGGGGACCTGATGTTACTTTCTGGCCTTTGCTGGCACCCACATGTATGTGTACATACCTGCTCTTCATATACATAATTAAAATTAAAATAAATATTTAAAGTGTGCATACATCCCCATACACCTTGAGAAGGTCTGTCTGGAACTTCCTCTGATCTCAATATGGGGGTCTGTTAAAAGCCTTATTCTAGTGGATATACCTGCTTCCATCTGCTGATCTAGTGACCATGCAGACCCTCTGAACTTTGGTAGCCTGCTGAACTCTCTGCCTTTCTGGACTCTCTCTGGATAGTGAACTCTATGTGACTGACATCTCTTTTCAGATGCCTACTGATCTGCTTACATTTGGTCATGATGTCCACTCAACATGCGTTGAAAAGAACCCCTCTGTACCTCTTGTATTTCTTCCTTGGCAGATAGTTCATCCAAGTTAAAATAAGCAAACAAGCAAAAAACATGTTTATTTTCTAGCTGTATCTACACATGGGTTCTCAGCCTCTCTCTGAATCACCCCTATTGATCAAATACTGAGACCTCAAATTGAGCAAGTCATGAAATTGTGTATTTCCTTTAGGAAATGGTGTCTGTGAGTGTCCTTCCACTGAAAGAGGTTGGCTGGATCTGTTTCTTCTGGAACCATGTTCTTCTCTCCTCTGGCCTCTCAACAAAAGTAAAAGACCACCATGTATGTCCTCATGCAAAGAAGCCTGCAGTTACTTCCTGTGTCTTCCACTCTGCTCCCTACTCTGGGAAGAGTTTTGAAGAGTATTGAGATGGTCTGTGTGGTGTGCAGAAAGAAAACAACACAGTACGGTGGCCTGCAGGGAAGGCAAGCACCTGCCAACTAAAAGATGCACATATCTCAAGAGGACTATTACCAGCAAGCAGTCTCCAGTTTCAAGCTGCTCAGGGTGTCATTGGTTGGAGACCACTTGCTAATTCATCCATGGCATTACTGGGGACCAAGCAATGCCTTCATCTGGGGATTGGAAAAGATGGAAGGTAGGGACATCTCTCTGTGCTCAATGACAGGTCTTCATGCTGACTAGACTGTTGTTCGTGGTCATGATGCCATTGGTGAAGTCTGCTCCAGTCTGGGAATCTTCTAAGTAATTTGGCACAAGACAACGCATATATGCATCATGAATCATCTTCTATATAAATTCTACCTTGTCACATTCTAGAGAGAGATTTTCTGTTTGTCTGCCCAAAGGTTGGCATCACTTATAGATTATAAATAATTTCTTTCCTAAGTATCAAGACTTTCCCTTTTCTTTAGGGATATATCTTCTAATTTTAATGCTATCTACTGGGAGACAGGTCTCAATCAGGGGTGTTTATTTTGGTTCCTCAAAGTTGCCCTGGTTTGCCTTGATGGCTTTCCATCCAACCACTTGGTACATTTCAATGACCACTATTTTTTGTTTTGTTTTGATTTTTATTGATTAAATTTTTCATTTATTTTACATCCCAACCACAGTTTGCCCTCCTTCCTTTCCCCTAGCTCCCTCCCCACCTCCCCTCCATCCCCTTCCCCACTCTTCCACCTTGTCTGCATTCAGAAAGGCACAAGCCTCCCATGGGTGTCAACAAAAGCATGGCACATCAATGGAGGACCAAGCCCCTCCCCCTGCACCAAAGCTGGGTGAAGCAACCCAGAATGGGGAATAGGTTTCCCAAAGCCAGCTCAAGTGCCAGGGACAGGTCTTGATCCCATTGCTAAGAGCCCCACAAACAGACCAAACTACACAACTGAATGACCCCTACTCTTAAAGAATGTTTTTCCATGATCTGTTTGGTTTAAGTTCTTAGGTGTTTCACCTTTCAGGATGACTAGGGGAGGTCATAGAAGACACTTTCTCTAAGTTAAATCTGGATCATACCAGTATCCACCCCAGTGCCCTTTCTAACATGCAGATTGCTGGCTCTGCTCAAAACCTTGATGGATGAATATTCTAGGGAGGCAGGAGACCTGGAATCCATGTTTTCCATAAGGTAACCAGTGATGATTGTGGACTGTAAAGTCTAAGTATCACCACCCAGGAGGAGGAGGTAGGGATACAGCTTTTCCCCATCCCCCAAGTGGTTGCCTTTTTCTATATATCTCAATTCACAGGTCAGTACTGCAAGAATGGATCCTGGCTTTGGGTCTCTATCCTGGCCTTGAAGTGGCTGAATATGGGTTTCAGTCACTTTCATCATGCCACACAGAATTTTGATGGCCCTTCTGAAAGTGAGCTGCACTATCGGAGTTGTATTCCATAGGAATGAGATATGGCCAAGAGGACAAAAACAAAACAAAACAGAAAAATGAGTGCTTGGGAAATAGGTGCTTTCCAAATTTTTCATAGAAAGAATACACACACACACACACACACACACACACACACACACACACACACAGAGAGAGAGAGAGAGAGAGAGAGAGAGAGAGAGAGAGAGAGAGAGAGAAATATGATAACATAAAAATGATGACATTTCAGTTGCACACAGGGAACACCAAGTAAAGTCCCCTAAGGCTACAAAATGCTGGTCTACAAGATACAGCTCCCCAGGCCTGGTCTGGCTGTCTGCCGCTAGAGTGACAGATAAGCCGATTGGCTAAAGGCCCTTAGATTCTGCTACTGCCCCAGCCAGAAACAGAGACAGTTTGTAGGCACACACAAAAGCAACACCAGATACCTAGAGTGGATGTTTTTGATTTAACAACTGATTTAAGGTAGGAAAAGAGCATCTCTAGCTCACTCCTTTTATTCCTGTCTTAGCTAAACACATGCAATACCCAGCTCTATACCCAAAGGCTTGTGACTATAGTATTTGCCTTCAGGCATGTAGGATGGGCAACTTCTTTCTTCCATATTACCTGTGTTCTTATTAGTGATGACTATGGAGCAGTCTGCCCGAGGTGGGGACACACTCTGTGTATGTTGTTTCAGGCATGACTAGGCAGGGAATAGGGGAGAGTTTATTTCTGGCTCCTTCATCCCATACTTAACTCAGTGCTTTGTGTGTTTCTGTAGCACACCAGCACAGAGCTCATCTGTTACCTTCACACCTAATTGCTGAGAGTGGAGTAGGCTTCTCCATTGCAGTTTGAGATGGTGTGGCTGCATGTGAGTCTTCCAGCCACTAGGTGGCAGAGAAGAACACTCTGACTCCTTGGCAGGCTCTGGTTTTGTTCTGGTCTAACAAATGACCAAATTGCTTAGCTCCCTAGAACTTGTACCTGGCAACCCATCTGCAAGTCTTTAAAAGCAACAATAGGATAGATAGAGCTAAGAGACAATGTCTCTTTAAACACATGTGGATTGGGTTTTGTGTTTATTCAATTTTAGAGGGCCTCTTTAGAGTGAAGAAGGAAGGAAGGAAGGAAGGAAAGAAGGAAGGAAGGAAGGAAGGAAGGAAGGAAGGAAGGAAGGAAGGAAGGAAGGGAAGAAAAAGAAAGAAGGAAAGAAGAAAGAAGGAAACTTAATTTGTAGGACTATACAAATGTAGGACTATACAATTAAGGGATCCTGAAGGTTGTATCTCAGTGCTGTACCTTCAAATGTGCCTCTGCTTGAAACATGTTGGGGACAATGGAGGGTATGCTAAAACATGGGTCACTGGTCCCTTCTGTTTGAATCTTGTCTGGCACATACATATGTAAGACTAGAGCACCCTCTCCTCGAATCTGAAGACAACAGTCATCCCAAGACCCTTGAAGTCCTTTGTAAATGTCAAGCTAATTATTAGATGATTAGACAATAACTACAGTGTGGACCATCTGGGTGAGACATGCTAGTGCTACCAAAATACGCCAAGGATGCCAAGTGTCATGTTTTAAAAGACAGAGAACCACATTCTTTAAGCTTGGAAGGTGAAAGGCTGGGGGTGGGTGGTCTCTGTTAGGGAGATAGATTCCTGAGAGGGGAGGAGTGGAGGGGGTGGGGTGGGGAGGGGAGGCTAGACTCTTCCTCAGAGAGAAACAGCTGGCCATATACCACTAAGTACTTCTTCGTTCTTTAATTTAATACTCAAAACAACTTTGTGGGGACTAATTTGTAATTAGCCGATAAACACTGAGGATGAAATGCCTTGCTAATGGGAGGTGCTGGTTCCTGCTTTTGAACCTTTTGGCTCCTGTTTCCTACTCCTAACTGCCAGGAAGCCCTGTTTTTCCTGGAATATTTTTTTTAAACAAACAATACAGATGGCACAATACTGGTGCTTCCTGATAAACATTTTGTTTGAACACAGGGACTAGCATCCATAAAATGTCCACAGGTCTACTTAGGTCCTTCCAGCTCTGCCTTAACACATTGGCTAGTTGGGAGGATTATGGGAAGTGATGCTGATGAAGCAAGAAGACTCTCTTTAACTGCTGAGCAATCTCTCTGGCCTCTGATACATACTATTTGGTAAGACAGTTGCATCAAACTTAAGAACCCCTCCTCAGAGCAACAGTGTGAAATGCATAAGATGGAATGCATGGGGTCACACAGGAGACCAAATAGATCCAAATACAAAAGCTATATATATTTCTTACAACTCCAAAGTCGAGATGCTGCAATACAAGTGTGCTAAGACACAAGGCAACAGTAGGTATAACAGCTTCCCTAATTCCAGAGTAATGATGAGCTGAAACAGGAATGTGAAATATTTTCAACAAGCACACTATGATATAAAAGAGGACTTTGATTTCTATGGTTGACAAATCACAGGTGCCTCTATGTCCACAAATGCAGCTAAAGTTCAGTGCAAGGGCAGTGAAACTAAGGATGTAACTTTTCCCATCCAAGTTCACAGACCCCATGATTTCCATCCATTGGCCCCTATGCCCCCCACATAGAAATCTATGAGCACAGAGTATGCTAGCCATTTGAATTATTGTTGCTAATTATCATTGCTAGAGTGTTCTGCAGGCACAGTGTTGGTGACTCCTTACTCCTTGTTCTCAGCCATAGGTCCTGGGGACTAGTGAGATAGGACATATCTCCATCTCTGTTATACAGGATTTTGGTCAACATGCCTCTGCCTGTGGCCTAACTCTCCACCAAGGAAAGTTATAGAAGGAAGCCTGCAGTGTTTCCATCCCAGGCCCATGGTTCTGTCCATCCCTCTAGAACTAGAACCTGTGATCCTGATGCAGTCTGTTCTCCCGATGCAGCCCATCCTTTAAGGGAGACTGTCCAGATACATCAGGTACCCTCCATGTCAAAATAGCCAATGGATATTTGACAAAGGCACTGGAAGAGGTGGCAGGCAGAGCTTCTGAGGGTCACTGGGAAAGGAGTGGCTATGGTTTCCTGTCTCTAATGTTGTATTTTAGACTGGCTTACAGAAAGCCACAGGGATTTGTAGGAGAAGCTGTAGCCACGCCTACTTAGGAGCTGGCTACAGGTGTGCCTGACCATGCTTGTGAGGGCGTGGTCAGGGTGACATAGATCGATACTTGCATGGGACTGCGTTTTCTCTTTCCGTTTCACTTTTGTACTGGCTGGACAGACTGCTGCCACGCCAGCTGGCTAGGTTGCTCTGTAAGTAAGGCTTTTCCCTATTAAATACCCTTATATTTCTACCTGACTCTGTATTGGTAATTTCCCACTATATCTGGTGTCAGGAGTGGGATATTGGAAACCTACACTCCATTTGGGACAGGGTGTGGGTCCCACCGGGCCTGCGGCCTTGGTGGGGAAAGGACCCTCGACCCGTTGCCGCTGAGCTGCTCCCAGCTTGGAGACTCACACAGACCTCCTACGGTTTTACCACCGTGTGCTTGGGACCAGCTCGGACTGCTGCCTACCCACTCCCGGAGGCCTCCAGCCCTTGAACCGAGTTGGAGTAGGTCTTGGCTTTCAGCAGGGTCCATGCAGTGGCCTTAAAGCAATGCCTCATTCAGTGGTTGTGGCTGCAAGGCCATATACTCTCTAAGATAAGCACAGCCACTTTTGTGACCTCTCTCCACAGCTGCCACCCACCACTGCCAAACGCCGCAGACTAACTGAACACCTGTGCCACCCACTGGTCAAAGATACTTACTGCATCTGGAGTAGAAATCAGGTAAAATTATGGCAGAATATTTATCATTTGCTAAAATTGGTAATATTTTTGCTTATTACATGAATTCACTGTTTGAGGAGGATGGTAATTTGCCAATTACTGGCCTATATGCCATAATGGCAGTTAGCTTGCTGGTACAAATAGTATTACTAGCCAGAGGACTCAGGAATAGGGATAAGGATAACCTCACCACCTACTTACAGGAAATAACAGCTTTATGCAATGAGGTTTTGGAGAACAGATTAGGTCAGACCACAATTGTGCAGCAAGTGGAACAGAAATTGGATGATAAGCTTGGGTCTGTGTCCTATACGCTAAAGATAGAGCTGTCTGTTACCCAAGATAAGATGCAGCGTATTTATGCCATGTCTGAGGCCTTAGAGGCTAGGCTGTCAGAAGACCGTGATGAACTAAAGAATATCTGTAGCAAGCTAGAAACTCAGATAGGCAATGTTACCCAGAAATTAGATGCAAAGGTGCAAGATACCCAGGATAGGGTTGAAGAATTGGACAATGCTATTCAATCAATTATTGAAGCATCCAAGGTAGCAGATCACAAATTTGAGTCTAGATTTGAATGTTTGGAAGATAATTTACAGTACAGGGCTGACAGATTACATAAGGTCCATACAGTCGATTGCTGAGGACTCAAAATCAGCAAATCATGACTCGAATCTAGACTCCAATACCTAGAAGGCAGTTTCCATGCCATCCAGATGCTGCCTAAGGATGATCGTATTAAAGACCTAGAGAAACAAGTAAATGAGCAATTTACAGATTCACTAACATGCTTGGAATCTTTTATGATTAAGGAGATTGAAACTTTTTGAAAGGATATCATTACTAGGCTTAAAGATCATTGGGATGCCTCAGAAGCAGACTCACTCCAATCCCAGGCAGCTACTCCACCCAGGTTATCATGACTAGTCCTCTAAGGTTGTTACTCGTACACCATTAGTGTACCCAGCTACCATGGTAGAAAAGCCAGCTTCTAAGAAACACCCTCATGGATGGATGGCTTATGAATGGCAACCTAATAATTCACAGCCAGTTAGGAGATATCAGTGGAGGGTTTTGCCACAAGGAATGCTAAATAGTCCTACTTTGTGTCAACACTTTGTACAGCAACCTTTGGAAATAATTCGTAAGAAATTTTCACAGTCTCCTGTTTATCATTACATGGATGACATTCTTTTATCATGTTCTAATAAGGAAACTTTGGAACATATGTTTCAAATGGTGAAGGAAGTTCTGCCTCGTTGGGGGTTACAGATTGCCACAGAAAAGATACAAAGAGGAGATTCTATTAACTATTTAGGTTACAAGATAGACTTACAAAGAATCAGACCTCAAAAGGTACAAATTGGGAGAGATTGTTATCAAACTCTTAATTCTCTTCAGAAATTATTAGGGGAAATTTTTCAAGTACAGACGATTATTGATGTAGAAGGACATGACTTAAAGCATTTTAAAATGGCCCTTAAAGGTGATAAAGACCTAAACAGTCTGAGAATATTATCTCCCAAGGCAGAAAAAGAGTTACAATGGGTAGAAAACAGAATATTGGATGCACACATAGATAGGATAAACCTTGATTTAGATTGTATTCTGGTTATCTTGCCATCCAGAGAATACCCTTCTGGGATTCTGATGCAGAGGGAAGACACTATATTGGAATGGATATTTCTGCCACATAAACAGAATAAAAAGTTAAAGACATATATAGAAAAGATTTCTGATTTGATTTTAAAGGGAAAATTAAGACTTCATCAACTGACTGGAAAAGATCCAGCAGAAATTATAGTACCTTTAACTAATGAAGAAATTTCCTCCTTATGGAAGGATAATGAATATCGGCAAATAGCTCTTACTGACTTTTTGGGGACAATTAGCAACAACTATCCCCAAACTGACAGAATTAAATTCATAAAAAAGACAATCTGGATTCTTCCACATATTGTAAAACAAACTCCCATTTCTGGAGTTCTTACCTTCTACACTGGTGCCAACAAATCAGGTAAGGCAAGTTATAAACCAGGTGAGGTAGGTAAAGTAGTTCAAAGTCCATATACATCTGCACAGAAGGCAGAATTATATGCAATTCTCATGGTGCTTATGGATTTTACAGAACCTCTTAATATAGTTACTGATTCTCAACATGCAGAGAGAGTCGTGTTACACATTGAGACTGCAGAATTCATTCCTGATAATACAGAATTAACTTCTCTGTTTTCACAATTACAGGAAACTATCAGAAACAGAAGTAATCCTATATACATTACACATAACAGATCCCATATGGGTCTTCCAGGCCTACTTGCACAAGGCAATGATGAGATTGATTGTTTATTAATTGGCAGTGTGCTAGAAGCCTCAGAATTTCATAAGAAACATCATGTAAATAGCAAAGGTTTGAAAAAGGACTTCTCCATCACTTGGCAACAAGCCAAGGAGATAGTAAGAAACTGTCCTACTTGTTCCTTTTATAACCAAACTCCATTACCATCAGCTTGTAATCCTAAGGGCATTTGGAAAATGAGGTTTGGCAGATGGGTGTATTTCACTTTGCAGAGTTTGGAAATTTGAACTATGTGCATCATACTATAGACACATTCTCAGGGTTCCAATGGGCTACTGCTCTTAACTCTGAAAAAGCTGATTCTGTTATTACACACCTGCTAGAGGTGATGGCAGTTATGGGTATACCTGCTCAAATAAAAACTGACAATGCTCTAGAATATGTCTCCACAAAATTAGAACAATTTTTCAAATATTATAACATAAAGCATGTCACCAGTATACCACACAATCCTACAGGACAAGCAGTGGTTGAGAGATCTAATAGAACACTTAAGGAGATGCTCAACAAACAAGCTTGGAAGACTAAACCCCCCAAATATAGGTTGCATAATGCTTTAATAACACTAAACTTTCTTAACGCCAATGAGAAAGGACAAACAGCTGCAGAAAGACACTGGACTACAGAGAAAACTGCTGAACTGAACCAGCCGGTATACATCAAAGATGTACTAACCTCTGTATGTAAACCAGGACATGTGTTACATTGGGGTAGGGTTTTGCATTGGTTTCTACAGGAGAAGAAAAACTTTGGATACAATCAAAGTTGATCAAGATTCTAGTTGAAAAGGATAAACCTCTCAACAAGGACAATTGACAGGTATTCTACTAAGGTATATCTCATAAACTAAATAGAACCCCCCCCAAAGGAAAGGGAAGTGTTTTGCTTTTATCTTCACAGGAAAACTCATCTCCAGAAGGCAAAGGATACTGCATGGGTAGATGCTTAAGAAGAAAAGGTAGCTATAATCATCAAACAAAAGGAACGTGCCATATGGTAAACTTTAAAGCTGTCTCTCAGAGAACTCTATTTCTCTTTATTTCCTAGTCCCTATTCAATTAAACCAACGCTGGATTTAGAGGTGGATTTGGCTTTCTTCCTCTAAAATCCAAGCACGTTATTTAACTAAACTTTAGAGTTTCTGTATTGTATCAAGAAGCCAATTGATATAATACAGAATAAAAGAAGAATTTGGGGACTGTCTTTGTCTTTTCTTGGATCTTTCTTTCAAGGTGTACACCCTCTCCTAATCGTTTTTCTCCCATGGTTGCCTTTCCCAGTATGTGCACATACACAAGCAAACAGTTCCCTTCTAACTTTTTATGTTTGAGTCCCACACAGCCAATGAAGACCTGCCTGACAGCAATCCCTAGACACCCTGGAAAGAAAATGAGCCACACCTCCTTGACTGCACTGGATCCAACTTGCTCCATTTCAACTGACACTCTGGCCAGAGGTTCCGGTACTGACTTCAATCAAGTTGAGGATTTCAAGTGAGATCTTCTATCAAGAGAATCCCATCTAACATGGACTGGATACAATCCATTCAAGACTTTTACTACACTAATATTTTCTTCCTACCGGACCCCACATGACTATCATCGTCCCATTTCAGTAGGAAGTAACTTGGAGGATGCTATGCCTCCTTTCCCCATTGTTGTCACTTAGAATAGTGTATATACCTAGTTAGGGATAGTTTCCTATTGTTTATGGTTGGGATTGGAAGGAGGTGCTCAGGCTTGGACACCTCTTTCAGGTGACTTTAGGGTTAGGTTAAAATAGATAGTTAGGATGTGACATAAGCAGATTGTTGTATCTTCTTATATTTTACCTTTATGATTGTTAATTTTGGATACTTTACACTGTTAAGTTTTAATCCTCTTTTAGACTAAAAGGGGAATTGTAGGGGAAGCTGTAGCCACAACTACTTAGGGGCTGGCTACAGGTGTGCCTGACCATGCTTGTGAGGGCGTGGTCAGGGTGACATAGATCGATACTTGCATGGGACTGCATTTTCTTTTTCGGTTTCACTTTTGTACTGGCTGGACAGACTGCTGCTGTGCTGACTGGCTATGTTGCTCTGTAAGTAAGGCTTTTCCCTATTAAATACCCTTATATTTCTACCTGACTCCGTATTGGTAATTTCCCATTATAGTGGTTACCAGAGTGCTACTTTCTCCAGTGCTTAAAGTAGTGTACAGTGGGGAAGAACAAGACTTGCCTCTCCTACCTCTCAGGAAGTAAATGCAGTCCTTTTTCATGTCCCAGAATCCCACTAGTAGTGCCAAATCACCTCTAGGTGCCATACGGTTTACTAGGTCCTAGCTCAGGCTAGGAGATAGCGAGGGCTCAAATGATTCCCCTACCCAGCCCCAAAGCCAAGAATGTTCAGGTGAGACATCAGAGGATATGCAGCCCATCTTTTCTGTGCCAAAAAAAGGAGAGCAAAACTGGATTCTAGGGATTCAGGGCAGAACAAATTCCTGCAGCCCTTGCACCTGTTCTAGTCAGACCTGATATGGAGCCTGAATACTCTGGTGCGATGGTTTGAACCATAAGTGCTCAGCTACCTCCCTTCCCCCTTCATAGTATGGTGGATCTGGCCCTGGTTCCTCATATAGTGGCCCTTCCCATGCAGACTGACAAAGCCATTCTGACCTGGTGATGGAGGCATCAAGGACTCTGACTTAAACTTCATCCCTGATCTAGCACCATCCAATGCCAGTGTATGGAAATGGACCGCCTTCAAGGTAAGATTTGTCTTTCAGCTGTGTGGGTTGTGGTGTAGCCAGTGTGACCAGTGCCAGCTTTTTGCTGTATCAAGCTGTTGAATCTTGCTTTACACTTCTTGGACTCACGTAAGCCTCCACTTTGGGTCTCCTGTTCTCCAAGTCTATTCTCAGAATGACTTTAAGGTACCAATAGGGTATTTCATTCAACCCAGCCCTGCACCAAGCAGATGTTGCATTCAACCCTGCCCTGCACCAAGCAGATGTTGCATTCGACCCAGCCTCCAAGACTTTTTGTTGCCACTCCATGGGCCCTCAAATAAAACACTTGGCCAGAGACTCTGTAAATGGGCAGTGAACAATTTGTCTCAGCCTCTGGAGTAAGGCTAACTCTGAAGTGCAAGCCCACTACCATAAAAGCATTTGAAGCTTCATCTGAGGACAGGCATGGCCCTCTCAGCTTGGAGCAGCCCCAGGTTCCAGGCTTACCCTGAGATCTAGACCTGAAGCTAGAAGAACATCACCACACACTTCAGGGATTGGGCAAGGGGTTCCCAGCCACGCTGTTATGACATGTGTGGTACTGGGGAGAAACAAGGATGTGTGTGACCAACTCTTTTGGGACTCTGAGGTACAGGAAAAGTGGGTGCTCTGTCTTGTTCTTTGAGGGACCTTCTGTAAAGCTAAGTTCCAAGGTGTTTAGAAACTGTTTCCTGACTTTATTGGGCACCAGCTGTGTACCATGTATTTTCTACTGGTATACAATATCAGTTATTAAGTCATTTGTAACATGGCAAACTGGTGGGGAGAACATGAGGTCAGACATCTTTCCAACTATGTGCTTTGACTTAACACATGCTGCTCAGCTCCCACCACTGTGATCCACCGCTGTCCTCAGCCCAGACAGTGGCACAGCAACTGCTTCTGCAGGGACACAGGACTCAGGTTTCTGTGCTTGCTTGTAGAGGCATTCACTTCTGCCCCAGAGAGGTTTGGGGGCTAGAATGGGTCTCCATCAAAGGTGACCTGGGAGAGCAGTTCCAATATGGGAAGGGTAGATGGAATCACTTTATGTCCAGCATTCTTAACAAAATGTCATGGAATTTGTGTCCCTGCACAGTCCTGCTGTTGCCACCTAGACACTTCGGATGGGCAAGCAGAGTCCAACTGCAGTGTCTGAGGGCTGGAGCCATCAATCACCACTGGGCTCACTATTTCAGCCAGGCATCTTGACTCACCACTTGGAAGTAGGCATGGGGTTGGGTCTTGGGAACCCCAGATGCTCTCAAAATGTAAAAGGGCAGGAACGACCTGTCCATGTACTCAAACAACCTTTGTGCTAGGTACAGTGCTGAGCAGTTCACAACATTCTAAGACCTCCCTATACAGCACTGTCATTCTCATTTTACAACTGGGGAAACTGAGGCATGGCAGGCTGAGTAAATATTGCACTAATGTCCACATCATCATCTCCAAAACTTGTGACTTACTTTACATGGAAGAAAGACTGTTGCAGAGACAACTGAGTGAAGGGTTTTGAGATGAGAAAAGCTGTATGGTGGGTCCAATGTCACTCATGGGGCCTTCTGAAAGGGTGGCTTCGGTTTAGAGTTAGGGAGACATGTCCATGGAAACTGTTGTATAATTGATGCAGGACTTGAAATTGAAGAGCAAGAACAGCTTCTAGATGTTGGAAAAGGCCAGGATACAGAGCCTTGGAGCCAGAAGGCTTATAATTTTAACTTAGTGAGACTGAGTTTGGTTTCTGACTTCAGAACTACAATGTGTTGTTTTAAACCAGTGGCAGTTATGTCAGTATCCACATGTAGGAATCTAACACTCAAGGCATGATTTACCCCCAAAACCACACAGTTGAATGGATAGAAACTGAAAGAGAACCCACGTCTTTCTGTTTTTTAAAGATGTTATTGACTGATGTTTATATTCCTTTAAAATTCCCAACTTCAGTGTAGCTGTATCTGGAAATTGGCCTTTTAGGAAGAATTCATGTTAAATGAGGCCCTAAGGCCAGGGCTAGATCTAATATGACTATTGTCCCCAGAAGAAAAGTTAGCAGAGAGTCTTTTCCTTCCTACACAGCCAGAGGACAGCAATGTGCAAGTGAGGAAAGGGATTTGCTTGAGAAGGTTCTGGCATTTGACCTTGGATTTCTAGCTTTCAGAACCATGAGATGGAAATTCTCACTGTTCAAACCATTCAGTCTGTGGTTGATGGGGAATGTACTGTGTATGTTCATCTTATTGATTGCTGAATGAAGTACTGTTTGGCCAATGAGGCAGCAAGTTAGGCTGAACTAGGAGTTGAGGAGGATTCTGGGAAATGGTGATCCAGGCAGGAAGTGACATAGCAGGGAGACTCATATTTAAGGAAGGACAAACAGGAAGTGTGCCTTTTCTCCCCTCTGCTCTTCCTCCAGCGGTGCAATGTGATCCACCGGCAAGGGAGGAGGATGCCAATGGAAGGTGTCCGATAAGATAAGTCTTATAAAATATATACATTTATGATAATTAAGACTGAGCTAGCAGATGAGAAATCCTAGTCATTGGCCAAGCAGCATTTGTACCTAATACAAGTCTCTCTGTGCATTAATTGGGGCCGTAACTTGGGCAGGCGGCTGGCGTAAAGCACACAGGTGGCAGTGGGGCTCAGCGTCTTTTGTTGATCTCAGTGTCTGTGCTACTGGTGTTATGGTCAGGAAGTGGTCTCCTTTACCAATGTGTTCATGGGTACTCCCACTTTCTCTTTTAAAAGGTTCAGTTTGGCTGGATTTATTTTGAGGTCTTTGATCCATTTAGACTTAAGTTTTGTGCATGGCGATAGATACGTATCTATCTGCAGTCTTCTGCAGATAATTATGCCAGCATCCAATTATGCCAGGACAATTTGTTGAAGATGCTTTCTTTTTTCCATTGTCTAATTTTAGCTTCTTTGTCAAAAATCAGGTGTCTGTAGGTGCGTGCATCAATATTAGGGTTTTCGATTCAATTCCATTTGTCTACCTGTGTATTTTTGTTCCAATACCAAGCTGTTTTCAGGACTATATCTCTATAATAGCGCTTGAAGTTAGGGATGGTGATGCCCCCGGAAGTTCCTTTATTGTACAGGATTGTTTTTGGCTATCCTGGGTCTTTTGTTTTTCCATATAAAATTATGTATTTTTCTTTCAAAGTCTGTGAAGAATTGGGCTGGGATTTTGATGGGGATTGCATTGAATCTGTAGATTGCTTTTGGCAAGATTGCCATTTTTACTATGTTGATCCTACCTATCCAAGAGCATGGGAGATCTTTCTATTTTCTGGTATCTTCTTCAATTTCTTTCTTTAAAGACTCAAAGTTCTTGCTTTATAGGTCTTTCACTTGTTTAGTTTGTGGTATCCCAAGTTATTTTATGTTGTTTGTGGCTATTGTAAAGGACGATGTTTCTCTGATTTCTTTCTCAGACCATTTATCGTTTGTATATAGTAGGGCTACTGATTTTTTGGAGTTAATCTTGTATCTTGCCCCTTTGCTTAAGATGTTTATCAGCTGTAGGAGTTACCTGGTAGAGTTTTTTGGGTCACTTATGTAAACTATCATATCATTTGCAAATAGTTTGATTTCTTCCCCAATTTGAATCCCCTTGATATCCTTTTGTTGTCTTATTGCTCTACCTAGAACCTCAAGTACAATATTGAAGAGATATGTAGAGAGTGGACAACCTTGTCTTGTTCCTGATTTTAGAGTTATCGCTTTGAGTTTCTCTCCATTTATTTTGATGTTGGCTGTTGGTTTGCTGTATATTGCTTTTTATCATGTTTAGGTATATTCCTGTTATCACTGATCTCTCCAAGGGGTGTTGTATTTTGTCAAAGGCTTTTTTTTAGCATCTGGTGAGAGGATCATGTAGTTTTTCTTTTTCAGGTTATTTATGTGGTGGATTACATTAATAGATTTTCGTATGTTGAACCATCCCTGCATCCTTGGGATGAAGCCTACTTGAACATGGTGGATGATTTCTCTGATGTGTTCTTGGATTTGATTTGCCAGTATTTTATTGAGTATTTTTACATCAATGTTCATGAGGGATATTTATCTGTGGTTCTCTTTCTTAGTTGTGCCTTTGTGTGACTTGGGTACCAAGGTAATTTTAGCCTCTTAAAAAGAGTTTGGCAATGACCCTTCTGCTTCTATTGTGTGGAACACTTTGAGGAATATTGGTATTAGCTCTTCTTTGAATTTCTGGTAGAATTCTGCACTGAAGCCATCTGGCCCTGGGCTTTTTTTTTTTTTTTTTTTTTTTTTGGTTGGGAGACTTTTGATGACAGCTTCTATTTCACTAGGGGTTATAGGCCTATTTAAATTGCTAATCTTTTCTTGATTTAATTTTGGTAAGTGATATCTATCTAGAAAATTGTTCATTTCCTTTAAATTTTCCAATTTTGTGGAGTACAGGTTTAAAAAGTATGACCTGATGATGCTCTGGATTTCCTCAGTGTCCGTTGTTATTTCCTCCTTTTCATTTCTGATTTTGTTAATTTGCATGTTCTCTCTCTGCCATTTTGTTACTTTGGATAAAGGTTTGTCTATCTTGTTTATATGGTGGATTACATTCTGGATTTTTGTTACATTGATTCTTCATATTGTTTTCTTTGTTTCTACTTTATAGATTTCAGCCCTCAATTTGATTATTTCCTGGCATCTACTACTCCTGGGTGGGTTTGCTTCTTTTTGTTCTAGAGCTTTCAGTTGTGCTGTTAATTCTCTAGTGTGACTATTCCTCGGTTTTTTCATGTGGGTACTTAGTGTTATGATCTTTCCTCCTAGCACTGCTTTCAAAGTGTCCCATAAATTTGTGTATGTTGTGTCTTCATTCTCACCAAATTCTAGAAAGTCTTTAATTTCTTTTTTTATTTCTTCCTTGACCCAGGGACAGTGCAATTGCACATTGTTCAATTTCCATGAGTTTGTAGGGTTTCTTCAATTTGTGTTGTTGAATTCTAACTTTAAAGCATGGTGGTCTGATAAGGTACAGGTGGTTATTCCAATTTTTTTGTACCTGTTGAGGTTTGCTATGTTGCTGATTATGTGTTCAATTTTAGAGAAAGTTCCATGTGGTGCTGAGAAAAATGTAAATTCTTTTCTGTTTGGATGTAATGTTCTATAGATGTCTGTTAAACCCAATTGGGCCTTAACTTCTGTTAATTCCTTTGTTTCTTTGTTAAGTTTCTGTCTGGTGGTCCTGTCTAGTAGTGAGTGGGGTGTTAAAGTCTCCCACTATAAGTGTGTGAAGTTTTATGTGTGATTTGAATTTTGGTAATGTTTCTTTTACGAATGTGGATGACTTTGTATTTGGGGCAAAGATGTTCAGAATTGAGACTTCATCTTTATGGATTTCTCCTGTGATGAATATGAAATGATCTTCTTCCTCTCTTTTGATTGATTTTAGTTTAAAGTCTAATTTGTTAGATATTAGGATTGCTACCCCTGCTTGTTTCTTGGGTCCATTTGATTGGAATATCTTTTCCCAATCCTTAACTCTGAGGTACCGTCTGTCTTTGAAGTTGAGGTGTGTTTCTTGTATGCAGCAGAAGGATGGATTCTGTCTTTGTATCCATTCCGGTAGCCTGTGTCTTTTTATAGGTTAGTTAAGACCATTAATATTGAGGGATATTAATGACCATTGATTTTTAATTCTTGTTTGTTTTCGATTTGTTGTTGTTGGTGGTATTGTGTGTGGATTTCCCCTCCCCTTTTTTTCTTTTGACTGTTGGTAAAGTGGGGTTATCTATTGCCTATGTTTTTCTGGTTGTAGTTAACTTCCTTGGGTTAGAATTTTCCTTCCAGAACTTTCTGTAGGGCTGGATTAGTGGATATATATTGTTTAAATCTGGTTTTTGTCATGTAATATCTTGTTTTCTCCATCTATAGTGATTGAAAGCTTTGCTGGATATAGTAGTCTGGGCTGGCATCCGTTGTCTCTTAGTGTTGGTAGAATATCTATGCAGGACTTTTTGGCTTTCAGAGTTTCCATGGAGAAGTCAGGTATAATTCTGATAGGTTTGCCTTTATATGTTACTTGGCCTTTTTCCTTTGTGGCTCTAAATATTCTTTCTTTTTCTGTGTTATTGGTGTTTTGATTATTATGCGGCAAGGGGACTTTTTTATGGTCCACTCTATTTAGTGTTCTGTAAGCTTCTTGTACTTTCATTGGCAGGTCTTTCTTTAGGTTGGGAAAGTTTTCTTCTTTGATTTTGTTGAATATGTTTTCTGCACCTTTGAGGTGGGTTTCTTCACCTTCTTCTATACCTATTATTCTTAGGTTTGGCCTTTTAATGGTGTTCCATATTTCCTGGATATTTTGTGTTAGGGATTTGTTGGACTTAAGATTTTCTTTGGTCGATGAATCTATTTCTCTTAGTGTATCTTCTACACTTGAGATTCTTAGTTCCATCTCTTGTATTCTGTTGGTTATGCTTGCATCTGTAGTTCCTGATTGTTTACCAAGCTTTTCTATTTCCAGCATTTCCTCAGACTGTGCTTTTTTAATTGTCTCTATTGCAGCTTTCAAGCCTGTACTGTTTGAATTGTTTCCTTCACTTGTTTGGTTGTTGTTGTTTTTTTTTTCTTGGCTTTCCTTGTTTTCTTTAAGAGATTTATTTATTTCTTGCAATTTTTGGTTTGTCTTTTCCTCCATTTCTTGAATTATTTTGTTTGTTTTTTCTTCCATTTCTTTTTTATTTGAATTAGAAACAAATTTGTTTTACATGTCAATCCCAGTTCCCACTGCCTCCCCTCCTCCCTGACCACCTCCTCTAACTAATACCCTACCTATCACATATCCTTTCTGCTCCCCAGGGAGGGTGAGGCCTTCCACAGGGAGTCATCAGAGTCTATCTTATCATTTGGGATAGGGCATAGGCCCACCCCAATGTGTCTTGGCTCAAGGAGTATCCCTGTATGTGGATTGGGCTCCCAAAGTCCACACTTATGCTAGGGATAAGTACTGAAATACTACAGGAGGTCCTGTAGATTTCTGAGGTCTCCTCACTGAAACCCACGTTCCTGGGGTCAATCCCATGCTGGTATTCCAGCTATCAGTCTGAGGACCAAGAGCTCCCCATTGTTCAGGTCAGCTGTTTCTGTGGGTTTCACCAGCCTGGTCTTGACCCCCCTTGCCCATCACTCATTCTTCTCTGCAACTGGATTCCAGTTCCATTTATTGATTACTTGTGGGTGTCTGCTTCTACTTCCACCAGCTGCTGGATGAAGGCTATAGGATGGCATATAAGACAGTCATCAATCTCATTATCAGGGGAGGGCATTTAAGTTAGCCTTTCCTCTGTTGCTTAGATTGTTAGTTGGTGTCATCTTTGTAGATCTCCAGATCTTTCCCTAGTGCCTGATTTCTCTTTAAACCTAAAATGTCTCCCTCTATTATGGTATCTCGTTTCTTGTTTTCTTCTATTCTTCCCCTGACTCAACCTTTCTGCTCCCTCATGTTCCTCTGCATCCCTCTTCTTCTCTCCTGCTTATTCTCTTATTCTTGACCCTTCCCCCTTCTCCAGGGGACCATGTATGTCTCTCTTATGGTCCTCCTTGTTTCCTAGCTTCTCTGGCAGTGTGGATTGTAGGCTGGTAATCCTTTACGCTATGTCTAAAATCCACATATGAGTGAGTACATATCATGTTTGTCTTTTTGTGATTGGGTTACCTTGCTCAGAATGGTTCCTTCTAGTTCCTTCCATCCATTTTCCTGCAAATTTCAAGATTCCATTGTTTTTTTCTTGCTGAGTAGTACTCCATTGAGTAAATGCACCACATTTTCTCTATCCATTCTTCACTTGAGGGGCATGGGAATCAATCTACCACAAGATCCAGCAATTCCACTCTTAGGCATATACCCAAAAGATGCACATTCATACAACAAGGATGTCTGTTCAACGATGTTCATAGAAGCACTATTTGTAATAGCCAGAACCTGGAAGCAACCTAGATGCCCCTTAACTGAAGAATGGATAGAGAAAATGTGGTACATTTACACAATGTAGTACTACTCAGCAGAAAAAAAGATGGAATCTTCATTTCTTTAAGGGATTTTCTCATTACAACTCTGAGTGTCTCTATCATCTTCATAAAATTGTGTTCAGGGTCGTCGTTCTCTTCTACTTCATCTGTGTTGAGATGTTTAGATCTTGTTTGTGTGGAGTCCCTAGACTCTGGTTCCATCATATTGATCTTTCTGTTGTTGACTGTGTTCTTATACTTTTACCTTCCCATCCCTTTTTCCAGTGGGTACGTGTGGGGTCTCTCCCTCTCCTGGTAGGTACAGTTTCAAGGTTCTCTTTTAGTGGGTGCAAGCAGGTCCAATAATCCGATAGCTCTCCTTTTCCCCTGGATGAAGGTGGGACTAGCACCTTGATGCTGGCAGACTCTGGGTAGGCTGGTTGGCAGGCACCGGTTCCCCCCATGTGCAGTCCTTAGGCCTCAGGAGGTTCCGAGCAGGGCACTGGAAGATGGGCTGGAAACCGAGTTGTGTTTTTCTATTTCAGCCTCCTAAGGTGGAAAAGTAGTCATTTATTTTATATATGTCTTCTTCCTACATATTTAAAGCTATCCATTCCCCTCAGAGGATTGTCTTAAATGTCTCATGTGAAGCTGAGTACTTTGTGGGCTTTTATTCCACTCTAAATTATTTTCCAATTTCTTGTTACCGCCTCTTTGACCCATTGGTTATTTAGAAGTGTTATTTTAAACCTCCAAATATTTGGGGATTTTTCAGATACTTCCTGGATTTGGTTGCTAGGTTAATTCTGCTGTGGTCAAAGAACATATTTGGTGTTATTTAGCTTTTTGTTGTTGTTGTTGTTTTAAGCCTTGGACATGGTCTATTTTAGTGATTGTTTCCATATGCTCTTTAAAAAATGAGTATCCCATTGCTGCTGTTGGTGGACTGTTCTACAAGCACCCCTCAGATTAAGATAGTCTCTAGATCTTCTATGTCTCTGGAGACTTGTTTTTGACCACTTGTTGCATTTGTTATTTTCAGAGAACCATTGTGGCCATTAAGCATAATGTGGAGTTTCTAGTCCCCCCTTAGCTATTCCAGGCTTTCCTTCAGACACTCTGGCTTCAGTAGATGCATGGGTAGGATTGTCATCCTATTTGGAGAATGACCCTGCCATCCCTGCTACTGCCAGCCTCTGTTGTTAGCAATAGCCTTTCTTTAAAGTTTACTTTGACATTAATGTGAGTGCTCCAACTTACTTTCAAATGGTTTGACACAATATTTTTTATCAGTTTAGTTTGATCTATGCCTTTATATTAAGAGACAGAATTAAATTTTGTCTCTCAAAATTGTCCAGTCTGGGGTTCAGTGGGTAAAGTGCTTGTTGCTGTTCAGATACCCAGCACCCGTGTAAATAGCCACGTAGGGCTGTGTACATTTGTAACCCTGGTGTTGGGGTGGAGTGGATCAGACACAGGTAGATTCCAGGAACTTCTTGACTAGCCATTCTAGCCAATTAGTAAATTCCAGGTTCAGAGAAGAGACCATGTCTCAAATGGGGTGGGGTGAAGCTATCTAACAAAATCCCCAAAGCTAGGCCTGGGAAGCTTCCCTTCTAGTTGTTGCTCAGGGGAGTTAAAGAGACTTCTAAAATTACAATATAGTCTGTTGCTGTTGCCCTTGGTTATGTCCCAGAACTTGAAAGTGAGATTCCATTACTGAAGACCCCACACACTTCAGATATTTGACTTGGAGGAATCCACCTGGAAATGACCCAGAAGTCTTCTCCTTGAGGATTAACTCTCATAGTTCTAGAAGGAGTGACTTAAGCAACCAATAGTTCCACCCAAATGTAATGTCTATGAACCACAACAATGACTAGAATGGCCAGATATCCTAAAAGGTGCATTAGTGGCACTTGTATCTTGGGGCAACCAACAGCTGTCTCATTGGACTGAAGGTCCACTCAATAGCAAGGGATTTATGCCTGGTACTATAAATCTAACCAACTACTCATGGGTATTAAGGCCATGAACCCTAAAGCAGTAATTATTACTGCCACTTTCCTAAACCAGTATTCTTTTTAACTGTATTTAAATACTTATTCTTAAACACACAGCTAAGTAGCTCCTCCCCTGCCCCCAACAATGAAAGTTCTTTTTGCCACAGACAGATTCACTTACATAAAGCCACAACTGGTCAAAATTCAGATAAAAACTTACTGTGGGTTCACCAACTTCAACTGATACGTTTACAACACAAACCCTATTCCCAAGTCTTAACAAACATTTCAGAAAGAGGATCAGGCAGGAAGATTTTAAGAGCCAGAGGACCAGGATATCTGCTGTGAGATAGTGTCTTTTATATATGACATGAAATCTCAACAATATGGTTGATAGAACAAGATCTGCACATTGACAACACCATTTGACATGCCAAAGTAGGTGGGAGAAATCTCACAAGTTCTTACTCATAGAAGAAAAGCTGCAGGCAATCAATGACTGCCAAGAGAAGGAAAATCAGTCTTCTCCTGAGACAAGACCACCTGTGATAAGTCATCCAGTTCCAAGCAGTTGGCTCTAGAAACATATGCATATGAGCAACACCAAATGGATGAAGCAGGATATATATATATATATATATATATATATATATATATATATATATATGTGTGTGTGTGTGTGTGTGTGTGTGTGTGTGTGTGTGTGTGATTGTGCTATACATGCGTACACATGCACGCGCGCGCGCACACACACACACACAAAAAAAAAACAATATTTAAAGACGAGGTTATGAATTTGAGAAGGAGGGACTAAGGGAGAAGCTGAAAGGGGCAGAGGGAGGAAATGATGTAAATACAGTACTTCATGCATGAAATTCTAAAAAAAAAGAAACTAAGTAAAAAATAAGATGGAGAGTGATAGAGGAAGACATACAGCATCAACCTCTCACTTCTACACACCTAGATATACACATACAAACAAGATCTCTTTCTCTCTGTCTTTTCGTCTGTCTGTCTGTCTCTCCAATCTGGCAATTGTATCTTTAAAGCAATTCTTTTCTTCTTATGTCTCTCTGCATGTTTGTGTGTATGCCTCTTGTGTACAGGTGCCCATGGAAGCCAGAAGAAGGCATCTGATCTCCTGGAGCTGGAATTGCTGGATAGTTGTGAGCAATCCAAAATGGGTACTGGGACTAAATTTGCGTCTTCCAGAAGAGCAGCAAATACTCTTAATCACTGAGCCACTTGTCCCCCCTGCAATGGCATCTTTTAATTAACATATGCATTCATTAGCTAGGGCTGTCATCACTGCCACCAATGAGGTACCTTAAACATCACTTAGTTTTCTCAGTCCTAGAGGCTAGAGGTCCAGACTGAAGATGCCAGCAGCCAGCAAGTATTGTTTTCTCCTGAGACCCCTCTCTGTGGTTCGGAGATTAACTTTAGTTTATTTACTTCCCAAAGCCCTAAACACAGTCAAATTCTAATAGGCTAGGTCAGCAGTTCTCAACCTGTTGTGTCACGACCTCCTGGGGTCAAATGACCCTTTCACGGGGGTGGGGGGGAGGGAGGTGATGGTGGTGGTCTAAGACCATTGGAAAACACAGATATTTACGCCATGATTCATAACAGTAGAAAAGTTACAGTTGTGAAGTAGCAGCAAAAATAATTTTGTGGTTGGGGGTGGGGGTCACCACATGAGGTGTTGTATTAAAGGGTCACAGTATTTGGAGGGTTGAGAACCACAGGACTAGATATTAGGGGTTCAATATACAAATTCTTGAGGTTTACAAGTCAGTCCACAAGTCATAATGTAGCAATAGTTATGTTTGGTTTAAAATCTATGCTCCTGGCTCCTGGTAGTAGTTTTGTATGTTCTGTTTCTTTAGTTCACATTTTTTTCCAGATTGAATGTTGGTTATTATTATCCTTTATCCTCTACTATTGGGTTATTTATTTAATTTAAAATTTACTTTTACTCGTTACCCTAAGTTATAGAATACCCCCAAAAGCCGTACTTGTGCTTCACTTAAACTGTGGGGCTCTCACCACAATACAGTCCTGACTTCCACATCCTTTGGGCCATTACTGTCTTATGTTTGACTCGTGTGCTGAGACATAGTGGCTCTTTCAACCTTTTACAGCAGTTTAAGATTTGCCTCCGTGTTTGCCATTTCTGTGTTCCTTGCTTCCTTTTGCTATTCTTGGCTTCTGCTTGTTATCACAAATTTTGTCCTGAAGAATGTTTTATTATTTCCTTGAGTGTCAGTCTGCTGGCAACAGATTCTTTCAGTTTTAATTTTAAACAGAAACAGCTTTTTCTGGACATTTGTGATGGAAAGGTCCCATCACATGGAGTGGAAATCTGGGTGGGCAGTCTCCACCTCTTCCCACATCCTCTTCCAGAACTTTATAGATGTCATTCCGTGGTCTTTGGCTTGCTTAGACTTTGCAGACAAGTGTGTGTGTCCTGTCATTTGTTCTCTATGTCCTCTTTGTCATTTTCTGTCTATTTTCATAATTTTGTTTTTGGGTATTGATTTTAATTCTTTAACTATAATGTGGTCAAATTTCTCCCTCTTCTTTCCTTTGTTCTTTTTCCTCTTTATCCTTCAACGCCTTGTTTTCTTCTATCATTTTTATTGATTGATAGATCTGTAAGGTTTAGTATCTGTTACTAATTTTTAAGTTCATATAGAAATACACACATAAAATTGTGTGTGGGGTGGTCAGAGGGCAACTTTGTGAAGTCTGTTCTCTTCGGACACCTCTACATGTGTATCAAGCTCAGGGCATCAGGCTTGGACAACAAGCTCTTTACACTCTGAGACATCTCATTGCTCCCAGTAAACATGTCATAAAATGTTAGCCCTGCTTGCTCTTTTGTTCACCTTCTAGTTCTATGTTTGACTTTTGGACATTGCCCCACTAGTCTTCAATGCTGTTCTGTTTTCCCCTTTGCTTTTTCAGTTTGCATGATTTCTATTGCTCTGTCTTGGTTCACCATTTCCTCTGCTCTATCAAGTCTGTGGATGAGACTTTTGATGCCATTCTCTTTGTTTTCCATTTCTAGTCTTTCTACTCCCCATCCCCACCACCTGCTACTTACAGATTGTATCTCTTTTCTAGAATTACCATCTGGAACGCACATATTGCTCACTTTTTTGCTGAAAGTTTTAACACATTAGCCATAGTTATTTTGAATTTATTATCTGCTAGCTTAAATATCTGCATCATATTTAAGTTTAGTTCTATTGGTGGGTCTATCTATTTGTCTGTCTTTCTGTCATCTGTTTATCTAGTTTTTCAATCAATCAATCAATCAATTTGTCATGTATCATTTACCTTTCTATTATTATCTATCTATAATCTATCATCTATCTACCATCTATCATTATCTGTCTATATATCATCTATCATCTATCTTTCTATCATTATATATCTATATTCCATCTATCCATCTATCTATCATCTATCCACCCATCTATTTATCTATCTATCATGTTTTTTTCTTGCTTCATTGTGTGCTTCATCAGCTGTGTTGCTGCTGAGAGCTGAGCATCTTGTGTAGAACACTATGGATTGAAGTAGATACTGGGAGTGGCCAGACCTACTTATCTTTTATTGGGTCTTCTTTATGAAGGATTGAAAAGTCTCATCAGGAGTCAAGATACATTTGGGCTTTGTTGTTTCAATGGTTACCCCCAGTGCACCACAGATTTAATTTTTCTCACATTGCCTTATTGGGCAGCAGGCTTTTCTTAAGGTAAGTTCTATTTCACCTTTAGGGCTTTCCTTTTGCTTACAGACCAAGAAAATTGTTCATTTTTTTTGGTTTGTTTTGGTCTCTTTAAAAAATCCTCTTCCTGACTAGATTGCTGCTACTTATTACTTGATGGATTTGAGATAGGAGTTAGTACTTGGGAAAAGAGAAATAGTCTGACTGCTATGTTCTGGCTTCAGTCTTTAATAGAGCTCTGACTCTCCATGGAGATATTTTTCTTCTTCCTGAGCTTTCTCTATCTGCTTGTGCTTCCAATTCTTAAACCGGGGATAGAGGATTTTTCTTTGGCCTTTCCTTCAGCTGCAACAGGTGTTCCACCATGCTTTAAATATTCAGGGTGTGATGTCTTTCCCTAGTGGCTTGTTTTTCCCCAAAGGATTAGAGAAGGGTCTTCTTGGAATTGCTTCAGTACTGTCCCTCTCTCCCAGGTCTCAACCAGGAGAGAGGATGGTGAGGGTCTTACCTTTCCCTATTAGTTCTTTCGAACACTTAAAGTGGTTCATGGAAGAGAGACAGCTGGGAATCAAGCCTGGGTCCTCTAGCAGAGCAGCCAGTGCTCTTAACCACTGAGACATCTCTCCAGGCCCTCTTTTCTAATGAAAATAAGGAGTCCGGGGGCTGGAGAGATGGCTCAGCAGTTAAGAGTCCTTGTTCAGTTGCCAGCGCCTCCATGGCGGCTCACAAGCAGCTATAACTCTGGTTCCAGGGGATCTGATACCCTCTTCTGACATTCATGGGTACCAAACAAGTACATGGTGCACACACATACATGCAGACATGGAAAACATAAAATAAAATAAAACAAATCTAAAAAATAAAATCAGGGGTTTTCTTTTAAAAGCTATAGAACATTCCATTATATTGGCATAATATTTAATTGGAAATCATAATGCAGTTACCTCCTCTTGATGGCCATTTAGATTGGTTACTGGACTTGACCCTGTTTACAAATGGTGCTAAAATTCATTTCCCTTATGTACAGAGATGATCTGTGGCATACATGTCTGCCCATGCTCTTCCTGGACTTACACACATGTGCATTTGTATTACAGTCATTGCCAAACTAGCCTCAGCTGGGGCTGCACCCATTGCAATTCTCTTCCTCAGCTCAGGAGAATTTGCCTGTTCTCGCACTTCTGTCAGGGTAGAATGTCCTCCTCTACTGACTTGATAGAGCTGAAACAGCATCTCAGTGTGGACTTCATCTGCATTTGTATTCCTAAGAGTTGAACCAGGCATCTTGACATAGGCTAAAGAAACACTTGCATTCATCTTTTAGTTCTTCCAAGGTTGGAGGGGCTTGGGATGGCTTTGTGCAGTTTGGGGAAGACCTTCCCTAGGATCACACTTTCTCCATCCCTATGCCTTCTCTAGATTCAGATAAGAAGATTGGAATTACTGTGTGACATCTTAGTGTGTGTAAAATATTTCGGTTACATTTACTTACTTATTTGCAGAAGTGGATTTTATCAACTAACTTTGAAAATTTGCATATAAATTGAAGCACAGGTATTAAGGGGGAGAGAGATGGTTGGAAAAGGGAAGTGCATATTTAAGATATGGGTGTGGGCTATGAGAGAGAGACAGAGAGGGAGAGGGAGAGGGAGAGGGAGAGGGAGGGGGAGGGGGAGGGGGAGAGGGAGAGGGAGAGGGAGAGGGAGTCACCTCTGTTAAATTAAAAAAAAAACAGAAAATTACTGATTGAAACAATGTCATTTTGAATCACTTTGAGGCTGTTCAGGGATGGTCCCCTGTTGTACTCCTTTCATCTGTAGGGATCAGTCCCTTAGTGACTAGAGGGGTGAGCATTTCTGGTTCAGATGGGTGAGATTTTAGGGACTGAGTTAAGGTGCTTTTATGGGGGATTTGAAGTATAGGCTTCCTCATGGTCCAGGCTGAGTTTCTTGGACAGACCAGCTCAGGGTACATCTCTATGGTATGGTGGAAGCTGAGTTAGTGTTTTCCTGTAAGGGAGCTGCCCCTGGCTGACTAGGGCACATTTCTGTGGTGTAGGCTAGGTAAAAGATGGCTCTAGAAAATGCAGAGGACCCTTGGCTTTGAGGAGTGGGAGTTTCATTTTCACTTTATTTGTTTCATAAAGGAAAACAAGAGTCTATGACTAAGGTGGCAGTGGAGGAGATAAGGGACCAGCATCTGGTCCCAGAGCAGAGACAGAGTGCCAGGGCAGGAAGTCAGGGCATGGGCATAAATCTGAGGGGGAGAGTCAAGCTCCCTGCCACACAGGGCTTGAACCAATTGAATTTTATTCTTCAGGGGCAGTTGGGGCCCCATTAATCTGTGGTTTACAACATAAACGCTAACTACCCAGTCTGCAGAGCTACCTAACCAGCCTCCCCTTGTCTGGAAATCTCCCCTTAGTTCAGCTAGGCTGGTGGGAATGCAGGGTGGTCCCAGCTCAGGGTCTCCCTCCCTAGACCTGTACCCTCACATCTCTCAAGGCATTGAGCTCCAAGCCCAATGGTACCTGCACCTTGAATATCTCTTCTGTTCAAAGACCATGTCGTAACTGCTGGTTCGTCCAACCCCATCTCTGTGCACCCGAATCATTGATGGGCACAGAATATTTAGCAACTGCCCATACCAGCATGTCTTTCAGCTTCTGGGGAGCTGGGTTCCACACTTCTAGAGGTGGAGATGGAAGTGGGTGGTGGCAGCGTTCTAGGGATAAAAACAGCCTCTATGGATGCTCTAGGCTAGACCCAGTGTCTTAGTGTTCTCCTGCTTCTAAGAGACACCATGACCACAGCAACTCTCATAAAGGAAAGCGTTTAATTAGGGCTGGCTTATAGTTTTGGAGGAATAGCCCACTTTCATTGTGGCAAGGAGCATGGCAGCACACAGGTAGACATGATGCTGGAGAAGTATTTGAGAGTTCTACATCCAGATCCACACGCTGCAGGAAGAGAGAGAGAGACAATGGGCCTGGGCTGAGTCCTTGAAACCTCAAAGCCCAGCCTCAGTGACACATTTCCTCCAATAAGGTCACACCTACTTCAAGGCCACTCCTCCTAATCCTTTCAAATAGTGCCACTCCCTGGTGAGACCAAGCATTCAAATCTATGAGCCTGTGGGGGCTATTCTTATTCAAAATCACTACACACTGCTAACTCCAATTGCTTTCTATGACCCCATAAATTACCTTGTTCTTCATAGCTTTCCTTCCAAAGTAACACTATAGCTCTTCTCATTTCAAAGAGGAAGAAACTGAGGCCCTGACTTTACACATATGCATCTCTCTGAGAGCCAGTCAGAGCACAGTGGGAAGAGAGCTGTGCTTTCTTTGTTTACAGTATGCCGGATCCAGAAACACCATACACAGGTCTGAGGTGTTGTCCTAGGCTGCTTTCATGGGATGAGAAAGTAAGCTAAGAATGGGAGAAGCTATGATCACAAGTGTGCTTCAGCCTGACCAGCTGGGCCCAAAAGCCCCACCAGGGACCCATGTTTAAACATGTGTCTGGCCGAGAGACTCCCCAGGAACATTTGGGGTAAAGGGATTAGAGGCTGAGTTTCAAATGCAGTGGAGAAAGGGCCTAGAGACAGAGGATGCTCAGCAGAGAGATGAGGGGAGAGACTTTTCTACAATCCATTTTGGCTTTTGGCAAAGATTGCTTTGAGAATGAAAGTGGTTCGCTCTGGTGATTCAGGGGTTCAGCTTTCCTACGCCTATGCCAAGCCTCTTACTGACCAGTGCCCTGCATGGCAGGACATTTTCAGGAGCCTGGGCTCTAAGCTGGTCCAGTCTGTTCTTCTACCTTACTTTCCTCATTACTGAAGGAGGATACTATACTCACAGAAGACCAGCAGCCTTGGAGATGGGACTTGCCTGGTTCCTGGTTCTCCCTGTCAGGGGTTCTTTCTATCAGAGACCCCTTTCATTCCTCATAAAGCCAAAGCACTCAAACTTTGTTTGTGTGAAATGCTTCCTACATCCCAAACACAGTAAGAACCCAGCAAACAGCCTTGTGGTTATTGATACTCTGGTTCAGCCAGCATCTGCATCCTGTGAAGCAACAGCCTGTAAAAGCAAAGCTCTGGTTCTGTGGCCCATGCTGCCATCTGGAGGTCATGGGAAAGGAAATAAAAACAACTGAAGATGAAGAAAATTAAAGATGTTGATCACACTATTAGATACAGCATAATTATCTAGGCATGGGTCCAACACTTGACATGATTTACTCTACTTAATGATTAGATTCAGCCCTTCACTCAATAAAGTGTATGTGGTTGGAGGTATCACCATTGTCACTTAGTCTTTATGACCCTATCAGATGGAGATTTATCCTCTCCACTACTGAGATATAGCACCACACGACGAAGCCAGAGATGCTAAATACCTTCCCAGGACCACACAGCCAGTAAAAGACTGATCTAGGATTAGAACCAAAATTTATGCTTGTCCCTCTACATTTTACCTCCCCCAGAGAAGCTTTGGATTCCTCTACAGCACCGGTTCTCAACCAGTGGGTCACGAACCCTTGGGGTTGAACAGCCCTTTCACAGGGATCACCTAAGACCATCAGAAAACACTGATATTTACATTACAGTTCATAATAGTAACAAATTTACAGTTATGGAGTAGAAACAAAAATATTTTATGGTTAGGGTCACCAGAACATGAGGAACTGAATTAAAGGGTCACAGAATTAGGAAGGTTAGAACCCCTGCTCTGGGATAAGGTAGGCATCTGGCGGGAAGGACAGGCGTGGCCAAAAAGGGAGACATAAGTGAAATCAAATGTGTGGTCCAGGAAGCCTTTGTGCCTGTCTTTGCTTCATGCTGCCCTCATTGCAGAGACTGGAGAGTGACCAGCCACGAACAGATACTGATGGTAGGATCAGAGCCTTGATGTCTTCAAAGCTAGCCAAGTGTTGTCCAAACAAGCACTCACATTCACAGTCCCACAACAGTGTAGATTCAAAAGGCAAGTAAGGGAAGAAACCAGCTCTGGGACAGGCGGTGATGGAGACGTTTGCTTTTGTGGCTTTGTGCATTGTGCCTTCTCTATTTCTTCTAGTATGTTGACATATCACTTAAACATGTATCCTATCACAAGAGGAAGGGCCTTTAGATGTCACCTGTTGCATACCAGGCACAGAGAGGAAAGAGACAATTATAAAACCACATACTTAAACATGAAGTCAGCCTTGAAATTCAAGTCTCCAGACACCAGCCTGTTCTCTATTTGTTTTGCTGAGTGGTACCTGGAGCGACAACAGGGTTGAGCAAGTGATCTGTGTGCCATATGGCTACTGGGGAGTAGGGGAGGACTTGCTATTCTTTGGCCAGGTCTATTCCTTGGTTCTTATGCCTGTCCCCACTCCGGAGGTTTTCTGTGGAAGATGACATGTGATGGAACCAGGTGTCCCCCTTGCTGTGTGTGTGTGTGGGGGGGGTTGTAAGAGGGTGATAATCTGCTATTCAGCTAGAGTGGAACCAACAGTGTTAAAAAGACCAGGTGAGGTTGTTTGACAACATTGTCTTAAGTAATTCTCATATTAACCTTAAGAGGTAATATCTCCCCAGACACATACTTTAAAAAGTACATTTTCCCTAAGAGGTTTTAGATTCATAGCAAAATTAAGCAGAAAGTGTAGACTTCTTTCCTATGCCCCTTCAGCCTCCGTCAACATCAGTATCTCCCACCAGAATGGTCCTTTTGATGCAAGGGATGGATCAACATTGACACCTCATTATTCCCTAAAGTCCATGGATTCTGTTGTAGGGCACTCTGGGTACTGGAGTCATGTAACAAGTGGTTGTATGTTTGAATGCCTATTTACAGAGGAGGGCAGCTGGGACCAGAGTTAGGATGAAGGTCACACAGCAGGAGGTGGTAGGGATCCCAGCCTGGATTTGCAGGATTTTGTACCCAGCTTTGTGACTTTCTGACAAGGGTCCACCATGTGACAGACATACGCTGGTTGCGGGATGGAGGTTCCACCTTGCAGGGCCAGAGTCTTGTGGGGCCACTCAATTGGGCTATCTTGTAGTAAGAGGCCTCTTGTCAGCCCACACTCACTGGGGTGTCTCTCATGGAGCATAGGTTGCAGACAAACAGAATCATTGGACAGGCTGGTACCAGAAGCATTCCTGCACCAACTCAGGACTCCTGGTCTGATATAACACTGGTGGGTGTCTGCTGAATTGGATCCCTGCCCATAGGAAGGTGAATCCCTAGGCTGTCCAATGATTCTTGCTCCTGTAGGACATTTCTGGGTTCTTCTGGTCAAGCTCTGCCTCTTGATAGGCTGTCCAGCCATTCAGATCTGCAAGTGCTCACCCGGTATAGGCCTGTGGACAGCCAGCCTAGACTTTCCTTTTCTTGACATTTGTGTAGACCAGTGGAAAGAATGTGGCTTTGTACAGTCATCCATACTTTGCCCTTTTAGCTCAAGGCTTTGGGCACAACCCTGTGTTCTTAGTTGACAATTGTGGTGTAAGTCCGTGAAGAATGCTTAGGGATCAGAAACAATTCCTATTACTGCACAGGTGCATTCAGCAGCTGGCAGCACTCAACCCTGAGCAATATGTCCTAGCTCTGAAGTACCTCCAATCTAGAAAAGATGCCAGACAGGGCTGCCAGACAAATGCCAGGGCACCTCAAAGCCCGGTTCTCTTATCATCAGCCTGAAAAACAGCAATCAGTTTTGTCTCTGTTAGAGGCATTTCAACTTTTCATCATTCATGAAGCAGATCTACAGTCCTATTGGATTTCCACTGCAGACACCAGCTATCACTACCAGTCTTCCTGCGAGGTGCCTGCCCCCTCCCCCTCCTATAATCCAGTAGGCAGTGTTTCACTTGCCACTTCTAGCCCAGTGGGGAGCAATGATCTTTCTCTGGGGTGCCACAGTGACTTGGGGAGGTTTAAATGCAGATCCCAGACTTCTACCAGCACCCCAGGTCTATTACGAGACTCTCTAGAGCAGGCCCAGGTTACTCATCACAAAGCTCCCCAGTGACTCTGGTTTGAGTGTCACTGTACCCATGGGATGGTTGCCTCATGTCTGTCTCTCCAAGGAGAGCTGGGAGAATTGGGAAGAGAGGAATAAAGTCTTATTATTTATTTCAGCTTTAAAAACATTACTGTCCCAAATTCTTTATAGGCAGAGGCCCTCGGCTGGATGTGGAAATGCACACTAGTTCCACACATAAATCAGTTTAAATACTAGTTCAGCAATTAGTTGCACACTCGCCTCAAGTTACTTCTTTTATTTTTTAGTGTTTTTCCAATGTTAAAATGGATTTTAATCTCTAATTCCAAGGTTTATAAATGAAGTAATGATAAATTCACAAGAGACATACAAAACACAGGGCCTAGCATTGCCTCTCAACTCAAAATTTGTCCTTAGATGCCCTGTGTACAGTTCCTTTCCCTACTGGTGCAGTGCTCATCTTCATCACCAGAGGGAGCCAGTGAGACATTGCAAGGCTTACAGTAATAACCATAGTTCAAGGGAGTCCCAGGTCCCATCTCCAGTGAGTGTCCCCAGTACCCAGCAAGGAGCCTCCTGGGCTCCAACTTCAATCCTTTAAAGAAGTTAACTGCATTTTACCTTTGGCAGTTGTATATGCATATGAATTAGATTCCCCTATTCAAGGTGTGGGTATGACTTATGTTCCCAACGGGGACTCTGACAAATACATAGCAGGCATTTTGAAATGGCAGCACACTGGCTCTCACCTTTAGAAGGTGCTAAACATGATCTCATGACAGAAAGTGGCCACATACTGCCAGAAGCTATGGCAACTCTAGAATTTGTATCGTCGGCTGGAGCCAATGACCACTTCCTTCTGGAAGTGTGGTGATGCATTACTGCCACACAAGACCTCTGTGGTGGTATAGGGATAGGCTTTCCCAGTTGTGTCTGCTTTTTTCTCACTGCAGCAGCTTGCATCTGGCATGAAGGGAAGCCTTGACATGCAATATCTGCAGTCAATAGACAGTTGTGTGGTTCTGCTATTCAGCCGTATGGAGGTGGGCATTGACAGATACGGTGACATCGGTGAAATCCAGGGTTCCATAATGGGGTTTGGGCTACTTCTAACTGGCAAAAACAGAAACAAAAACAAAACAAAACACCTGTTTTATAAGCATGAGAGAGTCTTGGGGAACAAGGGAAGGATTCTGGGGCCAGGCCGAACTAACTGAAGAAACTGATTAAAGCTAGACTGAGGCACAGCTTCGAGACCTAGCTTATACCAGCCTGCAATGCTCACAATGTGAGTTAATGCTGTTGGTTTAGTCTTGGTAGCCTCCTTGCCTTCAGGGCAGAGGGGTGGGGCTGGAGAGTAATTAGTAGAGATAGTCACTAGATGTCACTGTCCCACCAGCATCTGTCCAGGGAAATACACTGGCTGATGGCCAGCTCCAGGTAGGTGGAAGGGTGTGCTTTGTTTTGTTTCTTTTCCATGCTCGTAAACATCCAAAGCAGAGAAGCATCTGCTCCTACACTGTGGGGAGAGAGCACTCTTCAGCTTACTGTCCTAGACAGTGGGAGTCTCTGGTTGTTATGGTGCCAAGTATCTTTATTTCATGGCTTAATGGCTGTCCACAACACTGATTGCTGATTAGACTACTAGGAACTTAACACTGTTGCAGGAAGAGACCTTGGAGATCTTGGAGGCAGAGTCTCTCTCTCTCTCTCTCTCTCTCTCTCTCTCTCTCTCTCTCTCTCTCTCTCTTTTAAGAAGAGGCCCAGAAGGAAAAAGCCTTTCTCTGAGGATATATACCTAAATAGACAAAGAATAGACCTGAGCCTTAGACCCAGAGGTTCAGTGCAAGGCTCTGTCTACTCCACCATGTTCCCTGTTTTACACTATGCTCCATCAACTATGCTGTTACCATTCACGGAGCAATCATTGTTCTTTGTAGCTAAACAGAACTGGACACCTGTATAGACATAAGATGCCCTGGCATGTGATATACCCAGTCAGTGCATTGTGGCGTGCAGCATAGCTAAGGAGCAGGCCATTTCCCTCTCTTTGGTCAAGAGTGCTTTGCCAAGACCATCCACTTTTTCTGCAAAAGATGACAGAAGATTCAAAGATGATGGGGCAGTTTCACAGACAATCTCATCATCAAAAGACACACACACACACACACACACACACACACACACACACACACTCACTCCCTGAGGGCACAAGCAAGTTACATGAAGAAGTTGCCCAGAAACCTATGTTTTCTACCTCTGTTTCAATGCCTCCTGCTCTAAAGCATGCATCTATAGCCTCATGGGGTGCCCTATGGCCAGTTGACTGAGGAAGAGAATGAAGAGTAGGTCCTGGTTTACTGATGGTTCTGCATGCTACGCAGGCACCTCCCAGAAGTGGACAGCTGCAGCATTACAACCCCTCTCTGGGACAGCCCTGAAAGACGCCATTAAAGGGAAATCTTCGTAATGGGCAATACATAATCATATGGGCACTTGTGTTGCTGTGGCCAGCTTAGATGACACTGAGGATGGGGTGGAAGCTGCAGCTGTGGCCACCAGGGGGCAATATTTCATCACATTTGACACTAAAGATACTTTGGGATCTTTTTAGGGATCAGAGTGTTTACAATAGTGTTCTGGGTGCAGAAAATGAATGTCTATCAGTCTGGACTTGAAATCTGCCTCTCAAAGGCAGTCATTGTATCATCTTGCCTGTCTCACCTTTCACTCCAGCAGCTATGGAGTTGATATCACTGCAAAACCAAAGCATCCATGTGTTCATCTACCTTGCGTGGGGTCCTTCTGTGGTCCAGAGTTATTCAGGGTCACACTTGGAGAGAATTTTGTGGTCTCAGATGGAAGGATATAGAGTTCCATGAACGCGGGCTACACAAGTCTCAGGAGAGCAACCAATGTGTCCAAACACATTTGTAGATGATGACCTCATGTCACAGTGTGGAAAGCTTGCACACTGCACTGCTGCCCGTGGTTAGAGCTACTCTGGTCTGTGCACCCCACCCCCGCCCCCCGCCAGAGCCAGGTCAGTCTTGTTTTCCCTCCTTTGCCTTATACCGGGCTGCAAAGCTGGGCCCCACTGCCCATTCTGAATTCATCTTTTGTGCTCTGCGGCAGCCGCGCTACTGCAGCACTCCTTATTGACCATTCTGCTGGGATATTAAGCACCTTGGGCTTGGCTGGGGGACCATTAATCACCAACCTTGTCAGAGTGATGGATTCTGTTAGGATTATTGCTTAATTAGCTTGTTTGGGGCAAGAAAATCAGCCAGGACATTAGCTCTCTGCAAGCCAGAAGCAAAGGGGAAAGTGAGGGAGGTGGTAGGGACCTTGGAGCTCTCTTGGGTAGCACCCTGTGTCTTGAGCAGGGTGGGAGGGGGGCCTCTGACCCAAGCGAACTTTATGCTTGAATTCACCAGACATTGCTGTCCTCTCTGGCTACCACAGCCTGGAGAGAGACACCATGCCATGACACCAAAGAGCAATGGTTCCTGACCATGTGTGTCATTCCAGGACCACATCCACTAGCCCGGGAGCTTTAAAAATTCAGATCCCCAGGCCTGGATTTGAACTTTCTCGATCAGCATCTTGGAAGATTTTTGTTTTGAAGACAAGTTACTCCAAATGGGTTTTGTTCATAGCAGAGTGTGGGAGCCATGGCCTTGAAGGTTTGAGAGTTACTTGAGTCTGATGTGTGATGAGCAGGTCGTTCCTTTCCAGCAGATATGCATTTCACACAGGCGGGGGTGGACTTTCACTACAGCAGGCTGGGTTGGACTTTCACTGTAGCAAGCAGGGCATGGGCTTTCACTGCAGCAGGCTGGGGTGGACTTTCACTGCAGTGGGCTGAGGTGGGCTTTCACTGCAGCGGGCAGGGGCTGGGGTGGGCTTTCACTGCAGCATGGCTATCAGCTTCCATGCATGTCACTCTCTTTCCCCCACACTTCTTTTCCACCTGTGCAGGTGGCCATCTCTTGGCATCAGGCACTTTTACACTGCTCTATATATTCTTTTCCAGCTGGAAGGGGCTGGAAGTCCGAGAATGACTTTGCAGAGAGAATTCCAGATACATTTGCAGGTCCACCATCAATTGGCTTTTGTGGGGCTTGGAAGGCACAAGAAGAAGCCTCATTACCCAGGGAGGCTGGGTCCCAGAAAGCAGCTGAAACTGTACACTCTGTGTTTTGTTGTTTTTGTTTTTGTTTTGTTTTGGGGGGTGGGATAGGGGACTCCTTTGCGTCTCCCTAAAACAGAAATGAAGCCAAACTCAGTTCTCAGCTCTTCCAGGTCCTTGAAAAATAAAGGCAGTATTCACAGAAGGCAATCACAGAGGCCTTGTCACCAGGGCACTGTGACAATCTGGCAGGGCTGTGAACATGACACTGCCCTTGTGTTGGGGCCTTTCTTGACTTTTTCTGAGGGATGCAAAGAACCAGGGGAAGGTAGAGCAAGGGAATGTGCTGGCTTGTCTGTCCTGTGCCAAGGGACTGGGTAAAGGAACTCAAAACTCCAGACAGGAAGAGTCTATGTGTCATGTCATGGCCACTGAGTCCTCTGGAGCTCAGTGTGGCTCTGTGAGTCAGCATTTCAACCAAGTGACCAAATAGCCTCTCTGCTTATGTCTTGCTACTTTAATGATAAAATTAAAGCCTGGCTCCCAAGCAGAACCTCAAGAGGGACATCAGTCTAGTCAATGCAAAAGAGGCTTGGTCAACCCCAGGACTACTTGCTGTTGGCCCTGTGGTTGTAAAATGAACTGTTCTTTCTTGGTTCCTCAAACCCAAGCAGACTCAGAAGAGGCACAGGGTAACATGTGGCCAAGGCAGCCAAGAATTCAGGTATGCTGGACTTTCTAATTAAAAAATCTAATTCAGAAGAAGGTCACCTTTGACCTTCCTCTGAGATGGGTGGTTCAGTCTTCTGGATTTTCCCTTGTAGAAGAGCTCAAGTTGACCCATGGGCCCAATATTTTTGCATGCAAAAGATCTTATGGAACAGGGCAACCCAGCCCATTAGCTATTTCATTCTAAATTCCATGCAGGGGACATGAAATGACCAATAACACCCTGCAATGTATGTATTAGTTGGTATGCTTGTTGTTTGTATACTAGATGTGGTCACTTCCAAATGGTAACCTTGTTGTGGCATGAGTGTGTGTGTGTGTGTGTGTGTGTGTGTGTGTGTGTGTGTGTGTATGTGTGTGTGTGTGATGGAGCAATCCTGCCCATGCCATTTGTTTTCAAATGGAGTCCTCTCAAAAAGTCACACTGGGGAAGTTTTTCATCTCCCTGTCCTTTTCACACAGACATTTGCTGTTTTTATTGTGGTTTAAATCCAAACGGTTTCCCTAAAGCTCATGTGTTGAATCAATATTTATTCTCCAGCAGGTGGCGCTATTTTTGGAGGTTGTGGGACCCTCAGGTGGTAAGGTAGGTGTAGGTCTGTAGAAGTGGGTTTCGAAGTCTATATAGCCTGGCTCCTGGTTCTGGCCTTACTGTTTCTGCTTCCTAGCCCACTATGGTGTAAGGAACCTGTACAACATGCTCCAGTCACTATGAACATTGCCATAGTAGACTAATATTTCATGATACATCAAAATAAACTTTTTTCCCCTGGAAGTTGTTGTATCAGGTATTCCATCACACAGATGAGGAAAACAAGCAATACAATCCCCCATTGGGAGATGCTTCCAGAATTGAGCTCTTAGATGGTACATATTCCTATGGAGGGTCTGGCCTGGTTATTTTCTGAAATGACCATGGTTCAAAATGACCCCTTTGAGATACCCAAGACGGCATGATGAACACGGAGAAGGAAGGCACCTCCTTTGCTGGCTAGACTGTCTTTTCCTCACTTGTACTTTTAAATCCAGACCTAAGGCTCTTCTTTTGCACCAAGAGTCCTTTTGTGGAATATATTTTATTTTGCCATTTAGCTGTCAAACAGTTAGAATGCAGATACAAATGAATATGATTATTGGCAAATGACACTGAATACAACATTCCTGGGTCACCAACGCCACCTGGGCAGTGGATAAACTAAGTCAGTCTGGCTTTCCCAAGAAATGGATCCAGCAAGATGGTAGTGTAGGTTTCTTCCTCCTTTATCTTCCTGCTTTGTTTTCCCGGAAGTGCCTACTGATATCAGAAAGTGCTCCGATTACCTAGTGGCCTTGGACTTACCCAAGGAACCCAGCTAGGAAGTCAGCCCAGGTTCTTGAAAGGCATTCAAATGCCAGGCTTAGCTGCAGATCTGCCAGAGAGGTTGGTTGACTCCATTTCAAATGCCAAGCTTAGCTGCAGACCTGCCACAGGGGTTGGCACATGGAGGAGAAAGCCAGTTCCTTGAGTGACCACCAGGAGCTTGTCCTAGAGAAACACAGAAGGTCATAAGCAAGAGATCCTAGGGAAATAAACTGTTCATTTCTTCAAGCAACCATGGAGGCTCAGCCCCATTCCCACCATGTGGACCAGCATAGCAAGCCTGGGCATTTCTTACAATGTGTGTATTAGTTGGTATGCTTGTTGTTTGTCTACTAGACATATCTAGTAGATCACTTACAAATGGTGACCTTGAGTGTGACTGGTTCCCTCACAGAGTGCCCCAACAGACATTTCTCTCTTCAAAATTCTTAGAGGCTACTTTCTATCTGCTTCACCCTGCCTGCAGCTGGAATCTAAGCCACAGCTCACCTGGCTCTGTGTGTGCCTGCAGCACTATGAAGGTCGGCCCTGGATTTGTCCTCCTCGGGGCAGACCAGAAAGGAAGTTCTTCTCCCTGCCCCCTGCCCCCTGCCCCCTGCCCTCTGCCCTCTGTTCCCTGCCCTCTGTCCTCAGTGTGTTCCAGTCTTCTGGCTGTGAACTTCTACAGAAGAGCGTCTTTTCTTAAGTATATATGGCTCATATTGAGTAACAATCCTTCATATGTATTTCTCCTGCAACTGTAATTTGTTCCTGCTCACAGCAGTTAGGAGCCTCAGATTTCCTTCCCCGCTGGTCTCCTCTTGCAAGCCTTAGTCATTTGACTTTCAGGCCTTTTCCGGCTTCTTAGATTTATTTTCTAGTAAGAATTCCATTTAACACATATAATTTGAAAACTCAATCATACTACAAGCCACGAAGGAAAAGGGGCAGATGGCTGTGTCCCTTCCTGTCCTTGGTTCTCCTCAGACTTGCTTTGGAAGCCTCAGTCTACATTTCTAAACACTCAGCTCAGACGCTGGCCCCCTCACCTGTCAATTTTAAATGCCCATCGATTTCTGTGATGGAAGACGGAGCTGGGTGTTCCTAGCCCACTTTCGTATCTCTATCCTCTTCATTCTTCTAATATATTTATATTCCACTTTTTGTTAAATCAATATTTAATTTCTACTTTATTACAATTATATATGTACTGTTCACCGCTGAGTGAAGAAATATTCTTGGATCACATTTCCTTTCTTCTGTAACTTTTTGTTCTTCCAGGAGTTACTAATTGCCTCATTTTTTTTGTCTGTATAGTCTGTCATTATCTTAATAATTCTTCCTAAAGTCTCCAGCAGGATTTCAAAGCTTTCCGCATGATGAAGCCATCCAAGGAGTTATTCTGGTTTGCTCTTCCCTCAGTTCACCTTTCTGTTCCTCAGGGGGTCTGCTTGCCCTCTGTGCTGTGTCTAATGCCACTAACTCTACTTTTCTAGCAGAGGACCTCATGAGTTTGGATCCCACCCCCACCCTCTGATTATTCTCTCAGAGGGTGCATGTTCGGTTCTCAGCTGAGACCATTTCTCTTCTAAAGCTAGTCCAGAAAGCTGGAAGCTGATTTTCTGGGGTGACTGGAAACCATTGTGTCTATACTGTTTTAGTGGGATCTGGAGTTTTCATGTTAATACGACCTACATGGGAGAGTTTGATCCAAACTTCTGATGCTCTCATCTGTTGTGTTGCCATTCTTCAACCCAAAGTCTAGCCAGCCATCTCAGAGGGATTTCTTGGTCTGAAGGTTAGGAGAGATGGATTTATTGGGGTAGAAGCAGACCCACTCTGAGGAATAGCTGACAGCAGTCAGCAAGATGAAGGACATTGCTTCCTATTTTTCATTTTCTCAGAGATTAAAGATTGCTGTGCAGTGGAAATTAGTACAAATACCAACTTTGTTAGAAAGTATTCTACTGCCATATTGCCAATACATCAACATGGATGCAGATGGCATTGGCCAGACAAGTTCTCAGCAAGATGCAAATCACAATGCATTAAACCTATAGACTCTGAAAGCAGTTTGAATCAACATGGCCTCACCTGTCTCAATGCATCACTAGCATTTCTGAACTTAATATTTTAACACACATATCACCCACCATGTGGCAGTGGAGGCACATGTCTTCTTCAAAACAAATAGGTTCCAGGGGAGAGTAGAAGAGTTGTTCTGCCTGGCCGTGCTTACTCATACCTAAGCTAAGTCAGAAGTGAGTGGGGTGCTAAAGATGAGGCAGAAATAGAGGAAAATACAATTCTAACAATGGTAGTTCAAGCCAACCTACTCAGCAAGGCACATGTAAGTCTTCTTGTATGGTTTGTACAATGTGACCCAGAAACAGAATAGCCTGGCAACAGGGTTCTGTTATTTCCTTCTCTGGGGAAGAAGCTCATGTAATGAAAATGACAAATCCTTTGCTTATTCCAGCAACAATATGACTGAATTAACAAGATCTGAATAATGACAATACCAACAGAATACCAGCATGGAAGGGGGCCATTTCACAGGGTCCCAGGCCTCTATGCAGAGAACTACGGGCAACTAATGACTGCTGAGAAAGGGAAAGTTATTCTCTCCTAGTGATGGATGGGGGCCCTAATTGTTTACCCCTGAAATCCTACACTCACAAGCAACACTCAAGAGTCTCAGCAGGTTTTAGTTATATATTTGTGCATTTACATATGCATAGATATATGTAATTATAATAAAAGAAGAAGTCATCAATTTGAGAAGGAATGAAGATGGGGCATGGGAGGGATTAAAGGGACGAAAGAGAAGTAGAGGAGTGATGTAATTATATTTTAATTAAAATAAAATTTAAAATGAAAGCACAATTTCTTTTAAAACCTGGGAAATGATTACTGAGTGATTCTCTCTCCCCACACTCTACTTTGTGCTCAGGCAGCAATAATTAAGACACATGTAGGCTTAGTATCTAGCAGGGGAGGTGGTCGTCAAGCAAATAACTAAAAGTGTATTAGCCAGCTACGAACAGACTGGAGGTTTCCAAACCTGATGGATGGTATCTATTAAAAACTCAAAGTTAAACGGGACATCCACATCATACCCCCTTCTCCCAAGGCTCAGGGATCATGACATAATAGAGGACAGAAAGAATGTAAAAGCTGGAGGTGGCAGAGCACTGCTATGAAACACTGTCTCCCAGACATGACAGGGCAGTTGTTCATAGGAGCTCAAAGAGCTGTAACTGTAACTCAGGACCCATGCAAGGTCAAGGTAGACAAAATTACAGCATGGAGTGAGAGGTGGCCACAAAATCCTGCCCCTAGCCAAGGAGCCGATTGCTACTGGCAATCGGTAAGAGAGCAACTCTCGCAGGCTGCTGAGAGAGGGAGGGTCTGCCTTCTTCAGAGCATACAACTAACCCAAAATTAATGGGAAAGAGATTCAGTATCATTTGATATCAAGGAAGTGCCAGCCAAACCCACAGTGAGGTACCAGTTCAAACCCACAGAGACAGACAACACCAAAAGCTTTTTAAATTCCCATTCACTGCCTGTGGGAAGATACAAAGGGCAAGCCACTCCTCAGAGTATCACAGACTTACCATGTGCTTCTTCAGGGCCATCCCTAGCTATATGAAGTGAAAACATACATCCACCTCAAAGCTCGCCTACAAACATCCACAATATGATAATTAATGATAGTCTCCACAAAGTACAAATAACTTCAACATCTACCAGTTGTTGAATGATGAATCAAATATGGAGCAGTATCAACGAAATACTACTTAGAACTAAAATGGAATGAAGACTTAAGGCATGCTTCAATGTAGGTGAACCCTGAGAACACCATGGTAACTGAAAGACACAGTTACTATGGATGGCTCATTTTATGATTCCACTTGTATGAAACACACAGAATAGGCAAATCTACAGAGTCATAATGTAGATTAGAGCTTTCCTAAGACTAAAGGTTGGATGCAACTAGGGAGTGACTGTGGTGGGGGGTTAATTCATTTCTTTACATGGAGATGAAAAGTGCTATAAAATTATATTATTGGAATGGTCATGCAGACCTGCAATTATACTAAAGTCACAAATACAATGCATGTTGTTTGTTTGTTTAAGACAGTGTCTCATCATGCAGTTCTGGCAGGTCTGGAGCTCACTATGTTGCCTAAGCTGGATTGGAATTTGTGGTCTCCTCCCTCTGCTTCCTGTGCTTTAAGTTTCTAGGCGTGTACCCCTGGGTTTAGCTTGAATTCCGCACTGTATGTGGGCAAACTTTATGCTGTGGATTGCATTTCAACAAACCTCACTAAGAATAAAGGGAGAAAATGACAACAAGAAAACTACGTGCTGAGTTTTATAACCAGGGAAAGGGTATGTGAGAAATTTTATGGGAGTTGCCAGTTGGGCTACAGCAAGACATGGCAGGTGTTGGGCTACTAATAGTCAGGGCAGAACAGACAGTAAGGCCTGAGATCCAAGGCTGGGAATAACAGAGGATAGAAGGCAATACATATGGTGGATGTAGATGAAGGAACAAGGTGTGTTGTGATCAGATGGATGGGCAAGGGCAGATGGTATCAATCCAGGGATTGATGTTAAGGACTCCAGAATTACCTTGTATAGCAAGAGGGGGTATGTTGAAGGGTTTTTTTCACTTGGGGAATGCAGTAAATGGATTTGAATTTTTTAAGAGCATAGCTCTGGCTTCAGGAAATTGATTTGAGGGATATGAATGGATATAGAAAAATAAGATCATAAGCCAATGCAAAATTCAGGGAGACTGATCATTTCTGAGAAATCAAAATTGAAATAGCTTGAAGAGAGAGTAGGAAGTGAGGATGTAGAGACAATGAATTCCTTTATGAAGTTTGGCTGTAATGGGGGGAGAGAGCGGTAGTAGCTGGAAGGGATTATTAGGTGGGAGAAATTCAAAAGACGTGTTTGAATGATGCTTAGAAAACCCCCAGAGAATGGAGAGAGAGAGAGAGAGAGAGAGAGAGAGAGAGAGAGAGAGAGAGAGAGAGAGAGAGAGAGAGATTAAGTATTCAGAAGATAGAGGAGAAAATTCATTCAAAGGTGATGGTAATGAATTACGGAACGACCCCAGAGGGAGATGCTGTGTAACAGCACTTGGGGGTGGGGGTGGGGTACCAAAGCAGGTGAATTTGCACATTTTCAGGCAGAGCTTCTTCATTTTCCTGCCTCTAGTTCCTCAGTGAAACTCATGAGCCATGTGTGAGAGGATATATGCAATATTGTGATGTCAGAGAGTTAACTGTAAACAAGGATATGGACTGCTCTCAGTGTAATGACAGGCATTAATGCAAGAGATAAATACATATGCATCTTGAATTATACTCCATCCTTGCACACTGTTCAGAACAGGGAACTGGAAAAATTGGTGAAAAGAGAACTGGGACTCCCCAGAAGAGACAAGATAGAGAGAATTCGGCCACTTTAAAAGTTCAAGGATGTGGACCTCGAGTGCCAAATTAGTTTCAAGATACAATTAAAGAGTCATCCTTTATATTAAACCCCTGCAGACTGTGATAGGCACAATGAAACTGGAAATGATCTATTTTTTAAAAGGAGCGAGAGGGGAATTCAATGCAGTTGAGTAAAATTGACTCTTGTCAACTTGTAATCACCAGTAACCATCAAATGTTCATCAGGAAGTATTGATGCTCAAATAGTATATATTTATGCAGAGTACCTTTCTCACAGTTTCAAGGCACACACAATGATTCATAGATTATGCAAACACTATTTCTAGAAGTAACATTTCAGAGGGTCTGGTGGTGAATTTTGATTATCAACTTAATTGGAGTAAGAAACATCTATAGGGTTAGTAGAGTGCACTTTTCTGTGTGTCTGTGAGGGTACTTCCAGAGAGGGCTGACTGAGGGAGTAGAACCTGTTCTGAATGTGATGGAGAGGTACTGTCCCACAAACTAGAAACACAAAAGGGAAAAAGAAGACAACCAGTTGAGTATGTGTGAGTTCATTTTTCTCTGCTTCCCGCCTATGGATGCAAAACACCAGCCACCCTGAGTTCCCCCTACCATGACATACTATGCCCTTTCAGACAGAAATGAATCCTTTCTTCTGTTAATTGCTGCTATCAAGCATTTTGTCACAGCCGCAAGTTACTAGTAGAGAGGTCATTGACTACAGTATTGTTTCATGGAGAACCAACAGTGATAATTAAATGAGAGGCTTTGGGTCAGGCAGCAGAAGTTTCTTCAAGGACCTCAAGGTCTGGAATGTCCAGTCTTTTTTTTTTTTTTTCTACAGTGGTCTAGGGGGTAGAGTTTCTATGGAAGCATGATAGAAATTTCCAGAGACCTAGATACTTGTCTCTAAATAAGGAATACATAGACTTGAAGATTTCCAGAAAGTGGGAGCATGAAGTCTTATGCTTATCAGAATTCTAGAACACTCAGCCAGAATTTCTGCTATGGCAGGATTGGACAATGTGATAACAGACCTCTTGAAATTCTAGTTCATCCCATCGAAGTCAAAGAGGAAATGGCCATATGCTTCTTGTTGAGCATAGACTAGAAGTATAAACAACAATGACTCACATATCCACTACTGTCCCAAACCAGCTAGGCAGTGGTAGAGCTGGAGTGGCCAGCTCTCTTTTCCCGAAAGGTCAACTGTTCATATTGCTCTACAATATTCTATTTTCATCATATCGAGTCCCTGTCTGGAATGAGTCATCACACTTCTCTTTGGAACATTAATTAAATGTTGTAAATCTCCATTCATGACTTTCAGGCTGCTCTCTTTGTGAACGTGTCTGGATGAAATCTGAGCATTTGGCCTTGAAACTCAGGAGCCATGAGCAGCAGGGCCTTGGCTCATAAAATAAGCTTTCTGGTGTCTCTGAGAGGCTGTCTCCACGGAGTTTTATGGGTCATTCTTAGAGAAAGAGAGGCAATGTTCATAGGAAGAAGAAAGGACTCCAAGGGTGCCATGTCTTACCTGGTCCAGAGGGCTCGGCTGCATTCTTCGTCTCAGCCATACATGACCAGGTTCATCCACTGAGAAACAAGCATCATAATTAGAGCAGATATCCTCTCTTTCTCTCCCCCCTTCTCTCCAGTGTGTAGATCTCCATATATGCAGATTCCTGTACATGTGAAATATGTGGGCTTGGGGGCAGATGTTGATGCCAGGTATCTTCCTTTGAAACAAAGTCTCTCATTGAACCTAGAGTTTACCAATGGGGTGACGCTAGCTGACCAGCAAACATTTTGGATCCCCCTGTCTCCATCTCTCCAGGGCTCTGGGGATATCGGCAAGCACCACCATGCCTGGCTTCTTCCATGGGTACTACGGTTCTAAACTCAGGTCCTCATGCTTGTGTGGAAAGTACTTACCAACTGAGCCCCAGCCTTGTGTCACCAGTTCTTAGAGCCAGTTCATTTAACATGGAACAGGGCAAATGTACACCTCCTCCCTTGGAAGATCTCAGTCCAGTATCAATGCTTTTTCCCAGATAACTCCACCCTCAGTGTTCTGTCACAATACATCGTTCCCCAAACTTTCTAGGTAACTTTACAATCCTCCACTCTATCACCTGAGCAATTGAAGGGCATATATTATTTTCTAAATAGCCCAGCAGAGAGAGGTGTATGGGGGTTGACCAGCTGGCTGGTTAGATAGCTCTAAAATTCAGGCTTAATGTACAGTGAGCTTGGTGGATTGTTCTTTACTTCTCTCTTGGATTTATGACTCCCACATAATCCTCTGCTTTATTAAGCTATTGGAAAAAAATAAAATCTCTCTGCCAAGATCCTAAAGCAGCCTGGCAGCCTGCAATATATAAAAGCAGTAATTGGAGGCAGCTCCCCCTCCCCCACCCCGCCACCACCAGCTTGGCTGGCCTTTGATGGACTATTAACACCCTGGGGAGAAAAATGTCCCTTGGAACTGGATCAGGATAATGTAGCCAGGGACTGTGCTTGGTCCCAGAAGAGGAAGGTGCCTCACCTCCATTTCTGTCAGGTAGACTCCTTTACCATCCTTGGAGAGGTTGCGGAATGCCTCTAGGATAGAGGAAGAAAGGTTTTGACTGGCTGACAGGCCATAGGTCATCACTGTCCCCAGAATGTGCCTTTACTCCGTTCTCCTGTTTGGTCCAGCTCTATGCTGTGGGGTGGTTTAAGGTTCTTCCCTCAGGACAGTTGTGATTGTCTCACCTCTCCCCTTCCAGATCCCACATACCCTGCTTCCTTCCACTGTGTCTTGTGGAGGGTTATGGACTGATTTTTTTTTTTTTTTTGAAACAGGGTTTGTCTGTGTAGCCTTGGCTGTCCTACAGAACTCACTCTATAGATCAGGCTGACCTTGTATACAGAGACCCACCTGCCTCTGCCTCCTAGAGTGCTCGGATTAAAAGTGTGTGCCACCACACTCAGTGGGCTGAATTTTTTTCCTTTTGAGACAGGGTTTCTCTGTGTAGCCTTGGATGTCCTAGAACTCTCTCTGTAGACCAGGTTGGCCTAGAACTCACAGAGATCCACCTGTCTCTGCCTCCCAAGTGCTGTGACTAAAGATGAGTGTCACCATGCCCAGTGGGCTGATTTTTTGTTTCCTGGGCACAGTTAGGGATCTCCCTGATCTACAACAGGCTTCCTGTTAGCCTTAAGGTTCTATTATCTCAGTCTTAACTTAGAGCCTTGGGCTTTTTAGAAGTGTCCCATGGCTGTGGAGGTATCAGGGTTCAGGGGAGTTTCTGGATCCCACTCTACCATTTCCACATTTGCAACAGCTGTTTTGAGATTTGGAGTTGGAACTTCACACAAGGTTTTCACTTAGAACAAAAGCTATTCTGCTAGAAAGTGTGGAGCCCTCTGGCCTCCATCTTTGGAGTTCTATAGCTTGAAGAAAGACCTCCCGATTCCAGTATTTGCTTATGTGATATTCTTTCACCAGAGACTGAATCCTTCACTGCATAACTAAAAATCAGATTTAGTTCTTAATACAACCCAGAGTGGGGGCAAGGTGACTTTAATGGACCTTGTCCTGAGACAGAGCCTGAATAGGGTGAGGAAGTTGAAAGGAGATGTAGGAACAAGAAAGAGTATGGAAGGAGGCATGTGGATACAGACAACAGCACTGTTACTGGTTATCAGAGGCTGATACCTTCTGGAATTTCCAGGTCCTCACTGTGAGAATTAAAAACAACAAAATGGATAGACATGTGGAGAAGAGAAAAGGTAGAGATAGTTTATTAAGAATATAGGCCCATGATGGTCAGTGCTAATGGACAAACTTGACAGACTCTAGAATCACCAGGAGAAGTGGGGCTCTGGGCATGTCTTGATTGTATTGAGGTAGGAACCACCCTGGCTGGCAGCATCCTCTGGCTGGGATTCTAGATCCTGGTCTGTGTAAGTAGAGAAAGGGAGATGCACAGCAGCACACATTCATTGCTTTCTTCCTGGTTGCACATGCAACATAACCAGTGGCTTCAAATTCTGGCTAACCTGTCTTCCCTACTGTAATCTGCAAATAGGAGCCAGAAAAAAAAACAAAGGGAAAAAGCCAAAGACAAAGCCTCTTTTCCCTTAGTTTGCTTTGGTCAGAGTATTCCATCATAGTAAGGGTGAAGGCAAGTAAGACAACTTGCAAGAGAGGAAGTAGGCCGGAACACAGAGGAAGGTTACAGACTCAATGGCATGGTCTTAGGAGGGCAGTGATCCTTTCTGGGTCATTTGCATATCATCAGTTACCACAGAAATTTGCATACGATGGGCTTTTTGTTTTCTTTTCCTTTTGAGAATGCACAATCTATTCTGTTTGCTTTTGTTGGGGAGATTTCCAGTCTTCCTCTTAGTCAACCTGTTCTTTCAGATGTCAATCTTACAGCAGCGGTGTAGGGGGTTTTGCAGACCTCATTCTCTGCCCTATTCCTTGCCACAATACTACTTGCAGTCTTACTGGCTGGGCCCTCTTACATCTCAGGACTCACCAGCCTGCCTGCTCCTGAGTCTTCACCCAGGTACTGGGCATCAGTGCTTTCCTGATCATCTGAGTTCATTGGTCATCGTGAAGGTCTACAGAATGCCCCCGGAGTCACTTACTTGCCATGGTTTCCAGTCGTATCAGGAAGCAGACAAGACTGGGGAAGTTGACTCGGCCAGAGTTATCACTGTACCGGAGTGTCATGAGACTCAGCAGCTCATTGCTGATGAAGACTCCTGAAAGGAAGTCTGGGATGGGAAGGTAAGTTGGTGAGCTGAGAGGAGACTGGACATGGGGTGTTCCTCTGCATCATGAGGCTCAATGAACCTGTTAAGAGGGCCCAGCAGCCTTCTATCACACCCCCTGCTCAGTCCAGTGTATCAGCCAGTCCCACCTCACTCAGGGTCTTGCCTTTTTCTCCTGATCGCTGGCTGTTGTGTCCTAGTGTCATAGCTTGCAGCTTGGCCAGAGACCAACTCAAGGGACTTAAGACACTGACCTACTGTGAAAACACATTGTCTTTTCCAATTATTAGACAATCTCCATGTAGCATGGAGCTGCCAGGACACCTAAGGGCTGAAGTCCAGCCTTGCCTCCGCCAGGTTTCTCTTTGCTGGTGATCACATTAAACCGTCTTCCAGCTAGATGTCAGAACTCTCTGTAAGCACCTGCTAATGTAGGCAGGTGTGGTTTCTCTGCAAGAGGGGGATGCAGTTCTATAGTGCTCCACCAAGGAAAGGCGGCCTTAGCTGGGCAGAAGATAGGCCTCTTGTCCTCTCTCTTTGACCTTGTTATTTTGTGTCTCTAGTTATAAGCTCCAGGGAGACACCAACCACAGAGGAGACAAGGGGAGAGTGGCCAACAGTTGTTGCTCTGGTGAAAGACAGGCACTTGAAATCTATGCAGGGATAAGCTTGGGACATATGTAGTTAGAGTCATATTTGACTTCTGCAGTAAAACTGATAAAATAGGAACCAAATGCCTTCGGATTGGGCTTGAGTTTTCCTAATAGTTGCCCGCCTAGCTTCTGAGCGTTTCTGAGTTGAATTGGAAGTGGTCTCTATTTCACCCCCTTGTTTTATTCTGAGGTCGTGAGGCTGCTCTGATGGTTCCATCTTTAATGGCTCTTCAATGTTTCTCCAAGTGTGGCCCCATGTTAGCTACAGAAATTATGCCTTGGAACTTGCCAGAAATGGAGGGATAGCTCAGCTTTCCTAGGTCTAGCAAGGCTAGCAGGGCAGCTCAGCTCTGAGCATCTCAGGCTTCTGCTATGCTGCAGACCTATGATGCTGGGGTTCAGCAGCTGACCATCATAATTAAGGGGAGGACCTCTGCTCAAATGGAGAACAGTATCTTGTGTTTCTACTACTGTCTATGCCAGGAACATGGGAAGAAGAATTATGGAGGTGCTCTTTCCACAGTTAACCTGGGGGAACATTATTCTACGGCTTATTAAGGAAGGTGGCCATTTCCTTATATAACCTTTATGTGATCTGTCTTCCCCACTGCTACAGGGGAAGCAATGATTCCTGCCCTTCCCGGGTCACAGCCAAGTGGAGACAATGAAACGAGGTGATGTGAACAGTTCTTGGTGAACTATGAAGCACTAATGTACCCTAAAGTATTGTTAGCATTACTCCAGGATGGAATTGTGCTGACTTAAAGCCAACACATGGCATTTGGTTTAATTTATCCTTGAATCTTATGTGAAAGAGAGAGAAGTGAGATCTCCAGCCTGCTGTAGGCATTTAACCCCAACAGACCAGACAGTGAACTGGAAGCTCCTGGAAGATTCCTTGTAGTCTCTTAGTCATGTGGGTCCTCCCCCACTGTGAGCTGTGTTGGGGAGAAAAGGTGACTGAGGAGATTGACTGGTACAGGACTGCTCAGGCTGCAGTGGAGAGGAGGGGGCTCATATATGAGTCTAGAAACTTAGCAAGGTCAATGTAGGTAGAACACGGAGGTAGAGCTCTCTTTTCTCCCAGCTGCCCAGTCTCACCATGCCAGCCTTGCATATGGCATGATGGCAATATGGGCTTCATGCATGCCCTATTATGACCCCCAGTCATCCAGGTTCATGAGCCCCATGTTACCTGTATTCTCTATGACCTTCCACAGGTCTGAGCTCAGGAGAACTCCAGGGCTCCTCTGGATGTTCTGGAAAACATGCTGATGGGGAGAAAGAAGCAAGAAGCCTGTAAGGACCCAGAAGATGTAGAGGGGAGAGGCTCTGTAAATCTGTTCTCCACTCCCAGAGGAGGCCTTACTAAAGTGTGCAAGGAGCCAGCTTACAGAGAGGTGGAGGAGGGAGTGGCGCAGATGGGAATGGCCACACCCTTTAAGTTCATCAGTCTGGTCATGGCTGGGCCTGAAACTCCTCTCTTGCAACCACTCTCCTTTGCTCTTCTCACTCCAGACACATGGGACATTTGGCTGTCTTTGGGAAAGCACAAGGTTCCTCTCTAGACTAGTGGTTCTCACCCTTCCTAATGCTGCAATCCTTTAATACAGTTCTTCATGTTGTGGCAAATGCCAACCATAAAATTACTTTTGTTGCTACTTCATAACTAATATTGCTACTGTTAGTATCATAATATAAATATTTTTGGAGATGAAAATTTGCCAAAGGGGTCATGACCCACAGGTTGAGAACCTCTTCTCTAAAGAGTTTGTGTCTAGTAGTGATTAAGAGCACAGCCATAACAGATGATCTGCTGGACTGAAGTTCAGCTCAACTATTGACCAGCTAGCTGTGTAACTATTTTTATTAGGTTACTTCATCTCTCTAGGCCTCAGTTTCTTCATCTAAAGTATAGGACTAGTTACAGTGACTATCTCCTAGGTTTGTTACAAGAAGCCAAGGAGCAAACATCTATAAGTTACAAATCCATAAAATGCCTGTCATTCACTAATACCTAAGTGTACATGCTCATATATATATGAAGCCCCTCACGTGTGTGTTAGTGAGTGCTGTATAGAAAATACCAACAGCAGGCTAGAGCTGTGTCCTGGCCTCAGCACAGATGCAGAAAGTAGACAGAAGCCACTGTTGTACCACTCTTGTATTTACTGGAGACTTTCCTTTCAACCAAGTGTTCACTGCAATCCCGGTCTGTGTTGTGCTTCCTATATGAGGAAATTGACCCTCAGGCAGGTGAAGACCTGGTATTCGATTAAGTGGGCAGCTGCCCACAACTGAGCCCAGAGTGCCTGACTGTGGTCAGTACCTCTGCCTCATGGGAGTTTTTCCATGTCCAAACAGCAAATCCCAGGTATGCAAGGCAAGGCCAACTGGAGTGGGACAGGGAATGAAAGCTTGAGAACCTCCCCTTGGCCTTACTTTGTTACTGGTAGCTTTGAATACAGACTTCAAGTGATTTCCATTATCTCATTCATTTAGTAGCTGATTAGCTAGGTCATTTATTGAACAATTCTAAACACCAAGGGGGTCTCTGGGGAAAGATGAACATGAGGAAGACCCTGCAAAGGAAGACCTAGCAATGTAAGGATAGGAGGAGCCTATTGTTGTGGAATATTAGTTAAAGATGTATTACATTTGTTTATGCTGTGGAACATTTGTTTAGTGATACAAAGATGTGTTGCATTCTTTTATGCAGCATTTGTTTAGCTATGTGAAACTGTGTTACTTTGCCTGTCTAAAACACCCATTGGTTTAATGAGGAGCTGAACAGCCAATAGCTAGGCAGGAGAAACAGGCAGGGCTGACAGACAAAGAGAGTAAATAGGAAGAGAGAAAAGGGAGGAGTGAGAAAAAGGAGAGGAGGGTGATGAGGGTCGGGCACCCAGCCACCCAGCCACCCAGCCACCCAGCCACCCAGCCACCCAGCCACCCAGTCACCCAGCCACTCAGTCATCCAGCCAGATATGGAATAAGAAGGAAAGAAAAGATATACAGAAATAGAGAAGGGTAAAAGCCCAGAGGCAAAAGATAGATGGGATAATTTAAGTTAAGAAAAGCTGGTTAGAGCCGGGCAGGTGGCGCACGCCTTTAATCCCGGCACTCAGGAGGCAGAGGCAGGCAGATCTCTGTGAGTTCAAGGCCAGCCTGGTCTCCAGAGCAAGTGCCAGGATAGGCTCCAAAGCTACACAGAGAAACCCTGTCTCAAAAAAAAAAAAAAAAGCTGGTTAGAAACAAGCCAAGGTAAGGCTTGTTTATAAGTAATAATTTATAAGTAATAATAAGTCTCTGAATTTATTTGGAGGCTGGGTGGCAGGCCCCTGAAGAGCAAAAGAGAAAAGAATAAAAGACAAACAACTACAGCCTGTCAACCATTCTATTGTCTGATGAGATGTTCAACAGCCCCCTGTCAGTGCTCAGGTGATGCATTTTTGGCATAGCCACAGAGGGGTACTTAATTCAGTCTTTCAAAATGTTCAGAGACAGTGACATGATATGATACATTGGTACTCTTTATTTTTTAAAAGCAGCTTGTATGTATGTATATGTTATATGATTGATTGCCTTATTTATTTATGTACTCATTTATTTATTTGATGTAGGGCTTCTCTATGTAGCTAAAGCTGCTTTCAAACTCATAATCTTCTTGCTACAGCTTTCTGAGTACTGGGATTACAGATGTGTCCATCAAACCTGACCAGATTATCCTTTTATTTAGTGTGTATAAATATGCCTATTATCGGACACACTCTGGAACATATTAACTAGGTTCTTAATACTTTCCTTTTAGCAAGATCATGTTTTCCTTTTTGAGTTTGCTTTTCCTCATCTATGTTTTCTGTTGTCTATAGGCACCACTTTTAAAATAAGGAAAAGTTCTTTTTAAGTACAAAATATTAGGCTAGACAATGTGGCCTGCCCTACAGGTATCGTCTACAAGGTGAGGAGTCAGAACAGACAGTAATCAGGTCATAGGGACTGACAAGAAAGACTTGGCAGGGAAGGCATGTCTAAAGTTTCCTGTATTCTTAGGGTGGATGAGCGATGGCCAGGCGTGGGGTATGGAAATGGGAAAGAAGAAGGGCAGACCAGAGGAACAAAGGCATAGGGTTTATTGCAGACAGCAAGGCATCTTAGACTTGAGTTTCAGAGGAAATAGGATGAGTAAAAATGGTTTGATGCATTAGACTTTGTCCTGAGGACAATGGGAGATCACAGGCCAACCACATCTATTTGGTAGGTTCGCCCACAGAGGCACTGGGATAGAAGGAGATGGGTTCAGGCTAATGGGTGTTTCAATCTATATCATGGCAGTTCTACACTGTCCATGGTATCCAGCCTCCCAGAACATTCTGCATCCTGCCTCTCTGACAGCACTTCAGCCCTTGTGTGTCTCCCTAAACAAAATGTGAAGTGACTTAGGGGATCGGTTGATGCTTCCCATCCTTTCATACCCTAGTGTGGGACACCCAATAAATATTTGCTCAGCTGGGTTTAATAAGAGCATTAGTCATGTCATAGAAAGTGTGACCATACCTGGCAGTGGGTAAGGCGACTCCACAGTCTTGCAAACTCGTCCTGATCCAGCCGCCCATTCACCTTCACCTGGAGGAGGAGTTAAGTGCCAAGCAGTCCAGAGGGCAATGGGGAAAGGGTACTATTTGTTCTGGCAACAAAGCCAGAGCAGCTTTGTCCTTCAGCTAGTAACCCAGTGCCATGTTGGCCCCATGCCAGCTGGCTCCAACTCTATATGAAGGTGACCTGGTTTAAATTTGTTTTACAAAATAAAAGTATTGTTACAAGGAAGGAACCCTGAGAAAGAGGCATCAATTTCAGTTATATCTAGAAGAAGAAAGGGACCCCTCTCCCACCATACCACAACATGGCCTTTACCAGTTGGGCTGTGCTCCCTGGCAGGGTAAGGTCTAGAGGAGCTTGCAGGGACCTTGCAATGCAGAAGTAGTGTGGATGAGTAAAGGTGCCATCCCTGGGCCATGTGTGTGGCTGGGATGTTTCCTGTGTATTAATGCTTCCCCAGATACCTGTTATAGTAGGCAACTAATGCAGGAAAAATAATTGAACCATGAGAGCTAGCACCCTACTCAAGCATTCAACCCCAGGGAAGGCCCTATTTGCAGTTCCCGAGTACAACGAAATGCCACGGGTCTTTTCTACCCTCTCTTTTTTTTCTTCCCTCAGCTGGGTGTCCTGGCCATGGGGCTGCAAGGGCCATTTGGATTCATCTGTGGCTCTGAGTGACTCCAGACCACAGCCAGCTAAGACAGGGCTGATTTATGATTCCATCACGAAGCCTTCTTGTTCTACAATAGCTGGCTTCGCATTCACAATCGAGCCTTGTTAACAGTGTGAGAGGGGGTGATCTGTCTCTCTCTGGAGACAGCCACAGCCTGGGGAAGAAATGCCAGGCTTGGGAATCCATCCTACATGACCAGTGTCTCTTGGGCCTGAAGAGAGAGAGGTTGGATAAAGGAGAAAGGCCCCTTGGAGAGGGTGTTAAGATGAGAATTTAGCAGTTAAAGTTTGATTCCTGGTCCTGTTCCCTGTGGTCATGGAGCTGGGCTAGCCACCGAATTGCCTCAAGGCCACAGTCTACACATGCAAAAATGCCATGTAAGCCACAAGGGGGTACCACTGCTGTGCACTGCAGACCAAGGAGGTTTCAGAGTTTTCAGATATTATCTTTTTAAATTGGTGGCCTTCTGAGTAAGGAATCCAAGCAGTGAAGATTTCTCTAGTATTGAAGAAAAGCTCAAAGGGAAAATAGTTCCAATTGGAGGATGTAGTACAGGCTGAGGATAGGACACAGACTTTGGAAGCTAAAACTCCTATTTTCAAATCCATGTGTGGCTTTCAACTAACTGTGTAAGCTGGGAAAAAAATACTCGACCTCTTCGTCTTTCATTGTGCAACTGGATTAACAGCTGTTGCATCATAAGGGTTGTTGCAAGCATTACAAACACATTTCCTTAGGGATCCCAGAAGTTTGGTCAGTAGTGACTATTGCTATTGCTGCTATGATGAGCCAGAGTCTAGAGTAAGTTGGGAGAAAAGGTACAGGATCCATGTGCTGATCTATAATCAGAAACCCAGGGAAGCCCTCAGGGCAGGTGGGTTCCTAAGGCTGCAGGAGAGGGTGATGGCAAAGGATACATCCATCAGAGCCACGATGCTTTGACACTGGTCCAAGGAGAAAGTATCCCCTGGAGACCCTGAGGAAAAAGAAAGGACCGAAGTGCCATTGAGGGTGGCTTCATGGGGGATGAGGCCAGAGACAGCAGGCCTCTGAGTTGACATACCTATCAAGAACTCCTGGTTGAGAAGTCTCTGAAGTTGGGTGGCATCAATGTTCAGCCCCTGGTCCAAAACGCAAGAGAAAAATGGGTGTGAGATGGGAATCGGGAACCAAGGGACAGATCCACCCAGCTCTGTAGCATCTCTCTGAGTTTTATACCCTTCCTTCCTGTAGCATGTCTACCTGCTCTTTGTTCTGGGTTCTGGTCATGTTGATAACCCCCTCCCTGACATCCAACATGATGGTCCTGACACTGGGCTCCTGGTGTGGGATCCATCACACTGCTTCGCTTCACTTATTGTTAGAAAGCATGCTTCTTCCTCCCCTTCTCACTGTGGCTGCCACTGGCAGATCCCCATCAGAAGGACCATGGCAGGATGACCAATGCAGCTCTTCAGGTGTGTTCTCCACATCTAGAGGCACTACTAGAAGATGCAATGACTTTGTGTGTGCCTGTGTGTGATAATAGGTGCTAAACACACTCAAAATCTAGGCTACTAGAAACTGCTATCATGGAGCACATTACTTTGGAGCACATTACTTAGTCTTCCAGGTACTGAGGCTTTCCTTAGATTAAAAGCAGAAAGCAGCTAAAGTGGTGGTAAACAGGTTGTTTTCTAGGCCTGATCTCAGAAGGAGTCATGGCACTAACCTTTCCCTGAAGACAGGCACTGGGCAGCCTGGTAGCAGTGTCTTTGACGACAATTTTACAGGGAAGCATGGCTGCTGTACTTGGGGCAGCTGGCACTGGAGTAAGGTTTCTCAGCAGGTAGACTTGTAGAGTGGTATTCCATGGCTTAGAAGGTCCCTCCTTACAGACAACTGCCCTCACAGCCCCACACAGTCCCTTTCTCCTCTTAGGGTGGGTAGTAATGGCAGCCCTGAAAGCAGGAGCATCTCCAAAGCCTGTCATTGTAAGGCTCCACTCACAGTGAGAAGCAAAAGCCTCTAAGATGCCAGTGTCTCGTGCTGGTCCTCAGGCCTTTCTTCTAACTTCACATAGTTTGGAAATACCAGTAAAGTTGGCTTTAAGTACCAACATCAGCCAAGTTTTTCTTTCAAAGAATCTTGCATAGAAGTTACTATGCTAAGGAGGGACTTGCCTTCATGGAGTTGCCCATCAGCCAATAAGCTGAACAGAGCATGGAGCATGCCTGCTTCCTTCTCCATATTTCCCACCAGGACTCCACACTCTATTCCCCACCAGGAGCATTTGAGGAACTGATGGCAGGGATGGCAATGGTGGTTACTCAGAAGAGTTCACCAAGAATTGCATGCATGAACTATGGGACCCTCAAAGGTTGGGGCTGTGGTACTTCCAAAGCTTAGTGAAGTAGGTACTTGGGGCATATCCTGGGAGTTTGGAAAACGCTTGCCTATTGAATTCATAAAGGATGGTGGTTCAATTTGCTCTGTCTAATCAAGAACCCAAACACATGATTCCTTTCTGACAGGCAAGCCTGGCTATTACATCCCCACTACCATGGCTAACAAAGGCAACTAGTGACAATGAGTGGTGATAGATGACTGTATTAATAGAGCTAGTTACACCAATGTGAGATGCCTTTTGGGAAGACAGTAAGTGCATGAGAATGGTTTGCTTAAAAATGTCTTGGGCAGTCTCAACCTCTGAGCACAGTTTGCATGTTGTACAACATGCTGTCAGGATGCCTTGCTCAAGGATGCCTGCCTAAGAGGTGGCCTAGGCACAATACTGTATTGGTATCTTATTTTAATTCTGACCACTGTTCAATACCAGCAACAGTCACTCTAGGGTGAGCCCAACATTTGTCTGTCTCTTGGAAACGTCCTGATTAGGGAGTCTGTACCATCCTATCATTTGACAAATTACATTTTTATTTTAGAAGTCCAGGTGCATGGACCTGTGTGAAGATGCAGCACCTGCCCTGGAGAAGCTTGGTCTCAGGCATCCTAATCAGGTCCTGCTGGCCACCTCAGAGCAGCTAATCTAAGCTTGGGTGTCTGCTCCAGGGGAGCTAATCTGTCTTAATTCAAGCTGACAGAAGTGATTGAGTACCTGCTCCGGGCCAAGGACAGTGATCGGTACTCGGGGAGAAGGAATGCGTATGAAGCCATCTCTGCCTTTGGGAACTCAGTCAGGGGACAATGGTCTTCTGGGTCAGTCTGGTTTCAGTGAGAGCTGGTCTGAATCCTGGGCAAGTGCAGATGGGCTGTTCTTTGCAGCACTCACCCCTCATTCCAGCCACACTCTCATCTGCACCCACCCCCTTTTGCCTGTGGTCCATTCTGTGCCTGAGGTACCACTATGCCATTAGCCCTCTGAGTGCAGAAGCATGGGATGACAGCCCTCCTTCCTCAGCCTCTGCTTGGCTCACTGTACACAAAATCATCTATATTACTTTCCACTTCCCACACCGACACAGTTATTAATGGTAAAAGGCCCATCCCACGGAACCACTGGCAGCTCTTTTATCCTGAGGAGTCAAGGAGTTCTTTATAACAGTTTATTAAACCATTAGGAGAGCCCCACATGCACATAGGTGGCTTGGCAGGGAGAGAGCTGTTGGGGATTTCTGAAGCTGGCCAGCTCCCGGGAGGAACAACGCCAGGTTTGGTGGGGGTAGGGAGAGTGATGGCTGAGCCAGAGAAAGGAAGATTTCAAGGGGTGCTGCCAACTGCTTGTCTAAAGGCTCAAGCCACAATATATCCCTTATCCACAGCCCATAATTATCATCTCCTTTCCTAAGTTCTATATCCCAATGGATTCCACCCACATTGGGACATCTCTTGTCTCTAGAGCTTGGCAGCCAGAACATCTGGGGATGGTCCAGGGAGAGAAAGTGGCAGATATGATCAAGTCCTTTTCGTTCTATGCATTCTGACAAGCAACTTGAGATGTTTGTGTCCCTCCACCCCCAGATAAGGAAGGTTGATGGGTGTTAGGTAACATACCTGATCCACGTATCTGTAGAAAATGCTTTTTTGGGATCCATTATCTGAGAGACTTCCCTGGTTCAAAGGGAAAATAGTTATGTCAGACTTTTGGCCACTCATCCAGTACAGCCTTGTTTCGGCAAGAGTTGGCCTGATGAATGGTATAATTAGCCTCACCTGAATCTAAGATAGAAACTTTACCTGGTGGTTGTAGGGGTTGAGTGGGGGAAATCAAATTTGAAGGGGATTTGAAAACTAAAGTTTTTTGGAAGGAGGATACTTGAATCCAATCTGTTCTTGGGGGGCTGGTCTTCTCTTCTGCCCCACCCCTTAGAGCTACTAGATGCCTATCATAGCATTTCTGCTTTCCTTAGTCAGCAGCAAGGCCAGGAAAGACAAAGAAGCTCTTGTGTGTGGGGTCTAGTGTGTGTGGAGGTGTGATGTAGCTAACGAAGACAGCAAACAGGACCTGCACACCTACCTTAAGGGCTCTGAGGTTGAAACTGCTGCTCACATTCCTAGAAAACCAGGGGAAAAGTGTGACAAAAATGACCCACACTTTATTCCAAGGAGTCTATCTGTGGAGGGCACCCAAAGGCACCTAACATCTCCAGCAAGGGTGGGTAGAAGGCAGCATGGCAGTAGACATACAACAATCTCATGTACATTTGAAGTGGGCGTGGTCTGGTTTTCTAGCCACACTGTCTTGTTCATCCTGAGATGCACATAGACAGTGACTTCTACTGCCAGAATGCAGAAGACCTTTGGCTCATTCTCCATCTTGAATTGGCATTAGCTACCCTTACTCATTCATTGTAAAGACCTCTCTAACTATAGTAACTCCTGCCTCAGGCTCAAAGCGACAGGACTTGTTGATCCCAATTTTGACCCATAATTTAACATCCAAGACCCTGTAGAATGTTTGTCTGTTTGTCAGGTCTCTCTGTCCTTCTGGTCTACCCCATATTCTGGCCATGTTTCAGACAAGTGAATATAATACATGGTACGATCTTCCTATGCATATGACTGACAGTACTTCAAAAGCCATGGGCACTGCTATGTCCCTGCTTCTTCTCAGGCTCTTTCTTTCTATGTACATGGTCTTCTCTCGAAGTTACTAACATATGTTTATCTTCAAGGACCAGCCCAAGTGCCAGTTCCTCTGAGAAGCCCTTTCTAGCCCCTAAGGCCAGAAGCAGTCCTTCAACTCTGTCTTTTCATGCAGTTTTACATTATTCCTGGGGCCAAGCTGTAGGCTCATGGACTTTCTCATTCCCCACTGTAATCAGTGTTTCAAGAGCAAGATTCATATTGTGTCCTTAGCACACCATGCTCTGCATATGACACACAGAGCCCTCTGCATAAAGACACACTGGAATATAATAAAATACTCAGGACCCCAGGGCTTCTATACCTGTCTTTGTCTGGCATTTTGAGGAATATTCGGAGCAGGAACTCAACTTCTCTTCTGTGTGCTGAGGGAACCACTACATAGGTCCCGGGGCTCAGGTGGAAGGACTTCGTGAAGTTACACTTGGATACAAAGTCTATGCCCTGGGCAGCATTTCTAAATGGGGAGAAAAATGCAGGTGGCAGTCTTTCCTGGAACTTCTGGAACTAGAAGAAACAAGATTATTGTGAGAAAGACCTTTCTATACCTGAAACCCAGCACCAGGACAGGCTACAGCCTTCTAGACCCTTCTCTGCTCATTGACTAGCATTACAAGTCCTAGAAAAGGAGACAGTGGTGACTCAGATCCAAAATGAAACAAACAAAAAACCCCAAAAGTATCTTAACTACCAGGTGTGTCCTACCCTGTTGCCAGGGATGTGGCCTAACACATTTATAGATGATAAAATCATGTCACAATGTCAAAGGTTGGACGCGGCAGATTCCAGACACTACAGTGTATGCACCAAAATTTGACAGGTAATTTTATCTCACTAATCTAATAGCATCCCGGGGTTCTGGTTTTCTTTCTTATTTATGTGCAAAGAAGGCATGGGAATTAGTGGCAGTGTTCCAGTGTTGAATTCCTTCTGGGGTCCCCACAGCTAGTTCTCCTCTAAACCTTTAATCACATTCTCTGTGCTGCCACAGGACTGCAAGGTTGAATTTTCTTCTCTCCCTCTCTTTCATCTCTCTAGCAGAGCCTCGGGATTCCTTCTCATTGGAAGATAATGGGTCTCAATCATTTTCCTTTTATTTCAAATTTTCTTACAGATAAAACAATAAATATAGCGCAATTCCTATTACTAGATGTCACATACATATTATATAATAAAAACCCCTTACTAAACAAATTTTCCTACAACATGTGAGCATCGGGATTCCATTTAGAATGGTTATACAGCATGAAATGGTTATTGATGGGCTCTGCCTTGGGGGAAGAATAGGGGGAATGCAGAAGTTTCTATCAGGGGATAGGGATAAGGCTAGACAGGAGGTGGGCCACTGTCCCAGGTGGACAGCAGAGGGAAGGTGAAACCCCCAAAGTGGTTTTCCTACTCTCAACAGCAGCCCTTGTAGGTTTGGGAAGCTGGTTTTCTTAGGTCCTTTGACAGAAGTAATGAATGATAGGGCCAGTTCTTTTCTAAAAGGGCAGCTCTGCCCTCTGGCACCAGGTACTAATGTGTCTGCAGAGGTGTGTGAGCAGACTTCCTCCTACAAGCTAGGTTAGGATGGCCTTGCTCAGCTGCCTCCCTCTGCCCCATCATATTTTTGCAGCCCTGTTCAGAGCAGACTTGCTCGGAGGCAGTGAGAGGTGTGACTAGGGAGTGATAGGAGACCTTGGTGTAGTGTGCAGAGGAACCGCCTGCTTCATACAAATTCATGGCCAGCAAGGTACAGAGCTGGCCCTATTATCCTAGCTTTGGGGCTTGTACCCTTTTCTCACTCAAGTCCCCACTGTGTTCTGTGTTCTCCAGCTCAGGGAACTGGAACTCTGATCCGTTCCATTCACTTGAGAGCTTCCCTCAGGACCCTTCTAGGTGTTTTTCTATGGCTGGGGTACCAGGGACCAGAGGCATATTCTAAGCCCCAGCTTTGTGGCTGGGCTATGGCTAAGGGACAGACCTCTTTGCTGCCAACTTTCTATTTCTGAGTCTCCCTGATCTGAGAGATGCTACTCTAGACACTGTCTACTTCTTGGGACCTTGTAACAGCTTTGGGGTAGGGCAATGTTACCATTTGCAGGCTCTGGCCACATCTTGACCATAGTCCATACATTGTACCTCCCCCTTGGAGGCAGAGAAAAGTTACTGCAGAGTTCACAGTCTGTGTCTGTGGGATCAGGGTTGTCCCTTTTCATCCTTATAGACTTCAGATATTTTATCAATATGTGACCCAGTCTGGTTAATGAATAAAAATATATCCATTTGCTCAAGAGAAGAGGTAGAGGGTATGCCTTGAAGCTCTATGTAGCCAGCAAGCATCAGCTTGTATTAGAGGGGGACTAATTTAAGAGTCTGAAGGTCCTCCCTGGGTACCCCTTACTACTGCCCTCATCTTAAATGCATAGGAACTTACTGGACCAAGCTTCTCTATGGGAACCAAATGCTTCAGGATGCTTTCACAGTTACAGCTCCTCTTGGATGTTAAACAAAGAACACTAATAGGGTCCAATCCACATACCAAGATGATAAATCCTACCCTAGTTTGTTGACCTGTTTGGAGATGCTAAGCTGACAGCTCATTCAAGATGCAGTAAGAGCGGATTTGTGGACTTGGGGCATGTGGAGTTCCCAGTGTTGGAAGAGGCACAATAGTTTCCCAAGGGACAGCATCAGAAGTGTGGGAAGTCAATGAGGACAGCAGTGAGCCATACCTGGGAGTCTACCTGTGGGAGAGAGGAAAAGAGGCTTCAGAAAGATACAATGGAAAGACAACTGGGTCTCTCATCCTAGCTCAGGGCACATGCTACTTCTCGTGTGGCCAGCCTGTCTGCCATGTAGGGCATGTGTTAGGAATGGGGACAGAGTATTCATTTTGCTGAGTTGGAGAAAAGGAGACCTACACTGTTGAAGGGAGCAGCAAAGGGTTGGAAACTGAAGAAGAAAGAAGGTAGCCAGGAGGAGGCGGCCTGCTCTTTATATCTTAGAGCAAGATTTAGTTATTGTTCATAGTTATGATGGTAATATAGGAGGAAGGTGGAGGATACTAACAGGACCAGAGAGAACATGTAATCTCAGTCAAGGGCAGATTTCTCAAAGTCAAGAACAAATCGCTCAATCTGGATTTGAGAAGACAACTTTGATCTCCCCAAGTATAAACATGATAGGCATTTGTTCTGTGGCTATCCCCCTCCCCTTGTAGGGAATGTATGTTCACATATGGATGGGGGACACTTATGTTCTACTCTTACATTCCATCTGGTGGAAGGAAGCACCAAGACAGAGTTCTGGCTTTATGCTCCTCTACAATTTTCAAAGTCCTTCTGTGTGATATGCTGGCTATGTGTGATATTCTGGCTATCCAGCACAGTCCTTTGAACAGATGTTTGGGTCTTGCTCCATGTGTGAGGAAATGGAGGCTAGGAAGGCGAGAAGCAAAGAAGGGAAAAGGGCAAGCTGGGTTGCTTCCTTTGCAATGGTGTCTCACTTCCCATCAAGCACAGTCCTTTCCAGTTAGCCTGAGTTTTGATTACTTTCTACTGTGAGTTGCGGTTCTACACATGCAGACTAACCACTTTGTGGGTGAGATCAGACACATTTTAGCCATAGATGCTGGGAGGGAGGTGTCAAACCCTGGCTTGCAGGAAAACTTTTGGGGAGTAAGGATGAAATAGCATGTACTCTTGTCCCTTTTATCCGTCCTTTTTCCTGTCTGTTCACACGCCACTGGTATCCAGCTGATGTAAAACAGAGTAGTGTGCCCACTGCTGCTGGGGTGGGGGTGAGGGTGTCACAGGCTCACACTAAGCTTGGAATCCTATTTCAACTGTGTCAGCATTATAATCACTCTGCCCTAGGGACTCCCATAAGCCCAGATACTGGCAAACTCATTGTTTCTGGCTGGGATGCAAATAGAACCTAAGTATCTTTTTTTTTAAGATTAAAAAATGTATGGATCTGAGTGTTTGCCAGTATATACAGGTATGCACCAAGTGCATACCCAGTGCCCAAGAAGGAAGAAGGCATTGAAAACTCTGGAACTGTAGGTATAGATAGTTGTGAGCTACCATGTGGGTATTAGGAACCCAACCTAGGTCCTCTACAGGAGCAGCAGGCACTCTTAACTGCTGAGCCTTCTCTGCAGTCCCCCAAGCATCTTATGATGAGATCTAGACTTGCTATTGGCATGTAACTCAATCAGGATCCTGCCGAGGTCTAGGCAGCCTGAGGAAGTCTCTGGCCTGAGTGCAATTTTGGTAGTGTCAGCTGAGAGATAATGCATCTCTCACATACAAAGGAGAGAAGGGAGCTTTGGGAATTTTTAAAGATGGAGTTGGTTATCTCACGATGGCTTCTGAACCATAAGCATGTTTGCCCATTGGTTATGGATGGGATAATTTAGAAAACAAAGCTCAGAAGGCAGGTGGGAGTTGAACAAGATGGTTCCACATCTAGACATGATGTTACAAACTGGCCTATATGGCTACTTCTGGGCCAAGAGATTTGTTGTAAATTACACCTGCTTCTTCCTGCCTTTTTTTTTTGTTTAATTATTCAACAGTTGAGTATTGGCATGAACAGGCATGCGTGTATGGTGAGTTGGTTGGAATGGAGGTGGAAAGGATACCCAACTGGAAACACCCAGGTCACAGAAGATCTCCTTTTGCATCTAAGGCCTGGATATGGGGTATTTGGCTTTTTTAAAGCTACTGTAGTGAAAGCCTGCATGTTTCATCCCATTAAATTGGAGGCAGGTGTTGAATAGTTATTCCAATGACATCTGTCTATTATTGCATCCTTAGAAGATGTCCTTTGAAAGTCTTGGCAGGCCTGAGGAAACTTAAAAGTATTGTCTTAAATCCCAACAATCTTCTGTAGGAGCTCCAACTCTTGAAGAATTAAGTAAAAGGGGTGAGAATAAGCAAGAGTTCTGAACTATGTTGAGAGAGTGAAGCTCAACAGGCTTTCCTTCAAAGCTAGAATCTTTGTTTCCCTTGTTGCTCTGAGTACCATGAGAAAAGCAAGTATGTAAGCCCTGCTGAGAACCCCAAGCCTGGGCTATAGGTGCTGAGATCAAACTTTACCCATCACTCCCAATGGGAAAGAAGATTCTTCTTCTCTGAGCTCTGGATTTCATATCTATGAAAGTAGGGATATCCTTGGTTTTGAGACACTAAATGAGAACATGCTTGTGACTCTGCAGTGCCACATCCATGAGGCCTTCTCACTAGCAAGAGCCACAGCTGTGAGCTGGACAGTTCTCCATGAGCAGAGGAGGCAGGAAACTTGTCTGGTCATAAATGGGCTGAGGGCAATGTCTTTGAAATTTGCTTTTTCTCAGCTAGCAACTGGTGTTTGGGAGGCTAGTCCCATCTCTAGCCTAATGTGTCAATAGGCTTTTGAGCTCTGTGGTACCCATTAAAGGTGACAGGTGTGTGTGTGTGTGATTGTAGGATTGAAGGGCAATTGGTACCCAGTCTCAGCTTCACCATCAATTCTGGTATGTCATTTCATATCCTTGTGCACTTGTGTCTTCAACTCTAATGGGGTGGGAGGAATACTACTAACATCACAGAGATCCACAGTCTTACTGGTACAATGAGGCTGTGGGATGGATGATTTGAGAGTCACTCACTCTACTTTTGGAATGCCTTGAATTTCTTGGGAGATGAGACAGCAGAGCCATTAGATTTTCTTTTTCTTTCTAACTTTTTCTTTTAAACGAGTTCCTTAGTTATCTGTCTCGTGTGTGTGTGTGTGTGTGTGTGTGTGTGTGTGTGTGTGTGTGTGTGTGTGTGTGTGTGTGTGTGTGGTCATTGGTGGGACTGAGGGAGCTGGCTGGGAGTGCAGTGGAAAAGAGGAATCTGGGTTGAAGGAAAACCTGGCTTTTGATGTGCCGTCAAACAGCTTGAATGTCAACTACTGAGCTGTATCTGGCCTTTGGTGTAAACATAGGAGGAAAAAGATTTTACCTATTGGATTTAAATGTGTGTGTGTGTGTGTGTTTAATTTTAATGAATGATTTTCAAAAATGAAAATATAACCAGCCAGCCTCTGAGGAACTTGTTAAAATGCAAATCATTAGACACTGCACTAAGATTCCAATTCAGGGGGTCTGGGACTGGCTCAAGAATCTGCATAATCAGGGGCTGGAGAGATAGCTCAGAGGTTAAGAGCACTGACTGTTCTTCCAGTGGTCCTGAGTTCAATGCCCAGTAACCACTTGGTGGCTCACAACCATCCATTATGAGATCTGGTGCCCTCCTCTGGTGTGCAGATATACATGAAAGCAGAATGTTGTATAATAAATAAATAAATAAATAAATAAATAAATAAATAAATAAAATCTTTAAAAAAAATCCACATAATCATAGAAGCTTGTCTTAGACTTGAGCACCTCTTGAGACACAGACATAGTCTAAAACATACCTGGAAAAGTTGTATCACACAAGTGGCACAGGTAAGGGGTATATGTCATTTAAAACATGGTCAAGAGGCTAGAGGGATGGCTCAGGGTTGAGAAGAAATGCTGCTCTTACAGAGTTCTGTTCCCAGTATCTGCATAGTGCAGCTCACAACTGCCTGTAACTCTAGCTCTGGAAGAATCCAACCCTCTTCTGGACTCCATGGGCATCATCACTCACATGTGCACATAGCCACACATAGAAATAGACACGACAGAATAAAAATTTAATAAATAGTTAGGTCTGATTCTCCTTTAGTTTAAATCTTTCTTAAAATATTAGGGATGGATACATGAATGCTACAGAGCCTTTTGGCTTTTATTACTAAATCTTCCAGCCTGACCAGGGTCTCTATCCAGCTCCAAGTGTACCTAGTATCTACAAAGAGCAAGTCCCAAAACAGACTGCATACCTTGAACACCTGGAACTGTAATGGAAATATCTCCTCTTCTGTCTTCAAGCTTTGTGACATGATGGTGAAGGCCACAACAACATTGTTGCCATCAGTGGGCTCTTGGACACCAAAGAAATACTGAATATCCCTCCCATGTCCTCCTAGAAGAGAATAAGCCATTACTAGGACTCAGAAACACCCCTGGGCTCTCAGTGCAGTGCTTTATGGGATTGGGTTCTAAACTCTGTTTGGAAAGCTAAGGCCTGGGTCCACATAGCCACAGTCAGTAGTTGTGAAACAATTCTTTATATCCTGAGCTTCAGTTTCTTTCTCTTAAAAAACAGAGATGGGAGTAGTATCCCTACTTGAACGAAAATATCTCCTAAGCAATAAATTAAGCTCTCTCTCTCTCTCTCTCTCTCTCTCTCTCTCTCTCTCTCTCTCTCTCTCTCTCTCTGTGTGTGTGTGTGTGTGTGTGTGTGTGGGTGTGTGTAAACATTTATGGAGGTCAGAGGCCAACCTCAAGAACCATTTCTCATGTTCTGCCCACTGCTGTATGTATGTATGTATGTATGTATGTATTTAATTTTTGTGAGACAGGGTCTCCCAGTGGCCTAGGACTTTCCAGCAGGCTAGGCTGGCTGGTTAGTGAGCCCCAGGAACCTATCTGTCTTCACCTCCCCCCAGTACTAGGATTATAAGAGTCCACCATCATGGCCATCTCTAAGGGCTATTTATAAGTAAAATCTCCAAGTGTGCATGAACCTTTTCTTCTGGAAACAACCATTAGAGCCAAGCACTGGTGAAGATAGCAGAAACCAGGTGGTAAGATGGTCATCTACAGTGCTCTTATACCCAAGCATGCTTATCCAAGCCAGAGCAAGAGGGGGCTCTATGGAAACTATTAGATTCAAGTGCATGAAGCAGGGCAGGCCAGGCCAGTCAGGATATAGATAGGTGGATATTCTTCAGAATGCATGGGTCACCAGTGAGCTCTGGAAAATGAGTAGAGAGACATAGAAGATGGCCATGGTCATGGCCTTCATATGAGTACTGAACCAGATGCTGATCAAAATGCACTTAGCAGCATATAGCAGGTACTCAATTGCTGACTTCCTTCCTTCGCTTCCTTGTGAGGTATTACAAATGGCCTTGTAATTGTAAATGGCCTTGCTGTGTAAGTCTGGTTAGTTCACTAATGCACATTATATCCAGAGGAAAGGGCTTTTGTGGCATGGTCAGGTGGGCAGTGCTTTGGGAGATGAATAAGTAAGAATGACTCAGCAGTTGCATATAGTCTGCCCGTGGTCTACCTTAGAAGGCTCTCTGAGTAGAGTCATCAAAAGAGCCTGGAGATCAAAAATGAAGCACACCTTGAGGTCTGGGGGTTTTCAAGGAAACCTTTCTGGACAGGCAAGTGTAAACATGCATTTTCTCACAACAACACGCTTACAGCCTCCTTTCTGGAGGATGTACTGTGTCACTCAGACTCTACACCGCAGGAAGCAGTTTCAGTCATAGATGTCACAAACAGGGAACTTGATGGACAGTGAAAGGTCATGAGAGACGTTCCTGCCACTGCTAACTCATGAGCAGGACAAGACTATCCACCCTGTGTCTGGCTGGTGCTCTGTGGGCTCAAGGGTGCAAGCAGGGATTACTATTTATACCATTTACAGCCATGGAGGCTGAGGACAGAGAAAACAGTGATATTCCCAGGCACAAAACTAGTGTGTGGAAATGATGATGGTTAAACCAGGCTCTGAATTCCTTTTCCATGCTCTTTTTACAGCCCTTCCTCCTGTCTTGGGTGTTTACTGGAGAGCAGAGAGCCAGCTCTCCACCCTGTGCTAAGTAGCAGGACCTGTAGGGTGTGGAAGCCAGGAGAGGTGATTACCCTGTCTACTCCCACTAGCAGCCACTGTGCTTGGAAAAGTGTTAGTTGTTCCTTGAAGCTAACTCTTTTGCTTTCTTCATCGGGCTAGTGGTCTTGCCTGACGAAAGAGTCAGAGAGAAGTCAGGGCAGAGCTAGGGCTGACAGCTACTGGTCTAGCAGAATGACCACCTGCCATGTTTCCTGAGATCACTTGGTTCTTGAACATCATTTGGCGCCATCTTTCATTGGGTGTGACTCCATGATCCAGGGTGACCGGGATCTGGTTACAGATGAACAGGCTCGAGAAGTTCTCCTGGAAATCTTGACATGACATCCTGTGGAAAACACACAGCCCAAGTCACCTCTGGCTGCGTCCCCAGGTTCAGCTTCCTACCACATCACTGCACTTCTCCAGTCAGCAGAAGTGCCCAACGTTGCCATAGGCCTACCCAGAGACCAAAGTCTGTATCTGGCACATTCAGTGTCATATGCTCCTGCCTCGAGACTCTCCTCTCCCACGCTTGACAGGGCACTGGAAAATACAAGTCTGGGTATTATGTCACCTGGCAAAACCACTTACTCAACCCAATAATCCAACTGAGTCCTTTTAGGGTCAGTGGGACAAAGGCCAGGCTCTCTCCACTTGGTCCTTTACACTGTCAGCAATCTTGCCTTTCCTAATTGTAAACCCATTGCCAATGTCTTTAAGAAAACACATGGATGTCACAGTGAAACCCTGGCCTTGTGCCAGGATTAAAATAGAGATATTGGGGAAGATTTGCCCTTCCAATTGACACTTGCCTCTCTGACTCTTAGTAACTTAGATCCTGGCTTTCTTTATTATTTCACACATGATCTATTTCTTCTTTTTTAATTATTTAAATTTGTTCAGTCTATTTTGACTATGTTCTTAACTCTTCTACAACTCCTCCCCACTGCCCTACCCACCCAACATCATATCCTTTATCATTCTCAAAAAAGAACAAGACAAAAAAATGAAAATCAAAAAAGACAAACTAAAAAACAAACAAATCCCCAAAGAAACACACCAAAAACTAGAGTCTGTTGGTTTACTACTTCTTGGCTTGGGGTCTGCCCTAGGGGTAAGGTTGATATGCCCAGTGACACTCCACTGTAGAAAATAGACATTCCCTTTCCTGGCAGGTATTAATTGCAAAGGGCTCCTTGGTTAAGGCTGGGACTTTGTGTCCACTTCCTCTTCTCGGTGTTGGGATTTTTGTTTAGCTCAAAACCTGTGAGTTTGAACCTGCGTAGGTCTGTGTATTCTGTCTTAGCTATGCTTTCCCAAGTTCATTTCCTTTCTTCTGTTATCTAGGGAGCATGTGAGGTCCCAGCAAAGCATATTCTAGAGATTTGTCCTGATGTTTCTCTCCATTTTCATGTACACATGTTACATCTCACCAAAATACAAAATAAGTGAATGAATGTGCCAGATACAGACTTTTGTCTTTGGGTAAGCCTATGGCAAGTCAACACATGGGCACTAAGTAAACCAGAGAACCCTCCAAGAAATGGCCATCTTCTCTAATATGTGCACATAAGGCATGACATGTGTTTTCAAGGTATGGAGTATTGAATAGCCACTAGCTAAGGACAGTGATATCCCACCCAGAGCCAGGCTAGAAGATGCACCCCCAGTTACTTTTCTGGGAGAGTCTTGTCAAAGCAAACTGGAGTGCTAAGTCCCTACCTGAAGGAAATCAGAGGTGACAATCATGCCTCCAAACTCAAACCTCTGAGAAACTACCTTTAGGCATCAAAATGTCCAGGAGATCCCATGTCTCATCTCCAAAATAACCTTCCCACCAAGGAGAGGGGAAACAGCCATTTGTCATTCAAAGCTGTTGTGCCTTGGTACAGAAAATAGGCTCCCTCTAAGGAGGTCTTTGCAACACCAATTCCCATCCTCACAAAAGTTTAAGGGAAGCAGTTGGGATGGAGGGCTTGGGAAATGAATACTTCAAACATCATTAGAGAAGGATAAATACCAAAACTCGCCATCATCCTTGTTCTCATACAGTTGGCTTTTCCGTGGGTCATGGGTTTCTTCCCACTCCTGGGACCTGAGTATGGAGAGAAAGACCAGAGTGAGACCTCTCCCACATCACTGCAAAAGGCCCATGGTGACCTCAAATCACCTGCCCACTTTTGTTAAACTCTAGATGTCACAAATGAGAGAGAATACCAGACATCTATCCTTGAAGATCTGGCTTTTCCCACTCAATGTGATAGTCTCTAGTTCTGTCCATTTTCTTGCTAATAGCATGGTTTTCGTCTTCTTTATGATTGAATAAAACTCTGTTGTATATATACTACACTTTGTTTACCAATGTATCGACTGGTGGCTGCCTAGGCCAACTCCATAAATTAACAATGGGAAAGGGGAGGGAGGACATGAGAGGGTAATAAAGTGGAAGAAATGATCAAAATACATCTTATACATGTATAAAGATGCCATAATTTATATAATTAATGCACACTAATAAAAACTACCTCCTATCTTCAACCACATTTTACTTACTCCTATTACCAGGCTTGAACACAAGAGCCTTTTGCTGTGTCTACTTCTTGACAGTCACCAAATATTATTCATTTATTGAGTCTACCTCCTAGGCTTATCTCACAGATGCTCTGGTCCCACTCTTCTTTCTGTTACCCTGCTTCAGCCTACTCTTTTCCTCCCTCATGGACATGCAGTTGTTCTCCCTGAACATAGTCCTGCCCACTTTGCTAGCCATTCTCCACACTGCCACTGAAACGAGCCCTCCAAAGAGGGAGCTTGATCATGTCACATCCAAGCTTAAAACATGCTGGTGGCATCCAGTTGCTGCCAAGGCAAAGTTCCAACTCTTTAAGAAAACCATGGCCTCTGCCAGCCAACTTCTCCAGGTTTAACTGGGCTGCTCCTGTCCAACCCCCACCTGTGAATATCCTGTTCCACAATCATGAATATCTTCATTTCCTTAAAGAGGGTTACCCCTGTGCCCGCCCACATGCACCTCTAGGCTTCCATCACAATGCTCAAGCATTGGGAACACTCTTATCAATACTGATACGTCTTTTCACCTAATGGATACTCTGTGTGAGAAGCCTGGCTAGAGCTCACTTGCTTCATACTGAGACCTGGCCCTTCCTTTGGTCTCCCAATCACCTAGTCCTCTGTGTAGCTATTGTTCCATTGCTTTTTATTTCTTCCTCTTTTTAGACCCCAGGTGCCCAGAGAGCAGTGGCCTTGCTTTTCACCATACCATCACTGGCATCTAACACACACCATGACATGTCCTCCATGCAATGACTTTCTCTCTCTCTCTCTTTTTTTTTTTCTTAGTTAACTAAACTACAGAGGTGATGTGTTCCAGAAGCAATTTCTGGGGCATGATGGGAAACAGACCCTTCCAGGCAAAAGGCAACAGCTGTTCCTCCTTCAGCTTGTGCCTCAAAGTAGAAGCAAGCTCCATAGGCTACAGGCCCCAGAGGCATAACAGTTTAATGAGATCTTTCCCATAGAGAATCCTGTATTGGGAACCCGGGTCACCTCTATGTCAGGACAGCAAGGCAGAGACCACCACCCAAGCTTCCAGCTGCTGGCTGAAGCAGTCAGATGTGTTATTGTAAAATGGCAATTTTATAATTAAGCGATAATTACATTTTCTGCAGTGTGTAAGGGAAAATAAATGTAGTGTAAATCAATACGCTATTGATTCATGCAAGTTTGCCTTTAAGTGTGTGCGACTGAAATTTCAATTATGGCTGAGATTAGACCATCCGGCTCTCACCATCCGTCTCCATTCCTAAGGAGTAGGGAAGAAATCGACCACCTGCATAGAGACAGTGATTATGCGGTCCCCACCACTTCCTTCCAGCCTGGTTCTGGCAAGAGGGGGCTGACAGTCAGCTAAGGGACTTGATCCCACAGGGTGGATACTGCTCCTGTTTAGGGGCTCCATCCATGTTCATTCCTGTAGGGGTCTGAATCCAAGATTTAGGCCCATTCTCCCCAACCTTGCTTCCTCTGCTATAGCCCAGCAGGTTCTTGACTAGGGAGAGGGGCCCTACTCAGTGTCTTTTCTGAAGCACACCCTATACCCTTGTCACAAGGACAACTCCTGTTCATTGCCATCTGTCACACTTTCCCCGAATATGCCCACCCACAGGGCCTTTTTCTTCTCTGAGCTCCGATGTCTCTTGTGGCCTTTGCTGGTGGTGGAGGACACAAGGGAGATATTAACCATTTTGAGTTTATTATCTGCCCTCACCCCAGGGAACCTGTTGTCAGTGGTCTGATTTGTTTTATTTCTAACAGCCAATCAAAATGTCCTTTGGGCCGCATTCAGCAGTTTGGGTGCTGGGCATGGAGAACTGGGGACAGCCAGAGCTTACTCAGATTTACTTTGGAAAAAGTAAGGATAATCCAGGTTGGGTGGCACAGGTGTGTAATTTTAGCCATTCCAGAGGCTAAGACTAAAGGGTGGCAAGTTCAAGGTCAGCTTGGGTGACAGAATAAACCAAGCTTTGACTAAGCAATAAAGGAAGACTCTACCTCAAACAGATCACCAAGAAGCCTGAGAGTGTAGTGAAGTGGTTAAGAGCTTGCCTGGCATGCATGAGCCTTATGTTTAATCCCCAGAATGGAAGAAAGAAGAAAAAATAATAATTTTAAGAATAGAGCAAGAGAAAAGAAGAAAGATGGCAGTAGGGGAGGCATTGTGAGGCTGGGTTGGTGCATGGGCACACGTTTTCCCAAGTTCATTTCACTTCTCCTGTTCTCCAGGGAGCATCAGAGGCACCAGCCATGCTTATTCTACAGAACTGTCCTGATGTTTCCCTTCCCTCCCCTCCCCTCCTCTCCCCTCCTCTTCCCTTCCCTTCTTCCCTTCCCTTCTTCCCTTCCCTTCCCTTCTCTTTCCCCTTCCTTCCCCTCCCCTTCCCTTCCCCTTCCTTCCCTTCCCTCCCTCCTTCCTCCCTCTTTCCTTCCTTCCTTGCTTGCTTCCTTTTTTCTCCTTCTCTCCCCACTCCCATCATACCTTCATCTCACACTATTTTCTAAGTGAAGCCAGGGTCACACCAGCTGCAGGGCCCACAATGAATCAAGGGGACTTGCCTCAGCTTGGCCCAGAGAGTCCAACTGGGGTGTTGGCAGCTGGTCCAGTTACACTGGCTGTCTGCATGTGCCTTCCAGAGCTCGCTGTGAAAACTATTGATTTTCACTACTTGTTGGGTCCTGTTCTGTTTGTCTGACACATTGCATTTCCTTTCTGATCATGTTCCCACCCCTGGCTGGCAATGAAGCTGCAGCCACTGTGCAGTGATGGCTTTTACAGGTCTGCACAGATCCTGAGTAGAATGTGACAGATCCATCCCCACTGGCCACCAGAGAAGCAAATAAAGTATTGCTGCCTCTGTCCTTCTCTCACCTTCTCCCTTTCAGTCACCAAGGCACTGGGGACTGAGATGGGAGGAAGAGAAAACAACGGGAGGGACAAAAGAAAGACAAATATTGAATGTTCTCTCTCACATGTGGAAACTTGATTGTTCATAGCAGGCAGAAGGGTGCCGGAGGTCAGGCTTTGGCAGCTGAGAATGACCATTCCAGAACCTGGATGAAGATGCTGGGTACCCAGATGCTCAACAGGGTGTTGGAGACCTAGCTACTCAGCAACGCCCATCATGAGCAAGGTGCACTACAGGCACATGGGTACACTGAGTCCAGGTCAAGCGTCAGGGGTGAGCATCTGAACCTACTCAATAAAGAGATCACCAGATCATTGTCTTAGTCCCTTAGCTCTACCTGGTATGAGCCTACTCTGCTCTGATCCTGTGGCATCATCAGCATCTGAATCCAAAGAATCCCTTCCAGGAAGGATGCTTTTATTCTGCCCTTGTCTTTTCCCAGGGGGGAGCTTGGCTCCCATCCTGCCTCTTTTCCCTCTTTGCTAATCTTGGCTATGTGAGATTTCAGAGCCTTTTGGGAGACAGACATTGGGTCTTCCCATTTGTATACATATCACAGCACCTACCTAACCCAGTGTACCCAGTCACATGCACATAATAGGTGTGTAATGAATGCCTGGAAAATGATCCCTGGGAATGTAAGTACATTCACAGCCATAACCAGTGATGAACTGGCCAGGTCCATAGTGAAGACTGCAGTGGGTGGGCTAGACACTGCCCAGAGCCTCAGCGAAGAACCCCCACCTGCCCGTATTTTCAGCACTCATACCCATCTCTCCAGCGCCCTTTCCATTCTGTGTTGCCCCAGGGGTTCCAAAGGCGGATGATTTCTTCCCAGCCCCTCTGGTACTGAATCTGTAAAGAGGAACAGAAAAAACAACAGTCAGGGCTCTCCGGCAAAAGTCAGCAGAGAGCTGAAGTATGAATGCAGCTCCCCCCCCTTTTTTTTTTTTTTTTACCTCCCAGGACTAATTTAACTTCTGACCTCATTTGGCTGCAGCCAGGAGAAAAATGAAAAGAAGAAAAAAAATCAATGTCTCTCTTGCTGCCTTCGTGGAGCTGGAATGAAAGAGGGAGGGGGGATGAAAATGACCCTTGTTTTGCTCAGCCTCCAGTAGGCACATGGGTAGCTCCATCATGTTGGATGCTGTCTCCTGGAGTTGGGTGAACTCAGGTTTAACTGCAGACACCTAGCATGGGCTTCTGCATTTGGCTGTAGGGGAGATAGCTTTGTGGTCCCCTGCCTCTTCTAATCCCTCTCACAGAAGGCATCTCCATCCCACCATACAGCCTGGCTAAATCCATGCCAGCAGCCTACCAGGGGCTGCACTATAGTCTTGTTGTGAGTGAGAAGGCTGATGTGACCAAGACAGGGATATCCTTGGAGCTGGGATAGCCAAGGCTAGCTAGCCTTCCTTATTCCCCATTTTGCTCCTGACCAGATGCCCCAGTCTATAAGAAGGTGGCCTCTAATAGCCTGACTAACCCTCTCTTCTGATGGGGGAGTGTCCTTCTGTATGTATGTTTCTCTTATTGGTTGATGAGTGGAGCACTGGTTGCCCAGTAGCCAGGCAGGGGGTGTGGGCAGGGCTGCCAGAAGAGAATTCCGGTGAGAGGAGGTGGAGAGAAGCTGCGGAGACGCCATGTAGCCGAGGAAGGAGTAACAGTTTTGGACCCTTGTCTGGGAAGACCACGTGGAAATGCTTAGGTAAATAGAAATGGGTTAATAATTAAGAGAGAGCTAGCCAATAAGAAGCCTGAGCCATCAGCCAAACAGTTCATAATTAATCTCTCCCTTTGTGCTTATTTGGGGCTAATCGGCTGTGGGACCAGCGACACCCTTCATCATCATGCAAGGTTTCATTTGTGCTCTTGCATTAGTTAGAGTGTAGGGACTGTGGGATGTTACATCAGACAGCAACAAACCATCCAGCCCACACTTCTAGGAGCAAGGAGCCCTCAGCCTGGAGAGAGGGAATGAAACATGATTGAGTTGTAGCTGGGCTATTGATCCATGCTAATGCTGTCTACGGAGATGGAAGGCCTAGGGAAGGAGGAGCTGCCCACTGGCTTCATGGCAGAGGCAGCTGAGAAACTCAACAGCCTGTCTCTGGACAAGGAGAGACTGTGCTGAGGCTCCCGCTAAGTTACTCTAAGTTCTCTGAGGTGGGTAGTTCTACAATCCTTGTCATGCAGAGGAAGAAACAGAATCATGGTGGTAAATAAACTTTCCCAAGACCACTGAGTAGACAAGTGGCAGGCAGGGGGAGAATTCCCGTTGAAGCTGCTGTTAGTCCCCTAGGCCTAGCTCTAAATTTTGGAATTAGATATAGATAAAGACTCCTTGATGTGGCTGTGACATTGGCCTCTGATAAACCCTTGAGTCACCTTGCTGAGGCCCACGTGATCTCTCATAGGTAAGCTCTGAAGAACAGCATGGTACAGGGCCTGGACCTTGGCTTGGAAAAAGGTCATTTTTTTTTTCTTTTCAGGTCTGCCCTGTTTCTCACCAGCATGCACTGGAAGTTTACAGTTCCTCCAGAGGGCAGAGGCTCCTGACACAAGTCCAGGTTCTCATCTTTTCTGACCTATCTCAAGCCTCCCCTCAACTGCCAGCATCTTCTGGTACCCACAAAGCAGGGTCACCTTGTGTGCCACAGAGCTTAATGAGTGCCCCTTTGGTGCCCAGTGGAGTCAGGGGCTCAGTTGGGCATAGGGAGGAGAAGTAGCCAGTGATTCAGAAGGGCTGAGAGCAGGGCTAAATGAGGCATGCAGATAAACACTCACCCCTTGGCCCAGGGGAGTTGCCAGCAGAGCTAGGTGCATAATAAAAAATGCCAATTTCATTTATCTTCCTGTCTGTGTCCTGCCTGGAGGGAGGATGAGCAGATTAAAAAGCATACTACATTTACAGGCTGCTTTAATCTTAGTACTTGTGGCTCAGAGTTATAGCCTTCTCGCTCCGAAGGGGGAGGGAGTTGCTCACAAAGTCAAATCCCTGAGCCCTGTGTCCTTTATGACCCTGCCCAGTTGGTAGCTATGCATGCTGTGGCCAGGGGTGTAGAGGTCACACAGTCAAAGCTAAGGCCATGGATAGCGATAAGAATGGGGTGGCTCATGGCTTCAGTGCTCCCAAGCATCCTCTTGACCTTGGTCAACCTCAGCAAAGGTGTCACTGGACAAGAGGTAGACCCGGCCATCTGTTCTAAATAACAGCTTCTTATATGCATTTTTCTGAATGAATGATAGTCCCATTGACTATTAATAGCTCTACTCCAAAAGGAGTGGTTTTGTTATTAATGGTTGATTAAAACCGAGTAGCACTAAAGAAGGTACTCTCAGAACCTTTAATCTGTGACTGTACACTGCATCTGCAAGAGGCAGGAATGGTGAGAAACAGTCTCCAAATGTATTCATTTTAAAAGAACATCTCCTAGAGGTATATTCTGCGATGTGACACCTGCTCAGAAATTCAGGGCAGGATTATGCAGGCCACATGGTTTTGATCACCTGTCATCCCAGGTCAGGTGCTCTGTTCAGACCACTCTCTCATCCCATGCTCACCACAGATATGACTAACTGATTACAGCTCTCTTTCTCCAATTCTGTAAGCAATATCAAAGTCTTGTCAACCTAGAAACTCAAACAGCGTAGTTAAGTGATAACAGCTGCCACAAGAGAGAAATTCTATTTGCAGTCTGGAGACTCATCTACATCTGGGATAGTGGGGCCATAGGAAATGGAGTGTCTACACATGGCCAGTGTGATGACAATATTGACTATTCATGGAATAGTAGAACAGAGGGTCTGGTGCACAGCTCTGAGGACTGGAGTCTGCAGCCATCATGACCTTGCTCATATAAATGCCTTCTAGGCTATTCTCATATATTCCATGACAGGGGAATAGCAATGTCATCTTCTCAGGCCAAGGGCAAATGTGTTCATTCATGCATGCGATTGCATTCATCCATTCAAGAAACATTTATTAGATGCCTACTGTCTTCAAGTATATCGATGTTGATTTGCCATTTTGGAGGCAGGCAGGCAGGGTACAGAAGAAGGTCCCCCATGCTGTGAACTGGGATGTGAAACAATAGGGTAACTAGCTTTAAGTTGGTGGATGGGAGAGACAGATTGGCACAAAAGAGTCAAGACAAGTTGAGAAGGCCACAGAGGGCACTTGGCACTCTGCATTCCTTAGTTTACAGGTACCTGGGAGATCTGCCCAGGGGTTTGGAACTCTGTCTCTTAGGGTATAGAAGCCATGCATGTCTTCAATAGTAGTGGGAAATACAGTGACAGAGAGTGCTGTGGGAAACCCTTGGGAGGTCAGGAAATTCTGTCACTGTATAGCTGTTTGATGATTGCAGATGCAAACATGCAGGCTAACTACCAGGCAGCTATGCCACAGGTAGCCATCTTTGTGACTTTCAGAGAGATCTTCCTCCCATCAGCTCTTAGCATCTTCATTTCAGAATGGAGGGAGCTGGACTTCCATAGTGTTTTCTAGATGGATCATACTTTATGCAGAAACCACACACATTTTTATTCATTTGGAGTCAGTTCTATAGACTGCCCTCCTCTTCATGGAGTAAAGTTGCACCTGAGCAGATAGAAGCAGCCACAAAGAGCACTTCCCAGAATCCTATGAGTCACTGTATGGCTGGGGGATTAAATGCAGGTTAGTGTGCTGTGGAGGTGGGTGGGTGGATCTCTTCTTATTCTTGTCCACTATGGGGAGCAAAGGGTGGCCGCTAGCCTCTTTCTTTCTCCAAGGCAGAAGACAAGGGTACCATGTGTCTTGAATTCACAGATAGAATCCCATGCTCTAGATGTCAGAGTTACTCACTGTGGTGGTTTGAAGGAGAATGGCCCCCACGGGCTCATATATTTGAATGATTGGTCCCCAGTTAGTGGAACCATTTGGGAAGGATTAGGAGGTGTGGTCTTGTTGGAGGAAGTGTGTAACTGGAAAGGGTTTTGAGGTTACAAAAGCCTACACCAGGCCCAGGTGTTCTCTCTCTCTCTCTCTCTCTCTCTCTCTCTCTCTCTCTCTCTCTCTCTCTCTCTCTCTCTCTCTCTCTCTGCCTCTCCTGTGGATCAAGATGTAAAATTCAGCCCCGTGGTGAATGCTAGTTCCCGTGGTGCACGCCTTTAATCCCAGCACTTGGGAGGCAGAGGCAGGCAGATCTCTGTGAGTTCAAGGCCAGCCTGGTCTCCAGAGCGAGTGCCAAGATAGGCTCCAAAGCTGCACAGAGAAACCCTGTCTTGAAAAACCAAAATAATAATAATAATAATAATAATAATAATAATAATAACAATAATAATAATAACAACAATAATAATAATAGTAATAATAATAATAACAATAATAATAATAGTAATAATAATAATAATAATAATAATAATAATAATAATAATAATAATGTAAAACTCTCAGCTACTGCTCTAGCACCATGCCTGTCTGCTTCTCACCATGGCAATTATAGTCTAACCCTTGAAATCTGTAAGACAGCCCCAGTTAAATGCTTTGATTTATAAGAGTTGCCTTGGTCATGGTATCTCTTCACAGCAATGGAACAGTGATTAAGACACCCACTGATCCAGGATCACCTGCTTACCTGAGAGAGAAGTATATGCTATCTTCTTTAAGTATGTGTAGTTTAGAGGGCCTTTGTTCTATCAGTTTAGTTTTTATGTGTCACAAATGACAAATTTCAGGGTAAAGTGTTCTTCAGAGTCAATGAGGTGATTCATGCTAGCTCCCTTTGAAGTAAATACCCTATCTAACTAGATACCTCCCTCTGTGATGACTTCACAGAGAACAAAAACATAGGGGGAGAAGAGCCATGGGGGAGAAGTGACCCTAGGCACCATAACTTTAGACAAGGGACTGAGACTGCTGGAGGTGGGGGTTATGGGAGGGTGGGAGACAGAAATACTCCAATCAGGGGACTCCAGGGGACAGATGACAGGCTAGTTCAGCCTTACCTGCTCAGCTCCGGTCACTGTGTAGGCATGCTGGCTCACCAGTCCATTCTCCATCACCTCAGACTCCTCTGTCAGCTGCAGAAGAGAAGACAGAGCTCTTTGGAAACACAGAAATACACATTTGGGTAGCAGCAGAACTGGTGAACTATCTGCACCCCCAGCAGGAAGTGTGTGTGTGCGCGTGTGTGCGTGCGTGCGTGCATGCGTGCATGTGTGTGTGTGTGTGTGTGTAAAACCCTTGCCAGGAGTGTGGAGGCTACTGGTTGGGAGGTCCCAATGTTTCATGCCCAGGAGCTACCTACCTCACTGACTATGAAACTCACAGGACTCTGAGAACATTGGCTGCTTGCTCCACTGACTATTTGCATGAGCAAGACACAGAATAACACATGCCTGCAGGGTCTCCCACCCCAAACAACACTCCTGCTTCCTGGAAGGGGCAGTGTGATTTGGCCAATGTTTAAGAGTACAGGAAGTGCTGTGTAGACAGGGACCCAGGCATCTTAGAATAGATTCAAATAATTTGGAGGGCATGCAAACTATGAGACATGCCACTCTTAGGCTGGTGAGAACCAGGGCTTTTTATAAATAAAAGAAAAAACAATGGAGCTATCTGTAGATATAGTTGCCTTTCCTGACACCTTGAAAACCTTGTCACCCTGTACCACATGCTGCTCTTGGTCATAAAGAAGCAGTATGTGAGGATTTGGGGGTCCACTGCATCCCAATTATGCACAGTGCCCTCTAGCTGTGTGACTCTGAAACTTCACTTAATCTCTCTGAGTTCATTTCCTCCTGGATGGTATGATTTTGGAATCCCTGTCTCCTCCCAAGCTAAGGACTCTGGATAGACACTCCCAGGAGAAGACAAATGTCTTGGGTACCAAGGAAGCCCCAACTACTCACCCCCTTTGGGGTGGCACAGGCCACCATTGAGCCTGCCTTGACTGCAGTCTTCACTGCTGTAAGTATCTCAGAAGGGGAGGAGTGCAGGTTGACGATGGTGACTACTCCTCCTGTGAGGTCCACCAGGGCATCAGGAAGGTAGCCATAGTGTATCTGGGAATAGGAGCCAAGCAGCCTGGGAGGAGGAGGTCAGGTTAGACCTGGAGCAGGAGATTGCACATCAACCCTATGCATGTCCCCTAGATGAGGAACCACACACACCACACCGCAAGGAAGAGGGAAGGCCAGGATGAGCCAGCCCCTAGAAAACAATGAATGCTATTTTGTTGAGAATCTTTGTTGTTGTGTCCTTGTTCTGAAGACACAGTGGGCACTGGCATGTGCAGGGCCACCCTAGGTACATGCTCAAAGATGAACAAGACTTCCTCCCCACCCTCAAAGAAGTTACAACCAACACCCCCAAGTTCAGCCTGGCAATGAGCTGCCTTTGTTTTCACTCTTAGAAAACTGACTCAGAACTCTTGTTTATAATGCCACCCATCTCCTTGGAAATTAGGAGGGAGAAAGGCTTTAGTGAAGGTAGCCTAGGAAGACATGAGTCTGGGCATACATGACACACCCTCAGACCTGTTCTCTAGACACCTCCCCCACCCCCACAGCCTTTGGGCCTTCTGTTTCTGCATCTGCACCTCAGAAATCCCTGGCCTCATTGTCTCAGCTTTGCTTTCTTTCTGATTTTCCTTCAGATCTCAGTGTTTGAACCCTGCTCATCACCTCCTGGCTGTGTGATGGCAGGATTTGACTTAGCCTCTCTGGGCCTGTTTCAGGACCCTATCACACATTATCGAGGTTCCCTTGGCTCCCTTCATAGGCTTTCCCATTGCCTGGAAGGAGACTGAGCTTTCTCAGGCTCCCTTTGCCTGTTGGAGGAGAAGACGTTTATATATGCCACACTGAGGTGGATGTAAGCAGCACAGAGAAAACCTCTGGCCACCACCAGCATCATGGGTCACAATGGTCTGTGTGTCTCCTTTTCCCTGTTCCAGATCATTCTATCCTCCACACCAGAGCTTGGCATCAAGACTTAATCTCTTTAGAAAGGGTTGTCAGTGATCACAAATCAAGCTCTTTGACCTGATGGAATATCTATTTCCTACAAGAAACAAATAAGTAACCATGGGAGACAGAAGACAGACTGGTCCCAGTCTGGGCTCCTCCACTTGGAGTTGAGTTTCATGTGGGTAAAGAGAGTGCCAGGGGCATCCCAGGGAGGGAGGATCCCAGAGCCAGTAGAACAGCGGTTCTCAACTTTCCTAATGCTATGACACTGTAGTACAGTTCCCTGTGTTGTGATGACCCCCAACCAGGAAGTATTTTCATTGCTACTTTATAACTGTAATCTTGCTGTTGTCATGAATTGTAATGTAGATATTTGATACGCAAGGGTATCTGATATGTGACCCCATGAAAGGGCTTTCAACCCATGGGTTGAGAACTGCTGCAGAAAAGCATGGTGGACCTAGAGTGTAGACAACAGGGCTGGGGGAAGTCTGTATTCTCTGGGAGATAGGGCATTGGAACAGTAACAATGGTATCAATAAAGCTGGGGTCATAGGGTCAGACTTTCAGGTGGGGACTGTGGGTTTCTAAACTATAGCCATAGCAAGACATGAAGGATGGAGATGGAGGTCTGTGGGTAGTCTCCTGGATGTAGGAGCTGCCCTTCCCTCTGCCCCTGACAGGTCCTGTGCGTCTGTCCCCTACTGGCAAGCAGATGCAGATGTTTTCACTGGTAAGGGTCAGAGCCCCCACCTTGACTCTTTGCTTCTTCTCCTACTATAAAATCAAATGGGAGTCTGGGCCTGGGTCCATTGTCACCACTGCCTATAACAAGGTATTTGGCCTTGGAGATGACCCTCCTCCATTTTGTTCTTGGAATTTCCACTAGACACTGCAGGATGGACTGGCTCACACTGGGGCCCACAGATATTCCTTTCTCATCCTGTTTCTACCTTGGTCACTCTCCTCCTAGAATCACATAGAATTCTAGCAAAATCATGTTAGCAAATATGTGTTAAGCAGCCACTGTGTCCCAGGCACACATGCCAAGGGTTGCTAAGAAAAAAACCTATTATTACAGAAACCTAAGGATCCACAGACTAAAAGGACAAATGGACAGGGACACTTGTGATGTTTACCCACATTGTTTAAAATGAGTGCTGATCTTATCCCCTCCCTGGCCTCCCTGAGACCTCAGAATCTAATTGGCTTTAAATTCTTTTTATCTCCACAGTGTTTGCTCAGTCAGTGACACAGATTCTCTTTGATCAGGGTTATGCCCAGTTAGGTCTGAAGACTTGACTCTTTATGTCACAGGTCTTTACTGAGGACAGCTAAGTTAACAAGGATCATTCCAAAGTCTACTAGTGTTTCACTGCACCAGTCCTTCATTCCTGTACCAAGGGGCCCTCCCAGCTCTAAGACAGACCCATGAAGGTGGCTTCTCAAGGAAAACAACTGGGGGTTTTGACCCGGTCCTCTTCACTGATGAACCCCATCTCGGTGGCCCTGGGATTTACTTGAGGTCTGGTACCCACATTATTCTGCTGTCACCACAGAGATACCACACACAATGGAAGGACTCCCTGTCCCCCTCCCACACTCAGCACTTCTCCAGAAGTGTCTTCCAGAACCTTCTCTCTGTGTCTGTCCTTGGTGCCTACAAAGCTTGTCCTAGTAGCAGTTAGATGTTTTGACAAGGAGTTGGTTTTCTTTAAAGGTGCGGGCTTATGGATCCTGCTGATGCGCCAGGAACATGGCAACTATTCTTAGCCCAGGTTGCTGACAGGAAAAATGAGAGAGAGAGAGAGAGAGAGAGAGAGAGAGAGAGAGAGAGAGAGAGAGAGAGAGAGAGAGACAGAGAGACAGAGAGAGGGAGAGAGAGAGAGAGCCTTGCTCATCACATCTGTCATCATGCCCTGTCAGCTGAACCCAGGAATTCTGAGCAAGCCTGTCTGGATCCCTCTGCTTGAGCCTTGTCTTGAGGAAATGACTGTCTCCATGCTCTGACAAAATAGAAGACTCCAGATGTCTAAACCTGAGCCTAACAGGAGGCTGAGATGCTACAGTTCTGACCCACAGAAACACTGAAATGGCCCATATGCAGCCTGCCAGATCTTGTCCCCATCTCTTCAATCTCCAAACACAGGTTACTCTGCCTGACACTTGACTGATCTGATTAATTTACTTCCAGACTCCCCAGCACAGTGATACATGAGAATTGGGAGTCTGCATGTCCACTGGGCCGTTTCCATGCCCTCCGAGGGGCAGTGGCTTCTATCACAGACAGCTGTGCTCTCCACGTTTGTGTGGGGTCCCCCTGTCAGGCAACAAACAAGATGGACCTCTTTCTGGAAAGATCAAGAACCTTTCAGAAAGAAACTGGTGTGTGTGTGGGGGGAGAGGGGGTGTCGGCTCTTGGTCCCAGCTTGGTCTTGACCACTCTGTGACCTTGTGCAGGTGATGTGTCCCCTAAGCCTCAGCTTTCTCATCTCTCATAGGAGGGAGGCTCTGAGATGCTGGCATTCACTTTTGCATTCTGCAAATCTCTTCTTTGTGAGTGTGTGTGTGTAGGGGCAAAGCTTTTAAATAGCTTTAATAGTTTGAAACATTTTATCCCCAGCTAAATTTCTTTAGGTGGGAGAAATGTGGGATTTAGGCCCATTCTCCCATTTCTTTTCAAGCTGAATGATTGCTTTAGGTCAGCTGTTAACAAAATGGGGTCAAAGTCATCATTTCTGTCCTCAAGCTTTCTAATTCTCTTGGGCTCCCTCTTTTTACATAAGGAAAAATAAAAGCCCAGAAGTGATAAGGGTGGGATCTAGCCTGGGAAGATAATGGCAATGTTTGTGTAAGTAGCTTAGGAGTGAATTAACCTCCCAGAACGCCTGCTCTGGTTCAACAGCCCTGGCTGTTATCTAGACTTCTTTTTCCAATGCGAGTGCATGGCTCTTCCCAACAAAAGAAAGGAGAAACAACTTTAGTTTTCCTGCAAATTGCCTTAAAGAAAAAAAAAAAAAAGAACACATACAAAGAGGTCTGGAGGAACCTCCTCATCTAGATTGTGAACCCAGCCAGGCTGCAGCCCTGGAGGTGGAGTCCCAGGCAGGTGACCGAGGGATTCAACTGCCTGCACCTGTTGGCTAGTGGCAGCTCAGAGGCTCAGCTTCATGTGTGAACGAGGAGCCTTCCAACCCTATATCCCTTTCTCCTGTCCCCTTTCTCCCCCAAGGATGTGGACTGTATCATGGTCTTCCTCCTGTGAGCTATGAAACCCCTGCCTCCCCGCTAAGTGTTTTTTTCTCTGTCTCTACCCCTGCATCCTCCTGGGGAAAACACTCTCTTCCACAGTGCTTGCTCACAGGGCTCTATGGCCACTGAGCCCTGGCCATGGTTGAAAAGGCCAATGGGGACCCAGTGTAAGACTGGCCAGCTTGATTGCCAGTCTCTGCAACTGGAGCCTCGTAAAGAACAGAAGATAGGGCTAAAGGAGTAGACTGAAGCCTGAGGGAGAGATAAAGAGCAAGACCATGAGGCCAAGTTCTGCTATGAGGAGCCAAGAGGAAGAACATCCTGAGGGAGATGAAGTTAGTGGCGCAAGCAGAGATGAGACCCGGAGTCAGGTAGGCCACTGGGTTTCTTACTCCTTCCAACCATTGCAGAATGCTTAATCTACAATGTTTCTTTCTTCTGTGCTCTTGAAAAAAAATACATACCACAGTGGCTGTAATGTACATGTCCATAAACAGTTCATAGTTTACTGCTCAGTGTTTCTTGCCCCATTTGTTTAGAGCCCACCCTCCAAAGATTAGCCTGGGCTTAGACTGCATATATGGCTTCTGACTGCTGTGTGGCTGTCCATGGTGTACACCCACCCGAGGGTATGTGGGGATCCTGGCATGGATACCTCATACCACATCCACAGTGCCATCGGGAACAGCCCAGGTCTGCCTCTTAAAGCCCCTCTAGGAGTGTCCTGGGGTGTGACACATGCCTGGGAGTAATCTAAGAGTAGTCAAGTGGCCCTAGGAGGTGATCTCAGGCTGTATCCATCAGGGGAATCCTAGATTCCCCAATACTGGCATTCATTTGGCCTTGCCTAGCTTTGACTTTTGCAGTCTAGAACATAGAAGGATGATATCTTACTTTTTAAAATTTGCATTTTTTTCTGTTTTGGTTGTAGAAAGGCTGAACCTCTCTCAGGCATTGTATGAGTCTTTAGAACAGTGCCTTGCTCTATATAGATGTGTGCATGCATATCATTATACACATTTGCTTGAGCCAAACTGCTCAAGTGTCTGAGGCAGTGCCAAACACAGTGCCTGGCATATGGTAAAATGTTCAGTGGGCATCTGTTGAATAAGTAACCCTGAAAGCCTCAGGAAAACAAGCGAGCTGGGGTGCATGCAAATTCTGAGCTTGTCAGGACCACAAGGTGGTCCCTGAGCTTCCTGTGTGGACCACAAGAGGAGGAGAAAGTTCTGTTCATCTACTGTTCCCCCACACAAATGAAATCTCATAGTAGCCACATGGGACACTCAGTTCCTGGACCACAGTTTAAGTGTTCCACCCAAGTCTGTCTCCTCTCACTGCCTCCACCCATGTCTTCCTTCACTGTAGAGTCCTACCCATCCTTCCATCTCACTCAAATGTCCTGTCTTGAGTCAACCCTGGCTTGCTTCTCTGTAGGCCAGGGAGTCAGGATCAGTTTCTCCTCTATACCACATCATATTGTGAGCAGATTATAGCCAGTCCAGTCTTTTGGCTCTGCAGTCTTGGCACCCACCATTAAACCAACTGCAGAATGAAAGTATTGGAAACAAATTTTGTCAGTAATGAGCATTCATAAACATCCCTTGTCATTACTTCCTATACAATACAGTATAATGACTAATTGTATAGAATTTATATTGTATCAGGCATTATATGTAATGTATGTATAGATGATTTAGAGCATACAGGATATGTGTAGTTTATATGTAAATACTATTTCATTTCATGTAAGGATCTTCGACATCATGGCTTCTAATATCCATGGGAGGATTCTTGATATCTCCTTCAGATACCAAGGACAACTATATTTCATCTAGATTCTTATATTTGTCTAATCATTCATGTTACATGGGCCTAGAGCCCATGAGTCCACACCTCACTATGTGTTTGTGGGTCCCTCCTGATGGCTCTAGGACCAAACCTTGAATTTGGTGATTGTTTACAGAGATTGTTTCACTGGGTGACAAGGCCTCTGATGCTCAAATGGACAGTGTTTGTTTATTTGTTTTGAGACAAGGTCTCTCTAATGTGCCCTTGGCTGACCTGGGTCCCACTATGTAGACCAAGCTGGTTACAAAGATCCACCTGCCTCAGCTTCCCAATGGTGGGATCAAAGCATGCCCAAGACATTGCTTACATTCAAAACAGATACTATTAAGTTGCATCCGTGAGGGCAAGACATTGGGCAGGCAAAGCCAGCACTGAAACTGGGCAGAGAGGCTTGCTCACACTTACTTGGCATAGGCTTTTTCCATCAGGCAGGGCCAAAATTCCTGGTTGCCTCTTCGAGGATGAACAAAGAGGAAGTTCTTGCCTATGACAGGCAATCGGTCATCAACCACTACTTCCACCCACTGGCCACACTGCCAGAACTGGAAGAAAGATAAGGATGTGTCTTAGTATAGCTGGAGCAGCAGGGAGTTTCTGTAACTTTCTGACCTAAGCCAAAACATTTTTGTAATTTGACTCCCATGACCCAATAACAGACTCGATCCAGAGCAATATCACAGCCCAAAGGACGTATGCACATCATCTCCAATGGTAAGAGGGAAAAATGAGATAGCAATCAAGAATACAAGTCAATTAACTAAGGGGAATCTAGGCAGCGAAGATGAATGTGTGGGGTCTACTTCAACTTTGCAATTAACTATAGCCTTATTTTGACAAATCCTTTGCAAGCTATGAACAGACACAGGAGAATCCAGATCTTTCTTGCACTCACAGGGCAGCAGGGGGAACATATGTTAAATAACAAGAAGAGCGGTAGGTTCAGGGCTGTGGCAGGGCAGGACTATTGACCTGGAGCTGGGGGCTCCAGGAAGGAAGCATGACAGGCATATTGCAAATGCACCTCAAATGATGAAGACAGAATGGACAAAGGCCTCAAGGCAGAATGGTGTAGCTGGCTCAGGAGGACTGAGTGGAGACAGCCTAACTCTGGCCCTTCTGTCCTCATGTCACACTGGCCTTGCTATTATAATAGAGAAATGAAACTGGCTGACACTTTTCCTGCTAAGAGCACAAATGAGCCAGATGTTCCTCTCCAAAGCAGACTGCTTTCATCTTTAGTATTCAACTCTAAACGGTTCGCCCAGGGACATTGGCAAATGAGGAACATTCATTCCAAAGGTAGCCCTTTAAGTTTCTTTGATGGTTTCCATTGGGCTGGATGGAGCAGCAGGACTTCTGGTTTAGGGCTGAACTGGATGAAGGTAAGTCTTCTCCAGGTGGGCTTGCTAAAGTGTGGTGGACATGAACTCTCATTCACACCACCCTTTCCACAGCTGGATGTCTCAGGGTTGTCACACCAACCTGAGGACACACTATCAGAGCAAAGATGGAAACAGAGACTGAGAAGTCAGTGGAAACAAGGTAAAGATGTTTTCATGGTCATTAATGAGCCAGGGCTTGGACACAACTAGATAAATGTTTCTCAACCAGTAAGCTGTGTAGGCAGTGAAGTTCAGGAAACAGGAATGCTATTGAGAGCCATCAAGGAAAGCTAGTCACAGTTCCCAGAGAGTAGACAAGAAGGCCATTCAAACTTTGGATTTAGCTGGGTAAACATAGAGAGGATAATGTCCAGTTGGTAGAACTATGCCTGAATTTTGGTTTTATCTCTCATTAATCTAGTAACAGTTATTAAGCAAGACACTTCTTCCTTAACCTTGACTCCATTTCCAATCTGTCAAATGATGGTAAGATGAAAGAACTACTTAAGAGGCTAATACTGAGACCAGGTGAGACAGTGAGAGGAACAGGGTGGGTTTTGAGCCACTATGATGTGTGGAATCCTATGGCTGCTTTGTTCAGCAACTAGGATGGTGTCACAAATGAGAGTGCCCTGGGACAAGGAAACCATTATAGCCAGCTTTGTCTTAGAAACTACTCTCATGTAGACTGATCAAACATGCTTTCTCTGTGTAAGAAGACTAGGTAAGGTTGCTGTTGCTAGAGATCAAGAATACACACACACACACACACACACACACACACACACACACACACACACACACACGGCATATGTATATTATTAATTATGTAAAACATGATGAGCTTTCATTGTAATTATATGTATTTATATATGTATGTGTATATATATTATGTATATATATGTATTGATACATATGTATAAATAACGTAATATAAAGATAAAAAAATAAAGCAAGCTGACTGATGGTCAGGAATAAGGCCATGTCCTATTTCCTGGGTGAAGAGGACAGACATATGGACAGTGTTTAAACCCTTCAAAAACCATGCAGGTGCCATTTTGCCAATGTCATGTGCCCAGCTGGGAAATAAGAATTCTTCTGGGGTGCTTGGGCACTGTGTGCTTTCTAGAAGTGGAGTCCAAGTTCAGAGTGCTAGGGAGAGACCTATGGAAGTCAGAACTGGAGCTGATACTGGGGAGTATTTACTACGTGTGTGTGTGTGTGTGTGTGTGTGTGTGTGTGTGTGTGTGTGTGTGTGTGTGTACCACTGCTTGTGTGTGGAGGTCAAAGGACAACTTGTAGGAGCCAGCTGTCTTTTTTTGCCACGTGGGTCCTGGGGCTTGAACATAACATCAGACTTAGGGTAAGTATAGAGTCATCTTACCACCCAAAGGGACTGGGTTATTGGTTGGCTTACCTTAGGGCAAAGGTAGAGTGTATTCTGCTGGGTCTCTGGTTATCCTAACCACCTAAGGCATGACCCAGCAATGCTAGCAGTCCTATGGTGAGCTGGTGCTCAGTTCAGTCCCAGATGTTCTCTGGTGCCCCTCAGTGTGGCCCTTGGATCACTACCAGTACCAACATCACTAGTGACCCTGTCAGAAATATTACCTAGTTGGACTTTGTGAAGTGGGGAACAGGAGTAAGAAAAAAAGAGAACCAGCAATGATAGAATGAAAAGTAGCAACAGAAGGAGGCTAGTGTTTAGGCTGAATGTCTCATTCACCTTCAAGAAAGAGTATGTGTGTATTTATGTGTCTACATTTGTGTAGATGGGCATATGTGTATGTATGTCTCTGTGTGTTCATAGTGCCATGACTGAGCCATCTCCCTAGCTCAAGAATATTTTTTTATGCTTAAAAAGTTACGTGTGTGTGTGGGGGCGCATGCACGAATGTGTGCATGTTCATAGAGGCCAGAAGATGATATCAGTTCCTCAGGAGCTAGAGTTGAGGGCAGTTGGAAACCATTCAATGTGAATGCTAGGAACTGAACTCAGGTTCCCTGTGGGAGCAGTATTGCTGTCAACTGCTGAGTCATCTCTCCATCCCCCATGAGTAATTTTTAAATGGTGTACATCTGAATGTACTCTAAAGAAATTTCTGAATTCCAGGGAGAGACAACCACTTAGATACTTGAAGTTTGACAGCACATGCTACATGTAAAGTAGACTGACACTGGACTTTTCTACATCAATGGAAATAAGACAATGAGACAATGGGAATTTTGAGGTAAAGGAACTTGACAAGATAACCAGATGGCAGAAGGTGTGTCTGTGTGCATGATGTGGCATATGTGGAGGTCAGAGGATTACCATCTGGAAGTGATTTTCTCCTTCTACCATGTAGATCCTGGGTCATCGGGTTTGGTTGGCCCAAGCCTGTTGAAACATCTTTTTGGCCCACAGATAACAAGATATTAAATGAACTATCAGAGGATCTCAGGACATTATATTGGGAAACACTCCTTCTGGCAAAGCATAAATATTAGTAGGTAACTCTAGCTATCTGTGGGTATAAGGACAAATCTTCAAATTGTTGTCAGGGATTATGTTGATTTAGTAAAGTAGTGGTTTTAGATTCTCCTCCAAGATAAATGACTTCATTAGCACTGATTAGTTAGCTAGGTCCCCAGTACCAAGAATGTTTTCCCTCTTGTTGAGAAGGTTTAAGTCCAATTAGAGAGCTGTTGGTTACCTCCAAGGTTTGTGTACCACTACTGCACCCTCAGAGTTATTGTGCAACGCTGGTCCTTGTTATGGTTCATAGGCATCATAGCAAGGTAGGATTGTTGGTTGTCTCCCTCCTTTGGAAGCATGCATGGTGCCTTCTGGTACCCTGAAAGCTAGTTCTCATACATGTGAGTAACATAAAACAGATGGATCTGGTTATGTTTAGGTATGTATGTATGTGTGTGTGTGTGTGTGTGTGTGTATGATGTATGTATGTATGTATACATATAGGCATATATTCATGATTAATGAAAAAAGAGGCCATGAGTTTGACAGAGAGCAAAGAGAGATATATAAGAGAGTTTGGATGGAGAAAAGGCAAAAATGTTGCAATTATATTATTATCTTAAAAATAACAATTAAAAAAGAAATAACTCCAAGAGAAACAAATGGTGCAAACCAATTAATAGCTGCTGAATACACTAACTAGTAGAGTTAAGGAAGTCATATTTTAAAAAGAGGTGGAGTGAGGTAATCTAACTATTGTCTATTATACTTTCACTTTTGTCTACTTTGCTGAATGTTTGACTAGCAAACATTACTCAAATTATTTCAAATAACCAAGTGTGTAATAGTTAACTTTACAAAGCTAGTATAACTCAAGCATGATTTAAAAATAACATAATGCAGAAAATAACTTCTGACATGACATAGGCACAGAAATTCTAATGAAACCCTTAACAAACTGAAGCTGGTGGCATCAGGAATGCCTCTTACTAAAATCAAGAGGCAGTAAGAGTTTGACTCTTGGCACTCTGATTCAAAGGCTGTGACATGACAAAAGAACAAAATAACAACTAGGGGCATTAAGGGAGGAGAAACAACTCCATCTGCTTGAAGATCACATCATGAGGTAATTAAAATAATCCAGATTCAACCATAGGAAAAAAAGGAGGACTAGAGAGAGAATTTTGTAAGGTGTCCAGACAGTTTACTGCAATAGGTGGCCATTTTTCTCTTTTTTTAGCAACATCTACTTGGAAAGTGGGGGAGAAGAACAAAAGGAACTCCACACTGGCTATACAGTTGTAAAATATTTGAGAATACATTTACCAAAAAAGGTACGGTGCCAATACGAAAGCATAACTGTAACATTTTATGGGCAGGCATAAAATCAGTTCTGAATAAATAGAAAGATATACCATGCTTCTGGAAAGGAATAATTAAAACAATAAAATGTAATTTTTCCAAATTAATACATAAATTGCACACTGTTCCATTCTACATCACAGTGGCTTCTCTGTTTAATTAGACAAAATTATTTTAAAATTCCCCAGGAAGAGAAATGTGCAAGGGTTACCAAGGTATTTGAGAAAAGAAGAATGAATCACAAGGCAGAGCATATCCTCCCAGATGCTGTGATTTCCTACAGTTCTCCTGTCACTGACATCAAGGTATGGCACAGGAATAAGATGCAAGAACTCGGTGGTCATTACCTTTAGCTTCTAGGTCAGTGGTTCTTTTACTTCTTGTCACACACCCCTCAAAGTATGCCCAAGGGGACTCCTTAGCATCCTGTTCCTACTATCTCTATCCCATGCAAACATCTCACCCCTCATCTTCTCTGTGTGTGGCTGGGCCATAAATGAAAGGTGGAACCCTGTTTTGGAGGACGAAGGGTCACTGACATACAGATGTCACCTCCAGCTCAGGTTCCCAGGCCTGACTCACAAGAGTTCCCCAGCAGTATAGTTGTGCACATACCCGGAAATGGAAAATCCCAGCATACTGCTGTGAATAGCTTTGGTCCATCAGAATCTTCTGCAGACACTTTGGGTTCTGGGTCAGGGAGCCCAGTGCTGCCAGAAACCAGCAGTCTCCTGGGAGGAAATAAAGCCATAATGGAGACTGGTCATAACCAGAAATCACACCTCCTGAGTTTTACTGGTCGTGGATACCAGAGTTAGCAAATCTTCCTACCAATGGAGTGAATATCAGTCAGAAATCTTTGAGACCAGAACATGATTTTGAAATCAAATGATTTTAAATTTTGGACTATTTTTGCACACATAATAAACTATTGTGGGAATGTGACCCACATTTAAATATGACTTCCTTTATGCTTCACATGTATTTCTCTCATATACTCAGACTGGAGGTAAACTTAAGGCTTATTTTTCACACCTGTGTTTTGACCGTGACCTGTCATGTGAGCTCAGGTATGTAATTTTCTTCCTGTGATTCCGTGTCCTACTCTCGGAATTCACAGAATTCAGAGTTTGGAGCAGTGAAAATTTGGGGGTTTCGAGCTAAGGGTAGCCAAGCTATGCTGAAGTTTTGCCCTCTGAGGGAGGAAAGTTGGGGAAAGAATTTACCAAGCCAGTTCCGAGTGAGATGGAGAAGAGGAACCAGTGCTGGTGATGTAAGTATTGGGAGACAGAGGGTGGGGTAAGTTCTGGTGAGGAAGGCCAGGGAAGCCCCAGCTCGGCTTTGGCATTAAGGGGTTCAACTTGCTCCCTGATTCTTTTTCCTAGAGTTTCCAGGGCTGACATCCAGCAATTTTTTAAATCACCGAGCAGAATCAGCAATGGTACTTTATGCATTGCAGAAAATGCACCTGCATTTTTCTTTGCTAATATTTGCCCGGCCCCTTCCTATGTAGGGATTCTCCAGCCCATGCAGGAATTTTCTGTGCTTCCTCTTGATGGATGAGTAGCCTTGACCTTCTCCACAAGTATTGATGCGAGCCCTTCTAACTATGCTTCCCTCCTGTCTCAGGCTCCCCCTTCATTGTCAACACCATCAATTCTCTGAATGCCAGGCACTGTGCTCAGAGAGGAAATGGCAAAGAGAGCTTCAGAGGAGTCCTTTCCTTCTCCAGTTAGGGGAAACTAATGGGCAGATGACAGGCTGGAAGCTGGCTAAGTGTCTATGAACTTGGCTTAAGACTATAATTTCCCAGCTGAGGGGTAGTGGTGGTGCACGCCTTTAGTCCCAGTACTTGGGAGAGAGAACCAGACTGATTTCTGTGAATTTGAGGCCAGCCTGGTCACAGTGCTAGTTCCAGGACAGGTAGGGCTGTTGTTGCACAGAGAAACCCAGTCTCAAAATGTGCCCCCCAGAAGAAAGAAGAAGAAGAAGAAGAAGAAGAAGAAGAAGAAGAAGAAGAAGAAGAAGAAGAAGAAGAAGAAGAAGAAGAAGGAGGCGGAGGAGGAAGAGAAGGAGGAGGAGGAGGAGGAGGAGGAGGAGGAGGGAAGAAAGGAAGGAGGAGGGGGAGGAGGAGGAAGAGGGGGAGGAGACCATGATTTCCCATGTGAAGGCCAAGTCAAAAGACTGGGATGGGAGCTGTGGAGTTCTTACCTGCTCTTCCTTGCTGGATGTCAAATCTGCTTGCACCTTCCAGGATGAAGTGAGGGGGATCCTCTGACAAATCCTTACAAAAGACAATGAAAGCCTCTTTTATTCCTTTTTGCCTCAATATGGTACCCACAGCATCACTCACTTCATCTTTGAGAGACAGAGGTTAATTCTTAAGTAGGTGCTTAAAATATGAATTAGGAAACTTTCCTTTGTTCTTTGGGTTTTATGGGTCTCGGGAAAGCAGGTGTCAAAGGGGTGTGTATGTAGCTGACAAGACAGGCAATAAATGCACAAAGAAACTACACAAGGAAACTTCATAAATAAGGTCTGAAAATCTTTATATCAAATAGTAGTCAGCCTGTCTGCTCCCAACAAGCCTGTGTTTTATTAGATGGTTATAAACAAATAAAAGTGAATAGGATCCATTCGTCAGGAGAGACTTTGAAAAATATCAGAACTACACTTTCTCTGAGTAAAGCTTTTCCTAGAAAATGGCTGTCATCGTTGGAATTTCTATTGCCGCAATGGAACACCATGACCAAAAACCAAGTTGGGGAGGAAAGGGTGTACTTGGCTTACACTTCTGCATTGCTGTTTATTATTGAAGGAGGTCAGGACAAGAAATCAAACAGTTCAGGAACCTGGAGGCAGGAGCTGATGCAGAGGCCATAGAGTGGAGCTGCTTACTGGCTTGTTTCCCATGGCTTGCTCAACCCACCTTCTTGTAGAACCCAGAACCACCAGCCCAGGGATGGCCCCATCCATCATGCGCTGGGCCCTCAGCATCAATCACTAATTGAAAAAATGCCTTGTGGGTGGATCTCATAGAGACATTTCCTTATTTGAGGCTCCTTCAATTCTGATGACTCCAGCTTGTATCAAGTTGACCAGCCAGTACAACTGCATACCTCAGAAATCAGCGTGCCCAGTAACAACTCAAATGCTATATAGGACCTATGGTTCAAATTACTCAGATCTTTGGCCACCCCCTCGCCCACTCACAGACTAAGTCTGAGAAACCTCTATCTGCCCCTGGCATCTAGTCCCCCATCCCACACCCCCGATACACACTTACCTGCCACAGAAGGTAAAATATGATATTGTCAAAATATGATATCTGGGTGAATTTTGAGGACTCTCGGCAGATATGAATATTACAAAATTCCTAAGGGGGATCTCCAGACACTTTTATGACACACCAGAGTAAAGCTATGCTCCTTCTCCAGAGTCCCCCAGCTCTCTAAATTTGTTTCCTTCAGGGAGGCCATGGGGTTTTCCCCTGTAACCTCTCTGTGTGGCTCTTCTACTGTGTATGTTTGTGTAATTGGGTAACTGTTCCACTATCGTTTCCTTTCACACTGACGCCTAAGTCCCCAGAGAGCAGGGCCCTAGCAGCCACAAAAGAACAGAGACCTACACCATGGACAACCCTACCAGCCTGTCCTGTGCTGACAAAGGTTCCTGGTGAGAACATGGACTGAGGACAAGCAAGGGTGCACCCACCTTCCTGTTTTATCGAGTAAGGGCATCTTCCTACCAGCCTTCACTCGCTTTCTTGGCAGTGAATTATAAGCCCCATTATAAGCCAGGAGAGGCACAGTTTGGCTCACCGATGAGACCCCCTGTTACAGCCATGGCCAGGGTATAAGGATTCAAGCATTATTTGGTCTACCTGTCACCTTGCAGAATGCACTCAGGCAGTACCCTGGGCAGCCCAGGTGCAAAGGACCCCTTTAAAAGAAAGACCTCCGCAGGGCGTTGGTGGCGCACACCTTTAATCCTAGCACTTGGGAGGCAGAGGAAGGCAGATCTCTGTGAGTTCGAGACCAGCCTGGTCTACAAGAGCTAGTTCCAGGACAACCTCCAAGGCCACAGAGAAACCCTGTCTCCAAAAAACCAAATAAATTCATAAATAAATAAATAAATCCAAAACAAAAACAAAAGACCTCTGTCCACTTACACTACCTTTCTGCTCTCTCTTTTCTTCTCTCTTTTTTTCCTCTTTCTTTCCCACTCTCTTTCCTGCTGTTCCCCTAGGACTGTTCCCTCTTCTCTTCTGTCCTTTTCTCTGTCTCTGTGTCTCTTTACCTTTTTTCTCTTTCCTCCCCCCTTCCCTTTCTAATAAAACTTCTCACTTAAGCTCTGTCTACCTGGCATTTTTGTCCCCCAGCCTTGGTCACTCTTGCCTGCCAAGGTTCTTCACGCTTTATTCCTAACACCGGGTGTAATTGGAAACCTTCCCAATTCACACAAGTAGAAACGACTGCTCTGAGGGACCATGGTCCTGTGCACTGGATGTGGAGTTGGTTTTAAAACAATGTGGGTGCACTTTATTGACCATGGATTGTCCCTTTTTCTACTGGGAAAAGGAACTAGAGATCTCAAAGGAGGTCTGCTATCAGTTCTGATACGCCACATAGGAAGTGGGAAAGAAGGTGGAAACCTGGGGAGACAGTTCAGTGTAATGTGCTTGCCTTTTGAGCTAGCATGATGACCTGAGTTTGGGCCCCAGACCCCATATTAAAGGCTTGCTCAACGAGAGGGAAACCATGCTTTGTACCTGACATCTAGCCAGGTACCCAGGACGAGTAAAGTCATGAATCTTGAAGGAAAGGCTACAACAACTGCCTTACTAAACCAGCAGAATCCATAACTATGTTCTAAATATTTATCCTTATACTCACAGGTAAATATAGCTCTTCCCCCTTATCAAAGAAACTTCCCTTTGCAACAGGTGGAGACCATTACAGAAAACCACGACTGCTTAAAATGTAGAAAACAAAGAGATCCTGCGGTGCTCAGTGCCAACCAATACATCCATAACACAATTCGGGCACCTAAGGCTCAGGGATGATTGAGGAAGAGGGTCAGAAAGATGATAAGAGGCAAAGGAACAGGAAGTTTACTGTGAGATTCTGTCTCCTAGAATGCCAGAGAAGCTACTCCTGTGAAATCTCCTCAGCATGGTTGCCTAAACATGAGCTGACCAATGATGGTGCCAATAGCCATGATACATGGAAGGGGAAAGCCCATGAGGTCTTGACGCTAGACAGAAAAGTACAGGTAGTCAAGGGGCCAGGTAACAGCCCCCAAATTGGTTATTCAATCCTGAATGGTCATCCCTGAAATCGTACACATACAAGCAACACTATACAGATTGATTATGATGCATTTATATTTTAGGAGTGTGTGTGCATGTGTATGTGTGTAACAATAATTAAAGAAAAAGAGCAAGGGGAGGAGACACATGGAGGAGTTAATAGGAGGAGAGTGAAGGAGGGAATGATGTAAATTATATATATATATATATATATATATGTATATATATATATATATATGTATATGGAGTGGTGTGGTATACTTATAATCCCAGCACTAGGGAGACAGAGACAAGCAGATTCCTGTGGCTTACCCACCAACTAGCCTAGCCCACTTGGCAAATTTCAGGTAAAAGTGAGAGACCTCATTTCAAAAATCAAGGTGGATGGTCCCTTAGGAAAGATGACAGCCGAAATTGCCCTTAAGCTTCCATGTGCACATATGTACCAGTGACCTATACACATACATGCGCACATGCATACACATGTAACAGGACAAGGTGTAGACAATGGAGGTTTGGAGCAGGAGCATGGCCAATCCTGTAGTTAATTTTCAGCCCTTTAGCAGCTGCTCTGTTGGCTTTGCTTCAGTGACTTGCACAGGAGGGGACTTGAACAGACAGACCACATGCATATGGAATCTTGCCCTGACATTTCTCCCCAGGTGACCTGGAGACCTTGAACACTTTCTTCTTCTTTGCTGTAGCTCAATATCTTCATGTGTAGTGGTGACAAAAGCAGAGGGACAGCTGAGAGAATCAAACTCTGAAGCAGGTGACAGTCACCTTTTCTAAAACTCTCAATAAGTGGTAGATGCTGCGCTCCTAGGCTGTTCCCTGCAATCTCGGAATAGACTCCCAAAGCAGGATGAGTCCTTACATTTGCAAATGAGGAAGGATGTGGAACGCTTTAATACAGCCTCTGACAGAGTGTGTGTTCAATAATTATTGATTCCTTTCTCCTGTGTGACAGCTGCAAAATTAAAATGGCTATGCTCATAGACAAACCCATAGCCCTGAATGCATCCATTATTAAACAAGACAGAATCAAACATAAATTAAGCAGTCAATTCATAGATAATAGAAAGAAAGGGACAAAAATGGGAGGAAGGAAGTGATAAAGAAAACAACCTGTAAGCTATAAAACACAGAAGCCAGAAACACAGAAAAAAATAATAAGGTAAATAAATTGTTCTGCTCTGGATAGTGACTTCACATAGAACTGACCTTTGATAAATATGGTAGAGAAACCCAAATACAATTGGAAATAAAAATGGGCTTTAGAAATATAAAAACACAGCAGAAAATTTTATGCTGATCAATTAAAAATACTAACAACGACAAAATGACTTAAATTAATAAGTAACACCCCAAATCAACGATCTTGGTCATTATTTTTAGGATTGCAAAGACTATCACCCAAGTATACATATCTATATAGTTTTCCTGTTGCATTCTCTCAAACTTTCAGGGGGTAAACAAGCCTTGTATCATTTACAGTTTCAGAGTTAGAACTGTCCTGCCATTTAAGAAGCCAGTGAAGTCTTATGTACAACCTGAGAGTAAACACAACTACACAAATATATACACATGTGCACACAGACATGCATGCACACACATGCTGACATCACAAACTAGACTGACTTAGACTAACTTATAACCAAGAAGGAAGTTGCACAGGAATGAAAAATGCATGGATATTTTCATTTCAGGATCTCTGATAACACAAAATGTACTTACATGGGACAAAAGGAGTAAATTTTATACTCTTTTGCTAAATGCTATGAAGGCATTAGATGAATACACAACCTTTCACCAAAATAATGGGAGTTATAAGCAAAAGAACAAAAAGTTACTCACCATGGACAGAATAGATCTGAAATCAATAGCTAACATCAAGTTTGCAAGCTAACTTGTGGACCCATCAATGGTGGACACAGTATCTCCAACTCCTGTCCCTCAAGTGTCTGCCCCATGCCTCATGCTGGGCTCTACAACCTCCACCCTCAATCAGAGCCTTTCAGGTTGTCCATCTGGCTTCCTCAAAAAAAGACCCATGTGGAACACGTGTAATTGTGACTGAGAAAGCACGAGCTCTGGGCCTGGGAACTCTGGGAACTCGGCAAAGCAGGGCAGTGGAAAGTTATCATGATAAGATCCTAGAAGAGATCTGTGTTAAACTACCACCAGATGGTGACTCAGAGTCGGCTGGCAGCCTTGTAGACCTGAAGGCTGTGGAGCCCCACTTCCCACCCCTATGAATCAGCAGGTCAGCTAGAGGTAGCATTATAGACCAACAGGAATTTCAGGTGACTCTGAGGCCATCCAGGGCAAGGAACCAGGCTCAGAGAAGTTCAGTGGTATGCTCCATGTCAGTTTGCCTCCATGGTTCTCTCTTCCCCTCTAAAACACCCCAGTAGTTAGAGTCTTTCTCAGCTTGAAGTTTTTGACTCTTTGAGATAGACAGAGCTGCTGAAGGCTTAGACATGTTAGGTATACCAAAGGAAACTGTAGAAGCTAATTTGATATGTCAACTTAACTGGGTCACAGGGAGTCATTTATTTGGTAAATATTTTATCTGGGTGTGTCTGTTAAAGAAAGGGTGGGTAGACTGATATCTGGATTTGTAGACTACAGTCTACCCTCCCCACTGTGGGTGGGAACATCTATCTGATCCTATCCAACTCATCTGGTACTTGTCTGTAACAAAGGGGAAAAAGAATTTGCCTGCTCTCAGCTTGAGCTGACAAAATGTTCTCCTGGTCCCAGACTAGGAATCACACCTGTGGTTTCCCCAGCTCCCAGGCCACTAACTTAAGACTTTATGCCTCTAGGATGCAGACTGTACATTGTGCTATTACTTGCTTAGCCTCCAGAACTACACAAGCCAATTACTAAAATAAATTTCTCCTAATAAATACATCAATAGGTTATAGATAGGTATATTAATAGGGTTAGTATATGAGCACATGTTATCAATATGGATGTTGGTAAGTCCACTGATAATATATAATTATACATCAGTGCTATATAGATATGCATATACATACACATATACTATAGATTTTGTCATGTATTTGGAAAATCTGAATACTACATAAGCCATCAATAATCATCAAACTAAGTAATTGTCTCATTAAGTAATCATAGTAACTTAAGTCTAGGCTGTAGGTCCTTTTCTCCTGGTCAAGTTTGGGTTACTCTCTCTTGTATTACGAATATCAGAAACCCATGGAATGCAAATCTTGGCAAACATCAGTTAAGTGGCACTACAGAAGCCACTGTTCCTGATCATCTTTGGAGATATCACCCCAGTATGAGAACATTTGCCTCACAGTATTTTTTGAATATATGTATGAATTTCCCACACAAAGTGCTGGTCTTGGGTAAGAAAACCTGTATACTAGTTTCCTTTGTGACTTAAATACCTGGGGAAAGTTTAGAAGAAGAAGGGTTTATTTCAAAACACCATTTGTGGGGGTTGGTTCATTGATGCCCTTAGCTGTAACATTGAGTAGTGAGATGGTGTGTTAAAGCAAGGCTGTTCACAGTATAGTAGACAGGAAGTAGAGAACAGCCAAGGGATTGGAGAATAGGTATAAATTTCAGAGGCATGCCCTTCAATGACCTACTTCCTCCTACCTACTTCCTCACCTCTTAATGTTTTCAGAATCATCCAAAATGCTGCCATCAGCTGTAGACTAAGCACTCAGCACCTAAGCCCATGGAACATTTCATATTCAGTCGGTAACAATTAGACTCATCATCTTGTCACTCAGTCCTTCCAGATGGTGACTAGGCTTTTACTTGGACAGGTGGCAATATAATTCCTTTCCTGTTTTTCTGAGAGAATTCTGATGTGTTGTCATCAAAGATTTTTTGGCTCCATGGCAATTAGCTGTTGGCACAGTTACTTCCGGTACCTTCTGTTAACTGTTACATGATGGGACATCTTTACTATTTACCCACATTCAGAACTCCATCTCTTTTTTCTCCTCTTCTTTTTATGAACAATACATTTTGGTGAGTCACTTATAGTGAGTGAATGATCCCATCAGAAACTATTCTGACTACATGAAGATATTTCCTGGGCAGGCAAATTAATTTTTCTGGAGTGACCATAGACTGGGTCCACAATGAAGCTATGAACTGACTAGAATCTGCTGGAGAACATGCTTCAGACATACCATCTCATTCTTTGGTAGAGAAGTGGATTATTTTTTCCCTGAACAGGGTCAAAGACGACATTCCAATTCCTTGGTCTATCGACATTGGTGACGAGGTGAGAATCTACCATCTTCAGCTTTGTGCTGACCACTATGATAGTTATAGTTATACTTGTTGATTTAGATCAGCAGTTATTAACCTTTGGGTTGAAATCATTTGGGGGGGTCTCATATCAGATATCTTTCATATCAAATATTTGCATTATAATTCATAATAGTAGCAAAATTACAGATGATGAAATAGCAATTAAATAATTTTATGGTTGGGGGTCACTACAACATGAGGAACTGTATTAAAGGGTTGCAGCATTAGGAAGGTCGAGAACCACTGATTTAGACTTAAACAACCTTAAGATTTCCATCTCCCAAGCAAAACGATTTACATTTCAAGTACTCAGTAAACACATTTTATTGGTGCCCATGCAGTGAATGGAGCATAGTGAGCACCTCCATCATTGTTGAAAGGACTACAGGACACTGCTGATCTATTTAGTTAGCATAATATTATCATCCACCTTACAGGACGGTGAGGGCAATTAAATGACAAATTGGATGTAAGCACTTAGTATAATACCTCAACTATGTACATACTCAGTAAGTGGGATTTATTACTATTATCCACAGAATAAAATTTCTCCTAAAAGGGGGCCATCTAAGTACCAAGTTTAATTTAGAGAATGTATTACATACACACCTCATGTTTAATTCTTGGCATTATCTCTTACTGAGAGCAGAGGTTATAGGAAACATTAAGAATGATGAATCCTTGAGTTTCCTCCCTACAAGGTCACAGGCTACTGCAGAGCCCAAGCTGAAGTGAGGAGCAGGGTTGGGCATTCCTTCCAGAGAAACGGGATGCACCAGGCTGTGAGAAACATTCCCCTTCCACAACATTACAGCAGAAAAACATACTGGATTCATTGTTAGAGGGAAGGGGAGGAGAGAAGAAGAAATGTAAGGCTGATGGTTAACAGTCCCATCTGGACTGTCAACCTGATGGGATTAAGGACTACCTGGGAAACAAACATGTGGGCATATCTATGAGGGATTTTCTAGATTATGTTAATCTAGTGGGAAGACCCATCCTTGATGTGGGTGGAACCACTTCATGGGCTAAAGTCCTGAACTAAATATAAAGAATAAAGGTTCCTGAACATCAACATCACCTCTGCTTCCTGTCTGTGAGACATAATGCAACCAGCCACCTTCTGTTCCTGCTGCAATGCCTTCCTAGCCATGATGGACAATACCCTTAAACCATCAGTTGGAAAAAGCTCTTTTTTTCCTTAAGCTGCTTATGTCAGGTATTTTGGACCATCAACAAGAAAAGTAACTAATACAGTAGGTAAAGGGAAAGAGGAAGAGAGAAAAAGAGTTACGGGACACAAAACAACTTTTCTGTGATAGGGCCAGAAAACAGCCTGGATCTCAGGCCCCTGACATGTAGGTTATTGTTGAATCTACTGAACTGGGATAGATACTCCAGGAAGACTAATATCCTTGGTAGCTTAGCAGTTGCTTAGAGTATGGAGTTTCTCCATTATCTAGAACAGGCTAGAATATGGAGACGGGCTATCGAGCCTTGGAGAAGGTGAACCAATAAGATCCAGGGACAAGCATCAAGCAGGCTGTAGGAGGGGGAGGTTTGACTGTGAAAACAGAGATGGGATACAGAACATGTGAAGAAACGTACGTTGCACATCCCTTCCCAGAAGCCACTTAGCTCCCCTAACGGTTTTCTCTGACCTACATTTCTCCTTGGAAACATTACTAATTTTTGTCTGAGGTTTGAAACTGAAATTCTCTGACTGTGAAAGCCCAAGAACATTGAGGGATCAAAGAAGCAATAGGTACTGTGTAGTAAGTGCTTACAATGTGTTAGATACTAAGCATTGCATTCAGTTCCTCCTAAAATAATCATATGGAGTATAGTGCAGGTCCAGTTTTCATCCTTATTACCTTTCTTTCTTTCTTTCTTTCTTTCTTTCTTTCTTTCTTTCTTTCTTTCTTCCTTCCTTCCTTCCTTCCTTCCTTCCTTCCTTTCTTTCTTTCTTTCTTTCTTTCTTCCTTCCTTTCTGAGATGGTTTCTCTGTTGCTTGGGAGCCTGTCCTGGAACTTACTCTGTAGACCAGGCTGGCCTCAAATTCACAGGGATCGCCTGTCTCTGCCTCCCGAGTGCTGGGATTAAAGGAGTGTGCCACCACCACCTGGCCCTGTTATCTTTCTTGTAACATTAAAAACATAAAGGCTTCAAGTAAGATAAGCTACAGGAAAGCTTTAGAAACTCATATATAAATACAGGCATTGCTAAACTTGATTAAGGAACACATTAGGAAATATGATATTTGAAAATATATGATGAAATAAACCATGACCATTAGTAGAATATGGGTAAGCCCCTGGAGTGGGGCATAATGGGAAAATGAACATGGCTTCTGTCTTACCTCTGGATTGCTGGTCTGATTCTGTATGAGTCATTTCTACTTGCCTCAGTTTCTCCTTGCTCCCCACAGACATCACAAGTTGAGATGTTGATGGGAATTTATAATCAGGCACTGTCCACCTTTCTAAATAGGAATGTTATTAAGTTCTCAACACTATAAGACCTCACACAGACTGCTCAGCACCTTGTGAGGGAAACAAAAATACTTTCTAAATGAACCTCATCTTTTCAAAACAACAGAGGAGGAAAAATGACCCCTCATAATTTCTTTAGAGTTGTTTACTTCCTTAGGTGGTAAAGACAAAAGAAGAGCCATAGCTAAGGACCTGCTGCCAAGGACTGATGGGATAAACCACACAAGACTTATTAATGCATCCAGCTTTCTTGAACTTCTTGAACTAGCATTGAAAACCCCACCTGGTTTCCATTGGCCCTTTCCTTTCCCAGAGATAGAACTGTTCAGGCTCAGGCAAGAAGTTTTCTCTTTGGAGCTCAGTGTCTTGAGTTCTCTTTTCTGTGTGCACAACTAAATTGCATAGCCTTGCATGAGAGAGACACTGTAGCATCTCCCAGGTCTCCAAACCTCTTCCCAGAATCACTAGAGGCTAGTCTGGTGTTGCCCAGTGTGCCCAGTACAGTGCTTGGCATGTAAGCAGTGCTTTGAACTGTTCTCACAATCCACTGATAGAGTTTGTACTATTTTCTTGTTTAAGGCTCCACTGGCAGATTTGGAGGTATGATGAGGAAGAATCAGGCATCCCAAAGCATTTCCTGTTTAGCTCCTTTGCATTCATGAGAGTCCTGATGAGATCATGAGAAACTTCAACTTACTGAAATGTTTCCTACAGAGCTTCCTGCACTAAAATTGAGATAGTTCTCGAAACCAGCAGGGCTCACCCTACTGCAAAGTAGAGTTAGTGGCTGTCTGCTGAGTTGGGGGAGTCAGGGTGATTTGAATGCTGCACTACCATTCTGATGTCACAGGAAATGTCTGAAGGCTTTTTACAAGAACTGAGAATATGATTATAAAAGACAGGCAAAGCAATTATTTAAATTCATCCTATAGTATAAATGACTGACACGATACATTCCTTTTGAGTAAATTCTAGTAGGTAAGAAGAAAGGAGCATAAAGACACTGACACCTGAAGAGAATAAAGGGTGACAGACTGATAGATGGGCTCAATTAAAGAGGTGGAGAGACCCCAGGGACCAACTAGCACAGCCTCCCAATTCATGACATGCCATTTTTCTAGTCATGGGACTGAGATGTTTTAATCTGCTGATGAGGTCATTATTAGAACTGAGTTAGCAGCAGTGGTCCAGGTTCAGACTCTGAGAACAGAGCCTTCTTATTCCTTGGACTGGACAAGGGACTACAGCGGAGAAACCAGATGACCTTATTTTCTTTCTGGTTTGTTTTGTGGCTGGACTACCCTCTTTTCACTAGGAGATGCCATGGTCCACAGATCCCAGATTGGCAGATCTTGGCTTGTCCCCAGACAGAGCACCCTCACCTGTGGTCGCTTCCACTCCAGTTTTGAAAGGTGTTTTCCCTTGAGCAGCTTCTGGCCTATGGAAGACGCCTCGGCAGGGAATGTGTCATCTATAAACAGCTGACCCCTGTTCAGGCACCGATCCCGTAAGGTCCTAAAGTCTTGATTCTTGAACTTGACCACGGAGGTCTCTATTGGAGGTTCTGGGTTATGTGCCATGACTACCTCTAGAGAGATGTTTGGAATCCGTTCTTTCTAGTGAGAAAAAGAAAAACGATTAGCACCAGCTCATTTTGATGCATCCACTTTCAGATCTCTGCTGTCCCTGGCATAGAGCCCCGGGGTGGGCAAGCTTCAACTAAAATTCAACATCCCTACTTCCTGGTTACATTCAACTTGATGTACTGAATTAGCATCTCCGTGTGTTCTTGTGTGAACCAGAGACTATGAGGGCATTTGTCCCTTTAATGAACATTTGTTGAGCATTAACCTTGTGCCAGGCACTTTTCTGAACGTTGGCAATCCAAAGATAAATACACCATGATCTTTATCCTCTAGGGGCTCATTATCAAGTGAGAAAGACGGATTAGACATTTCAACAACCCGCTATCATTCAACAGACACCACTCAATTAAAACTGTGCACGGAGTCTGGGGCCCTAAAGAGAAAGCACCATAATTCTGACAGCCCGGGAGGACATTTCCATAGGTGGTGACATCTGAATCAGCCTTGAAGGAAGAAGAATTTACCAGATGGAAAAATGGCAGGTAATGTTTTAAGTATCTGTGGTTGCCCTGAATAGCAAGTGCAACACAGAGTCCCTGGAAGCTGACTTGTGAAATCATAGGATATGGGAAAATAGGAAGTGACTTGGAGGGTTTAGTGGGGTTGGGGTTGGAATAGTTAAGTATTAGGGGAAATGGCTAGAAAGGCAGACTGAACATACACATCCCATCCTCTATCTGTCAAGCTAGCTTGGATCACAGTCCAAAATTCACCTTATTAGTGGGATAAGAAAACCCCTGGCAGGTCTTAAAGTCCTGCTATTGAAGCTTCTTTGGCACAGGTATACTTAGGTGGCACATAAAGTCCAAATGTCCATTTTTTCTCCACCTGCTATTGCTTCACAGTGAATAAATCAGGCGAGAAAGAATAAGAGAACACAGGGAAGTAACTTATAAGGGAATAACAGGAACTGACAGCCAAGACTTGTGAATCCCAGAAAAACATATGCAAACTTAAAATAACTTTGCAATTATCTTGCAGTTACTTGGTAGTGGTTGTGGCAAATTACTGAGCGTGAATTCACAGGCAGACTATCACCAGTTAAGTGTCATTGTACGAGCACATTCAGAGGGAAATTGTACTTATAATTTCTCCCAAATAAGGTATGAATAATTTACATTGGCATTATTAGACTGAGAGCTACAAAACTGGCATTGTGGATCAAAATAGTAAAATATAGTCAGATACATATAGTTTAACCTAAGGTAAAATAATGGTTAACTACAGGCCAATTAATTTCTCTTCACCTAGTATGGTATATATATTTCTTCAGTTTAATTCTTGGGAAAAAAACAAACTAAAGTATTTTGTACACCTCACCACCTGCAATGGGGTTATACAGAGAGCCTACAACAAATTAAATAGTAATGACAGAGCTGAAGTAACAGCAAGCTATCATTCAAGAGCAGGAAAACAGTGATAGAAATTGCTTGTCAATTCAAGACAATGGCAATGACACCTGATAATGAAGAGTTAGGAAATTGTGGGTTTGCCAACTGTGTGCGTGCTCAAGGACTGGGGAACCAACACGGTATTACCCAGCCTCCTGCCTCTCCATCAAATATTGAATTGGAGTATGTGAAAAACTTTAGCAATGACCTAATTTTAGCATATGAAAACAACACTATAGTTACCCTTAATAACACAATTATGGGATTGCTAGTAAGGAGCCCATAATTGCATGTAAAAATTAAAGTTTAAAGGATTTTTGTTTCATTTATTTTTCAGAATCATTCAAAGGTCTTACAAGTGGGGAATGAGTCCCTAGCCTATTCTAGAGAGCTCCCGTTGCCCACTACTGGGTAGGGGGTTGGCCAGACTTTAGGCATGTCCATTTAAGAGTCACTGTCCTGATTTGTAAGATGGAGACAATTTTTACATACATAATAGGGTCATTCTGAGACCCAGAAAAAACTATGCCTGTAGAATGCACAACACCGTAACTGGTAAATAGAAAGTGGTCAATGGGTAATTGTTATTAGCACAGTGACCATTGTCATTTCAGGATAAGTGGGTTACATAGTGGCTGACATGGTCTAAGGCAAGAACTGCATTGTATTCCAGAATAGGATTACTTGAGGGATGAGGGTAAGAGTGTGAACATACCTTTCTTGCTATTTGTTCTCCACTGTTTGCTCATTCACTGGGCTGTCTAGGCCTAGGGGGAAGGACAATGCTCCGAGGGCAATGGCAGATGATGTCTGCTGCTGAAGGAGGTAGGATACTCCAGGGAAGAATCTTTTTCTTTTCAATCCTGCTTTTTTAAAACAACGTGTTTTATTAATTCTTGGAGAGTTGCATACATATTCACCACCCATCTTCTCCCAGATCCACCTCTATCTCCCTGCTCACTCAATTTCTTGCCCTCATTTTCTTTTCTTTTTAAACCCACTGAGTCCACTGTGTGCTGCCCACATTCACTAGGGCATAGGGCCATCTCCTGCAGCATGCTTGACCAACCAGAGGTCCCACCCTTAATGATAGCTGTCTTTCCCTTTCTCAGAAGCTATCAATTACCAAGGGTGCCTCAGTCAGGGGTGGGACTTCATGTCCACCTCTGCAGGGTGGGGAGGGGGGATCGTGATTGGTAACAGAAAGGACAGACAGGGAGGTTCATTCAGCTAACAGAAACATATTTGTGCACATACAGACATATAGCACTCATATCTCACACCTACCATGTCTTCTCCTGAGTTATTCATTTGCAGAACTTGATGTGTCCCAGAAAGGGCCCACTAGTTTTCCCACTTGTCGCTTTGCTTTCTCTCTTCTTCCCCCTACTTGCCTCACAGTGTAAGAGAAACAAAAACAAGTGAAGACTCGACTGCACTGATGTGAGAAAGACAATGAAAGAGAGGAAAGCCCTGCCTGATGCTCAGATTAAAGTCTAGCTGGCTGCTGGGTATCCTTGGGGGTTATTCCAAGAAAAATGGCATAGGGAGGTATGGCAATGGCAGAATGGGTAGAAACTGACAAACTGTGTAAGTTAGTTAGTCAGGCTTCAAGAAGAATGGAGGTTGTGGGGCTATGAAACCTCCCCTTCCGCTGAATTTTGCATCTATGAAACAGGCTGGATCCAGCCTTCTCTACACTCCTCTGCAGAGGGGAAAACTGTCTTAGTCAGTTTGTGCTGCATAACAAAACACCACAAACTGGGCCAACTAGCAACAGATTTTATTGATTCCATCTGGAGGCTAGAAGTGAGGCCTAGTTTTGTGTTCTCAATTCCTTTTTATACATGGCCACAGTCTTTTATATAAGGCCTTACTCTTTTTCTTTCCTTTTTTGAAATTTAAATTAGAAACAAGCTTGTTTCACATGTCAATCTCAGTTCCCTCTCCCTCCCCTCCTCCCCTGCCCCCACAGACTCCCTATCCCATCCCCTCCCCAGGGAGGGTGAGGCCTTCCATGGGGGAATCTTCAAAGTCTGTCATATCATTTGGAGCAGGGCCTAGACCCTCCCCAGTGTGTCTAGACTGTGAGAGTATCCCTCCATGTGGAGTTGGCTCCCAAAGTCCATTCATACTAGCGATAAATACTGATCCACTACCAGAGGTCCCATAGACTGCCCAGGCCTCCAAACTGACACCTACGAACAGGGGGTCTGGAGCAGTCCTATGCTGGTTTCCCAGCTATCAGTCTGGGGTCCATGAGCTTCCCCTTGTTCAGGTCAGCTGTTTCTGTGGATTTCTCCAGCCTGGTCTTGACCCCTTTGCTCATCACTCCTCCCTCTCTGCAACTGGATTCCAGAGTTCAGCTCAGTGTTTAGCTGTGGGTGTCTGCTTCTGCTTCCATCAGCTACTGGATAAAGGCTCTAGGATGGCACATCTGATAAGGCCTTACTCTTAACACAAGCTAGTTCCTTATGATTTCATCTCTGGATGCAGTCATGCTAGGTTTCCTTCATACCAGTCTTGGTAGGGGTGGAGGGAATTCAGCTCAATCTGCAGTAGTGGCTAATTCACTCCAGTTTGACTCAACAACTTTCCTGGTACTGATTACATATATATTCTAAGAAGTTTGCAGATCCAAGGGAATTGAGGAATATTAATTAGGACCTTGGGGTAGAAGGGAATGGATGTCAGTGGACATGAGGAAGATTGGCCAGGCAGCACTTACCAGTACTAAGTATACAAATATTTGAATGAATGGAAAGATGGTAAGGCCTCTTTAATGGAATAGTGCTGATACTTGTTGCCATATGCAACAACACTAATAAAGCTCAAAAATCATCATGCTGAATGAAGAAAATGAGATGAAAAGAACACACACCATACAAGCACATTTAACTAATGTGATTGTGACAGAAAATTTTTGGCGGTTACCCATAAATTGAGGGAGAAGAATGAATGCATTACAACTTTTGAGGGTGACACTGATACTCATCTTGAGTGTGGTAAGGACAGCACATGTGTGGCAGCTTTCAAATTCCATCCATGTCTGTACTTTAAATATGTACAGTTATGCATTAGTTGTATCTAAAAGTAGGTGCTGTCCATAGCTTTTATATAATATTCATCATTCATTTTCCTTCCTATCTCACACATTATCCTACAACTTACATAGCCACCTCTCCATTGATATTAGAAGTTCTCTTCGCTGTAATGAAAAGTTATGCCATAAATATGGTTGGGCATACCTCTCCCTAATGTCTCAAGGTTGGATCTTGTGAAGTGGAAGTTTTGAGTGTAGAATGTGTACATGTACAGTCAAAGCCGGTACATTATTTTCCAAGGAAGAGTCTGCACTGTTGTATATCATGAATGATTCTGGGTATTGGCAAGTTTCTCATTAGTATCCATCTAGTGTGAGCAAATAGCAACCAACTCCTTGTGGTCTTAATTTGTTTCCCTGATTAGTGGTAAGACTGAGCATTTTTCAATATGTTTCTTCTCTATTCATGCTCCTTCCCTTGAGAAATGAATATTCATATCTTATGCACATTTATCGACTGGCTTGTCCTTCTCTCTTTGATTTGTAGGACTTCTTTGTCTTCTTGAGTAGTCGTCTTTGATTGGGTATATGTGGCAAATGTCTTTGTCCAGCTTGTGGCTTCATCTCCTTTCACAGTGGCATTTTGAAGAACACGACTATCTTCTAATTTACACAAACATATTAAAGTATCAGTTTAGATGTTATAAACTGAGCCAAATGCTAACAGTTGTGGGTATTTAATATAAAACACTGTGAGCTTTTCTCCTTTTTTGTTTGTTTAAAGTTGATTTTTAATTAACACTACAAATTTTCTGATTTAAGGATTTTTATAGCTCTATGGCAACTTTAACAAGTCTGGTAAAAAAAACTGAAATAGACTCACAAGGAACATTTTGAGTATTTAGCAAATAATGCTGGAGAAAGTGTGTGTGTGTGTGTGTGTGTGTGTGTGTGTGTGTGTGTGTGTGTGTGTGGTTCCTGTCTTTAAAAGCAATCTTTTGTAAAAATCTCATCTTACCCTGCACATGTAAGGTGGTAACCTCAGGCTGGCTTGGGCAGGTTGTGCATTCTGCCAGATGGAAGCACTGTGCAATGTAGCACAGTAAACAAAATCCACAGTTCACATTTTGACCCAGAGATGCAGATAAGGGAGTCAGAATTACCTTGGAATCACTGTACCATCATGGTTATCAAATTATGGTCCTTGCCCTGGCCTGCTTACATTTCTACCTCAGTCACCAAAGACAAATGCTGAGATTTAAATGAAGATCCTTTGCAATTTTTTCATCATGTCTAATACAAGAAAGCCACAACCCAAGATTTGTCGGAATCCAAGCTCTACACCACCTCAGAACTATGGTAATGAAGTGTGACCCAGCCTGCCACAAAGCTGTCTTTGCATGTGAAGGCTAACTGTACACATTTAAAGAGCGCAGGGTCAAAGTTAGCATGACTTCGTTTTGAAAATACTCTGGGCATTGGACCATGTTCCAATAAGTATATGGGCAACACAAACTGGACTTGGCATATTTTTTCTTCTTTTCTTGGGGGGGGGCAGTCACAAGGGTGGGGATAGACCTGAGAGGCCTGGGAAGCAAATGTTATTTGGGAGCATTGTATGAAATTCCCATATATTCACTAAAAAGATTATGTTGGACACAAAAGCAAAAAGAAAACACTCTGTATATCTAATTTCCTGCTTAAAATGGAGCAGGACTATGTTTGGGGTCTGAACTTCAAAGTCAATGAGTTGCTCTAGAGGGAATGGCTCTAGTCTTGTATATTAAGCTGATCTTGGTCTACTGGGGTGTTGAATGTGTGGCTTCCATACCAGAGGCTACATTCCAAGTGGCCCATTGCTGTTCTCTCTCTCTCTCTCTCTCTCTCTCTCTCTCTCTCTCTCTCTCTCTCTCTGTCCCTCTCTGTGTTTTTCTCTTTCTCTCTGTCCCTCTCTGTGTCTCTGTCTCTGTCTTCGTCTCTCTCTCTCTCTCTCTCTCTCTCTCTCTCTCTCTCTCTCTCTGAAATTTGGCTAGGGAGGCAAGTACTCATTCTACTTGCAGGCAGGCTTTTTGACATGTTAGTCATATCCACCTGGAGCAGTGGGTGACTTTATTGAATTTGAACAAATAAGATATACAGGCTGGAGGAAGTCCAGTCAAGCAGACAAGGGGCCTAGAGACCACATCAGTATCTAAATAAGTTTCCTGGGAGGGAGGGCACAGAAATGTCATTGTCCCCAGCCCCTGCATCCCAGTTCCCAAGCCTTTCAGAACACAGCTGTTCTAGGAAGGCAGAAGTTTGACTGTCTCTAGACCCTGAACAGCTACTGGGTTCTTAGACTCTCTGGTGTGAGACAGCCATTGTTGCAATAATCAGGCCATATCATGCAAGCCAGTCTAATAAGCATGATTTTAATATATATTCTTTCTCTTGGCTCTGTTGCCCTAGAGAACTCTGATTAACACACTGTCACATACAACACAAGAATCACTAGGCACATGTGGCTCTTGAGCTCTTGGTATAAGGCAAGTGACTGACTTTTAATTTGATTCCATTTCATTTCATTTACATTTAAATTGCATTTAACTGTGCCCATCTATGTGCAACTAGTGGCTGCCTTATTGGGCAGCTCCCAGGAAAAGAGCTGCTAATGACATGAAATGGAAGGAAGAACATGACAAGGAAGAACATGAGAGAATTTCAGTCAGACTCATCAAACAGAGGAGGACCACTGCAAAAAGATGCAGAAGAATCTTTGCAGCCTGCAGAGCTCTTTCAACTTTGGCCTGCTGGGCGCTCTCCACTCAATTACTTTTCTCCAGCATCCAATTTTCCCACCACAGACTCACTCAGTCACTTCCTTCCAATGACAGGCCCAGAAAAGCAGCTCCCCCAGGCTTGCACTGACAGGTGCCTGAGCTGTCCTGGTGTTCCTGCCTACAGGAAGTACTTGGAATATTCTAGCCACAAAGGGTGAGTTGGTTTGCTTTTTTTTTTTCAAGTCAGCTAAGAAACAGGAAGAAGTGTTCAATTGTTGCTTGCCCAGGAGTGATGCACACAGCCCTCTCCTGGCTGGTGTTTTTCAGAACAATGGAAATAAATCTGATGTAATGTAGCAGAACACGACAAGGGACGGCTTTCCCCTTAACAAATACTCATTTGAAATGGTGCCCAAACCCTGTATGAGGAGCGATCTATTTCCCACAACAGTGTTACAGCAAAACCCATTACTAATTCCACAACTCAAATTAAAACTAACAGAGCTTGAAGGCTGGGGCTGACACACTCTCTGCTGACAAGGAACAAGGAAGGGTGGGGGAAGGGGCCTGCTCACTCTCATGTGTATGTGTTTAATTACACTGTTTAACACATGGAGAATAATTTAGTTACCGGAGTGGAGAAAATAAGGCACTTAACTGCTCTCTGGCGGAAAAACACCCGGTGCAAACCACTTTAAGCTATCTGCCACCTTGACACGCCTAGGAGCTTCAGGGAGAGAGAAAGAAGGAAGGATTGAGGGGAGAAGAGAGAGAGGCCAGTCCACAGAGCAAAGGGGGAGGGAGAACTGGGGACAGAGAAAGATGGGGGAGAAGGAGGAGGGGGAAGCAAGAGGAGAGTAAAGCAAAGGAGCATGAGAAAGGAAGGAAGAAAGAGGCCCTTGTGCATAGGCTAACCTGCCGTTGGTGGAAGGCTCAGAACTGTTCTCAAAGAGGGCTTGAGGGAGATGGTGCCAGTGTGAGAATGAGCATCGGTGACAGGTCTTGAAGATGGAATTAAACTCCTAGGTGAATGTTGAGCCTGAATTATGTTCATGCTTCAGACATCTCAGGGAGTTCCCAGCCCTTTACAATCTAAAGCCATGGCTGGGGGTTATGTCTCCCAGAAAAGCAGATCTCAGAGGAAAACTCTCATAGTTTCTTTTTCTGCTGCTATATAAATACTTTGACAAAAGCAACTTAAGAGAGAAGGGGGCTGTTTTATCTCATAATTCAAGGTATAGTCTATCACAGTGGGGAAGTCAAGATAGCAGGAGACTGCAATGGAGTGGTGCATGCATGGACTGTTTGCTTTCTCCACTTTATACAGTGTAGGACTCCCCTGCTGGGGAATGGTGCCACCCACAGTTACAAATTTATGTGATGAAGATAATCCCTCACAGGTCTCTCCAGGATCTTAACTCATAGTGTATTATAGATCCAGTTAAGCTGACAAGCGAGATTTATCATCACAAAAATTGTAGTGTGTTCCATTTGCAGAGGAGGAAACTGAGGTTCAAAGTTAAGCGGGATAAGTTGGGTAACACTTGGGGGGCGTCTGCACTATCCCTGGTTTCAGGGCTGGAAATCCGCCCTGCAGTAACACATGGCATCTGTCCATTTCCCCTTCTGCTTAATCAGAGCTGAAAGGGATGGGAAGAAGCAAGTGACTGCCATCCTCCGAGATAATCTCTAATCCACCAACTGGACACGGGAGTGGGAGACATGAAAGAAGCTTCTCTCCATGCTCAGATTTAGAAGCAGCGAAGCATCTCGGCTCTGTAGCAGGTGCCAGAGAAGTAAGTGCTCAGAATAGAACTATGCATTCTGCCAGTGACTGGGTTTAGCCTCAGAGCTGGCTGCCAAGGAGACTGACAGCTTGGCATTGAGAGCACAGAGTGTGGAAGATACCTTCTGTGGGTCAGCAGACATGGCAGCCATACCACTCTCTTTCCCACCTGCCTGGCTCGTGAACATAGCCTCCCAACCCTCTCCCTCACAATCTCCCTCCCTCACAGCCTCAGGAAGCACACAGATCTTAACCAATGGGAATATCTCAGGAAATTCTAGGTGACAGAAAGAACAGAGAGGATCTGTGTCACTATTCTGATCTCATATATAGCATTGTCTCCCTTAGCCTTAGTTTTTCCCTTTGAAAGCAAATTGGACTGTCTCTTCAAAGTCTCCCCCCCCCCCCGCGCCTTTTAAATGTATGCTCTGTGTTTCTGGTGCTGAGAATATGTATGAACTCTTATATATTCTAAGTACTACCAGGCAGTAAGGTGAGATCCTTTTTACTGTGTTTAAGTTTGTGTCCCAACACTCATAAAGAAAAGACATTTGTCTTGGTGTCTCTCCTGTCTCCAAAGATCTTTGATAAATATCACTCTATTAGGAAACATACCTAGAAGGCTCTCGGGTAGACTGTTAGCTGTATTCTACCAACAAGGTAGGATATTCTTTCTGGGTTCTACAGCTGGATGCATCTGAGAGACACTGTATAGTATTTGCTATGTTCCTAGATTTCTGGGCATAGACTTTTTTTCCCCTATGAAGAAAGCATGTACTTCACACTCAAACTTAGCTCATTCCAATTTTTTCTTAAGTAAGTCAGGAAGACTTCGGACATTGGTGCTGGGCATGTGCCAAGCTAAAATACTGGGTCATGATGAGTGAGCTTCTGTGTTACAACCAAGCTCCATTGGAAGGACTGAACCCCGCTACTCCTGGTCACTTCCCAAAAGCTAAATCAGACAGCACAGGTTCAGAGTCTTTCTACCATTTCCTTTCCTAAAGAAAAAGAAACCACAAAGTTAAGGTCACATTTAGATAGTAAGGTCACATTTATTCTTAAAAGATCGCCTTTTGGCCTTTCTTCTTGGTCTTTCATTAACATGAAACAAAGAGCAAATAGATGAGAGAGGCAGACAAAGGCAGGGAGAACACAAAGAGAAAGAGAATGGCCCAGAGACCTAGACAGAAAGGGGCCAGAGACAGTCAGAAAGGAAGCCAGAGACAGCCACTCAGTGGGGAAGACACTGTGAAGAGGAGGCCTAAGGCAAGATGCAGGGAGGGACAGAATCTGTCTTGGGAAGGCATTCTCTTATAATTCCAGTGCTGAAACTGTGCAGTGCCAGGAGTCTCCTACCTCTCCACAGTGAGCATTCAAGTATGTGAATTCAAGCCTGGAGGGCATCCTGTATGCCTTTCTTCATCCATTCATATGCATCCATAAAGCATGCATTGCTGTGACGCATCTCTACATGGTGCTTTTAAAGATAGCCCCCACCCCTCTATCTCTGCTTCTGGCTTGCCAGTTGGCTTGACATACTAACTTTTGGCCTGGCTATCCTGGTCAGTGTTAGCCTCACAAGTGTATGGCAGAGCCCTGGAATGGAAACCCAGCCCAACTCTGACTCTATCAGTGGCGCCTCCCAACGTGGTATGGGAGTGGTGAGGCGGGAAAGGAGGAGTAAGCCGTACCAACAGCCAAAGAGCACTTTGACCAAGGGGATCATTCTCTTTTCCTGAGAAGCAATCTGGGACACCTGATGATGATCCCAGGTTCTCAAGCCAAGTTTCCAAGTAGATAAGGTCACCTCTCAGAGTAAGGGACAGGGCATGGACCTGTGGGAGTTTTCAGAAAACAGAACCTCTACATTTAATGTGTCAAAGAATAGTACGAAAGAGAATGGACTTAGAATACGAGTCTGTGTGTACACATAAGAGTGTGAATGTATTAATGAGTGAGGGAGGCAGAGGCAAGCAAGCTTGGAAGGATGACTAAGCTTGTAAGGCATCCTATTTGCCTTTCTTCATCCATTCACACTCCCCAGATTTTAGATTTTTAAGTGGGGCCAGGTAACTTCCGAGAGAACAGTGTCTAAGAAGGAAGGACAGTAATAGAAAGAAAGGAATGGTTTAGGAGCCTGGAGGTAAAAAGGCAGAGGGCTGGGATGGACAGGCCAGCCCTTGTGAATACCAACAGGCTTGAAGCCTCTCTCTGAGAAGAGATAGGGATGCTGTCAAGACCTCTCCTGTTGCTTGAACCACCTTTTAAGATACCTGAGGTTGACAGGGAGTCATTGGGGGCCCTGTGTCCATTTGGGAAAAGCAACCTCACTGAGTAGGTGGATAGGGTTCATGCACAGGTCCAAGGTAGACACTGGTACTAGAACAGGACCATCCCTGGTAATATCCATGTACCCAACAGCACAACAGAACACCTGGACATCTGTGTTATTATACGATATTCTTCTCATGTGTGACTCTACCAGATAGGCAGCCAGTGTGACAAACAGGCAGCTAGTGCGACCAACTTACTTTGTACCCTACACCAGCTCTTTAAAAAGTTGGATCCATTGCTGGATATAAGTAATAAATATAGATTTAAACAAAAGAAGACAATTAGATTGTCTCTGAGGCAATGCAGGAGCTGGATGAATTGGTTTACAGCTGTTTTTGAACATATCGCTGTTACAGAAGGCTAGAAGGCCCCTCACACATCTCACATACAACTGTCTTCATCATTAAGATGAGGAACCAGGACCCAGATGTTTACTGGGATATTCAGCCGTGCAGGTTGATGAACTTTCTACATACTGCTTGGTTTCTCATTATTGCAGAATTTTTCTGCAAAAAAACTATGCAACAGAAAAAAAAAGAACATAGTAAAGTCCCTTGGGAATTCAGGGATCAAGGCAGAAGGAGATCAAGGCCTGCTCACAACTACCATGGTCAAAAGCAGTGCTTCCTATAGGTATTCAGTAAAGGAAGAGGTGGTGGGTTCAATGCCTTTCTTCTGGCCTTTTCATAGCCTTTATATGCAGATTTGAATAATAACCCTCCAGGCAAAGGAAAGAGAGAATGCAACATTAGCCCAAATGTTGGCATCAACCCCTTATACCAAGGAGCTCCCAACTACAGCTTTCGGAAGTCATTTACTATTTATCTCTGACTCTTTTAGCTTCATCTATCTTTTGGGTGTCTTAGTCCCCTTTGTTTCCTTCCTTCCTTCCTTCCTTCCTTCCATCCTTCCTTCCTTCCTTCCTTCTCCCTCCCTCTCTCCCTCTTTTCTTCCTTCCTCTGTCCCTCCCTTCTTCCCTCTCTTTCTCCATTCCCTCTTCACTTTTCTTTCTTTCATTCCTTCCTTTTTCTTTCTTTCTTGTTTATTATTACTTGATTGCTACTTTCACTCTGTGTACTGTATTTTAGGCAGCACTGTTGAAGAGGTAGAGTGGAGCAGGGCATTTGATTGATTGATTGATTGAGTGTTTGCCTTCCACACACAATGTCCTAGGTAAACAGCATGGTGGTGCTTTCTGTAATCCAGCACTCAGGACCTGTAAGAGGATCAGAAATTCAAGGCCACCTTCAAGTCCATAACAAGACTCTAAGCTACACAAGAGTCTGTCTGAAGGGGGCAGGTGGCAGAGCATAGCAGGAAAGCCATGCTCTACTCTGGGTTTCTTATGGCTCCAGGCTTTCTTCTGCCTGTCAACCGCTTGCTGCATGTTCTGCCATGAGGAGTTTCAGAACTTTGGTATGCACATCATCTGACTTCTTACAAACGCACAAGACATGGGGCCATCTGAAACCCTCATGGTTCTCTCATGGGTGAAAGAGATGACCCCATAGAAAATACTAGTATACTACATTGTGCTGAGAAAATTGGTAATTAGTAAAATACTAAAATGATTATTTGATCCTTTTTGAACTTACATTTTGTTCCGGGTTCTTGTAGTTTCACCTGTCTTTTGGGACTCTTGGTCTCTCCCTCCCTCCTTCCTTCCCTCCCTCCTTCCTTGCCCCTCTTCCCTTCTTTCTTTCTCTCCCTCCCTCTTTCTTCCCTACTTACTCCTTTGCTTATTTGCCTGGTTTTTATTTTGTTTTGTTCGGACACATCTCATGTAGCTCAGGATGGCCTCAACGCCACTATCTCAATGAAGAGGCATATTTCATTGCCTGTGCCTCCATGCTTAGTGTGAACAGTTAGTGTTGGTAAGAGGGTATAGCCACCTGGGAGATAGGCCTCTGGATATGTCTATGGGGTATTATCTTGACTACCTTTATTGAAGTAAGAAGACCCACCCATTGTGGGTGAAACTATTTCCCAGGCAGGACTGTGTAAGAGTTGAAAAAGTAAGCTAAATGCTAATATGCTTATATTCATTGATCTCATCCTTTGGCTGTAGACATAATGTGAATTGTTCTTGCTGTGCTGACTTCTTCCACAGTGATGGACTGTAACCTGGAACTGTGAACTGAAATCCTTTCCCACTGGAAGTGGCTCCTGCCAAAATGTTTTCTCACAGCAACAAAAAAGAAATTGTTACTCAGCCTCTCAGTTTTTTTTTTTCTACCCCAGACAAGGAAACACCTTTGCCAACTGCTCAGACTCTGAAGAGGTGCCCACCCTAAAAAGCTAGATGATGTAGGTTTCTCAAAGTGGGGCAATGAACCATGTAACACAGGCAGGAGAGCAGGAGAGTAAGTTCATCTGAACAAGGAAAATGAGGGAGACAGAATGTGCGTCACTTCTCCTCTTGTCTCCATGCAAAGACAAGATGTACAGCCAATCCAGAGCTAAGTGACTGGGCTAAGTCTCTGTGTGAAGAGATACCAGATGGGTGAGTCTCTCTGGTTACTTTCCATTTCCCTCACTCTTGCTTGCCTGGATGGTAGCTCCCGATGTTAGTACGGGAGCACTTAATCTTTGCCAGTAGCTGGTTAACAGGGACCCCAGGATAAAGTATCTTCACTAATAAGGACTCAACTTTCTTGAGCAATAACCACATTCCATATACTGCAAAGTCCTTTGTACTTACCATCTTATTTAACTTTTTAGTCTTCAGAGGAGGGTACTGTGGCTACCTCATCTTAGCGAAGAGGAAACTGGGACACTTCCAACAGATAAGGTAGTAAGGATACAAAGTTTGCCCTCAGTGCCAATGAGGGGACATTCTACTATGCATCACCTCCCAGTACCTTCTCTTCCAAGTTGTTTGCCTAAGAGGGTCACTAAACACAATCAAGGAACCAGGGAGCAAACCAAGGCGTGACAGAACTCTGGCTCTGTCATTTGCATTTAGTAAGAGCTTAACAGTCACCTTCTCCATCTACAAATTGGGAATAATGAACTCACAGTACTTATAACACCTGCCCATTACACAAAGTAGTTCTTGTATCTCACCACTTCACATAGTAATAAATAAGCCCTCGTATAGTTGCCAAACCTCCCCATAGAAAGCAGGGAGGTCAAGCCGAGTACACAGTATTCTGGCTGAAGATCCCGTCACTGCCTCTTGGGGGTAAACAGAGGTCCACCTGTCATTGTGACCCCATTCTAAGCACAAAGGGAAATATGCCTTTGTTCTAATCTGGGAAGCATGGGGTTGACTTATCCCACTGGAAGTGTCACCCTGACAACAGCATCACATCTCAAAGACTGGGTCACTTCAGCAACAACAGAGGCACTCAAGTGACTATGACATAGCAGGAGGTTATGGAAGTCACCTGAACCTCTAGCAGTGGCCGTGACCTGCCTTTTGTGTTGAGCTCAGATTTTTTTCAACTTCATTCTTGTAGCTATTATACCAGATTATTAGAAAACAGTGTCCATGCTCCATGCTTCCATATATATATATATATATATATATATATATATATATATATATATATATATAATGCCTACTCCCCAGACCTATGAATCCGTGGACATAGAAGTCACAATTACTGGGCTAGGAGCATGAGTACCCAACTTAGATTCTCAGCACCTATGTAGAAAGTTGGGCATGGTGGCACACACTTATTCCAGCAGAGATTAGAGATAGGCAGGTCCCTGAAACTCGCTAGCCAATCAGTCTAGTAGGAATATTGAGACTTGGGTCCCAGTGACCCTGATTCACAAAACAAAGCAGGTGACTACTGGAGTTGCACCCAAGTTTGGTCTCTGGCCTCTGAACACACACACACACACACACACACACACACACACACACACACACACCTACACACACACTTATACACATAATAAATAAGTAAACAAATAAGGTGGACAATGTCTGAGAAATGACACCAAGGTCGACCTTTGAACTTCCACACCTAAGTACATGTATGCACACATACCTACATAGACACACACACACACACACACACACACACACACACACACACACGATAGATAAGAAAGAAGTAATGACTCCTGTCATCAGAGTGTTCCTATGGCCAACAACAACCTCAAGGTCGTGGCCCTGAATCAATAGAAAGCCAAGGTGACTAAATGACTCAGACCCTCACTCTTTGTGAACTGGGGCAAAATTGTGATATTCCTCTCTACAAGACTTGTGTTTGTCCCTAATACTTTTTAATTGAAAATAGACGTTTTAAATACAATATATTCTGATCACGAGTTCCCCTCTTTCTGACTCTTCCCTCTGGAAGCATCTATCTCCTTGGACCAGGTACACAGGAAAGGCATGGTCTTCAGAGCCCCTGCTTCCTGCATCATAGCCCTGGGACAGGACCCAGAACCAGTATCACAAGGTGAGACAGGTTTCTGGGGAAACACACAGACTCACTAATGGCAGGAGGATTATCTAGGTCCAGAGCACCTCACCTGTGTCCTCTGCAGGTGGGCTGTATTCCTGCAGGAAGCCCACTGGGATGAATCAGTTGCACACACTGAGCAGCAGCCTTCTTGAAGGTTGGAGAGTGGCAGAGGGGACCATGGAGGAGAGTGCTGTCACTTTGGAGGAAATACAAGACAACTGGCAATGCCAGGCAGGTTCTGCTTACTTCTTCCTCTCCGGTGCTTCCTTATATGGGTTCAGCAGGCACTGCAGCCTCACCTTAGTTAAACAGTAATTCCAGCCTTGGTGCCTAGACACACAGAGAGCTGAATATGCTTTCAACTGTGAGATCTCCCAGATCCCCCAGCCCTCACTCCCACTGCCCCCTCCACCCCTGGCCCCAACTCCATCCATACCCAACCCTGCCTAACTTCTGACACACTAACTGCTGATTTCTCACCTGCCTTACTGGGATTTTCCTTGTTTTCAGGTATTCCTGAAGACGGCTTCATCTTTACTCTGTTTCTGGAACTTGGTGATTTTACAAGACCAGGGAAGCAGTTCTCCTTCATGTCTCATGGTATCCCGGAAACTAAAAAGTTCCTTGACTTCCCTGCCAGGTGTGGTCACTCAGAGCAAGTCACATCTCATGTTCCTTCTGCCAAACAACACATTTTCTTTTTACAAATAAATTTCAGAATACATTAACCCCTGGGCATGGTGAGACCCGCAGATGGACTCCACATCATCTCTGCCTAATGGAGCATGGGGAAATGGATGGGGCCCATGAAGCCTGTGCCTCCCAGTTGCAGAACCCTGAGACTGTGGTTCAGCCTGGGTTACAGAAGTTGATGGGAAAACGGGCAAAGCAGGACAAATGTGAAAACTACTAGAAGCTAACATGAACGGTCTGTTCCCAAACTGAGAGGGGTGGGGAGCAAGGAGACTTGGGACACAGAAGGAAGACCCTGACTACTTGGGGGATGCGGCTTAGACCACGCATGGAGACAGGGTAGTGAGTGAGTAAGCTGGTGGGGGAGGTCCCTGGCTTGACTTACAGTGGGCTTTAATCCATCCTTACAAGTTCAATCAGATCTGAGGAAGACTCTTCCTGTAAGTCTTCATTTGCCAGTCTATGAGATGAGTCTTATTTATTTATTGGGACAGACCATTAGGACTTTGACTATAGACACAACAAACAGCACACTTTCTATAATAACTATGAATAAATATGCATACATATGTATGTTTGTGGTACATGCTCTAAATGATTTTACTGATTGAATATGTAGTCAAAAACATTTGAATGCCGTCATATCAGAAAACAGAATAGTGAAAAATATCTCAGAAAACCCCACCCACACAATCCTATATTAAGATCGCACCTCCAGGAAAATAATTGGGCTTTTTTTTCTCTGGCTTACTGATGATGGATTTGTCTTCTCTCATCTCATGAAATATTTCTTCTCCTAAAAGCAAGAGTCCTTGTGCTTACAATAGTCACTGGAGGACTGAGTTCAAAGGGAAATGTTCTTCTGATGGAGTGTTTGATGCAGAAGCTAAGTCCCTTTTGCTGACAGTTGGGCTGTAAGAACAGAGAAGAGCAGCCGTGAAGGAGCTGTTTGCTGATTTGTTAGTATTCTCCTCTCCCTCTCCTGTATGCTCCCTAGCAGTCAGCTCCCAGTGATCTGCGTTTCTAGTGAATTCTATCCTGAAACTATAAACTTCACCATAAAATCTTAACTGGACTTCCTGCTCTGGAAGAATGTGGTAGACTCCTTACTTCATACCTGCTGTGAAATGCAGCCCATTGGTTCCCAAGTGGGAGGCACAATAGCCACCCATTTCCTGTCATGGCACAGTAGCACAGTGGCAACTATGTCATGGAGGCCTCCTGAAGCATCTCCCACCACTGTCACAATTTGTAATAGCCACACAGATACTGTGGTGGCCCAAGCCAGGACTGTGTTTTCCATGGCCTATGACAATGCCCACCTTCTCTGGACAATGGCTTGGCTGTCTCTGCCATGGCTGATCCCAGGTCTGTGCTTTTCACATCTCTTGCTCAATGTCCTGTAGAAGCAACAGAGGGAAGGGTTTTTCTTTTTCTAGTATTTGGAGCCAGAAAAAAGCCCGAGAGAGACTAGGATTAGGAGCTACACTCTGAGCTTAGCCCGGGCTACAGTCCTTGGGTCAGCCAACCTTCCCAAGGAAAGACTGCTTTTCTGGAATCTCCTTTGCTTACCCATGTAAATATAAACCCAGCCTCCTCCAGGTCTCAACATACCCACACATGAGTAAAAGAGGCAAAGCCTTTCCTAGCTCCCTCTCCTGGCTTTTCCTTATCTTTTTCCTGGAGCCCTGTGTTGGACTTTCCCTCTCTGCCCCCTCATCAGTCCATCACAAACTACTGGCTCCTATGCTACTGTATTTCCCAGGCTCTTTGCCAGGCTTAGGACACATAGCTGTGGAACTTGGCACTTCTGACTATTTTAATGATAGAGACACACACAGTGTGACTTGATATGAGTGTTGTGATATTCATTAGTACCTTCAATGAAGTTCCAAAAAGGGAAGACTCCTTGAAGTAGGAGTCATGGGACATCTCTCTCTCTCTCTCTCTCTCTCTCTCTCTCTCTCTCTCTCTCTCTCTCTCTCTCTCTCTCTAGCTCTCTCTTTCTTGTGTGGAGGATGCCAAAGAGCTAGTGGGGAGATGGGCATGGTGAAATGTGTACAGATGAAGCAGAGAGATAGGAAAGCACAATCCTGTGCTTACTTCATGACTTTTCTCCACATGAAACCCAGGATACCAGCACTCAGGTTAAGAAACAGTGCTATGGGGACTAGGTATGGTGATGTACACCTTTAATCCCAGTATATGGAAGAGCAGAGGTGGGTGGATCTCTGTGAGTTCAAGGCCAGCCTGGTCTACATAGGTAGTCCCAGGATAGTCAGAGCTATATAATACAGACCCTGCTTTAAAAAAAAGAAAGAAAGGAAGGAAGGAAGAGAGAAAGAAAAAGAGAGAGAGAATGAGTATAATGGGTACCCAGAAGTTTGCTGGGCAGACTGATCCTTTAAGGCACCCCAAGGTAAAATGCTCTTGGTCTGGTTGGTTCTGATAAACCTTATTCTCTTTTCCTTTATAAGAAAACAGCAATGTTGATTTAGGGGATTAAAAATGTCTATGTGAAAACATGACAAAGGGCACAATTGACAGGGTAAACAGGTCTACAGAGCACTTGCCACACAGTTAACAGTATCATCTAACAAATTTCAAGCTGGGTGGAAACAACAGTGAGCTGATTTTTGTTAGTGCAAAGACTTATGAAGAGACAGAGCTCAGCCTACTGGACTTACTGCAGACCCAAGCCAGGCCCAAGTCTGTTCCACTCTGATTTCTTACTGTCCCTTGCAGGGCAGGGCCCCATCAGCAACCAAGAGTCCCATTTGCATGTCCAGTGGAGCAGAAATGAGAGTGTGCACAAATGGGTGGAGGGTGAAAGCATCAGGGACAGGGGATCCAGAGGTGGTTTTTAAATGACATGGCAGCTCTTACTCCTTTATGTCTGTGTTTCTACACCCATCCATCAAGAATTCAGAAATTCCCAGCCTTCCAGTCAGCAGTTACACTTGAAACAGGTCAACTCAGCCTTCTCTCTGTCAAGACTTTCTCCATGTTTCTGGTGGGTCCTGGGGTGTCTTGTGGGTCTCCACAGAACATGTTCTCTTCCCTTTGGGTGCCAGAGAAGACCCACCTTGCCCAGGCTGCAGGTCTCTGACTCATTTTTTTGTCTCTAGCTCTAGTTCTTCCTCTTCCAAAGGCTTTTGGAACCTTCTCCCTTACAACCATTGCTGCAATGATACATCTCTAGGGGTAGGGTGTGTATTAAGACTCTCAGCCTTCCAAAGGAAACTTGTTCCCAGCATTAGTACTCTTTCCTGTGTCTCTTGATACATCATTTCCTTGACATTTTAAACAAACCTCAGATTATAATATCATTCTACATCCCACCCTTCTCCCTTAAAATTCAACCACAAACATGCTCCTTCTATGCTACTATCTAATCTTTGGAACCACAGCTCCTAATGACTAAGTAGCTCTTCAATGTGTGAATATTGTTTTGTGATAGAGGAGTCATAACCGTCAAACTCCATGATGGGCCACAGCTATAAGATTCAATAATCATGTCCCCTTGCCTTGTGGGGGAGATGATATTTGTATAAAACAAAGGAAAAGAGGATGTTAATTTGAGAGAAAGTGCAAAGGAGAGTGTGTATGTATACATACACATATATAAAACAAATAAAGAAAAGAGGATGTGAATTTGAGAAATAATAAGAGAGTCACATAGGAAGGAAAGGGAAGGGAGAAAGTGATATATTTTAATTAATTACAATTACATTATAATTATACTATATATTATGATTATATTATATGATTATATTATATGAATACTTTGATTACATTTAATTTTAAAACATTAATTGAAAAGAATGGAATGTCCTGCCCTCAATTCTGGTTAGTGTCTCAATGACTCCAATCCTAGGAAATACTGATATCTGCATATGACCCTTCATTGGGTCCTCTTATAAATGCCTCTACCTTTCCAATGATGGACAAGGTGGCTCTTGAGATATTAAAATAGCTGCCTCCCTGATAGCATCCTCCATAAAGCCTATCTCTTTTCTTTCCTAAATTCATCTTCAGGCATTGGTTTTTCCATGCTTCAAGCTCCTTGACTCACATTTGGTGACACTAACTCATCTTGCATTTCTGAACATTTAAATCATTTCTGAATGTTATCCACTACAAATCTGCTTGCATCAATCTCCCTAAATGGCGTTGATGGATTTCTTATGCTAAACTTCTAAAAGTGAAAGCACTGGGTTAAGAGTTATGAACACTATGAATGATTTTGATTTCTTTTTAAAATTACATTTATTTGTGTGTGTGTGTGTGTGTGTGTGTGTGTGTGTGTGTGTGTGTGTGTGTGTAGTATAATGCATGTGTAGAGGTTAGAGAAATCATTTAGAAGGTTTTTTCTCCCTTTCCTCCATGACAGTCCAAGGTAGAAAGTGCTTTTACCCAGTGAACCATCTCACTGGCCCAATATTCTGGTTTCTATTGCTGAAATATGCTTTCAAAAGGCCATACCCTTCTAGCACTACACAAAGGCCATTCTTTTATCCTGACAGTTTTTCTGATATAGCTCTGCATGTGTGGTGTATGTGCATGTGTATATTCATGCTTAATGTGTGTGGGCAATGTGTATGTACAGGTGCACAACACATATGTGTGATTGTGTGTGGAGTCCTAAAGTTGATATTGGGGCTCTTTATCAATAACTCTATACCTTGTTCATTGAGGCAGCATCTCTAAGTTGAGCAGAATTTTTTGTTTATTTATTTATTTTGGTTTTTCGAGACAGTGTTTCTCTGTGTAGCTTTGTAGACTGTGCTGGCCTCGAACTCATAGAGATCTGCCTGCCTCTGCCTCCTAAGTGGTGGGATTAAAGGCGTGCGCCACCAACGCCTGGCCACATCTCTAAGTTGAACAAAGAGGTTGCCAAAGTGACTATTGTAACGTATCAACTTGCTCCAGGAATCACTGTAAATACTCATCTGGTATCTACATTTATCTGGGGAATCAAAACTCCTGTCCTTGTGCTTGTATGGCAGCTTCTTTACCCACGGAGGCATTGCTGCATTGCTGCACCCTGCTTGGAATATGGGAGGAAGACGTGGCACTGGGCAGTGGAGAAGTGAACTACAACAAGGGAAGGAAGCTCACATGCTCAGACAGCCAGTGCCACTTCTTCAGTCTCATCCCCTCCATGCTCCATGCTCTATAGTCAGTTCCCAGCCATGTCATCTCCTCCATGATCTATAGTCAGCTCCCAGCCATGTCATCTCCTCTATGCTCCATGCTCCATGGACAGTTCCCAGCCATGGGAGGCCTTGACAATCCTTGGGACAGTCTTGTATTTCCATGTTCACAAGACTTTTGCTACGTTGCTCCCCTGCAGAAAATTTATCATCACACCTCTCTTGCCCAGTCTAGCCCAAATTACTTTCAAAGCGTTGTTCAAATATGATGTCTCTTCTTACCATCTATCAGGAGCAAGTATTCAGTGTATCTTAGCAATCACGATTATTGTTATTACTTCTTCATGGGATTCTATATAGGAGACTTGGTTAAATATTTCATTTAATTCTCCTAACTCTATGAGAAGAGACTACTGTCCTCATTTTACACACACACACACACACACACACAAACACACCCACACCCACACCCACACCCACCCACCCACACACACACACACACACACACAGTGCATTTTAAAGGTTAAATCATTTACTCAAGATCGCATAGCTGTAAATAGTCAATCGTGATTTGAACTTGGTTCACTCTTACTTCAAAGACTACAGGATCCTACCCTCTATGGAATTTTCTCCAGCCTCCTCTCACCTCCCTGTACCATGCAATCATTTTCTCTCTCGCATTGACTATTAGGCACTTGATCATTTCCCAACTAGTCTTTGAGTTACTTATAAGGCATGGATAATATATCTTCCATATCTCAACCTCCTAGCAGATCCATGGCCTACAGTAGGTACACAATAAATCTGTGTGGCATGAAGTGCAGTTCCTAAATCAAGTGGCTTATTCGAGTGAGGTAGACCATTCATTTATCTTGGGCTGTAACAATTATTTCACCTAGGCAAATGAAGTGTAAGTTTCAGTTCCCAGAGTAGAGTCTGGAAGTGACATGGAAGCCTGGGGAGTACTACTCAAGGTAGTTGGCCTCCAGAATGATGGAGCCCATTGATCTTTATAGTCTCTATGAAGTATAGGCATTGCCACGCTCTTAGGCTAAGAGAATACCATAGATGAGATTTACCATGAATAGTAAATCTGGTATTATGCTTAATAGGAAGTTACAAGAACTCAAGTTTTCAAGCCAGTTTCTCCTGGTCTTGACACATACCTGTGGGAGCTGGGACAAATTTGTTAACTATTAGCCTGTGTCCTTATCAGGTATGATGGAACTGCTAAAGCCAAAAGCAGGTAAAGTGGACTCTACCTTATCCTTAAGAGAACCTAATTAGTAGAGAAGCTGTGACTCCTATTGTGGAAACCAAGGTTACTCCTGGGAAGGAGAAATGTGGTGACCTAGGGCAGATAAGTAGGCCCTGGCAATGAGCAGAGTAGGAAATTCCTTAGAAGATAGGGGGCACATTTTCAACTGCTTTGAGAATAAGAAAGCCAGTATTGCTAAGGATTTCCAGAAGAGATTGAGGGACTGGCAATATATCCATTTCTGGAGTTACCATGTGTTGCTATACACAGAAAGACAGAAGAATCTAACCAAAGAGAAATGAACCCAGTTCCTTACAGGGAAGCTATGGTAATGAATTAACAGGAAAGGAAAGGAAAACAGCCATCTCATTCCTTTTGGTATAGCAGCCGTGGTGCAGGGGCCTCAGAGGAACTAAGTTCTGGTTACACTGAAGGAGTAGGGAGTTGACACCTGGAGGGGAATGTATCTACACCAGGGCAGGGTGACTGCGAGCTTGCCATGTTTTAGTACCCATCACATTGTGTTCTTGTAGTTGCCACCCAGATCCATGAAAGCATAGTCTAAAAAGAGGTCAACTCTGTATTTTGTCCTAGTAGCAGAAGCCCTGACTAGGGTAGTTGGTAGATGTTTAGTCTGTTTTTTTTTCCCTAGTACAGCAATATTTACAGAGAGACTGATTTATATACAATTTAAGTTTAATTGTCTTGTAGTTCTGGCACTCTCATAGGAAGTGCAATATCAAGGCAACAGAATACCTTGAGTTGACATACTGTGTCATTCCATGGTAGGAGGCAGGAGGGCAGGACAGCCCAGCAACAGATGAATGAGAGAGATGAAGTCACTTTTATATCAAATATACTCTTACAACAGATACTTTGATTCCATGGTAATAACACTAATCTACTTATTAGCTCCCCACCTCCACTCTATCACACTGAGAACTCATTCCTACCACTTGAAATTTATGGAACACATTGGACTGATATGACAGGTGCATTGTTTTTAGTTTGTCCTCTGAAGAGAGACTCCCAGTCCCCACAGGAGAGCCTGTTAGTACTTGTCTTTTAGTTTCTAGTCCTGTTGCTCTGATAAAACATTCTGAGAAAAACAACTTGAGGGAGTTAAGTTAGCTTATAGCTCCTGGACTCAAACCATCATATTAGAGAAGGTAGCAGAACCTTAAGCAAGCTGGTCACTTCGAATCATCCATAATCAGAGACCGAGAGTAACTAATGAAACTATGCTCAGCTCACATTTTCTCCCCTATACAGTTTAGAATCCTTAGCCTAGGTAATGGTGCCACCCACAGTGGGTAGGCATGAACATAATCATGATAATCTCCACAGACATGTCCCCAAAGCAACTTAATCTAAACAATCCCTCATTGAGATTCTCTTCCCAGGTGATTGTAGCTCATGTTGAAATGATAGTTAACACTGACCATCACAGGACCCTTTAAGAAAATGATCTTGGACAGTCCAAGTGGCCTGGTATAACTTCTCATGGACTCTTGGGCCTGTCTCTGTGCTCCCTAAGGTGCTAAACAAGAAAATTAGCAAAAGGGATGCCTGTGCTCATTTGGGTGTGGGAAGAAAGAAAGGGATGTTGGGATGGAGCTGTCTCAGTCTCCACCTAGGTTGGGGATAACAGAAGGACTACCCAATAGATAACTGAATCCCCAGGAGATAAACCGATTTTAAAGAAAGAAGAGGGGAACGCTGGAGCCAGACTAGTGTAGGGTCCACTTGGGGCTCTGTAGGGGGAAATGCTGACACGCCTGCTTGGGGCTGGCACAGATGCCACTGACCATGCCCTCTTGGGTGTGGTCAGAGTGACATAGCAAGGGTTTAAATATCAGAGACACATGCAGGCAGGTCTCTCTTTTCTCTCTCCCACCTGGCTGAACAGCAGAGCAGGGTGTAAACCTGGCCACTGGTTCTGTTGCATGAGTACTTTCTTAATAAACTATCTGTTATCAATCTAGTTCTGACTCCACATTACATTCAATTTTAGGGCTCTTTCTAGGCCTGCTTCCTGCTGGCATTTACTGTGAAAGATAATGAAAATCATTTCATTTATATGAACGCTCATGTCATCACCAAATAATTAAAGAAGTTAGAAGAGTCATGGGAGCTGGGTATGAAGAAGGCACAAACATGCCCTATGAGAGAGCCTTAAGCATGCTCACATATGCTGTTGTTTTTACACTGTGGTCAGAGGAATATTTGTATTACTTTGATAAGGGAACACTATTGGGTAAGTGTACACAAGTCTCGTAATATCTATTTTTGTCCTTGTGAGAGCCATCTTACATCCCAAGAAGACAATCATTAGACAATGGGCCAAGCATGAAGATAAGTACAGTGTGCTCAGTTGCAAATACTGCCTCTGAACAGAGCAATCAAGCTTTATTCATTTCCTTTTCAGCTCATTATGTTAACCTTTTATTATACAAAACTGTCAATTCCATTGCACAATGACAAAAAAATATTTGGAACAATTCACGAGATATGTTTACCACACCAGCTAGCAGGGAAAAAATGAGCTAAAAGGAATGTGCTGAAGAATATTCTCAGCCTTAGATATTCATCGACAAGTTGATACATCTGTTCGGGAATGAGTCCTTGAGTGTGCTTTGGAAAATGCAGTGTGATCTAGGCAACACATAAACAGAAAGGTTTTTCCTTTCTTTTTAGACACAGGAAACATGTTGGTAAACAGTGCCTGGCAGTGAGTTCTGAGCCACAGGTCTCAAACTCCTGTGGGGAAGATTCACTCGGGTGTCTGATAAGCAATTTGGATTCCCAACCTTACCCTACAGATTCTGGTTATGTATGGGTTGGGGTCAGAGAATCCACAGGCTTAATTAGCATCTCAGAAGATCCTGCCTTAAGACTCCCTGTGCTCATCTTGCTTCTGACTGGTTAGCTACTTAGATTACCACTTACATATGTAGGCCCTTAGGGAGGACCCAGGTACCTATAGGGCAGTGGTTCTCAACCTGTGGGTCGCAAATCCCTTGGGGGCATCAAATGACCCTTCCACAGGGGTGGCTTAAGACCATCAGAAAACACAGATATTTATATTTCAATTCATATCAGTAGCAAAATTATACTTATGGAGTTGCAACAAGAATAATTTTATGGTTGGGGGTCACCACAAGATGAGGAACTGTATTAAAGGGTTCACAGTGTTAGGAAGGTTGAGAACCACTGCACATCTGACCTTCAGTAGACTGGGAGACATGGTTATCCCCATGAGCACTGCTCAGCAACTGATCTTGGATGGTAAGTTCAAAGCTGATCACCCAGGGGTCAGAGCAAACTTGTGGAATAGATTTCAGTGGACTATTGGCTTTTGCGGCTTCTTAGTCTCCAGAGACAAATTTATCAGTCCTGGCTGCGCCTTAGATCTCTGAGAGAATTTTTAAAGATGTTTATGCCTGAGCTGTGCCTTGGAGCAGTCATCAGGATCATGGCAGTGGAATGAGGGCACTCCTGTCAACAAGGGCTACACAGTGAGGGTTAAGAACTACAGGCTTTTTCATTTTTTGCCTTCTGGGTTCTTTCTTTCTGGTTCTGAAGGGTGGACACTCCTCTGAGAATTCGGCATTGGAACTACATGACCTGGCTGCCCACATGCATAATGCTAACCATCCCACTGAACCGTGTTCTTTCTCAGGGCCCCTAAGCCCTCCTCTTCTCCTCTCGCATAGACAAAATGCTCTTCTCCAGCACTGAGCCCCTAAGAGAAGATGTTGTTTGGAGGAGTCCCCAAGGGAAGTTATGCATGTCTACAGCCTTTCCATTAGCCTAAATGTCTAGAGATCTAATGGTCTTAGTCAAAGCCTGTGAGGCAAACACTGAGGGAAATCATGCACAGGTTTCTAGGGAAGCACTGATGGGGAGAATCAGTGCCTGTGAGAGAATGAAGGCAGGAATATAGGATGGCATGGATAGGTGGGAGTAGAAGTTATCATGGGTGTACTTGAAGCAAAGCCTTTTGCAAGGGCAATCCATGCAGTTCCTAGGAACATGCCTACTCGGAAGCCAAAAGCAGGTTTGTTGAGTCCCCTACGTGGCCTTGACCTGTGATGAGGTAGTCCTCTTTAGTTAATGGAAACTGAAGCAGTGCCCAGAGAAAGCTTCACTGGAAACTCGTGTAAACAAGCTGAACAAGTGGAAAACTAGGTACCTCAATCTTTAATCACAATTTACCTATCACCCACCCCATTATCCATGACACTGGCCATGCCTCAAAGTTTTTGTTTTTGTTTTTTGTTTTGTTTTTTTGAGAGATGCTTGCAATATGAATCTAACTAGCTATTAGGGAACCCGGGGCCCTTGAAAGGCAACCTGGGAATGTTGTAAGACATCTTGGGCTTGGATTGAAATGCTAGGCTAGTACAGCCACTTCCAAAAGTTAGGATTCTAGTCAAGTCACTTAAAACCTTAGTCTCAGTTGACTTATCTTTAACATAGGGTCATAAATGGGTTCAATGCAAAGTTAATGAGGTCTGAAGTTCCTGGTATGACAATATCTGGGACATAGGGTGTATACCCTCAGTCTCCATCCTGAGTGGGCTTTCCTGCCCTGGTCTCTATTTTTCCATATGACAACATGATCTTTGGACACTAATGAGCCATTTCTCTTCAATTCTCACAATGTCCTGGTAGCTGAGAACATGAGAGCATTGATAATAACACCTCTACTGGGAACATTGTTCACATTTGGTCCTGGACTTGAATCTTAGATTTCCAAATTTCTTACTGCAACATAAAGAAGTGCCTTGGCCTATTTTCCTTTAAAGAGCAGGGAGACTTGCAATATAAGAACACTGTTACAATGTAACAGGAGACCTACCACCATCCTCCTGGATCTGAGGAAATCCAAGCCAATGTGGAGGGCTAAATCTGAGAGGGCCCACAGGTCATAAGTCTCCCAAGTATTATTCATTGAGTGGCTGATTAGTAACTAGACTTGGAGGAATTCTGTGAGCATGTCAAGTGCAAAGAAAAAGTGTGAATCAAAATAATACATTCGATATGATTCCAACTCTGCTACTTAATAGCTTAGGAAAATTCTAGAAGCACAAGTACCAAGATGTTGCCAAAATTGCCTCTTTATAGTAAGATCATGGCTGATTTCTTTTCTCCCTGCCTTCTTCACCTGTCTCTACAGTTACACATTTCCCCACAATGAGCAGGGAGTTGGGTACAAAAAATGGAAAAAGAAAGCAGGAAATATGTTCTCAGCAGGGGGTCCCTCATGCCATCCCTCCCACAAGCTTCTCCCTAGATGACATTGCCACACAGTGAGGAAGGCAAAGCTGGGCATCCTTACCACTCACCAGAGTTAAAGTGTCTGTGTGCAGAGACAGAAGCAAAATACATACTTGTGCTAATCACCGTTCTGAGCCAGGATGCTGGGTATTTTCTGGGGGCTGCATTGTCAGCTGAGGGCTGCCTGCTGCGTGGGGTGGATTTCCCAGCCGCACAGGATAATTTTATCACCGAGGACAACATTTGCAGTTCTGCATGAGTGGCTCTCCTGGTGTGATAAAGAGAGGAGGCAAATGCTCGGGGACCAGGGCTGAGACTGAAAAGGCTGAGAAGTCTGGCACAAGATGTCATGGGGGAGAGGAGGCTGTATTTAGCACAGGGAGGCACTGAGAAGCAGGGTGGCATGGAAGGAGGTTTCATGGGTGCTATCTGTCTTGAAGTATAATCCGTGGCAGCTGTACCACTCTTAAAGTTTCTTGATCCTTGTCTTGGGACTTTGGGAACAAGTACTATGTTTCTGATTTCATGTGTCTTTCCTGTGCACATTCATGTGGTGTATGTGCACATGTGTGTTCATAGAAATCAGGGGGGTAATTTCAGTTGTTATTTTTTTTTTAAGTATTGTTCACCTTTTGGGAGGGGAGAGGCTTCTTGTTGGTTTTGAGATTCATTAAGTCAGCTAAGCTGGCTGATGAGTGATCCCCAAGAATCTGCCCATCTCTGCCTCCCCAGCACTATGATTATAGTTACATACCACCACACCCAGATTCTTTCTTATAGTGGGTTCTGGGTATCAAACTCTGGTCTTTATTCCTTGACAGCAAGCACTTCTCTGGGTGCTCTATCTCCCCAGATCTCAAGTGTCTTTCCTGTGTTTAATCCATTATTGTCAGAACCCTTAGTAGAAATCTGAGGAAGTCTGAGAATAAAAAGAACTATTCAAACTTGGGTAACTTAAGAAGTTGGGGGACATTATGGGCTTTACCTGTCCTACACTTTATTTTACAGAGACCTAAAATCCAGAAAGACTCATGAAAAGCCTGGATCTGCATGTCTGAATCCAGACCAAAATTCTAAGCTACAGGTTGTAGCTTAGGTTGAACTCAACAGCCTTTCTATTCCCCCACCTAAACAACTAACACCATTCACTGTAATCTTAACCATAGTGCCTTATCAGGTGATGCCAATGGGAGAAGGGGTCTTTGCAGAGGTAACCAAGTTAAAAATGAGGTCACCAGGACAGTTCAACATGGTTGGCATGTCAGGAAATGGGACAAGTTTGCATGACTGAGAAAATGAGGTAGTGTTGTTGCAAATTCCTACTAAGAAGTCAGGAGTGGAGCCTGGAATACCAATTCTAGAGACTTAGAGGGAACAGGGGCTGCCAAAACTTGACCTCGGATTTCTGGCCTCCAAAAGTTTGGGGCAGTAACTTTTTATTGCTTAAGCTCCTCAGTGTAGCGTTTACAGGCAACTGGGAGATTAACACAGGTTTCTCAAAGGGATTTCTACCATTGGTCCTACTGGGGAGAAAATCTCTTCATTCTAGTAATCCACTCCAGCTTGTGCTACACGATCATTAATAACTGGGGCTGGGAAAGACACAGATAAACTAGGTCATTCAGAAACTGAGATGTCTTCGAGATCTCAGGGTTCACCACACACTGGCTTTGTTAGTGAAGATCTACACTTCCCTGCCTATGGCAAGTGTCATTAAAACACGTTGGGGTCTCCTCTTCTCTACCCTGTCCTCTCTCTCACTTGACAGTAACTAAATGCAGTGTTTCATTTTCCCAAGTTATAAAACAATATAAACAGCTATGCCAAGAAGGCAAGATTGTGTTTTGGTACAGTTAGTTAAAGGCAGACTATCATGGACGAGGAGACAAGACCAGATGGCTGCCTCTGGACACAGAGAAGGACTCAGCCCAGGGTATGACCTCCAAACAGGATTGGACATTTTGTTCTATTGCTTCTTGAATTTCAAACATAGATGTTATTCTAAGGCCAGAATAAGCCCACAAGTATCATTAACCAAGGAGTCAAAGCAGACATGCTGGGCTCAATGACAGGTATAGAATATAAAAGAGCAGAGGAGCTTAGGGGAGGAGGGTGGGATGTCAAATGGAGGCAATACAATTCATGTCTCCATTTCAACTGACTTCCTCATAAATCCTTTCTCTTTACCTGTAAGGTCTTCTTATTAGCAGGAAATGAAAGATAGGGACACCTTGCTGTCCAAGTTACTTCCTGACCAGGACTAATCTTACACATGTGTCTTTAGGCTTCATTTTGCATTCTTTCTCTCTTTCTTCAGTGTACATATCACATCTGTGCAAACTGTATGATCCATAAAGTAGTGAGGAGACCCTGGAACAGAAATTGCCTTACACATCTCAATTTCCAGGAAAATATCCTGAAATCGAATCCATTGATACATTGCCAAACCCAGTGATTTAGTTTGCAAAATGCAGCATCAGGAATGTGGGGGAAATTACCTTTAATGATTGAACAGCAATATGGAACCCGGAGGTTTATCCCCGTAGAGAGGTACTTGTGGAAAAGGCAGGATAGAACTCTCACAGCCCACTCCTAAGCTCAGATGGAGGGTTCTGGTGTGTAAAATGGCAGATGGCATAGATTAATGGTTTTAAATATGCCTTTTCATCTATTCTCAATCACTGGAGTTGTTTCTTCAAATCTTAATTTGAAACATGAATTTAAAATACTTTTTTAAAATGAGTTGCTCCAGTTTAAAAATGGGCAAATGACTCAAACATTCCCTCCATAGAAGATAGAGAAGAGGCCATTCAACACATGACAAGATCAAGACCATCAAAAGGCATCAGAGAAATGGGAATCCACACTATGATGAAATACCACCTCCATGACAATGACAGTAAATAGAAAAGATAGTGTTGTCAATAATTTGGAGAAATTAGAAATTGTGCTCTGCTGGAAGGCATGATGGATGGGCAATGGCTCAGAGGAACAAAACCAGAAACACCATATAACCTTGCAATTCTGCTCCAGGTGATACACAAAAGGACTGAGAGCAGGAGCTCAAACACATATTTGAATGCCACTGATGACAATAGTAGTATTTGCAACACTTAAACATGAAAACAATCCTGGTATCCATTGATGGTTAAAATGTGGTCTATATACACAATGGAATTGTTTACACTGTTAAAAGGTGGGAAATCCTGACATATGTTGCCATGTGGATAAATCTCGGAGACATTATGCTAAGTGGATAAGCCAGCCACAAAAAGTACAAACACTGTAGGACTCTCCAAAGATGGGTACCTACAGAGGTCAGACTCCTAATATGTGTATATGTGTAACCATGACAATATGCATGTGTATTATACATCTAGAACATTGGTAACACTGATAAAGAGCTTCTCTGAATTTTTGTTTACTTATTTAGGATGCACGTGTGTGGAATGTATGCATGTAGGGAGTGTGTGTGTTTCATTAGCTGTGTGTAGAGGCCAGAGGACAACTTGCAGGAACTGTCCTCCCACTATGTGGATCCCAAGGATCAAATCCAGCAAGTGTCCACTGAACCACTTCTCTGGACCTTCCTTTGGATTTTTGTATAAATCTGATTTTCTATATTGGGGCTTCCAAATGAGGTTTTCCCTGCTACACCCCTCTCCTAGGTACAGTCTCTCGAGTACCTCAGAGGACTCTGAAAGAAACCCAGACTATGGCTGACAGGTGTTTGAAGTCAAGATATTTGGGTTCATCACACACTGGCCTTGGTCAGTCAAGATCCCAAGCAGAGCTTTCCTGGCTGGGGCAACTGCCTGCCTGAGATGTACCATTAAAACAACTCAGGAGTTTCTGGTCCCTACCCTGTCCCCTCTCCTTTGTCAGTTACTAAATGCAATATTTTGCTTTTACAAGTTATAAAGCAGTATAAACAACCATAAGGAAATAAAACTCCGTTCTTAGGAATTCACTATCTAGAAGCTGGGGAGATCACTCAGTGGTTAAGAATACTTGCTGCTCTTTCAGCAAGTGTAATCTAGCCCCAGGGTATCTGAAGTGGGTACTACACAGACATGTGGTGTAGTGCACAGACATGCATGTGGCAAAAACGCTCATACACAGAAAAAAAATAATTCTTAAACAGAAAACGAATTCATTGACTGTGACTCTAAAGCAGTGGCTCTCAACCTTCCTAATGCTGCAACCCTTTAATACAGTTCCTCATGTTGTGGTGACCCCCCAACCAGAAAATAATTTTCATTGCAACTGCATAACTATAATTTTGCTACTGTCATGAATGGAAATGTAAATATCTGTGTTTCCCAATGGTCTTAAGTCACTTTGTGATGGGTTATTTGACCCCCAAAGGTGTGGAGACCCACAGACCACTGCTCTAAGGTGTATCAGAAGACTCAACCTAAGACTTAAATAACCCAAATCTCAATGCAAGTGCATCATACAACTGTAAACTGCTCATGGATTTAATAGAGATGTTTTATTCTTGAGTGTCTCAGCACGGAGGTAACCGTGCCCAGCTTGGATCACCAGGCTGATTGCAGCAGGCCTACAAACAGATTGATCTTTCCCCCTTGGGACTGGTGCTACTGAAAAGCTTTTCCCATGTTGGTTCCTGAGATAAAATTGGCTCTGGACTATTGGATAGAGGGCATTATCATTTAGTGTCAAAATGTTAGGAGAAAATGAGGATTCTAGAAAGTTTCACATCACCAAAGTTTTTGAAGGAATTAGTCTGAATAGATGACCCAAAGTTACCTGTGATTTATTTTAAGGAGACAATTTAATTTTATTTGCAAAGATTCAGTAGGATTTTGGCAGACTGAATTTGGATGCAGTTTGCAAATGGGTCCATTTATGTAACAATGGAAATGTAATGTTCTGATTTCCCAGTGGACAATGTTCCATTTCTGAAACTTCTTTTAAAAAAATGTGTTTTTTTTTTATCTAGTTGGGGGTCTAAGGAGAATAATATGCAGATAATAAGATCTAGCCTCAGTCAGCGTGCAGGGATATTCCTTTTGAAATGGTCTATTAACTTCTTTTGTGAGGGTGCTGGGTGTTCAGGGGTAGGGGCATCCACATATAAAGTCCATTAAGCGAATGGAGAGAATGACCCATGAGAACCTGGGTTTGGAGGGGATCGGTTTAAAGAGGTGCATTCCAGGATTTATCCTGAAATTCTCTCACGGAATATGCATCCACACACTAACAGGATTAAAAAGTGTTGAAACAAGTCACATCAGATGAGTGAGCTTCCAGGAGGAGGGAAACAATGGTACCCGGAAAAAAAAAAGCCATAGTTCCCCAAAAGGGAAGGACTTCTAGAAAATGGGGAAACCCGTGGATAATGGGTGGAAAATGAGTTCTCTCAAATCAGTGCCAGGATGTAGGTAAATTATGATATGTGTCCTCAGGGGGATAGTATCAAACCATCACATTTAATTTTGTTAAGAGTAGGTTATGGCAAGGTTATGTTAAGAGTATGGTTATGCATGGAAAGCTCCATCACCATCAGCTAATGCATGACAGTCACAGGAAAGGAGAGAAAGAAAGCCAACCACCACCCAGGGCTCACAAAACAAAGCCTGCAACTTCCAATAGCCAGGATGGTAAGCCATTTTCTCTTTGTTTCTTTGTAAATTTTCATGGTATACTGTTTCAAGATGATAGTCACTATTTTGTTTACAAGTCACTGGGACCAGAGATATAGGTATTGAGCAAACAGATATTTTGAGTTTTACAATACTTGGAAACATTCAAAGAGGGAGATGATTACTGACATAAATTTGTCACCATTGCCCCACTTTTCTAAAACGAAAGATAATTTTGTCTGAGAATAGTTTTTAAAGGATTTATTTTCATTATTGTGTGTCTATTTTTGGGAGTCTGCCGTGTGTGCCCAGGGAGGCCAGAGAAGGGAGTCAGAGCTTTAGGAGCCAGAGTATTAAGCACCTGAAGTGGGTTCTGGGAACCAAATCTCAGTCTTCTAAAAGAGCAGCAAGTGCTCTCCAACCCCAGGAAAAAATTTCAGTGGCATTTTTATTCATCTTCTTTACTTGTGCCTTATAAACAATTGTATATTTGAGTATTGAAACATTGTATAGACACACACACACACACCTACATACCTATACAACAGTTAACAACAATGGGAACTGTTTATAGTATAATGTAGAGAAAAAGAAAAAAAAGATTATATAGATAGCACAAACTAAATAATTCTGTTTGAAAATTAAAGCCAAAGAAATCCATGAATGAAATTTTATATAGAAAAAGAAGATTAGCTGGGATTCTTCCAGAAAGTAAAACCTGCTTAACTCTGAATGATGTTGTTATAAGAAATTTATTTATTATACAAATTTTTCTATGTTTTTCAAATTATCTATAAAATTGAAAATTCAAGGTATTCTTAAAAATTTAAATGAAAAAAGTAATTTAAGCTTAAAATTCTAACCTAATTGAAAGTTGTAAATTTTTTACCATGGGGAAAATAGAAGGCAATTCCATAAAATTAAATACTGGATTATCATATAATGTAGTGACTCCGCTTCTGCATGTAGACCCAGAAGCCTTGGAAGCAGTGACTCCAACAGATGTGTGTCCACATGTTTGTAGTGGCATTATTCACAACAGCCAATGAAACATGTGACACAAATGTCTATCTGTGGGCAGATGGTAAACAAAGTACGTATAGTCTTGTTCAGTCTTAAGAAGGAAGAAAGTTCTGATACGGGGGAAATCCTGAAGACATTCTATTAGCTGAACTAAGCAGGTCATTCAAAGGAAAATCCTGTATAATTTCATTTACTGCAGTCAAAGTCAAAGGCAGAAAATGGAATGGAGGCTGACAACAGTAGGGAGAAAGGAATGAAGAGTTAACGTTTCCTGGACAGTTTTGCTAAATGAAATGATTTCTGAAGATGAATGATGATGATGATGTTTGCACAGTGAGAGTGTTCTCAAAATGCCACTAAACTGTGCACTTAATCATGGTTAACAAGGAAAGTTTAAGGTTATGAATATTTTATCACAATTAAAAAAACATTTTCATTTAATAGGAGTTAAAGTCCATGTAACACTGGGGGGCTATATGAGTTGATACAGTCAGTAACAAAGTTACAAGGTGGTGTGGCAATCGCTGAGAGGTTTGACGGCTGGATGGGATGTTGAAGAGGGTCACTGGACCCAGCTGAGCTGCAGGGCCAATGGGATAGTGAAGTTGAGGATGCAGGAGCCACAGAGGGGAAGAAAGTCAAAGCTGCTGACAGTGCCATAGGCTTCCACTTTGATGGCTATGATGGTCAGTGTAGTCAGCTTGACAGGCTCTAGATTCACATGGAGGATGGACATCTGAACGAGCCAAGGGATGTGTATTCTGATAACTTAATCTTGAGTTGGGATGATACACCCACTGTGGGTAGCACCATTCCCTAGTTAGGATCACTGACTGCATAGAGAAGGGGAACTGAGACATAGCATGCATTCATCATTCTCTGTTTCCTGATTGTTGAGGCATTACAACAGCAGCTTAAGCCCTTGACCACTTGACTTCACCACTGTGATGGACTAAACCTTTGAAATGTAAGCCAAAATGACCCCTTTCTTCACTGAATTGCTCTTGTCAATGTATCTTAGCACCACACCGGGAAAGACAATGAGACAATGGCTAAGAAGATAATAACTAAGAGAAATGACTTGCTCAGCATCCCAGGGATGGTAGAGATGACCCAGATCCCCAGATCACTGCACTTTCTTTCACAGTATGTCGACCTTATATATAATGAATGAAAGGCAAGAGAGGAGAAGAAGACATCACAGGGACTGAGGAGAAAGTGTAGGGAAATGGAAACCAGGCAGAGCCTGCAACCAGCAATGATGAGAACCAAAGCTGCAGACAAGAACAAATGTTGAAACAAGGCCCTGAGTCTGCATTGAACTTTCGACAATTATGGTTTGTCAGCATGGTAACTGATTCATAATTATTTTATGGGAGTTTAGTAACTCTATGTGAAACTGGTGCAGAACAGTTGCAGAGCTGTTAATCCTAGATGTTTATTACCCAACATTCAATAAATAGCTTAATAAATCTAAAGAAGTCCAATTTATGGGGATGGTTATGGCATGCTATTCAAATTTCAAGCAATTACAATAAAACTGTGTCTATTGAGGGTAAAGTGCCCCCCCATCTGATATAAGAGAATGACTGAAACTTGACATCCCTTGGAGCTATTCTTTGCTTCTTGTCTAGGCCACAGGGGGTCAGAGGCTGTCTTTAAGTTGTTATCTGTCCAGAAGATGGAGGGAATACAGCTTATCATTTCCATTCTGTCTAGGGACCTACCATAGATGTGACGAGGTTGATGCCATAGCTCAGCTTGTGTAGGCACTGGGCTTGCTCTAAAGAGTAAACTGAATGAGTTGGGAAGAACCAGGAAGCAATTGAGTTTTCACCACTTCTTTCAAGGTTATAGATTTCTTTGCTCAATGTTAGGAGTTTATTGCAACTGCAGATAGTAGTAGAATTGGCCATTGCAGATGGTGGTAGAATCAGAAGTAGAAAAATCCTTTTCTCTCCTCCCTTCTTTCTCCTTCTTTCCTTTCCCTCTCTCCCTCTCCCCCATTCTCCCTCTCTCAATGGCATCACTCCTTAGAAAACATGGGTTTCTTCCACTCCCTGACTTTGTCCTTCTACTGAGAAACAATTGGTTGAAAATGATGCCAAAGTGAATAGCTTCTGAGAGGGAGGGTAAAATAGAAAGGCACTGTTCTGAAAAGGACAGCTGCTGTATTCCCAGCTTTGGCTCATTCTTACTATGTGGCCTCTGATACGTCATTTCAACTGATGTACCTCAGTTTCCCCTTTGCATTCTCACTTTGCACCTACAGCTCAGTGGAGACAAACAGAAGGTATATGGATACAAGGGGGAAAGAAAATAAGCAGAGGCGGGTCCTTGTCCATATTGGAGGATGGTCTCCACATCATCAGTCCCTTGTCTACACTGGAGGACTGACTGTCTTCACATCACCAGTCCATTGTCTGCACTGGAGGACTGTCTTCATATCACCAGTCCATGAAGGGATGTCTCCATATCAACAAAAGGTAGAAAGCCAACTCCACCTTCTTCCATCTCAATGTTTATTGGGAATTTTCTGACACTATGAAGTTCAATGTTCAAAACTTTCCATAAGCAGGACACAGGGACCCTCTTAAGAATTCAAATCTATCAAAAAGATACATATTCAAATAACCACAAGGAAAATGTTAAACTGACATTTTGAAGCAAGTGCCTTAGGTACAGAGGGAAAGAAAGTCACATGTTTTTGGAGTTGGTTAGGGTGTATTTATATCAACCTTCATAGAGATTTCATATGTGAATTTGATCGTAAAGGATGGTGATTTGACAGTGACACCTGAGGGACCAGGGGTAGGGCATCCCAGAACAATTGTCCAGCTAAGACAAAAGGACTAAAAGTGTCCTCACTCACTGTATGCCAGAGGTGCAGCAGCATTAGGGCTACAGCAGAGCCCCTGATACTACTGACCTGGGATTAGGAAATGCAGGCAGCTTCAAGCACAAGGTACAGTCTAGGGAGAACTTGGAAATGAACTTGAAAAGATGCAAGCCCTAACAGAAGCTTCCTCAGGGAAGGCTGAGAGCTACACTTACCTGTGTGTATAAAGACATGTTTTTAGAATGCAGTCAAATTTGCAATGGTTTAGGAAAGTGGCAATAGCAGGTTCTCCTCTAGGGTCCATGACCTCACTTGCTATGAGTGGTTGGTTAGGTTTATACAACTAGAAATTCCCTCCTATTGAGTGGGGCATAAGTTCAATTAGATGGTCCTCAAGACTTAAGTTCTACAATTTACACTCTGGGGGCTATCTTGCTGTGGCTGGTCATCATTGTGGCTCACAGGCTTAACAGCTGGGTTGGGCTACCGGTTGTTTTTCTCTCTTGGCAACTGGCATAGCACCTTCCAATACTATGAGAGATGTCCTCAGGGAGGAGGCTTCTAGGTCAGTCCACTTACATTACATTTCTCTAAATTCTGTGTCTGAAGTGTGTGTGTGTGTGTGTGTGTGTGTGTGTGTGTGTGTGTGTGTGTGTCTGTGTGTGTGTCTGTGTGTGTGTCTGTGTGTGTGTGTGTGTGAGAGAGAGAGAGAGAGAGAGAGAGAGAGAGAGAGAGAGAGAGAGAGAGAGAATGATAAAGAGGAGGAGGTCATAAACTTGAGAGGGAGTAGAGGGGGACAACGGGAAGAGTTGGAGGGGGAAAAGAAGAGTGGAATGGTGTAAATATAATACTCATGTATGAAATCTCAAAAAATTAAGCAAAATATGATTCAAACCCAATAATTTTTCAGTGTCTTAACTTCAGACTAAGGCATTTACATTGTCTCCCATGGGTAATGGGTATCAAGGAGCTGACAAAGATGTTTTAATGTGGGAAGCATGCCGGCTTTATGTTTTAGAACTAAACCAAGACTACATTAGATGGAAAGATACTGGGTGCTGAGCAGCAATTAGAATGTTAGTCTGTAATCTAAGAGAAATGATGAGAACAGATATAGGACTCTCTGCATGGGAATGAGGGCAAGGAGAGAAACATGGAAGGTATTCTGGAGACATGAGCAAGACTTGGTGATGTCAGCATCCAGCAATACAGAGGTGCAGATGATTGTGATCCAGTGATGTGGGGAATATTCAGACCAGACTCAAAGATGGAGAAGCCAGTGGGCAGGCTGTAAAGAAAAGGAATGAATCTGAGCCACGAGTGCCTGGCAGTTAAGCTGATAATTACCAACGTGGAATTCACACAGGAAACAGTTGCTGGGGCTAGTGACTAGAAATACTTCCATCTAAAACTTTACATCAAAAACCACAGGAATCAGTCAAGCTACTCAGAAAAAGTAAGGAGGAAGTTGACTAAGCCACCCAACAAAATTCTCCCAGAATGGGACAATTGAAGAAATTTAGAATATGCTCGCAGGTAGAATGTGCCAGAATCAAGGGAAAAAGAAAAGAAAACAAAAGAAAAAGGGAGACATATTGTCCCTAGTCTGTTCAAAATCAGGGAGGAGAGACCATTTAAGTCACCAACAGGATGGATTAAGTCATTTGTTGATGTACTAGAAGCAGGTAACAGTAAACAGAAGCTCACAAGTGCCCCAAGTCCAAGGTAGAGAAAGAAGTTATACAAACATGAAGAAATATTCCAGCCAAGAAAGGGTAGAGATCACTCAATATTATGGTCATTATAACCATTTATTATTTATCATTTTAATAAATGTTCTTTCTTACTTCCTTGTATATTCTAGGCATTTAGCTAGAGCATCCTTGTAGGGATTGGTAATGTAGATATCTTGCTTTCGAGGTAGTCATCACTGAGATACAGGCAATGAGGTGTATATACTAGTCCTTGTGTAGCAGAGAGGAAGAAACTTGTGTTCTACCTGGTAGAGAAGTGGCAGAAACTTCTGACAAAACACTATTCATCTGAAATTTAAAAGATTATAAGATGCTTGCTGGGAGGAAGTGGGTAGGAATAATTTCACACAGAATGAAACAGGACTAATAAAATGAAGGCATCAGAAAGAAGGTATTTAGGGAAAGATGAGAAAATTGGCATCTATGTGTCATGAAGCATGTAGGGAGTGTGAACCAGTGGGGCAAAGAGACAGAGATGAGAAAACATGAATGGCTTCAGATATCATGCTTAGGCTGAGACCTTGGCCTTGACCTCATAGGAGAGAGAAGAGGCACAGCAAGGAAGACATGAGGCTTTAAATATATCTTTGATTTCAGCCATCCTGTTTTTGTTTCCTTCACCAAACTGGTTTATATCACTGTTATTTTTCTATCTTAAGATGAACATTGAGTTTGTTTATTTTTCATTATCTTTCTTTAATAATTAAATATGGCCTTCCTTCCTAGTGCTATTGTATTTGGATGAGTTGTTATATTTTTTTTCTATTGGCATCTAGGTAATAAATTACCTTTTTAATTTCCTCTGAAATCAGTGAAATGGAAATATAAAAAGGAAAAAGCATAAACAAATCTAAAATTTTATTCTTTGAGAAAGAATAATAAAATATACACACCCCTTATAAGCCTAGTTAATGTAAAAGGGAGTATAACATACACAAGATTAAAAATGGAAAAGGAGCCATATCATACCTGCATGCTTAAGCTAGATAATAGCAGAATCTGAAAACTGAGAGGAAATGAATGGATTTGGTTTAAGGAAACATCTGCTAAAATCTATTTAAAAAGAAATGAAGAAATGGATAGCGCAACTTGATCAATTATTAGAAAAGTTAATACTCATTTAGTGAGCTACTATTGGGAAAATCACCAGTCTTCCAAGCTGAGGTTTGATAACTCAACAGTAGCAATTCCAATGTAATCTAATCATCCTAGAAAATATGAGGAAATAGAAACCTTCTGAGTAATTTTAATAACAAAGCTCAACAAGAACCACAAAAGAGAATTATACATGCCAACATCTCTTATGAATAGGGGTGCTACTATAATTTCATTGGAAACATCCTCCACCGACTCAGGTCTTTGAACACTGGGTCCCTAGCTGCTAACACTGCTTGGGCAATTTGTAGAACTTTTAGTAGCTTCACTAGAGGAAGTGGGCTCTGGGGTTTTATAGTCAGCATTGTAATTTAAAAAATGCTGTGAAGAGAAGTCACACCATATAACAGGACTTACATAGGAGGTTTATTGGAAGAGGAGAGAGAAGGGGCAGAAAAAGGGACAGACTGGTCCCTGGGGACAAGAGTGGTGGAAGAGAAAGAAAGACAGATAGAGCAGAGGAGAGTGAGAGGGAGAAAGAAGGGGAGAGGGAGAGAAAGAGGGAGGGGAGAGAGAGGGGAAAAGGGAGAGAGGAGGGAGGGAAAGGGGGAGGGGAGAGAGGGAGAGAGAGAGAGAGAGAGAGAGAGAGAGAGAGAGAGAGAGAGAGAGAGAGAGAGAGGTGGGTAGGATCTTTTAAAAGGGGAAGATAGTGAATGTGCACAGGTGGTGCTCCTAGTGGCTTCAGCTGAGCATGTATCCTTTCAGAAACCCAAGGGCAGGCCAGTACAGATGCCTGAATACTAACAGTCAGGCTCCACCTCCTCGTCACCCTCTGCTTCCTGAGTGCGGGTGCATGTGACCAAGCCAGCCTCCTAGTCCTGCCACCATGCTTTCTCTCTTCTGCATGCCTTCTGCATGGCCTCCCTGCCATGATAGACTGTATCCTCTGCAACTCCAGGCCAAAATAAACCCTTTCTCTCTTACATTACTTTTATTATGGTGTTTACCAAAGCAATAAGAAAGTAACTAGGGTAAGTACAAGGTGAACTATTGGCAAATAAGACATGCCAACGACCTTAAAGGAAAGTCTGTTGTAAGTAAACAGTTCTTAATTAAATTTTACATATTACTGCACCTGTGTGTGCACGTGTGTGTGCATCTGGAGGCTACAAGACACCTTGGTAGGGCTGCTTCTCTCCTTCTACCTGTATGTGGGCTCCAGGGCTTGAACTCAAGTCCTCAGGCTTTGTCAGCAAGTGCCTTCATGCACTGAGTATTCTCACCAGCCTGCTTAAGCAGACTTTATATCAGGTGCTGTTCAATACAAGAAAATCTATCCAAATAGTCACTATGCCATAAAACCATTATATCAATATGTGCCGATTAGACCAATAAACAGAACATAAATATACATATGTGTATATACATGTTTTAGACATATTATATGTACAGATGAAATATTTATTTATGACTGCATATAACATTAATGTGAATAATATATATATATATATATATATATATATATATATATATATATCGAGGGGACTATGGTCTAAGGTTGGGAAGGATTTACTAATGAAAATATCTAGCATAAAAACAAAATACATGTATATTTGACTATACATACATATATATATATCAAAATAAGCTATAATATGAAAATACAAATTCAATGTTTTCCCTTAAAGAAAAGGTTACAAGAAAAATGCCAGAGGAAATGGCACACTAAAAGCCTCTAAAAAGTTCCTTCTCCATAAACACAATGGTAACGCTAGTAAAAGTGGTCAGAATAAATTTTTAATGACTTGTTTATTTTTTATTTTATGTGCATTGGTGTTTTGGCTGCATGACTATCTGTGTGAGGCTGTCAGGTCCCCTGGAACTGGAGTTACAGACAGCTGTAAGCTGCCATGTGGGTACTGGGGATTGAACCTAGGTGGTCTGGAAGAGCAGCAGCCAGTGCTTTTAGGCATGGAGCCATTTCTGCAGCCCTGCCATCTCTCCAGCCCCAGAATAAACTTTTGTAGAACTCTCAAACTTAACCAAACCTTTATAAAAACCCAGAGTGCACTTATCCAAAAAAGTGGGTAAAGTTATATAAGAACAGACATTATAGCATTTTTACTCTCCCAGCTCTGCAGTAGACACAAAAATAAACATTCCTCATTCATACTGAAAACCAGCAGTCTAGCAGCCAGCAGGACAACTGTTTCAAAACCACTAAAAATAGAAATAAAGAAGCACCAGGGGAATTAAGATAGTACAGTAGAAAATAGTCATTTAGCACAAAATGGGACAGTGACTGAGGAGGAGAGTAACAGGAAAGACATCCAATGTACACAGAGCAGAGAGCATAATGGTGGCTATAAATCACACCTCATTAGTTATATTAAATGCAAACACATTAAACATTAAAAGTAAATTCCTAAACTCTGAACAAAAGGAGGAGATTGACAGAAGAGTTTTTTTTTAAAAAATATTCTTCTCATATGCTGCCTATAAGAAATACATTTTAAATTCAGAAGACAAGTAGGTTGAAAATTGAAGTATAGAGAAGCTGTGTTATGCAAACAGAGTTTGAGTGGGTTACAAGTATCAGGAAAAAAAATGGACTGAAGGGCAAAAATTATTACTGGAACTTAGAAGGAAATCAAGATAAATACATATGTACTTTACATCCAAATCCCCGAGTATATGAAGCAAAATACAGAATAAATTAAAGGGGAAACTGATCACTAATAATAGAACTTGGAGTCTTTAGTGCCCTACTTTCAGCCATGGATAGCAAAACAAGGAAATAAAGCCAGCTAGACTTGCATACCTCACACACACACGCAGAACATTTTGCCCAATAAACCCAGAATACACTTTCTTCTTAAGAATACCCGGAGCATTCCTCAGGGTCAACAATAGGTAAGACCATAAAACAAGCCTCAATTAACCTTCACTTAATAGCTCAACACCATGCAAATTATGTTCTCTGTCCACAATGGAAGGAAATTAAAAATCATCATAAAAATGTGGGAAATTCACAAATTGTAGAAATTTAAAAATCATTCATATTCTTAAATAGCCATTTAGGTCAAAGAAGAAATCACAAAAAGAAGGGGGAAATGTAAATTTTTCAAGCTTACAGAATATAGCAAACATAATAGAGAGAATGTATATATACTGTAAGAAGATATTAAGACAATAGCTTAAACCATTACTTTGAGAAGTAAGAAAACAAAATGTAAACAAAACAAAAAATTACACAAAAGAAGGTAAATAAACAGTGGAGTGGGCATATTGGATATGGACAACAAGAAAACAATGGAGAATAATACAATTAAAAGTGTTTTTTTAAATGAATCAAAATTTCTTAACCTGTTAGACTGATCAATGGAAAAACTTTTAAGTAATCAGAATTACAAGTTAAACATGGATATCTGGACTGGTGAACTGGCTTATTGGGAAAAGGCACTTGCTGCCCAGCTGGTGACCTGAGTTTGATCCCTGGAATCTACATCATTGAAGGAGAGAACCTCCCACAAGTTGTCCTCTTACAAAATGTGGTATAGGCACACACACACACGCACGCACGCACGCACGCACGCACGCACGCACACAGGCAGGCACGCACGCACGCACGCAGGCAGGCAGGCACACGAACATACACACAATAAATATAAAATTTAAAAATATGGGGCATTACTATTGGCCTTATATAATAAAGAGGGTTATGATATCAATGTATGTCAAGAAAAAATTGTGAATCAACAAACAAAAGAATTAAATGAAAGCACATATTCCTAGAATGCTGCATACTGTTAATGGACTGATTTGAGGGTGTAAAAGTTAATTTTGACTATCAACTTGATTGGATAAAGAAACACCTAGAACACACTTTTGAGTGTGTCTGTGAGAGAACTTTCACAAGGTTTAATTGAAGAGAAGAACCCCTCTTTCAATGTGGGTTTTACCGTCTCATGACCTAGAATCCTGGCCTGCATGAAAAGGGAACACTGTAGATGGCCCACATTCCCCCTTCTGTGCTCCATGATGCACTGAGATGAGCAGGGCATCTCTTACTACTGAATCTTCTCTGCCAGGATGGAATTTATCCCTTCAACTGTGAGCCAAAACTCAACCTTGACTTAACCATTTTGCTTTTCTCTCTCTCTCTCTCTCTCTCTCTCTCTCTCTCTCTCTCTCTCTCTCTCTCTCTCTCTCTCTCTCTCTCTCTGTGTGTGTGTGTTTAAATTAGAAACAGGCTTCTTTTACATGTCAATCTCAGTTCCCTCTTCCTCCCCTCCTCCCCTGCCCTCCACTGACCCCTTTCTGCTCCTCAGGGAGGGTGAGGCCTTCCATGAGGGATCTTAAATGTCTGTCATATCATTTGGAGCAGGGCCTAGACTCTCCCCAGTGTGTCTAGGCTGAGAGAATATCCCTCTATGTGGGATGGGCTCCCAAAGTTTCGAAGTGTTTGTTCACAGAAATGAGAAAATCAAAATGGGAAGAAACAAAAATCTAAAGAGAAAGTTAGAAGATTAAAGAAGTAACCAAAAAGCCTTGCTCACAGAAAAACCCAAGTTTAAATGGCTTTGTTAGTGAATTCTATAAGACTTTTAAGGAAGGATTAGCACCCATCCTTCATAATAGTTTCCCCAAAACAGAGGGAAGGACACTTACCAGATCATCCTAAAGCCTGCATTACCTGATGTAATATGCTATCAGAGATAAACAATGGCTTTATAGAAATGATAGTTATATGGTCCACTCAAGTTCTCATACAATCAATTAACACTCTGGTATAACTGTTCAGGAATTTCCAACTCAAAGAGTTCGGGGAACAAGAACATTTGGCATAAACACAACTCTCATGAACCTGGAAACCAAGTTTTCTTTTTTAATTTTTTTTATTTTTACTAGAAAGAAGATTATTTTATATGTCAATCCCAGGTCCCTCTCCCTCCCCTCCTCCCCTGCCTCCCTCCCCCAACTAACACCCTACCTATACTATACCCTTTCTGCTCCCCAGGGAGGGTGAGGCCTTCTGTATGGGGTCTTCAGAGCCTGTCATATCCTTTGGGATAGGGCCTAGGCCCACCCCCTTGTGTCTAGGCTCAGGGAGTATCCCTCCATGTAGGATGGGCTCCCAAAGTCCATTCCTATGCTAGGGATAAGTACTGATCCACTACAAGGGGCCCCATATGTTTCTGAGGTTTCCTCACTGACACCCACATTCAGGGTGTATGGATCAGTCCCATGCTGGTTTCCCAGCTATCAGTCTGGGGACCAACAGCTCTCCTTTGTTCAGGTCAGCTGTTTCTGTGGGTTTCACCAGCCTGGTATGGACCCCTTTGCTCATCAGTCCTTCTCTTCAACTGGATTTCAGTTCAGTTCAAGGTTTAGCTGTGGGTATCTGCTTCTACTTCCACCAGCTGCTAGATGAAATTTATAGGATGGCATATGAATTAGTCATCAATCTCATTATCAGGGAAGGGCATTTAAGGTAGCCTCTCCTCTGTTGCTTAGATTGTTATTTGGTGTCATCTTTGTAGCTCTCCAGACATTTCCCTAGTGCCTGATTTCTCTTTAAACCTATAATGTCTCCCTCTATTATAGTATCTCTTATCTTGCTCTCTTCTGTTCTTCCCCCAACTCAACCTCCCTGCCCCATCATGTCCTCCTCACCCCTCCTCTTCTCCCCTTCTCATTCTCTTAGTTCCCTCTCCCCTACCCCCATGATCCCAATTTGCTCAGGAGATCTTGTCCCTTTCCCCTTCTCCAGGGGACCGTGTATGTCTCTCTAAGGGTCTTCCTTGTTTACTAGCTTCTCTGGCAGTGTGGATTGTAGGCTGGTAATCCTTTACTCTATGTCTAAACTCCACATATGAGTGAATACATACCATGTTTGTCTTTTTGTGACTGGGTTACCTCGCTCAGAATGGTTTCTTCTAGTTCCATCCATTTGCCCGCGAATTTCAAGATTCCATTATTTTGTCTTGACTTTTTTCCCTGCTGAGTAGTACTCCATTGTGTAAATGTAGAGAAAATGAAAACACATTTTCTCTATCCATTCTTCAGTTGAGGGGCATTTAGATTGCTTCCAGGTTCTGGCTATTACAAACAAAGCTACGATGAACATCGTTGTGAACAGATGTCCTTGTTGTATGAATGTGCTTCTTTTGGGTATATGCCTAAGAGTGGGATTGCTGGATCTTGTGGTAAACTGATTCCAATTTTCTTGAGGAATTGCCATACTGATTTCCAAAGTTCCTGTATGAGTTGGCACTCCCACCAACAGTGGAGGAGTGTTCCCCTTTCTCCACATCGTCTCCAGTATAAACTGTGATTGGTGTTTTTGATTTTAGCCATTCTGACAGGTGTAAGATGCTATCTCAGAGTTGTTTTGATTTGCATTTCCCTGATGACTAAGGATGTTGAACACTTTCTTATGTGTCTTTCAGCCATTTTAGATTCCTCTATTGAGAATTCTCTATTTAGTTCTGTACCCCATTTTTAAATTGTATTATTTGGTGTTTTGGAGACTAGCTTCTTGAGTTCTTTATATATTTTGGAGATCAGCTCTCTGTCAGATGTGGGGTTGGTGAATATCTTTTCCTAGTCTGTGGGCTGCCGTTTTGTCTTGTTGACTGTATCCTTTGCCTTATAGAAGCTTCTCAGTTTCAGGAGGTCCCATTTATTAATTAGGAGGTCCCATTTATTAATTGTTGATCTCAGTGTCTATGCTACTAAACCAAGCTTTTTAAAGAATAGCTTAAATCCCCCTCATCATGGAACTTCATAACCACCTACCACACCTCCATTCTTAGATTCTTCCTAGGTTTACCACGTGAAAATCTTATGTGTGTTCTTACAGTTGCAGTGAATTCACATGTACAACACTAGGAAGCACTAGAAGTTTTGTGGTCATCCATCATCTTTTGTTAAAATATTCTTTAAGAATAAAATAAAGGAAAGAGGAAACTAAAATTAAAACAAAAAATAGCTTAAATGCCTGTTATGAAAGAAATAACTGGTACAAACTGCATACAGTGTAAGAAATGGGATAAATCACCCAGATGCTGAGAATGGCCTCTGTATGGAGATTCTACCTGTTAGTCCATCTGAGCTCTGACTATATGTGGTTCATGCTATCAGCCAGCCTCCCCCTTTCTTCTACTAAGAGTGATCCTGGGATAAACTGAAACTCATCCTTGATCCTAATTAGACCTTAGTGGAGAAACCAACTAACGAGAACCACCTGATTGCCTTAAACATGACCTTTAGTGATAAGGAAGGGATTTGAACCCACAAGTGCCAAGTTCAAAGTGAGATAAGAAAACTGCAGCCCAATATCCCTGATGACTATAGATATAAAATTTCCCAACAAAATACTATCAAACTGAGTTAGGAACCTCAGAAAAAGGATGATATGGCCTGACCAAGTTATGTTTGTCCAAAGAGTACAGGGTTACTTTAGCATACAAAAATCAGCATGGTAATATTTCATATTAATAGACTAAGAGGAAAGCCCTTTTCTGGAGATGCAGAAAATAACTTGGAAAATTTCCAACACTGTCTTGTGATTTATAATGAAGAGCAAATTGATAATGGAAGGAGATTTTTCTGAGGAACAGCATCTACCAGGAACCCACCTACAACCTTTCCTGTGGGGTCTGCCGCAAGATGAAGATGCTGTCCAAACACAGAAAGGCAAGTCTAAAACAAACATTTGGTTATCTGTTTTCTGAAAAGGGCACCAAGATGATAAGGTATGGAAAGACTTTTCAACACATGATACTGGGACATCTGGATATTTGCATGCAGATGAATGAAGTGATAGCCCCATTTCACTCCATAATTAAATCACAAAGGCCTATATTTAAAAGCTAAAATGATAAAATTCAGATCCTGGCTTAAAAATAGTTTTAAAAATATCTATGACATCAAAAGTATAGTCAACCAAAGAAAGATAAATATATTAGACTTTACCAAAATTATAAACCTTGGTCCCTCAAAGGGCATTACCAAGTCATTATGGTCAACATAGAGAATGAGAGAAATATTTGCAGTAATATACAGTATTTAATCTTATCTATAATATAAAGAATTATTTTATAGTCCACTAATAAAGGCAATCCAATTTGAAAATGGTTTTGGCTAGGGTTGTGGCTCGGTGGTATAGCACATACTTACTTCAATCCAATCACTAAAATGTCAAAATGGAAAAAGACTTGAGCAGCTATTTCTCTATTGAAGATACACAAATCACCAATAATTATACTTAGTACCAGTAGGCAAGTAAATAAAATGCAAATCAAAATCACAATGAGATACAATTTCACATCCAATAAAGAAGTCAACTCTCATTTTCATAAAAAGGAAACTATAATAACAAAGACAATCAAGAGGAAACTGGAACCTTCCTACCCTGTTGGAAGAATGTGAAACAGTGTAGCTGTCCTGGGAAACAGCTTCTCTGAAGTTAAGCATAGGGTCATATACAATCTCTTGGTGTATGACCAAGGGAATTGAAAGCCTGTTTGCAGAGACTCTTCCACCTAGGCCAAAGATGGAAGCAGTCAAACATCCATCGAAGAAGACATGAAGACTCAACATCAATGGAATATCATTAGTTCAAAAATAAGGACAGAGTTTCAGTTCATGTTCCAACACGGTGAACTTTGAAAACATGCTAAAATGAACGAAGCAGAAGGATATTATAGGATTTGTTTCTATGAGATAGCAAGACTAAGCAAATCCACAGAGACAGAAAGCATATTTGTGGTTTCTAGGGAAGACAGATGTTTGTTCAGGTGATTAATATATTCCAGAATTAGATAGTGATGAAGGCTGCAAAAAAGCCTGGTGACTACTAAAATCAATGAGTGACTTGTGCCCTCAAAAAGGTAACTTCTATGGTGTGTAGTATGGTAACTTTTATATCTGAAACAAAAAACTTTAGGTTATGCATCTTGAAAATGAGATAACAGTATACATATAGAAATGTAATTCAAACAGTATTTAAATTGTTAATTTTTCCACTGTGCAGAGAAATTAGAAATTGACAACTAGACCAAATCACAATCAATAGAGCAAATTATACCAAAATATGATTTATAAAAGGGTATATGCAAATGGCTCAAAATATGTTCACTTCACTGACAGTCAAAAATACAAATTAAAATAACAATGAAGGATCTTTTTGCACTCACCAGACTGGCAAGCATCAAAAAGAACTATCATATCTGCTGTGAGCAGAGACTGTGAGGAAGAAATGGGGCCTCACACGTTGCTGCTCGAAATAGGGATGGAGAGACAGTATTCTGGTAGTAAACAAGCAATGCCTGTTAATATCCAAAGTACATACAAACTTTAATCTAGCAATCCTACTTCTGTGAAACCATTCCAGGGATGTTAGATAGAAGCTTCTAAAGATAGAGCAGGAAACACACATGCATATTGTTGCCAAATTTGCTATTGGTGTTTATAATGACACCAACCTGAGTACACTATTGTATATTTACATACATTGCATGTATGTATGCATAAAAACAAAGAAACATTAGCAAACTACCAGAAGATTTGAAGAGAATCCCATGGCTTTTATTGGACCAGAAAAGAAATGCATAGAAAGATATACATGTAAGTGCACACACATGCATGCACACATGAGCAAATGCACACACACACACACACACACACACACACACACACACACACACACACACACAGAGTATTCTTTTAATAACATAAGAGCAATGCCTGTGTTTGCTTATATATTGACACACTACATATCTACCTAAAAGTCTGTCTATGATGATACTTTTGATACACGCCTAAGAACAGAATGGAGATTATTTGGACCTTTTGGCCTTAGACAGTGTTGGGAGCTCTACAACTGACTAGGAAACATTCCCTTCAGAAAAGAGGCAGAAGGCTCATGAGACCCAGAAGTAAACAAACTTCACATGTCTGAGAAAGAAGAAACTTACAAGCTTCACTCCCCCAAGGCTATAGAAGCAATAATCAAGAGGGCATGGAGAGGTGGAGGGGGGACTCTTCAGCTGCCAGTAAGTCATGCAAACACTTCCAGGGGTGCAGCTTTCCTGAGTTGTCACCTGTACTGGGTGAGCTTTTCAGATGCTTTTTAGTCGTCCCTGCTCATGTGGGTAACTCCTCATCCACACTCCTGTAAGTAACCCCAATAAATGCAAAGGTCAGCAAGTTTGACTTGAGTGTAATCATTACTTTGATCTGTCATAGGTTCCCTATCTGGGCTGAGTAGGTGTGTGTGAGTCTGTCTGTATGTCTGTCTCACACCAAAGAAAGACATGATAAAGAACTTGGCTAAATCTATGTTGGAGTTGTCTCCATGAAGTCCTTCTACCAAATACCTTCTATGGGGCTTTACGATCTGTGCTAGAGCAGGGTTGATTATTTTCCTTCAAGAATGTGTGACAGGTCCATCAGTGTCCTGTTCTGTTGCCACCTCTCATCCCTCCATCTTGGACTCTCTCTTCCTACAAGGTTGTGCACAGAACAAAAGTACCTACGCATTTTCCCCACCCGTTCTCTGGCATCATGTTGCACACTCTTGCATCTAGCTGATGCTGCTCACACATTGGAGCCAATAAATTGCTCATCATGTCTTTTTTTAGAGTTTATCCTTGGTCTTTATGGACAATAAAGAGGTCTAACCCATGATCTTCCCTTACTTCTGCCTAGCCTTTGCAGGCCAGCATTGTTTGTAACCACCGAGCTTCTAATACATGCAAAGCTCTATTCTAAGAACCTGGAGTTGGGGATCAGGAGGTTAGTGGAGAAATGTGAAAAAGTACAAAGAGTCAAACAGGGCATGTGCTCCAGATGAGCTCATAGCAAGAGGGGTGGGAGGTGAGTTAAGAGAGGCCGTTGCAATTCATGTGCTGGGGCCTTTCCAGGCTGGAGGAACAGGTGTTTAAGATCTACTTAGAGTAAACACATCTACTCTGCTCAACCCAACCATCCCAACTTTCTGTCAAAATGTCCTACAGAAAAGAAGAGGGACTCCTAGCTGAGGAAAGAGAAAATTCCAGCGAGATAGAAGAGTAGGACTAGGAGGCTCAAAATGCTCCAGGTGGGGCAATCGCCTCTGCTTGTGAAGCCGTGAGAAAGTGGGCACGAGAAGCAATTGCTCCAGATGGCTATAAGGTCATAAGTGTGGAGGTCAGTGAAGCAAACCAGGAGGGAGGCTACAAGATCAAAAACGCTATTTTTCATCATTTTGTCACCACTTCCTGGGGTTTTCTTACCTGGCTGGATATCATGAAGCATTTGGAGTGTTGATGCAGTAATCCACAGAGAGATGATGAGAGATGCTCACATCTGATGTGGCCTGGATCTCTAGTCTCTTCAAAGCAGAGTGGAACCTGGGATGAGAGGAGGGATCCCAGGGTGGGAGACTGTGAGGGAGGCTGCAGAGGCAAGCGCTGTGAAGCTCCTGCCTTGAGGCCCTTGGGACTTCTGAGACTTCCCTCCCTCTGTGCTTTCAACCTATAAAAGCTGCCTCTTTGATCTAAAAGAGAAAAATGGATTCAGCCTCCAGGTTAATGCTATTTGCTGAGTGTTTCAGAGAGGCCGCACGATGCAAGGGCGAACATCACAGGCACACAAACTGCAGCTGTGGTGATAAAGGCAACCCCCACCCCTTAACCTGTGTGGAACACTGTGCTTCTCTGCAAAGCCAAGGAAATAGCCCCTGCACCACGCTCTGAAGGGGCACATCTCATCAGATAGCTGTTGTTACATTGTACTCTGCAGAACCACAGTGGCCTGTGAGAGTACGTATTCAGTCAGTTCATGCATCTGGGTCCAGTTGACACAGTGCAGGTGCTTTGAATGAACTCTGGCTTGTCCCTGTCACAGCTCAGCTACAGGCCATCTGAACAGTTTTGCTGACGTGCCCAAAGGTGAGATACGTTGCTGATATACGATGACCTTTGTTGCAACCACAAACTGCTTTGGCTCAGTTCCATGGACACATGCCTCGGATTCCATGGGCTCTGCTCTAAGAACACTGATGGATAGGACCAGACAAGGATTAATATAGACACCCTAAACCCTTTGCTAGCCTCTGCATACATCATGTGTCTTAACAACCCAGTGGCCAAAACAAATTACATGGTCAAATCAACTCATGGCAAAGAGGGATGACATGGCAAAGTTACAACGACACAAGGCAGGGATATGGGAAATGACAAAGAGTCAGGCCATTTTTGCAATGCAACACAGTCTCTCTAAACTATAAGCTATGCAAATAAATGTAAGGTAACATTACTATCCAAAGGCAATTTAATCAATGCATACTTGTTGAATTGATTAACAGGGGCATTGGCCTGTCTCAGATCTGATGGCTTTCACAAGTGGTTTTCCAATCACCCCATAGTTTTTCCACAGCAAAAATAGAAGTCCATTTCAAAACTATCCATAAATTTTTCTTGGACAGATGAAGCTGTCTGTCTTCCTTCCTTCTGAGGGGTGTGTGTGTGTGTGTGTGTGTGTGTGTGTGTGTGTGTGTGTGTGTATGGGGGGTGTTTGTGGTGATTTTCTGTTTCCATTTAGCTCAAGTCATCAGCGATAACTTTCACTTGGCAATTCCATCAGGGCTCTTTCTAAATGTGCTGACATTTCAATTAAATGTCAGCGGCATCATTCTGTTTACCAGCTGGAAGATTTGTAATGGGGAATATTGGTAGTGCCAGAGACTAGAGATTTCCATTTGGCAAAATGCCAGCCAATGTCTTTTGTCTCCTACATTCCCGTGGGTTGTCTACACGTGGGTTTTGACAGCCTGGCTGGCTCTTCAAGACATTGCTGGTACTCTAGTTTAGGGATATTCAAACTGCTCTCTGAATCCTAGCAGGAAGCTTTTAGAGTCAGGTTGGGTTTTTTTATTTTTTTAAATGTAGAAGTTGGAATATATGTTTTCATTTTCCTAACTTAAATATCCCTAGTTCATCAAGCAGGCAATTTCAAAGTTGTCGTTTGCAAATATACATATATATGCATATACGCATGTGTGCTTGCCTGTATTTATCTATGCATCATACAAACATACATACATACATAGGCTTTAATCAGGAATAGATAGCAAAGGAAAGTACCTTCTCCAGTCATAGACTAAAGAGTTGCACTGCCCATCTCTGCCACTTGGTAGTTTGCTGTGTGACTTTGAGCCACTTATCCCTGTCTCTGGGCTTCCACTTCCTCACCGAGAAATAGGGAATCAGAGTCCCTAGGCTTAGATGGACACTCATGTTTAAAGAACTCAGAGCAGTGATGAAATATTACTGTCAATATTAACACAGTGCAGCAAAATAATGTTCAAATATATCAGATACTGATAATAGTAACAGGAAAATAGCTGCCACCCATGATTCCTGACTGAGCTGTTTTGTTAATATCTCAGGGTTGTATAGGGTGAACATATTTCAAAACACATGTAGAGTACGGACCACATCATGCAATTCATATGCCCATCTCCTTTGCATTTCTTTATTTTGGAGCCTTTGCACTCCTCCTTCTAGATCAACCTCAAATATGAAACAAGTTGCTGTGAACTGCGGTCACCCTGCTGCCCTGGGAAACACTTGAGTTTGTCTTATCTAATTGGGTTTTGGTGACGATTATCCAGCCTTCTACCATTCCCTCCGACACACACTTCCCAACTTAATCTCATTTATTAAAATTTAATTATTGTCACTGATTGAATTTTTCTCTTCATTAAAATTGGTTTTAAAAGTTACACAAGAAGTAACTACCATCAAGGTGTTTAATATGTACTGGTTTCCAGGTAGGATTTCACCTGAGAAAACAAGTTCTATTGCTTACAACCTATGGAAGGTTGTTCTTAGCCATTCCACATGATTCTGAGTTAGGGGCTTACAGATGCAACTCAAATATGTAGTCTAGATCCCAACCCATATGGCCCTGGAGGACAAATGCAGAGGCGAAGTTATTCCTCAGTGATCTGCAGTAGTACATATAGCTAGTACATTTGGTGACAATAGTTAACTTTGTAAATAGTAACTGCCTTATCCATTGACCAGGCCTTGAAATGGCCCCTGAATGGTGGTAATGATCAGAAGTTCCTGCCTCTTACCCTAGGCTTCAGTGACCAAGAGTCATATTGATACTGTCTAGGATTTCTGGTTCAACAGAAGCCACACATTTAGGAAGGCTCTAGAGGAAGCCCACAGCAACCCTGCCTCTATACTGCTGCCACTGGGTGGATGGATTGCCGCAAACTGAGCTGATGCAAGTTCAGGACTGGACTGCTAGACCAGCAAACCTAAACTGACAGAACTGCACTCCATCTCCTCTTCAGCTTGGATGCCACCCGAAGCTGCCCTACTCTCTGTGCTTGTAACAGAGCCTCGTGTCTGTTGCTCCCATATCCATGGAGTTGCAGGGAGGCAAAACAGAGGAATGCAGCCATCGGTTTAACATGGTACTCTATGATAGGCTGAATCAGTTTAACATGGTAACCCATGACAGGAAGAATCTTCCCACTTTACAGATAGGAATACTGAAGTCCCAGGGACCCAGTCAGACTTTTATCAACTGGCCTCTGACTACAAATTCACTGTGAATTTATTCTACCATCATTTATTGGGAATGTTTTAAAAGGGGAGCAGGCAAATGCTACTCACTTTATTTCATAAATTAGTGCAAAACTTGCTTTTGCTTAAGAATTCCAGAGGAGGCAGACTCTATTACTCCTTCATCTATTCCCATCATGGGGCACCAATGGTCCTACAACAGGGCCCCTATTTCTGTTTTATTGATGTTATACAAATTTGTAGGATGAAAGTGCTTTATTCTTAACATTTTTTATGTTGGGCGATCATGTAAGTTGTTTGCACTTTTCACTGTAAGGTATATTGCAGGAATAAACATCTTTGCATTTAATGCCAAGGTACCTTTGTTGCTAAACATGAATATAATTTACATCATATATATATATATATATATATATATATATATATATATATATCTGTGCGTGTGTGTGTGTGTGTGAGAGAGAGAGAGAGAGAGAGAGAGAGAGAGAGAGAGAGAGAGAGAAGAGAGACACAGAGAGAGAGAAAGCAGAGTTATTCCATTTTGAAAATGTCGAAAATATAAACACTAGACTCTCTCAGATTTAGGAGTTTTGTTAGAGTTGAGAAGTTCAGGGAAGGTCAGAACTAAATTATGGAAGAATAATTGTCAAAAGATAAATTAAGATGTTTTCATTTTTCCTGAGAAATCGGGCGTTGCTCTTCCTTTTCCTGGGAATGGGGCAATGTTGATAAGAAGGTAATATCTGCAAGCTGGGTGTGGGGTTATAAATCTGTGGTCAAAGAGCAGCATTGAATGAAGCAGGGACAAGAAGCACATGGTGGTCAGGATCTAGGTCTCTGGTTCTCTCTCTCTCTCTCTCTCTCTCTCTCTCTCTCTCTCTCTCTCTCTCTCTCTCTCTCTGTCTGTGAAATGACTGGAAGACTTAAGGTGCATAGAAAAAGCCCCACCAGCAGACCTGGAGAGACACAGGTGCAAATTCCAATTCAGCCACCTGTTTTATCCTCTAGGTATAGCATATTTAATGCATTGCCATAGCTGTGGCCATTAACCAGCAAAAATGTGGAGTCTATGGTAATGGTACTAGTTACCGATATTTCCTAGAAGAGGGGTAGGGTAGGGTTACAAAACCCTCCAGCTATTATTCCTTTCCACCCTCTGCCAAACTGCAAGTAATTTGGGGAGATGCTAGAAGATACAAGGTGTTAACTGAAAGGGAGACTCCACGATGTACCCTCTATGAGGGCATCACCCATGATGGAGTGGAACTTTGTGGTGATGGAACCATTTGGGAGGTCATCCACTTGCTATAAGTAACCTTCACACATGGCTCTGTAAGCATGTCCATACACCCAAGAAATTCATTGGGTCACCAAGTGGGATTTTTCTGGAATTGCATTTGGTTTGACTTTGGTACTCTATCTAGAATTTACAGATGTTATTGCCATCTGTAAATAGGGGAGGATTTCAATGATATGATTACGGTGATGACTATACTTACTGACCTAAGGAATACACATAAGTACACAGCTTGAATATGCAGTAGCTAGTTTATCTTCATCAATTTTGCCTAGAGATAGCTCAAACTTTCTTCCAGATCTTATGTGCCCTGCTTCTGTTATGTGATGAGGAAAGTTTGGAAGAATGAAGGCCTAGAAATTAAATCGCTGTTTAATAGATTAATGATTTAATCGACTTTAAAAAAACTTCTCTTGGCAGGAACTCAGAGGGAAATAATAGCTATTAAAGATCCAAACATTTCACTTGGGGGTTGGAGGGATGATGTTGTCTAAAAAGGTTTTCTTTAAAGTACATTTAGTTCTCTTCACTCTATGCTATCCAGGCCTTGCAGGTCAGTTTCTCCCAGTTCCCAGGGGAAGAATGGAATGACATGAGGAATACACCTTGAAATTCTTAGATGATAAAAAGGGATTAAAAATCAATAGTCTTTCTGCTTCAATTCTTTCAATTTTCCTTTCATCCCCAGAAAGTGCAGGTGCTGAGCAGTGAGTGGCACATTTGGTGATCTGATGTGTTTTGCCAGGGGTTAGAGGAAAGTATCTCCAGGTGTCATAACTAACTGTAAACTGGCATTACATTGATGCTAGGTGGAGGTTGTGGTGCTGTGTCTCAGGGAGGAATATATCAGACTTGTCCTGTATAATGTGGCAAAAAACCCAGCTCATTGGTTGTACCAGCCACACCTCAAGATTCCGGCTGCCAGTTCCACCAATGGCTATCATACTCCACAGTGCAGGGTTAGGGGATCCATCGCCATAGAAAATTCTACCAAATACCTCAGCATAACGTCTCATTTGCTGAGTTAGAATTAGAATCTGAGCACAGAAATAGGAAAGCCTGCCTCATCTTGCCTCCTGGGATGTAAAAGATCTGTGTGAGGGTTCATCTTCATGGTCAACTTCACTGGGTCGAGAGATTACTAAGACACAAGCAATGCACAGGCCTGTGTGTGTGTCTGTGAGGGAATTTCTTGAAACAACCACATCACAAGGCTCCACTCTACCCAATCATTTAATCTGGTAGGTGCAAATGTATATGGGGTCATGGTTAATCTTCACTGTCAACATGACTAGATTTAGAATCATGTAGGCAATGTACCTCTAGGTAGATATGAGGTTGTTTTCAGAGTGGTTCAACTGAGGGAGAACTCTTCCTGAACTGGATAGCACCATCCTATGGGCTGGGGTTTCAAACTGAATTAAAAAGAAAGAGGAAGCTGGATGCCAGATGAGTATCAAATCTGTCTGTCTGTCTATCAATCAATCAATCAATCAATCAATCAATCAATCATCTATCTATCTTTATCTCTATGTGTGTGTCTTTCTGTCTTTCCATCTCTCTCTGTGTGACTGTTTTTGTCTATCTCTTTCTATCTCTGTCTCCATCTGTCCCCATCTGTCTCTCTTTTTCTCTTGCTTTCTTTATGTCTCTCCATCTCTTCGTGTGTAACTCTGTCTCTGTCTATCTCCTCCTATCTCTGTCTCCATCTGTCCATCTGTCTCTCTTTTTCTCTTGCTTTTTCTCAGTCTCTATCTTTCTGTCTCTCCATCTCTCTGTGTCTCTATGTCTGTCTCTGTCTCTCTCTCCCTCTCTCCCTCTTCCTCTACCCTGCCCCCAATTATGGAAGCAATGTGACCAGCTGCCTCATGTTCCTGCTACCTCCCCTCACACTGTGAACGAAGTAAACCCTTCTTTAAGTTGCTTTTGTTGGGTGATTTGTCAGAGTCACAAGACAATATTTGTGAATGGATCATTGGGAAGTAGTGATAATGTGGAAAGTGCGGTGTGGACAGAGAAAATAGGTCCCCAAGGACCTGTCCTTACATCTATAACTTGTCCTGGTTTCTCGATTATGTCTTGCTTTGTTTCCTAGTTACCATGAACTGAATGGCTCTGTTTCAGTTACTTCTATCACAAGATGTCTCACCTCATCCCAGATAACTGAGGCAAAAATGTATGGAGTCAACATCTGAAACCATGTGCCCAAATAAGTAAATCCCTACTTTAGGCAGTCCTTTGGGTATTTTAGTCACAGCAGCAAATATGTGATATGACAAACTATATTCCAATCCCTGCCATGCCTCATGCATTTTGATCCTTCAAGTCCTTGACAGTTGATTGCCTCATCTACAAAAAAAAAAAAAAAAAAAAAAAAGGTGGACAGAACCATTTACTCACTTTGCTGTGTTTAATATGCACAAATTTTAGGCTGAAATACACATTGTTAACAACAGACAGGCTTTGAGAAATGTGTAGCAGCCCCTCTCAGGGCTGATGAAACACTCTGGCATGTCACAGTGCTTCCAGCAAGAAGTGCCCAGATAACATGCACCAAGTGCCTTCCATTAGGCCTGGCATGCAGAATGCACTTCATATGATAACTGGTTTTTCAGAAGCCAGTGGGGGATAACAGACTCCTTCCTTAGTACTACTTTCCAGCTTTCCTTTTCCATTTCCTTGTCTTTTCTGTATCATTGCAAGCTAAAGATGACTTGAAGAAAAGCCACTGTAAAGACAAGGGAGCTGTGTGTCTAGACAGGGGTCTCAAAGCACACCAGTAGATTTAGCCCTAATACAAGGTTAACTCCTGCCTTCCAGCCCATTCCAATGAACAAACAGAATGTAGCATCCTTAGGGATTCCCACCAGGCTCAGGGGAAACTTGAGTGTCTCTTGTAGAGGAAGGTACTTGAAGAAAAAGTTCCACTCTTTGTTATGGCCCTCTAGCATCTTAGCTATGTGAGCATCTCTATTTGGAGGATGTTGCCAAGGAACTGGATGGAGGTTACAATACCCAGGAAAGATGGGAGAGCCACTGAAGCCTGAGTCCCCAGTACCCAAGCCTCCTGCAGAAGTCAACACAGCCAAGAGGATCTTCCTTCTGTGCTGGGGCATGTCTAGCTCAGCTCTTCTTGGATATGTGTATGCCCACTCCTCGGCCACTTAGCCCTCTGATTTCAAAGCAGGACTCCAGAGTGCTTCGACTTGATCAGAAGTTCTGATGTCATGTCAGATAAGATGTCAAGTTCTGAGTTCTAATGTCAACCCAGCCATCAGTTTAGCTGTGTGTTCTTGGTTGAGACAACCAGCCTGTCAGGTTCATGGCTCCTCTCATGTGTGTGTACTGTTTAATGAGAATGAAAATGCATATGCAAGCCAGATGTAGTGGCACACATCTTTAGTCCCAGCTTGGAGGAGGCAGATGCAGGTGGGTCTCAATGAGTTTAAGGGCAGTCTGGTTTAGATAGCAAGTTCCAGGCCAGTCAGAGCTATGTAGCGAGACCCTCTTTTCTGATAATGTTGTTGTTGTTTTAAGTGAAGGCTAAGAGAGGGTTTGCATACATTAAAGCAAATGTGAAGGTACCGACAATATTCTGGAGAACAGCAGATGTCTGGGCTGAGGGCCCATGTAGAGAATCTGTGATTTCAGGACCATGGAGAAAAAGCAAGGTGCCGATAGTTCCTCCATTGCTAACATCTTTCCTCACCCTTCTAAGAGTTATAGGAAGCCAGTCTTTGTTCTTAGTGTCTCATGAGAGACAGAGAATCATGCCAGAAAAATCACCTCAGGATAAAGCCAACAGTGTCACCAGCAGTGCAGCTGGAATGGAAGAACCTGAGCCACAGAATGTAGCAGTGACATAGGCAAGAACTCCACCACTGAGCCACCAATGTTTGTCAATTTACCTGTGCTCCCCCAGTCTCGAAAACCAGTAAATGCCCCGGCTATTTAAACCAATATGAGCAGGTTTTCTGTTGTCTGCACTAATGGCTCATGCCCCTTGGGTAGTGTGGATGCACCATGCCTAATTCATCTTGGGAAGCCCAGAGATGGCTACGCCTCTTCACCCCAGGGTCAGACTCCTTGCTTTCATCAACTATTCCTCATGTAAAATGATAGGAGTATATGGACATTGGAAGACTCTTCTGGAGTGTGTTCACACTTGTTTTAAGTAACTGTATCAACAAACCATCACAGGTTCTGATTTCCCCACTTAGGAGTTTGGGGAGGCCAGTTGAACAATAGGAAGCTGACACTGCCCCCTGCCTCCTGCCACCATTCCAGGGACCCCAGGACTGAGAGTGGTCACATAGGTTGTCTCTTCCCTTTGAAGCAGCCTGGCTGCCTTTCTTCCCAGCTTCTGGATAAATAACTCATGTTCTCGTCACTGCGCGTCACAGATAGAGGGTTTTCAGTGGGGTTCAATGTAATTGCTACCATCTATCACTTTAATAGCTGAATGAAGGTGAGATGTAATTAGAAAGGGTGTCAGTGGAATATGGAGTTTGTTTTACAATTATCTATACAGCCTGGGGGACCATCAGCACAGAACATTGCCTTTTAAAAGCCCAAGAAACATGTGGCACAAATTGCATCATTGAATGACTTAAAGGGCCCTGAACATATTCTACCACATTTTCTTTTAGCTCCTTTGAATATGGGTGCAGGCTTTTGTGCCTTGGGCACTCAATGGGCTCTGGATAATGTTTTATAAAACTTCATTTTTTAGAAATCAAATCCTAAACTTGATTTGATGGGCCTCTTAGGAGGTGGAATCAGGAAGATCACAAGTTCAAGACCAATCTAAGCTACAAGTTAGTTCAAGGCTAGCCTGAGCACTTAGTAAGACCTGGTCTCAACATAAAAAGTAAAAAGGCAATTATGGATACAGTTCAGTAATATAGTCTTGCTTAGTTTGTGTGAAGACCTAGGTTCAGTCCCCAGAACTGGAAGTTGAAATGGAATCCATTTCTCGGTGGCTTACTTTAGCACCAGAGACTGTTTCTTAAGTGACCACTCTTTAGTATCCAGTTATGGTTGCCTTGACAAGCTGTTAATGACTTCCAAAGAGACATAGTAATCTCCAGGATGGACAGTGAAGAGTGAAGGCGGCCTTTAATCTGCATGCTATCCCTCCTCCTCCTCCTCCTCCTCCTCCTCATTCTCCTCCTCCTCCTCCTCCTCCTCCTCCTCCTCCTCCTTCTTCTTCTTCTCCCCCCTCTCTCTGTGATGTTGGAGATTACAGTGAGAATACCCCTAGTATGGTATCCCCATACCAGAATGCTTCTTCCATTATTTTTTATTGCAGCAAAATAAACACTTTATAAGACTTACCATTTTAAATATACAATTCAATGTTATTAAGTATATTCACAAAGTCATGCCACCAATACCACTATCCACTTCCAGAACATTTCTTCATTTTGAACAGCAATCTGGACTCATTAAATGATAGTTAACACCTGTACCCTCAGTGTCTTCTAACTCCACTCTTCTTTCTGTGCCCTTATGTGACTACATAGTAGTGTTCATACAACTCCACCTAAGTGGGGTTTTGCAGCACATACTATCTGGGTTTTTTTTATCACATATAGCATGTCATCAGGCAAACAACCTATATCAGAATTACCTTCCATTTCCAAGGCTGAATAATATTGCACCATATTATACATTCATCCATTAACTGAAATTTGGGCTACTTCTATCTTTGGGCTATGATTGTTAAATGAATACATAAATATCTGTGTGGTTACCTGATTTTAACCCCTTGGTTAAATATCCAGAGGTGGAATTCCTAGATCATGTTGTAACTCCATGTTTAACCTCTAAAGAATACTAAACTATTTACTATAGAGGTTGTGGTAATAATGATTTCTACACCTCTCTCTCTCTCTCTCTCTCTCTCTCTCTCTCTCTCTCTCTCTGTGTGTGTGTGTGTGTGTGTGTGTGTGTGTGTGTGTGTGTGTGTGTGTGTGTGATGTTGGAGATTACAGTGAGAATACCCCTAGTATTGTGTCCCTATCTTCTCCAAAACACTGTGGAACAATTCTCTCCTCTAACAGCTCCATCCTGGCCACCCCTCCCACCACCACCTTAGTTTAAATGTGGTTTGTCATGCCACAGGAAGAAATCAGTAGCAGACAGACTGCTGATGGCTGACCCTTATTTAGAAGATACTGTCAGTGGGAAGAACATTGCTACCAGATAACGATCACTTGCTGCTAGATAAATGCCAGGGCTTGTCTCCTGATGGATGCTATGTAAAAAAATATCAATTACTCACCACAGAGTTGCTGGTTTGCTGCAGTGTTCACGCCATCAAGGGGTCAGAACTCTTTTGAGATCAGAGACCTGGAGGCTGAGAACACCCCTACCTTAATGCCCAATGCCTGGGCTAGAGGCAGGGTAGGGAAAAGATGAGCAAAACAGGAGGCTCTGTATCCAAGTTGCTGTGTGACTTGGGTGGGTGGAGTTTTCCTGTTTCCACATTGCCTCAGTTTCTCCACCCTGTACTATAATGGCTGTTAGCTACAATTCAGACTGTTTTTTAAAAGTCTGAAAATACTCTAGAACAGTGGTTCTCAACCTTCTTCATTCTCCAATCCTTTAATACAGTTCATCATGTTGTGGAAAGCCCCCAAATATAAAATTATTTTTGTTGTTACTTTTCTCCAGTTTCTTCTTGCTTTTAATCTTTTTAATACCTTCCAACAGTGTGTGTGTATGTGTATATGTACATATGTGTGTGCATGTGTGCACATGTTTTCCATGAGTTTATAATTCTATATACAGAAGTTAGTTTAAAGCAAGCTGCTCTGCATTATTAGAGGCAAACACCTTATAATTTTTCCTTTGTCCATTTGATATCCTATGTTTCTTTGCTATTTATGTTTATCATTAATGTTTTCCTGATAATTCATATACTGAACTCATTGAGTTCATTTCTACATCTGTTCTGATCATGACACATCTGAACTGGCCTGTAAAATAACTTTTATTTCCTACTTGAAAGAGAACACAGAACACAGCCTACGAGAATATCTGTAAGTACATCTCATTCAAACATATAGTTAAAGGTCACTCTGCAAGTTCTATCTACCCACACACTGCTATGTTAGCCTCTGCATTTGGAACATGTAGTACCCACACTGTTGAGTACATGTCATAGATCCAGCCATCTTTGCCCTGGACCAATTTACTAAGGTTTCTTTTCCATTGAAGCATTCTAACCACTGTTTTAGTCCAAACAGAGTTTGTTCACCATAGTACACAGAGAATCAAGACCACTGAAGATGACTAGGAAATCAGGAGATCTGGGGCTCTGAACTAGATTCTTCTACCTCATAACCTATAGGAGGAACCAGTTTCTCCTTTTTGCCCCCTCCTCTAGTGCTGAGGAAAAAGCCAAGGTTGCCTCATACCAGGCAGGTGCAATATTGCTGAGCTACATCTCCAGTCCCTGATCTAACCTTAAAATAGCCTCAAAAACTGAGTATCAAGTGGTAGAGAGAATGTGAAAATTCAAAACTCCTTGTGTGCCCACAAGAAAAGCTCAACAAAAGCTGAAGCTAAATGCCATCTTGACCAGAGAATAGAAGTAATGGGGGCATCTAGGGATAAGGGGGGACTTGGATATGGGTGGAGCTCAAAGCCTTGAACTGATATTAAATAAGATGAAAGGGAGCAGGGGGCTTGGGACTGGATCCTCAGGCACTAGAGACTATGTTCCCTCTGGAGAAATAATAACCAGCTACTTCTTAATCAAAATTTACTGCTAAATTTCCAATAGCATATCACACAAAAATACTGTAAAAATTGAAAATAAATGAAGGTTATTTTATTAATTTAATATAATTTAATTAATTATTTTATTAATAAAAAACCTGTTGGTAAGATGTGTAGTAAGATGTACCTTGTATTCTGATTTGCATTTCCCTGATGGCTAAGGATGTTGAACACTTTCTTATGTGTCTTTCAGCCATTTTAGATTCCTCTATTGCGAATTCTCTATTAGGTTCTGTACCCCACTTTTTAATTGGATTATTTGGTGTTTTTGGAGACTAGCTTCTTGAGTTCTTTGTAAATTTTGGAGATCAGCCCTCTGTCGGATATGGGGTTGGTGAGTATCTTTCCCCAATCCGTGGGCTGACATTTTGTCTTGTTGACTGTGTCCTTTGTCTTACAGAAGCTTCTCAATTTCAGAAGGTCCCTTTTATTGATTGTTGATCTCAGTGTCTGTGCTACTGGTGTTATGTTCAGGAAGCGGTCTCCTGTTCCGATTCGTCCAAGGGTATTTCCTACTTTCTCTTCTAATAAGTTCAGTGTGGCTGGATTTATGTTGAGGTCTTTGATCCATTGGACTTAAGCTTTGTGCATGGCCATACACTTGGATCTATCTGCAGTCTTCTACACGCCAGCATCCAGTTATGCCAGCACCATTTGTCGAAGATGTTTTCTTTATTCCATTGTATAGCTTTGGCTTCTTTGTCAAAAATCAGGGGTTCATAGGTGTGCAGGTTAATATCTGGGTTTTCAACTTGATGCCGTTGGTCTACCTGTCTATTTATGTGCCAATATCAAGCTGTTTTCAGGACTATAGTTCTATAATAGAACTTGAAATTAGGTATGGTGATGCCCCTGGAAGTTCTTTTATTGTACAGGGTTGTTTTGGCTATCCTGGATCTTTTGTTTTTCCATATAAAGTTGAGAATTATTTTTTCAAGGTCTGTGAAGAATTGTGTTGGGATTTTGATGGGGATTGCATTGAATCTGTAGATTGCTTTTGACAAGATTGCCATTTTTACTATGTTGATCCTACCTATCCAAGAACATGGGAGATCCTTCCATTTTCGGGTATCTTCTTTAATTTCTTTCTTTAAAGACTCAAAATTCTTATGATACAGGTCTTTCACTTTTTTGGTTAGCGTTACCCCCAAGGTATTTTATATTGTTTGTGGCAATTGTAAAGGGTGATGTTTCTATGATTTCTCTCTCAGCAGATTTATCATCCATATATAGTAGGGCTACTGATTTTTTTTTTTAGTTAATCTTGTTCCTGGGCCATCTTGGTCATCTTATCCATAGTGCCAAAAATTCTCACACAGAAAAATATATCCAACAAAGAGTATAGCTTACAAAAGGATCTCTGCAAACTAATGTTTGGATCTGAATCTTTCTTTACAAATGTCTTCCAATGAGTTACACCCACAAAGCTGCCAGGCTTCTCAGCACCTAGACTGTGCTGCCTTGGCAGGGAGGGGAATAGTCCCTATGACTTGTTGGCTAACCAACCTAGTCAAATGGGCAGGTTCCAGGCCAAGAGAAAGCCAATCTCAAAAATCTGAGGAACAATATAAGAAATTGACTTCTTGCCTCCACATGTTCATGAATACATGTGTACCTACTTACATGAACACCCCCCCACACACAAATAGCAATCATGAAATAAAGTCCTACACAAAGGACAAAGGGTCTACACATACCTTTGGGGTCCCTCTGAATTGTTCCCAACTAATCAATCTTTGACTTCTACCTTGTACCTTTTCAAGTGGATTCATTTTTTTTTTTTGCTTGAATCCTTTTAAATTTTTTGAAAATATATTCTTTTCTCATACACTATATTCTGGTAACAGTTTCCCCTCTTTCTATTCCTCCCAGTTCCCCCCAGTTACTTTTCATAGCCTCTCCTATCCAGATCCACTCCTTTTCTGTCTCTCATTAGAAAAGAACAGGCTTCTAAGAGATAACAACAAAGCATAACAAAAGCAAATATAATAAGATGAAACAAAAGCTATCACATTGAAGTTGGGCAAGGCAAATCCCAAGGAAAAGAGCCCAAGAAAAAGCATAAGGTGGAAGGGGGTGGAGGAGAGATAGGATTAAGGGAGGGAATGCAGGGAGAGACAATTAGAATTGAGGGGCATTTGAGAGATGGTATGGATTCATTCTTATTAATAAACTCCTCTGTCACTTGATACTGAGTTGGAAAGTGCCTCATTGTTCTTGAACACCCTTGAGAAATGCTCCAAGTATGCTGAACACACTAGAGGGGAAGTCATATTTCTAGAAGAAGATAGATTTCATGCATAACAGATCTACACTAGGAAATTGCTTTTATTTCGTAAAAAATGATTTTTTCACAGTATTATAAAATTTTGAGGGCCAAAGGAAATGCATTTACATGGTCTTCAAACTGTTCCTACATCATTGGTAAATGCATTTCTCAGTGTTCTTTGCAGCTTGCATGATTATTTTTCTGGTTCTCCTTTTCTTACACCAGTTGTCCCTTTGATTCTCTGCCTCCATCTACTTGCTGATTCCATTCCCTCCTCTTGTGCAGTCAATTCTGTGTGTTCTTGCTTGCTCACTTCCTCATCTCCAGTCTTCCAAGATGACCTCACTCTCCCTATGTCTTGCTCTGACATTTCTACACCCATGACTTCTGCCTCTCTCTTTCTTGCTCTCACCTCTCCCTGGAACACCTTGAAGAGCTGTAGTTGGATGCATGCTGTTTTCTTGAAATGGTATTTACTCTTCCTCTTTGCCGACCTTGACTCTTCAATTCTGGCATCTGCTGCTGACCCATGTAATCTCACACCATCTCTGAGCTTCTCTCTCTCTCTCTCTCTCTCTCTCTCTCTCTCTCTCTCTCTCTCTCTCTCTCTCTCTCTCTCTCTCTCTCTCACACACACACACACACACACACACACACACACACACACACACATCCAGTAAGAAGGAAACTGTCTGATTTGTCTTCAGAAACATTCCAGATATGAGTTCGCTGACCATGTCCATTGGGCTTCACTGATTAAAGCTCTCACTGTTTTTCATTGATGAAAAGCATCAGGCGAGCTAGAACAACAAACTTAACCTCATCCCTCTTCACCTCTGACCATTCCTGGGTAGGTTGAGTGAGATTATAGCCTTCATACACACTGGCTCAGGTATGACAGGAGGTGACAAGAAAGCCTCCTTATTTCCTTTGTGAAGTTTTACTCAGTTTTTAGATCCATATTATTACTAGAATGTTTTATTTTAATTAAGGGAAATTTCAAATAAAAAGGAAAATTAAGTATATCAAACCCCAATAAACCCATGACCCAGCTTCAACAACTGTCTGATTCATGGGCAATTTTGTTTTCTCAATACCCCATGCAATTCCCCTTTCTTACCTTTGGATATTTTGAAGCAAATTTAGAATGAAAACATGGGGATTTAATTGAGCAGAAACACCATGGCCATAGCCTGTTTTGAGTCATGTATACCTTCCCAGCACACCCTGGTGACTCTTGGATGCAGGGCTCTATAAGAGACTCTGCGACTCTGTCTGTGCCTTGTGACCCACTTCTCCATTGTCATCTCATCACTAGTGATATCAACTGGTTCTCTCTGTCCACTTTCTCGCTTGGGGCTGGGCTCCCCCAGTCTAGCTTGAAGCTGCCCTCTGCTGGAGGCAGACTGGACAGTTGGCAGAGTACTGCCTATCCTGTCCCCAAGGGCAATCGCACCATCAAATGTCTCTGTATACAGAATGGATTTCTCTGTACACTTAAGGGTCATCTTTGCACTTATGAAAGGCCTTGAGAGTGGACAGCAAAGCCCAGCTCCTTAAGACTTAAAGTAGACTACTATCCAGATATGCAAGGATCTATTTGAGGGACTTAACATCATAGTCTTGGGAGAAACAAGGATAACAAGGCCACAAGTGGCACAGCAAGGGGATATGATTGTTCCTGGACTGTTGGGAGAGCATAGTGTTGGGCTAGAAACTGTAGGGAGTGGTTCACTTATGTAGGGCCTCAATATAGCCTTTATTGTAATCAAAAACATTTTCAGGGCTCTGGGCTCAAGATACAAATTTGCATATTACTTTACATAAGTCAGCATATGGAGTTCACTCACCCTTAGTACCAAGAAAGGGAAATTAAATTCAATTAGATTAATTAGTGCAACTGATTGCAAATTGTTTTCAGACCTAATATTAAGGGTGCCGTATGCAGGAAATACTGAAGAGATGTTTTAATTGGGAGAAGAGGGGGGACAGGAGGGAGGCAGCTTGAGCAGCTGAACCTAGTTTTCTACAGAGGAGTGTGTTTAGGGAGCTAGGGAGAGTAGGAGGGGCTTGCATACATCTTTAGGATGTTTTTGTCATTGTCCAGATCCCTTCAGTCACCCCTTCCCCCTCCCTTCAGCTGGCTTAGCTGGAGGGTAACAAAGACCAGTTTAGTGCTACTCATCTTTCCAACTGTTCAATATCTAATTTAATTTTTTTGTTATTGTTTTAAAGAACAAAACCAAACCAACTAGAAAGAAATATTCACAAGGAAGAGAACAGGAAAATCTCCCAAGAGAAGCACTGTCTGCCTGAGGCTGTTTGGAGGAAGGGGGACTGAGTGGGAAATCAGGAAAGTCATCGGAAGCCCACCCAACCTGACCATGTCAGAGGAGACAAAAACAGGTCTATGTGTGAAGGGGAGAAAGGGTGTCACTGGAAGAGGTGGCAGGTCCACACTGAAATGGCCCAGGTGGTAGATAACCTCTACTCAGAGGGATGTGAGAAAAAAAAAAGCAGAATAAAGGAAACAGGAAGAAGCAGTGGCCTGGGAGGGGTGGAAAGGAAGTAGAGACCAAAGATATTAAGTCAGGACATCCAAGGCTCCGTGTTTTGTTGTATAAAATTCCTCTCCTTTTCTGCTTCTTCTAACTGATGTGAAGATGGAAGTTGGAAGGTCCTGCCTCATCATTCCCCAAGTTTGGCTTAGGCTGGGGACTCCGTGTATGTTTCCCTGAGGACTTCCAACCTCTCCCCCCAAGTCACCAGGGGTTTCTGCAGAGCCCCATACATCCTCAGTTGGGCCCTGAAGCAGCTGAACACACACCTTCCTGGACATCCAGGCAGAGGAGGTGGCTCTCTCTGGGCAATGGCCTGTTTTGCATGATGAAAAGCAAGCTCCTGACAGTGCTAAATGGGCGTCGACTTCCAATAAACCCCATGCTGGTGGATGCAGCGTGAGAGGTAATAATCGTTCTTCCTGGCTTGCTCAAGCCGCAGTCAGGATTATAGAGACACATGAATCAGAGATGGCAGCCTGTAACAAAAGCTTTACCTCCAGCTGTTTTGTTCATTTTCTAAACAACAACAGAACATTCCCTCCCCCTGCACCCCTCCCTCTCATTTTTTTTTCTCCTTTGTGTTTGCGATTCATTATCAGTCAAATGCATTGGTCTAAGCCTCTAGGCTTATACAACAAGCAAAGGGAGGAAGGGAGGGAGGGAGAGAGGGACTGAAATGCCAGAATCACAGGAAATCAGAGTCCATGTCCCCTGGCCACTTGCATTTGCCAACCTTGAATGAACACACACAATAACCAGCTATTGGTATCCCAACCTGGGAAGAGGACCCCAGGTTCCTGTTCACCTAGTTAGACACCAGACACTATCTACCTTCCAGGCTGGCTGGGATCTTGCTCTGCTTTAAGAACCCTGCCTCTATGTGCTGAGGTTAGTGCCAGGTTACCCTTTCACCAGATAACAGGGCTTGAATCAAATACTTGATCTCCACGTCACTAACCATTGAAAGCCAAGCAGTACAGCCTTTTGTAGACACACAACTACCATCCCCTTGCTTATGTTAGTCATCTTTCGTTATTGCAATTACTTGTGATAAGTAAACTTAAAAAGAGTAAAGGGATATTTTTGATGATAGTTTTGGATGCTTCTAGCCCATGAGTGATTGGTCTTATGACTTTGGGCCAGTGGAGGCACATTATATCATAATGGGAGTTGGGGTGGGGGGGATCTGTTCACTTCCCTTTCACTAGATAAATAAGCAACGGAGGAGGGAAGGCATAGGCACTAATACCACCTTTCAGGGCACAGGGCCAATGACCTAACTTCCTCCCATTAATCCCCACCTCTTAAAGAGTCTACAGCCTCCCAGGTTGGCGACCAAGTATTTAGCATGTGGGTCTTTGAAAGATATTTACAGTGCAACAGTAGAAGGCTTGCTCTGTAACATTTTCATTCCCCAAAATGGATTTTTTTTTTTAGCTATTTATTAAGCAGTTCATTTTCATTTCCCAGGCCTTGGCAACCAGTAATCTTGTTTCTAGTTCTATAGATTTACCAATTCTAAACATTTCATATAAATAGACTTGCATAAAAGAAGGCTCATGGGACCAGCCTCTTTCACTTAGCGTATTTTCAAGGTTAATCCACATTACAATCTGTATTGACTCTTCATTCTTTTTTATATCTAGCTAATATTTCACTGTTTATAAATCCACTTTTTTTTTATTCTTCTGTCTGTTAATAGCTGTTTGGAGTGTTTCCACTTAAGGCTGGGAATCGTGTATGTGTGTGTGTGTGTGTATGTGTGTGTGTGTGTGTGTGTGTGTATGTGTGTATGTGTGTGTGTATGTGGGTGGGTGGGTGTGGGGGTGTGTGTAGCTTTTATCAATTGTTCTGGCTTTTTTTAAAAGAGGAGTTGGAACTAGTGGGTCAGATAACAACTGTTTCACTTTTGAGAATCCCCCCTCCAACCTATGTAGTGGAGGATGACCTTGAACTTCTGATTCTTCTGCCTCTACCTCTTGAGTACTAGGATTGTAGACACTAACCTAGTTCACACAGTGCTGGAGATTGAACCTATGAATGTGTGCATGTAAGCAAGCATTCTGCCAACTGAGCTACATCCCAAGCCCTCATGGTCCTTTTGATTGACAGTCTTCTGATGAGAAATGATCATCAAAGCATTGAGTATATTTGTAAACGATCTCTGAAAAATGCTGACTCACTATCAAATTTTTTATTTTATTTTTATGTGTATAGATGTTTTGCTTGCATATATGGTTGTGCACTGTGTATATCCCTGGCGCCTATGGGTATCAGATCCCCTGGAACTGGAGTAATTGGTAGATGTGAACTGTGGTGCTGGGAACCAAACCTGGGTCCCAGGGAAGAGCAGCCAATGCTCTTAACCACTGAGCCATTTCTTTCTTTCTTTTTTTTTTTTTTTGGTTTTTCGAGACAGGGTTTCTCTGTGTAGCTTTGGAGCCTATCCTGGCACTCACTCTGGAGACCAGGCTGGCCTCGAACTCACAGAGATCCGCCTGCCTCTGCCTCCCAAGTGCTGGGATTAAAGGCGAGCACCACCAATGCCCAGCTCCACTGAGCCATATCTATAGCCTCTAAATTATGTTTAAATTGGAGTGTTTGTCAATTTTGTTGTTGAGTTTTAGAAGCTCTTTATATATTCTGTATACTAAATCATTACCAGCTATATTATTTGCAAATACTTTTAATCTTTGTAGATTGAATTTTTCTTCTTTATATCATTTTATATATAAAATCTTTAATTTTGAGAAAAATCCAATTTGTCTAGCATTCTCTTTAGCCATTCAGGCATTTGGTGTTATATTTTTAAAAATCATTGACAAAGCTGAGGTCATGAAGTTTTATTTCTGCTTCCTTCTAAGAGTTGTATATGTTGGCTTTTATATTTACCTCATTGAACTATTTGAAGCTTATTTTTTTTTTTGTGACTGGTGTCAGATAGAGAACATGACTCCAGCTACAATGCCTGCCTCAGCCAGGGGTCTAGCCCTGGACTTACTGCCTGCTATTAGTTGTCCCCAAGGCCTACTCTGCCCAATGTTTCTTGACCTGCATAATCTATTTGTCTGTAGCCTTGGTCTGTACTCTGTTAGCTTCTAGGTTTCTGGTCTGAATGACTACTTCTTCCCCTATCATGAAATTTACTTAACAGGATTTATTTTAAGCCAACCACCTAAATTTGTTCCTTCAACTCTCCCTTTATTTCCATCTTTGGTCTAACCTAAACCCCTTCCTTCCCAAGACTGAGCTTCACTGCTACTGTATCAGGTCACTCTAGTTGTATCTTGTGACTAAATCAGATTTTATCAATAAAGTACAATTGCTAAGGGTATGGACTCTAAAACTGGGAGCCAAGTCTCAGTGTTGCCACTTACTACATGGGTGACTGCAGAGGATTCTTTGTCCCTTGTGTACATCAGTTTCCTCATCTATAAAATGGAAGTCATTATTTATATTTACCTTGTGGGTTTGCTATGTCAGTAAAGTGAGTTAAAAGGCGGGGGAGGGGGGCTTGGAAGAGTGGCTAGCACATGGTAATATTCTCTAAGTATTAGCTTATAGGAACCATGCCTAGGAATATCAGTAGTCTTTGGAAAGATTGTAGCCAGGAAGACAAGTTAGCATAGCTAATTATTCTCCAACATCAAGAATTAGGGAGGGGAGGAGGCTGCCCCCTGACCAAGGAGAACAATGAACTTGTTCTTGCCAATGGCCATACACAAGCAACTTGGCACAAGGAAGGTGGAGAAGAAGGTGCATAGGCCTGAACCAGTCTCCGGGATTGCAAAATTCTGTTGGTGCCTCCCAGGTTACATAAATCTACAGCAAATTCAGTGGCATGATATCTGTGATCTAATAAAAGAGGCGGGCAGCAGGAGCCCTGCTTTGCTGAATTGTCCTGAGCTCACCCTCAGGTCTACCCCACCCCATACCCCACACACCTAATTTGCTTGATGTTGCAGTTCTGAGGGAATCTTGTTATCTCTGGATGTAATTACCTGCAGTGTTGTATCCTGGGTCTAGAGTCGCCTGTAAAAACACCCAGGAGGAAGAGCCCCCCACCCCTGTGGCTGTGTCCTTTTCTGAGTTGCAGATGATTCATTCCCAGGAGGGAGGTTAGCCACCCGGATTTATTGTCTGTCTGAATAGGCTCTGTGCAGTGAGACCAAAATAAAGGGGAAAAAAATAGAGCTGTCTCAGCAAAATCTGCTGAATCAGAATTAACAAGAAAATCTTGTAACTAATGATTAGAAATTAAAATGTACTCAGGAGCTTCGGTGTTTAACTGAATCTCAGGGCTGCAGGGCGATGCCGTGCAGAATAATGGGACTTATAACAGCTCATATTCCAGTTGCTGGGGGATGGAAGCTAGACTCTATATCACTTGACAAGGTGGGAGGCTGATCCCTGCAACAGCCTGGGGGTATCACTCCAGGGAGGGCCTCCTGCTCTCATCCCCAAGCTCTGTCCTCTTGTGGAAGGGGAGGTGTATTGCCTGCCTATGCACCTGCACAGCTGCATTCTACCCCCCCCCCCTTTGAGTCTCAAGACAGCCCAGAGTGGGCAGATGAAATATCTGATCCCATTTCCCAGAGGTGGACAGAGAGGCAGAGAGGCCACCTGAGCACATGACTGGGCTTGGCCTGAGTTTGGGTTTCTGGATTCAAGGAATTTGCCTACAGAGGACATCCTTATCAATGAATAATCAATCTCCTGCAGTTTAACTTTTCTATAAACCTATATTTTCATGTGTGGTGTGCTTAAGGAGCTGTGTGCTGGCAAACACTGAAGCTGCAGATGTAGAAGGATGGTTGTTGTATATATTTTAAGTGTTAAAAATAGTTTTCATTAGAACCAAAGTCAAGTATTTTCTTGCTTGCCTAACTCTAAAAGCACTTAACAAGTTTTACAAAATAATTCGGATCCGGGACTGCACGGAGCTCTGGGTATTTTTAGTCTCTGAGCAAATGTATCAGAAAGCCATGGGGAATGATAAAGAGGGCATGGAAGGAAATGAGCTTGCAACCTGGTCATGGCCACCATGCCTTCCAGTCACCTAGGCTGGAAGAGTCCTCAGTGTCAGAGTCCTCAATGTCAGAGTTTCCTCTGCTTCACCCGCCAGACTAGCCATCTCCAGGAGGAGGAGGAGTCTGCACTTCTCTGAGCTCCATGCTGAGGTGGGAGACACAGTGTGATTTGATTTGAATTTTATTTGCAGATATATTTCTGCAAGGCCACTGCTCCTCCCAGAGGGGAGAGTCACATTTTTTCCTTGAAGGGTAGCTGCTGAAACATAATGACAGAAGACATTGAGGGCTTAAGAAATTCTCCTGTATATAGGTTTTGCACATCTCTGCAATGGGCATAATTGTAGGGTCAAGTAATAGGTGTAAGTGAGAATGCTTGTCCTATAGTAGGGATTGATGAAGAGACATGAGTATTAGTAGAAAGAATCTAACTAGACCTGTATTTCAATAGCGGGAGGTATTCTTGGGTGGATTTCCCTTATTCTACATGTATAAAAAAATTACTCTGCTACTAAAAGGTCTTTTGAGACCCCACTGCAGAAGACTGCTTGAGACAGCCACCTGAAGTACTCACTTCTTCCTCGGTGCTCATTACCTGCATCTCCTGTTAGGCCAAATCCTGTACCACAAATAGCATCCTTCCCATTTACTGGTCCTAAGGCACAGGCATCATCAAAATGGAGCAGTGTTAGATCAGAATTTGGGTGAGTGGTAGGTGAAGGGTCAGGACATGAGCCTCACAAGGGCAGGAAGAAGTCCATAAAACTCACCCAAGACTGAGAGGCCAGACAGAAGGGTAAGACACCATAGCTCAGGGATGATGGAGAATTTATGGTGTGGGGCTTGGGCTCTGTCAAGCCAGAGCAGTGGATGGTAGAAGTTCCAATAGGTAGATGATACCATGGACATGTAGCTTAGATTATCAGAGCCTCAGGAGCAAACATGAGGCATGAGAGGCCTAATAGGTCATCAGAACTACTTAAAGAATTTTCTCAAAATACATCTTCTAGGGCCCCAGGCATGAGATTCTGATAGTGAAAGTCTGAAGAGATTCTTGGCTTTCCTGCCCCTCCTAAGACCTCCTAAGTGGAGTGGTCTTGAAACAGACACACAATGAAGGCTTACCCACACATGAGCATCATTAAGACAAGTACATCTGGGGGAAAAAAAAGGACAGTCTGTGAAGGAAAACTAAAAAGATGGGCGCACCTCACATCAGGGCCCAAAGAAGCAAGGTAAATTACATAAAGCTCCTTTGTGAAGAGTGTCATGTAGAGATGGAGCCACAAAGGACCCAGTTCTCTTCCCAGGAATCCTGCAGACCTTCAGGCAGACCCACCAGAGAAGGACAATTCCTGAGCAAATCAATGAGGACTAGAATTGCAGGTCTTGGTGACTTCTCTGATTTCTATGATACAGCAGGAGTCTGAAGCTTTAAGCTAAGCTGAGAGACTGCAGACAAGGAGCCACTGTGAGGGCACCAGGGTCAGGAGCATGGATTTATCAGCTGCATTTGTTTCTTCTCTTTCATAAGAGACCTGCTTGCTGAAATGCAGCATCCGTAGCTGTCTTCTCCAGATTTATGTCAAGACAGACAGGCATAGCATAGGTAAATCTCCAGGATGGAATGATTGACTGTTATCTAGAAAAACTAAAGCATTGGCTCTTAATCTTCCTAATCCTACAACACTTTAATACAACACTTTAATTCCTCGTGTTGTAGTGACTCCTATCCATAAAATTATTTTTGTTTACTTCACAACTGTAGTTTTGCTACTGTTGTGAATCATAATATAAATATCTGATGTGCAAGGTATCTGATATGTAACCCCTGTAAAAGGGTCATTTGACTCCCAAGGGTTCATGACCCACAGATTGAGGACCACTGAACTAAAGAGACCAAGAGCAAATGGCTACCCATACAAGGATCATCCCAAAGAGAAGGATTTGGTCACTAGACAGCATGCCTGCCCAAGCACACCAAAGTTCTGTTATTTTTATGTCTCATACATACAAATGGTCAGAGGCAACTAGAAATTTGAGGATGTCTTCCAACTGGAAAGACAGAAAAGCAAACAAACACATCCAAAGGAAGCTAGAGAATTCCATAAGGGCACAAGAAAAAAAAATCTAACAATCAACAAAGTAGTTTAGAAAAAATCGCCAGAGATGTAGGCCATGAGGATTTTCAAATTGACATTTAGAGACTAGAGAACAGAATGTAAGTAATGCCACCAGAGGATTTTAATAGAAAAGCATGAGTGAGGACTCTTGTAGGAAGGAAGGAAGGGACTGTTGATTATCTCAGATTATGAGGAATATTATATTTTGAAGAATTTGTAGAAAAATGTCTCAGATATCAGAAAGAAGAAAAACAAAACCTGAGGCAATTATTAAGTTCAGGAAAAACAAAAGATTGTGCAGAAAAAAGGTTTGATCATAATTCGTTGTTTGGCTCAGCATGCAAAAGCTGATTATTGATTTTGTTAAAAAATTATTTTATAAACATGTCACAGGGATAAAAGAAGCAAATGTGGGCAGTGGTGTGAAGAAAAAATACTAAGTCCGTGTTTACCATGGCAGAAAGCCAATAGAAAATGTCTAAAACTGATATTTTAAAAAATAGCAGCATAATTTTAAAATTATACATGTAATACTGGAGGAAAGACCTAGAAGTTTGAGAGATGGTTGTCTCTGGGGAGAGAGAATGTGGGAGTAATAAAAGATTTCTATATGTAAGTATTACTTCAACAATGATTGCCTGAATAAAATTAAAAATCTGAACTTCCCAAAGAGACAAGAATAGCTGATATAGCTTTCCAGTCGGCTAAATATGCATTTTTTCAATCAAACTGGCCAAATCATTATTGTCTTCGAACTTCAGCTTTTCTGCTTATGAATGGAAAAGAGATTTTTTTTTTTTGGTTTTTTCAAGACAGGGTTTCTCTGTGGCTTTGGAGGTTGTCCTGGAACTAGCTCTTGTAGACCAGGCTGGTGTCGAACTCACAGAGATCCACCTGCCTCTGCCTCCCAAGTGCTGGGATTAAAGGCGTGCGCCACCAATGCCCAGCTGGAAAAGAGATTTTTAAAAGTGTGTTACAAGTTAAGTTTCTTAGTTATACTATATATAAAACACTATTTTCATGTTCATCTATTTATTAAGTTTATTACATGTATGTTACATGCACATATGTGCGTGTACATGTGTGCAGGTGGAGATCAGGTGTCAACATTAGGTACATTCCTCTACCATTCTCCATTATATGTTTTGGGGATATGGTCTTTCACTGAGCCTGGAGCTCATAAGTTGTCTAGATGAGATGGGTTGGCCAATGAGCTCCAAGGATCTGCTTGTCTCTACCCATCCCTCACTCCTAGCTCCAACCAGAACCCTGGGATAACAGATGTATGCCACTATATTCACCTTTTGCATAGGTGTTGGGGATTTGAACTTAGGTCCTTATGCTTGGACAGCAAATACTTTACTACTGAGCCTGGGGATTTCATCCTAAGATAGCCTAATGTACCTGGCTTCTTGAATGTGGGGTAGACATCCACTAGGTACCGATTTCATCTTAGCAAACAAAGAATGACTTCTAAGAATTTTTTAAATGGGATGAATCAGCAGCTGTAATTTGGGCATAGGCCTATGAAGCTGGGGTGGACTTCATAGAACTCTGAGGAGTCCTAGCCATTCTCACTATTTTAGACCGATAAGATATACAGAAACTTAAGACAGTACATGAACTTTGGCTGTTGAGAGTACACAGAATCCCCAAAAGGGGGGGAGCAGGGAGAGCCAAGTCTGCTTTCACAGGGATTGATAACTTCATGCTGGAACATCCCCAGCAGGTGCTGGTACTTCTTAACTTATGCCACCTACATTATAGCTTCTTGATCTGGAATCAGACACCTTGCTTAGCTGTCACTGTGGAGCCAAGTTGGTCTGATGTCCCAAAGCCAGCTGTGGGAAGGGTCGTCAGTGATTATCTTTCTGAACTCCTGGCCTACTATCAGTCACTCTGATATGATCAGCTCTGCTCAGAGAGGTGGTAACCCACATACAGCAGGAGTTCCCTTCTGACCCTGCTCCATCCGGCCAGCTTCCTGATGCTCACCAGTCTTGTTGAGTTCATAGTGCCAGTTTCTGGGGGAGGGGGTAGTGCAGAAGCGGGGGTGTCCATTTACAGAGCCTGAGGCTATTTGGCAGCCTCTGGGCCAACAGAATAACTATGGGCTCTTTGTGCTACGTTCAGGGGTATGTTGGAGACAGAGAAGTGATCCTGCCCTGTCTGATTAGATGCAGGAGCAGATTTAAGAGCAGCTTTATCTGAACAAGCTGGCTCAGTTCTCTCAGAGTGCCCCAAGCACCCCACGTAGCATTCCATAAAAGTCAACACCTGCAAGGTACAGTGTGAACCCCAACTTCCAGGAGGAGAGACAGACATAGAGATAGGTAATAACGGGTGAAGACAGGCATATGTAAGAAGCTGGAGTGTTGCTTCAGGACATGATATGCCATGAAGACACAGCAGAGGCCTCCAGCTTTCTGCACCTCTCCTTCTGGGAGCCATAAAGTAGATCCCAGAGCAGAGCTCAGTTGGGTTGCTACCATGCTCTTCCATTACCTCAAAAGTCATTATCAGTTCCTAAAAAGAGTGTCTTAGTGATTTAGTCAGGACTAAAGCAGAGGCCCAGAATAGCCTGGAGAAGCATATATGGGCTTCTCCATGTAGAGCACTGCTCGTCCTGTTTTCCCATCAACCTCATGGTACAGCTACTCCATATTCTGCCAAGCTCTCCTCTTCCTTCTCTGCATTCCCTGTTCCCAAGCAAGCTCTGTTGTATCTGTGATTCTACGAAATGTCCTCTCACCCCAGCTTTAAAATGAAACTTGTTTCTCTCCTGTACTTGCTGTCCTTGAAGGCAAGGACTGGTGGCCAAGTCCTGGCATAATGCTGTCAGATAACAGGTACCTAGTAAATATTTATTGCTGACTGATCTGCATATATATTTGTGTGTGTGTGGGGGGGGGTGTGCTAAGCTGCCATGCACTTTGGAGGCCTGGTCACTGAGACGAGTACCTGCTGTGCTATTTATCACTTGGGCAACCCCATCAGTTATTTAACTTCTGTGAGACTCAAGTTCCTGGGCTGTAAAATTGTGATGCTAATATTTATCCCCCAGGGATGCTGTTTGCATGAAAGAAACTGGTAAGCATAGAGCACACAAGCTTAGTCAAGACACATCTTAACAACTCTCTAAATTCTGCATTCTCCCCTATCTATCAAATGGACATCTAGGGAGTAAACCTGAGGGTCAGTGGGGCTAACTAGGTATCCAAGACACTGAATGAGTCAATTTTACAAGTTAGCCTGCTAGGGACCTTCCCATAAGAATATGGGTGTTAGCATCCAGGCATACCTTGCCCCCACCCCTTGGGGACCTGGCACAGGGCATCACCCATTTTCACATAGCAAACAGTTCCCTGGCTCGTATGCAGCCACAAAAGATCCCTGTAAGAGACCAGCTCCACCTACTTCCTCTTTCTCTTTCTCTCTGTTCCTGTGAAGAGGCATTCCCCCCTCTCCTCTCCCTCCCCTTCCTTCACTCCCTTCCCTTCACTCAATAAAAACTTCCCATGTAAGTTGTGCCTGCATGGTGTATTTGTTTCTCATGCACCATGAGGGATCCATCAAGGTCCCCCTGGCACCATATATAACAATGGGTAGTCATAATTTTAGTCCTCACATGCACAGTAGAGCCTTGGGGCTGTGAATCTAGAACTGGGGAGAAGGTTTCTAGTGTTTGGATCCCATTTCTACTTCACATTTTTTGGACTTTGGGTTGCTTGTCTAGCCTTCCTGGCTCTCTGATGTCTCCAGGATGGAACTAAGAGGAAGGGCTGTTACCACTCAGCCACTGAGTCTTCAGTGCCCTCAAGACAACACTGGGAATACAGGCACTGTGTTTGTAGCTGCTGTGCACTACTTTGCACATTTTAGTTGGTATAATTAAAAAAATTTCAGCCTGGTTTCACACTGGAACAGATCAATGTGGATACCATGGAGGCATGTACCCATTCTGTTCTGCCAGAGCTTTGTGACTTAAAAGCCCCTGTCCCACTTCTGTCTTCCCTCCTCTACTTTTCTCCAGCCAAATCCACCACCCAGGTTCTCATAACTATTGTCTCTTTTCTCCTCTAACAGTGACACAGTTCTGGCCTCATGAAGTTTCTGAAACTTTGATCAGAACCTGGTTTCACAAACTCTCACTTCAAACCATGCTACTTTTGCCAAGTCAATCTTATGTGCTAGTCAGTAACATCCCCTTGCTCGGGAGACTTCAATAGCTCACAGTTTACCAGGTGAAGTTCTGGTATTCAAAGCTGCCTGTCTGCCCATACCTCATGCCCTTTCTCTGGCACAGTACATCGCCCCTCTGTGCATGGCAGAGCAGTACCCTGGATCTACACAGGCACAGAAGATCCCTTTAAGAGATGGGCTCCACCTACTCTCACTCTCTTTACACCATTTCTCTGAAGAGGCAGGGGATCTCTGTCTTCTCTCTTTCTCTCTCTCTTGCTCTCTTCCCTCTCTCACTTTTCTTTCCCCACTTCCTTCCCATGTGAGTTCTGCCTGCATAGCCTATTTGCCTCTTACCTGCATGGGATCCACCAGGGTACCCTCCTGTCACATACCATAACACCCTGTACTCACACTGTTCCTGCCACATGGATGGAGACCCACTCTCTGTCTAAGTGACATCACAGATAGGCTTTGAGGTCTTCTTGTGCCTTCTTTTCTTGCTTTGTGCCTTAGAGCTCTTTGAATCTCTTCTGTGGCCAGCATTCTGCATGAGCTGCTCTGTGTGGGGCCCAGGACAGCTTGGCTATACTGCTTCCATGACAGGCTCAATAGAAGCCAGACAAAGAATAGGCCTAAGTTTCAGTTTACCTTAAGGCAATACCTGGTTCCAAGAAAGACCGAAAACTGAAACCACCAGGCACTACCCAGGAACAGGCCAATCAGCACCCAAGGGGAAAACACCCAATGTTTCAAAGGAAATAACTAATGTTCCCAACGATGCAGACAAGAGCACCAGATGCCTTAGCCCACACCCATCCCCTTTCTCCAAGACACCCCTAGACAAATGTCAGCCAATGAGAGGTTTTGAACCTTAGAAATCCTCTCACCCCAACCTCTGCTATGATAAAACCCCGCCCCAACTGAACTTGAGGCTCTCTGATCTCCTACTACTATGTGGGACACACAGGGTGTTCAAGCTCAAGCTTGAATAAAGGCTCTTTGTTTTTGCATATGGTTTCAGACTCCTTGGTGGTCTTTGGGGGACTCTGCAATCTTGGCATAACTCTCTGGTTCTTCCCTGGCTCAGGACTGGACAGTCTATAGAACACTAGTGGGTGCGGGACTTCTGCTTTTTCTGATAAGACCTTTCTCCATGCAGGTAACCCTTTCTGGAAGCCAGTGGAGGCTTGGGACACTGGGAGCTGCTCCTCACGCTGAACACTGTATTATGGCAATTTTTAACCTGCTGGAGTGTCTAGTGTTACTGTGATGCCATATCATTACAAAGTTCACTCTGGTGGGAACTGCATGGTGACTATGGCTGCTTGACAAAGTCCCAGCATTTCAACATTGCAGACCACACTTCTCCAGCACCTTTTAACTTTCATTTTTAATGATTTTTCAATATTAATGCCTTTCCCCTTTAGGAAATTTTGTGTGGGCTTTGGTAAAAGATAAAACATGTGTACAGTGGTTGTTAGGATTAACTCCAGGCTGACCCCGCTCCTGATGACGGGCAGGGCACGCACAGGGATGTGCTATGCCATCACCATGACACTTGTTACACATTACGGACCTGTATGAGGACTCTGTGCATGCGTGGAACTTCAGTGCTCATGCATGGTCTTCCCTTTGAAAGTTCCAACTCCCCCTCCTCTGTCCCTTCTTGGGTTGGCTGCCAATCCACTCTCATTCCCCCCCACACTTTTTAATAAACTCCACGTGGGTCTGTTGATTCGTAGTTTTGTGTTTCATCACCAATCGCTGCAGCAGAATTTCTAATTTAAGCAAAAAAATAACATTTTCACACCCAACACGGTTTGGGCTCTGCCCGGAACCTCTCCTGCCAGGGGTGCGGGAAATTTCAGGGATCCTAGAATCCGAACTGACAACCCACTTTCCATCTCTCGGTTTTTCCCAACTTTTCCTCCTGACTGCAGGGGCCTGAGATGCCGGAACTTAACTTCAACTCTACGTCCTTCTTCCCTAACTTGCCACGTCTAACACCCCACCTTATTAATAATAAGTAAAGGTGGGAATGAAAGGTTCAGGCAGATACCTAGGCAGCTTAAAGTGCCCTATGTTACGTGGCCACATCATGGGTACATCACTCATTACAGGGCTGTGTAGGGACTCAGTGCACATGCTCGAGCTCCCCCTTTTAAACCGGCAGCATTATTCTCCTCTCTCCTTCTGGCAGTTGACCGTTCTCTTCTCTCTTACTTTCTGCCCTGCTCTCTTCTTCCATTTCTCTCTCTCCCCCTCTCACTCTTCTGCCCTATAATAAACTGGTTAATGTGCTCTCTATGTCCATCTCTTCCATGTCCATCTCTTGAATTTCTAATTTAAGCAAAAACTTAACAATGGTAGCCAAATAATTCTTTGGAAAAAAAATCCCTATCACCATGGAACCAGGGATTCCATTGTGCCCTCCTAATTACACCAAGAACACGAAAATTAGAGATTTAAGACACACCCGATCCCAAGGGTGAAAAGCCTACAAATCAGATCCAGAGCCTGAGGCCATTAAGGGCAAGAATTCAGTTAATAAACACAGAGAAATCAGCATGGTCTGATATGATGGGGAAACAGTAAGACATCAGGACTTTCCCTTTTAGGAGCATTATGAGGGGAACAGACCTATATAGTAAGACTAAGAAACTGTAGTATAGTGTCTGCTTCCCAGAAGTCCTTTCCCCAAAGGTTTCATTTGGATAAAGGTCTCCATTCCCTGGGGACTTGAGGAAAGTTCCTGCTTGATTAAGCAGCCATTCTTCTTATCTCTAGCAAGAGGAATTGTGGCCCTTCATTAATATGAGTGATGTCTTCTGTCAAGGTCAAGGCTAGATTCCTCAATTCCTGATTTCAAGTCACACACCAGCTCAGACACCCTTTGTCTCCTTTTAAATCCTATGTGCAACTATAGAGTATAAAAAGGTGTATTTAACCCTGCTGGCAGCCATCCTGACTCACCCTCAGATGGTGTCCATCTCCTCCTCCCACCCCCACCCCCACCCCACCCTACCCCCTCCACCCCTGCCTACTCCACATACCTTCTTTGGGACCTGAACCCGAAGCATGTCTCCAGTATCACTCAATTTTGAGAGCCATACAACCAGGTTATTAGCACTGCCCTCCATCTTACAACATTTTTTAATAAGTTTACAGTTTTATCTTGGGCTACATTGACCAGTATCTGGGCCACATTCAGCCCTTGGACTATGGTTTGGACATACCTGGTGGGGGCCACTATAAACTGCCAATTGTGTGGGTACCAGGTAGGAGCAGAGCAGAGAGAGGCAAAATTAAGGCATGAGAGTTGGATTCACAAGGTAGATCAGAAGTTTCTTAAGGATGGGGGATGGCACATGGTCTCATTCTGCAGTGCAGGATGGCCTTGAATTCATGGCATGGGTTCTATGCCCATTTTCAGTCTCCTTTCCAGTAATACCCATTGATACCCTGTACCACCTCCTCCCAGGGTTCAGCACAGACAAGAGAGTCCTGATTCATGTGCACAGGCAGAGAAGGGGCAAGAAGGATAAAGACACACGAACAGAGAAATGGAAGAGACCCCTGTGTAGCAAAAACTGAGTGGGGAGGTGTTTTTCTCACAGAACCTCATTGCTCTTTTCTGTTTTCTACCTTCCTGGGTTAATACCTTCTTCTTAACCCTGTGCCTTGGAAAATCCTACAGGGGATTCTCTGGCCATAGCCAGAGGTCTCCGAGAATGGAGGGGTAGAATGTGTATGTATGCTCCAAACTCAGGTGATGAAATTACAACTTCTAGCATGAGAATACTGGTTTGGGATGGGGCCTTTGAAACATGACTGGGCCATGGTGTGGAGCCTTCGTGAGTGGAGTTAGTAGCCATATAGCAGGAACTCCATAGAGCTCTTTACCAAGTATGGCCACAGAGAGCTATTGTCCATAAACCAGAGAATGTACCTCAGCTGACATCACATTTGCTGCTATCTTGATTGTGGATTCCTCAGTTTCCAGCACTATGAAAAATAAATGTTTGTGGTTGTAACTAATCATTTTTTATAGAGCATCTCAAGAAGATTAAAGAGATCAGCCTACAAAACATACAGACTCTGCCCTCTGTTCCAGTGAACTGTCATGATGACCTAATGAAGCAGAGGGCCTACTATGTGCCTAGCTCAGTGCTGAGAATTTTATATGAATCTCTGCATCTAATCTCAAAATTAAATTAGGAGGCAGCAATAATATTGACCCCCTGAACAGAGGAGACAGCTGAGATCAGAGAAATATAAGTCATGTGTTCTTAGTCCAAAAGAGGATCTTGGGGGTGCTGGCCTTTGACATCCGTGCTTTAAAGATGCACCTTGACCAACACCCTGGTGGAGATATTAGTGTGAACCAAGATGAGAGACATTTTGATGCCACTCAGAAGGGAGGAGCTGAAGACCAGAGAGACTTCCTGCAAGATGAGGAGGGGAGGAGGGAGTCAGTGGCAGCCTTTAAGGAGGCTTCTGGGTAAAAGAAAGTCATTCCAGATGGTCCCACACCCCAACCCCCAGTCTTGAGTATGAATTTATTTGCAGTTAAGAGGCAGGGGAGGAATCTGGGGTCTGACTGCAATGGAGAAGTCTAGTTTCCTAGCTTGGGGACAGCCCCGGAGCATCTCCTTGGCTGAAGGGCAGGCCCACAGAGGAGAATAAAAGGCCTGGCAGCACTCAGCGGCCTCCCTGCATCTGTACACCTCGGTGCAATTAATGAGAACAGCTTTTGGAAAGAGCTTTGTCCCTCTGTTGACTGCCATTTAGCCTCTGGCTGTCAGATCACCTACAGTCACAATGAAAGCATCCTGCAGGATGGATGTAGGAAGGGACCTACTTCTTTCCTTCCATCTAGAATAGGTGAAGAACCGCTAGTAAAATAGCTTAGGGGGAGGTGCTGTGTGTACCTAAACTCCACCCTGCCTTACCAGTGGCAACCCTTTGCCTGGGTGTCCTGATCGCCCAGGTGAGCTTTGCTCTTGGAAGCTGGGATTTCTCTGAAGGGGTATCTAGAGGAGTGCTCATGGCACCTTGGCATTCCTGGACAGTGAGTTATTATAGCCTCTTATCTCCAGCAGCAGGTGCAGGCATCCCGGGATGTTCTTCCCTGCAGAGTGAAACCAGGTGATATTTACTGGCCCAAGTGAATGAGTGAAGCAGTCCTATCACGGAATAGAGGGCACTCCTCTTGCCCATGGTTTTTTCTTTCCTTCTTTCTTTCTTCATTATGTTTGTAATTTTGTTTTATTATTTCCCATTGGAAAGCTGTGAAATGAAAATGATGCAATCTACTGCTGTGAAATAATGTCGTGCTCGAGTCCTTTTCCAATAAGCCCCGAGGTTTGCACTGTGACGGCTTCATTAAATTAGTCAGCTCCACTGCAAATGGGAAAGTGCTCAGAGCGTCAGAGTTGGCTAATCCGAGTTGGGCTGCCAGAAACTGTAGCCCATGAGGGAGCTCAGATGATTGGCTCTGTGTGGCAGGGGCCAACAGGCTTCCACCTGCCACATGGGACATATGCACAGCTGCAAGAACTCCCTTAGTCCTTCCACCCCTGAAGCCTGCACACCAGATACTGTCCCAGGTGCTGAAAGGATGGAGCGGTTGGGGCAGAATGCTCAATGGGTGGCACTAGAGAAGCAGGGCATTTCTCTGTGGGTCACCTAAAAGGACCACAGACACAGGGTTAGCTTCTCTCTCCGGAGGCCAGGACTCATCTTGTCAGATACCAATAGACACGCCTGGGATGCTCGCTGATGAAATACAAGGGCTCTTGCCCAGCCTTCCGTCTCCATCCCCTGAGTTTCTGAGAACAAATTCTCTCTGGCCAGGCTCCACTGCAGTATTACAGATTTTCATTACTGATAGGTCTTCCCAGTTAGCATGCTCAATATTAGACTCTGTCATTATGAAGTTAAATATGCATGATCCTCAAATCTATGTGTATTATAACAAGATTTTATTGTTATAAATTTGTCTTCTCTGTCTTCTATTTCTGCCTTGGCTGTCTTTTAAAAACTCAAGCGTCTGATAACTAGCCAGGAGGTAATTAGGAAGTGGTGCTAAAGAATCACAGGCGCATTCTCTCACTCATTCATAGAAATTTATTGAGTGTCTACAATAAGATAAAGTTCCCCCAGCCAGTGGGGAAGACAGTGGTGACAGCTAATTACAGCACTAAGGAATTCTGGTCTGAGCCAACACAGGAAGTCCCCTATCATATACACAATAAATATTGGATAAGACAATTTGAAACCACAGCTGTGCATCCAAATTCCAAAAATGCATGGGAATTTAGAGTGTGTGTGTGTGTGTGTGTGTGTGTGTGTGTGTGTGTGTGTGTGTGTGTGTGTGTGGTGAGTGAGGTGTGGAGAGGAATCCAAGAAAAAACATGTCAGTAAGGCTGGGCTTTGTGTGCAGACAGAGACAGATAGGAGACCTACAACCTTATGGGTAGCAGGGGCTAAAAATGGGCTATCCATATGGCTGGGTGAATGACACCTCCAGGGAAATGTGATCAAAGCAACCTCTAAAAAAGCAATCTATAAATGATCAAAATCTAAGATTGTTTCAAGCAAAAGAACTGGGCTCCAGATTCTCTTCTCACAGTATGAAAACCATTAGCAGAAAAATCAATTCATAAATTGGCTTGAAGTCAAAGCAATACAATGGGATCCTAGCAGAGGCAAGCTTAACCCTCCCCTGAGGCCTGCTTCTACAACCACAGTATCTAGGATGACCAGAGGAATAACTCTCACCGAAGATGAGCTCATGGGGTGTGTGTGTGTGTGGGGGGTTATAAAGCACAAAGGGAAACAAACTGTCAGGAAAGTCTCAGATTCAATGTGGCACCAGGCTCCACCATCCATGAAGAGCCCACATTTACCTAAAACCTCCCATTTTCCCATTCATTTAATACTATTCTGCCCCCAGCTCTAAATGAGACACCAGAGTGTCTGAAACCCCTGCTTCTCTTTTTTTCAAGTTCATGAGAATACATAGTTGTCCCTTAAGAGGTGGGTTCCAGCAATACCGCTTTCCCACAGATACCTACTGTGTGGATGCTAAAGTTAACCATATAAAATGGTACCACGTTTATGTGTATTTTGTGTGTATGTGTGTGTAATGTTTATGTACATGTATGTGAAGAGGCCAGAGGAGGGCACTGGGTACTGCTCTATCACCCTGCCTGAACTCTATCATACCCCTGAACTATGCTGTTGCACATGACCATTTTTTATTGTATTTTATTTTTTGTGGTTCTGGGGATTTGAACCCAGGTCCTCATGCTTGCACAACAATCATGCTTACCTGCTGTGCCATTTCCCTACTCCTTATTTGTACCTAACTTATGTACATCCTCTTGTATACTTTAAACCAGCTTTTTGTTAATTAAGAGATCTAGTATCATATAAGAGTATGAAAGTGGTTTTAGACGATATAGTCTAAGGAATAATAATAAAACATACAACTCATACATTTTTCCCATATGACTTTAGTCTGTGGTTGGTTGGACTCACAAATACAGAGCTTGTAGCTCAGAAAGGCCAGTAGTATACATACCCAGTCACATATAACAAATGTCTATATGTTTTTAAATATGCATAGCCTATTAACAAATTCTGAAAGAAGCCCATATTCTACCATTGGCCAGATGTGACCATGAGGGATGGGGCTCCTGCTGCGTCCCCTTACCTGACAGTGTAGCCAAGCTGCTCCAGCGAGGGGATTTTCCAAGCATTGTTTTGAGTCTGAATCTTGTGAGACATTAAAACCCTCAAGAGATCTTCCCTGTTCTCAGAGAATGACATCACTGACAACTTTTCAGTTAGAGCTCCAGATTGCCTACCAAGTGAGCTACTTCAGGCTCCTGGAGTTTGCCATTCAAACCCAGTGATAACATCCACACAAATGCCTGGCCATACTCACTCTCCTGTGTATGTGTAGGCCATAGCCATCTCTGAGATGTCAGCCTTATTTTAAGTTTATGGACACTCACCATTGCTGCCCTGCTTACTTTTAAATCTCAACTCTCTCTTGGTCTGCAGCGGCCTGAGAACAGTGGAGAGCACTTCGGCTACCTCACACATTTGGAGTGATTCCTCCATTTAGCCTCCATTTCAAATAATGGGGCCTTAAAGAACATAGCTTGCGTGCAGTCCACAGCATAGCTGCCTGTATTCCATTAGCAGGTTCCTCTCCATACCCTTCAACCTGACTCTTTGTTGTCATTTCCAAGTTGTTTCACTGGTAAGAGGGATGCCAGTGGAAAGTTAAATGCTAGTTTTTCTTCCATGAGGAAAGAAGATAAGTAAGCGGCACTAGGGCATAAGTAAGTAATTGCCACTAGGGCTCCTCTCCCCAAGTCCTCTGGCTACCAGAGAGATGCAAGCCTACCCATATTCTGTAATTGTATGGCAGTAGTCATACATACTTAAATTCACTTTGTCATGGACAAGGAATGGCTTGTCAACCATCTACTTACAAACATGTCCACCGAGTACTTGGTGTGTCAAGAAGAGCAAAAGACACTCTTGTTGCCACCAGAGAACTCAAAGACAGTCACAAATACAGAGGTGACAAGGAGACAAAGGACAACCCCAGGATCTCCTTTGGTTATCCTAGTACAATGACTGCTTCACCTACTTAGGGGTCTGGTTGGTCTTTGCAAAGCTTCTTTAAGCCCTGTGCACTCACAGCTTAAGGAGCCTCAGCATGTCTTCTATATGAAACAGTTTCATTTCTCTACCCCCTCTTCTTTGGCCCAGAATAGGGCTTAGTCCTAACTAGGGCAAGTGATATGGTTGCATATACACATCCCACAGAAGAGGTATCTGGTTCAGACATTTCAACTCTCAAGCTTCCAAGACTACAGCAGTTTGCAGTTATCGGACTGTATAAGGAGTTTGATAACATTCCATCACCAAAGGGTTTCCTTGAATGAAGGAGAATGGATACTTGCTTAGGCTCCAACAATCACTGGGGTAGGTGGATTTGAAAGGATCTGATCATGTCTTGTCCTTCACTCTTCTGATTGGCCTCCCCTTGAGTAGGGGCTGTACCTGGTGACTGCGTCTATCAAGTACAACATGGAACGAGCGATACATAGGAGGCTTGAGTGATTTGGTTGCAAAGGGACCAGATTCCCATCTTGCTGGTATCCTATCTACCTACCCCACTCCCAGTTTACTGAAAAGTAATCTGCTGTATTGGAGAGAGAACTGAATTATATTGGAGAACTATATTGGAGAACTGAAAGTATCAGGGCCAAACCCCATCACCAAGTGCTATGTGAGCCACGGAACTGACTGAAGCTCCAGCTACTACTTCTAACATAATTTAATAGGACTCCAGAAGGAAAGATTTGGGCCTAGGTTCCTGGCCCACAAAAAACCACGAGACAGTAAACATGTGTTGCCTTAAGCTGTCAAGTTTGTGTCATTTGTTATACAGCAATAACTAAAAGACAGTTACTAACAGCATGTGGGGGTGTCTCTTAGAAACTTTTATGGAATATGGCTTGTTTCTTAAGACCTAGTTAATAAGAATAGATAGTGTGGTAGTTTGAATGTAATTGGCCCCCATTAGTTCATAGGGAGTGGTACTACTAGGAGGTGTGGCTTTGTTGGAGTAGATGTGGCCTTGTTGGAGGAAGCACGTCATTTCGGGGGTGGACTTTGAGATCTCATTTATGCTCAAGTCATGCCCAGTGTCTCAGACCACTTCCTGTTGCCTGCAGGATCACGATGTAGCTCCTTCTCTTCCCTCAGCTCTTTTTCCAGCACCATGTCTGCTTGCATGCTGCCATGTCCTGCCATGCTGATAATGGACTGAATCTCTGAAGTGTAAATCACCCAATTACATGTTTTACTTTAAAAGAGTTGCCATGGTCGTTTCTATTCACAGCAATAGAAACTCTAACTAAGATAGATAGCTACTCTAACCAATCCCAGAAGACACCAGAAAATGGGTTTATTATAGTAGGAAATTCCTATGTTAAGGGTTATGGGTTATAAAGCTCCTAATGGAGAGATACTCTATGACAGAGCTTTAAACAAGCAGAGGTGTCAGAATTATCCAAGGAGGTTGATCTCCGTGTGAGACCCACCAAATCAGGATCTCCATAGACATCTAGAGCTTTCTACAGTCACTACCACTCATGCTGCCCCATCATGGTAACATAAGAGGAAGTCTTGGGCCAAAAAAGTGAAGTGACTTGTGTGTATATAAATGGGTATTACATGTTTCTGAGTGCAGGTTAGTGTGTGCATGTGTGCACACATGTATGTGGAGATTAAAAGTCAATCTTGGATGTTTTTCCACAAGTGCTATCCATCATGTTTTGTTTGTTTTGTTTTTTTTGGAGACAGAGTCTCTCACTGGCCTGGAACTTGCCCAGTAGACTATGCTGGCTGACAAGCCCCAGGAATTCACCCAATTCTGTCTCTCTAGTTCCAAGATTACAAGAGTGTACCACACTTATCTTTTTTTTTTTTAAATAAGAGTTTGAAGGTTGAAACTCGTGTTTTCAAGGCAAGTACTTTATAAAATATGCCCATCTTCCAGCTCTTAAAAATGATAACATTTATTTACTTGTTTTGTGTGTGGTACTATGAGTGTGGGCTTGTGTGCCTCTCTCTCTCTCTCTCTCTCTCTCTCTCTCTCTCTCTCTCTCTCTCTCTGTGTGTGTGTGTGTGTGTGTGGTAGGTCAGAAGACAATTTGTAAGAGTCGGCTCTCTCTTTCCACCATATGGGCCTGAGAGGCCAAACTCAGGTCATCAGGCTTGATGGCAAGCCCCTTCACCCACTGAGCCATCTTGCCTGCCCCCTAAAGTGTCTTTTTAAGATCCTGTAGCTGGTTGGTGGTAACCTAGGATAACGGCATAAAAAGTTCCCATCTTTCTGGCTTCTTCATCCATTCTGCCACAAAGATACTCTACCCTAACTCAATGGGGAGCCCCACTTAGGTGCTGAGAGCTGAAAAAGCAGCATGAGTAATTGAAGGACAACTTCAATGTTAACTTTATTTGTTCTGAAAACCATCTCCATTCCTCATCTCACCATGCAGTCCTGGTGTTTTGACAAGGAGAGCTTTTCTTCTGGCCTTCATAAGGTGCCTTGTTTTGTAAGAAAGGGTACAACAAACACTTCCCATCGGATCTCCATCTCTAGGTCCCAATCAGAAAACCTGGTCAGAATGGACCTTCACAATATTGTACACCTGTGGGTGTTGCTGAGCCCTGCTGGTGTGTCACCTTTCCCTCCATCTTCCCTGAGACAGTTGCTCCTGTCCTGGGGGCCTTTGCTCTACCTCCAGTCGAGGACATCTGGTGCAGACATGGGCTGTCCACAGCCTGGGTGCCAGTTTGTTTTGGTCTAGGGAAGTACCATCCCTGATCCACACCTGGATCTGCCCAGGGTCCTCACGAGCTCACAATGTCCCAGTGCTGGCTCATGAGTGATGACTCACAAGGGTTGACAACGACTTCTTTGCCATCCTCGGTGCTGTCGCCAAACATGTCTGTGTCCAGGCAGAGGTGGGATGCTATGTGCTCTATTCGAGCACCTGTCTTCATCCATTGCTGAGGAGATAGAGGGGAGAGAAAATGAGCCCATTTCTTTTCTGGCTAAAGCCATGGGTTCTATTGTTAATCAAATCACTCAGGCATTATCAGAAGGGATGATACTACATGTGGTCAGTCAGAGATGTGATTTCAAGGTCTCATGAAGGCAGAAAAGTGCCATTAATTTTGGCATGCAGTAGGTTTTTATTTTTTATTACATTTTAAATTTGTATTTATCTGCTTGCTTGTGTGTGTGTGTGTGTGTGTGTGTGTGTGTGTGTGTGTGTGTCTAGGCCAGAATATAACTTGTTGAAGTTGTTTTTCTCTTTCTCTTTTCACATGCATCTCTAGGGATTAAACTCAGATGGACAGGCCTGGTTGCAAGTGCCTTTACCCACTGAGCCATCTCGCTAGTGCTAGTCTTTTAAAATGAGTTTAAAAAGTGAAAAGTTAAATCAGTGTTTGTTAGAAAAATTCATCAGGAGGCAATAACTTTCCAAGCAACAGGATAGAAAATGTGGACTGAGTTAGACAATAATACAAAAAAACAAAACAAAACCCATGTTACATGTCTTCCTTTAGGAAGAAGTTAGAGAAAGAGCAGATGGGGCAGTGAAGATGACAGCAAGGGGCTTCTTCAAATTCTGTTCCGAGGGCCCACAGAGAGGTGGATGTCAGGCAGTGTCCCTTGACAACCTCATATGTGGTAAGGACAGAGGGATGGACACAACCCTGACTAGACACTGAGCTCTGTACTTCATAGAGATCATTACAATGCTTCTTCCCCATAATTCCTATGGGTTATATGAGCCCCTTTTGATGAGGAGAAGGGGAGATCTCAGACAGACGTAGTGACCCCCCATGTGCTACTCCCATACTCTGAATGAGCTCTTGACTCTCAGTCTCTCAGATCTGGGCAGGAAACAAAGCACACTCCTAGTACATGCTGCCAGAGGACATAACAAAGCCCAGAGCACTGAGGGCAAGGGGTTGGGTTGCCTCCACACCTATGGCCCTGGTGCTTGTCTAAGAGTCCAGGTAAGTGACAAGAACATACCAAGTGAACAGGCCTGGTAATATTAGCTAAAGGCTGCAGACTTTCAGGTATTCACTGATCAGTGGGACCAACATGGCCTTTATTACTGACACCATTGCAGGACTCCCATCCCTGGCTCTGACTAGAAGACTTCTTGCTTATTAACCCTTCCTTTCTCAATATGTCCTCTTTTCTGACTAGGGAAGACTCACACCCACCCTAGGCACATTGTGGAGGTTGACCACTCCCAATCCTACCCTGCCCCAGGGCCTGCCAAGTACTTACCTGCCTTTCATCCCCATTCTTGCACAGGACAAGAACCACTGGGGCACCGGGGAACAGGGTGACAACAGATAGGCACAGCTCTTCCTGGATGATCTGCTGGGTATATGTGAAAGCCCACACCTGAGGAGACCAGGGAGATTTACTCAGGAGTGGGACAGCCACCATCTATGGGGTATCACCATGCCTATATGTGATGGCCCATACAGCTGGATAAGAAGTTCCATGGATCTCAGGAAGTAATGATTATCAACAAGGTCTATACTGTTATGAAGTCCCTGTCCCCACACCCCATGCTGGGTCCTGAGCCATGACATGCGGTGGTGAACAACACCCTAGCTGAGGAATATGATCTCTAGTGTCTGCTTGGAGACAATGTCTCCATGGGAGTCTGTTGCTCACATTTAACAACTCAAACAGTGACAGGCTACCCTCTGCCCCAGATGTCTTTAGAATGTCCCCTCTTCTTTGAAAGGATTCCAAGCCATTGCCTTGAGAACACGAAAATGATAAGAGGCAGATGGAAGGGTAAAGAGAAGGGAAGCACTCAAGGGAGGCAATGGGCACATTGGGAATGAAGCGAGCTATGCAAAATAACATTACTTAAGAGAGTGTGCAGTCCAATGTGCTAGCATGGCAAAGGATTCTGCCCTTCAGTCCCTGCAGGGGGACAAGTAGAGAAACCAGACTAGCAAGCTGGAGCTCTGATGGAATGGGGAACAGGATTGTTCTGTGAGGTCACTGCAAGACACCAGTGGCAGATTGCTTAACAAGCAATCTCTAGTTCCCCAGTTGGGGGACAGCAAGCCCTAGTACAACAGCTGCCAACATGACAAAGAGGTTTTCTGTCAGGTTGTGAAAAGAGGTAACAATTGTCCCTTTCTTTGATGATCCATGATTAGTCTCCAAGGGAGGTGTTAGAGGGGACTCGGCCAGGGGCTGTACCTTTTCTCATTACATCCTTGTGCATGAAGTGCCCCTTCTATCTTTGGACCAGGCTACTCATGAGCTCCTTCTTGGCCAGTGCCAATGGAGAGCAGACAGCTTGCTGCTCTAGAGTGTCCCTGAAGTGGTTTCACCTATATTCATGCTCTCATTTCAATTTCCATGTCAGCAATGATACTACCCTTTGGTCTGCATTCTTCAGTCTCTGACATCCTCATATGGTGCCATCCCTAACAGTTTGTGGGAGCTGAGACAAAAATATGAATACAGGACCATGCCTCATGAATGCCACACCAGGCTCTGAGACACATGTAATGTTGGCTTCTAGGCTGTCTGCTCCATTCTCTTCCCAACTTTAACCTGTATATTTGAGCACAGACATTCCCTAAATGGGTATGGATATGTGTATTAGTGACTGAGAGACCAAAGCCAGGCATGAAGTCCACATGGGTCTTGAGACTGGGCTGGGGCATTGGGCAGATGACTCTGGTGCCCTAGGCATCAGGAGTGTGATCTAGTATGGCAATCTGCATTTGGGGCTGAGAATATTTCTCCTTGTGGAAAAGATAAAAGCCCAAGGGCTGAGTCCAAGGGTAGAGCTGCAGGGGGCTGTCTGTGGGCCCATAGGACCACTGGTCTGAAATCTATTAGATTTTACCCTCCCCCGAAAATAAGACTTCAATCAGAGATGGAAAAATGAGTTAGTCTCTTCTGTTACTGCTCTGTAGCCCACTGGGAAGCACAAATTAACATTTCGAAAATAAATCCTATCATTATCATATGATCACCACAATACACAGCATTGTATTGTTTGTGTTAAAAGCATTAAGGGATTAAACACACCACAGTTTCTAAAACCTTAAAACACACCACAGTTTCTAAAAACACACCTTGTCTGTCTTTCCTTTTAACAGCTTAATAAGGGCCTAGAAGTGGCAGGGATAGGTTCTCTTGACGTGAGACTCCACATTCAGAAATGCCTCTTGAGAGGGGGCACACCAGACCCGGGGTCTAAGAAAGCCACTCTAAGGATCTGCAAGAGGAACCTGTGAACAGGAAGCCACCACAAAAGTCCTTATACAAGGAGGCTAGAGAGATGTCTGTGGTTAAGAGTGGCACTTGCTGCTCTTACACACACACACACACACACACACACACACACACACACACACACACACACACACTCCTTACACAAGCACTAATTGGGGGTTTTCCTGGTATTTAATCTCCCTGAGGAGGATCAGGGCTGATCTCTGGCCCCATATGCACGAAGAAAGAAGAGAGATTGGAAGCAGAAGTCAGGAGCAGGTGGGCAGGAGGAACTAAAGCAAAGAGTCAATGTCCCATTCTGTGTCCCTCACACTTCCTGGAGGAACTGGTGATGAATGGGTTTATTAAATGAATCCTGAGTCAGAAATATACCCTAAGAAGACAGTCATTGAGGGGAGGGCTGGGGGTTTAGCTAAGTGGTAACATGTTTACCTAGCAAGCAAGGCCCTGAGTTCAGGCCCCAGTTCCAGAAAGCATACAAACAAACAACAAACAAACAAAAAACAAAAGGAAAGGTGGCAGCAGGAATACTCAGCAGATCTGTCCTCCATTCAGGATTATAGGACCCTCTATCGATGGCTCCATTCAGAGCCTGGTGGAAGTGCTGTTCATGACGGATGTCCCATTCCACTCCTAGGGAAGGTAACCCAAGGACCAGTCTAGGAGCTGATGTGAACCGCTTTGGCTTTCTATGGGGATGGGCTGAGGAGAGAGGTTCACTCCTGGTCCTTGAACTCCTTTGTTAGTCTATTAGACTGGGGACACTGTACTCAGAGGCCATTCTTCCTACCACTGCTGGAACAGAGTGCTTAATGGCAGGAACAGTAGACTTCTCTCTCCGGCAAATGTTCTGGAGCTGCAGCTGGGATGCAAAGGGACCACAGTGATGCCTGGTCTGGCCAGGACTTACCGTTTTCAGTTGAATGAAAAATTAGTAAGGAAAGATTTTCTTAAGATGAACCAAGAACTAAGGGAGAGAAGGGTAAGGGTGATGCCAGGCAGAGGTGCTGATCTTGGAATGGCCCAGGCATCCATCCTTTGATAGACAGGAAGTCATCAGCCTAGAGCAAGGAGACTTTGCTCTTTATCCCATTGAAGAAATGCAGTGTGTGGAGACATTACTGAATTATTAAGACTGGGTTTAGGGGCATTTAGCAAGGAGGGCAGAGACACTGATAAATACCCTGCAAGGTACAGGACAGTCCCCATGAAAAAGGACAATCATGCTAACACTATCATAAGATAATCTGCAGGCCTACACCTAAACTCTTAGGTATCATTCATGTACATCCTGGTTAGTGTGCCTAGATCACCCAATCTATCAAGTAGGGGTGATAACAGGACAGGACCCATCTGAGGAACTATTGCAAGGTGTAAACAAGATCGTGCCTGCTGAACACTTGGCCCAGATTCTGGCCCTGCCTGTGTGTACTAGCTCCAAGAGTGGTGTGTCCTTGTGTGAAGGAATGTTTGGTGAGGAGCAACAACCCAACCCTCCTAGGAGATAAGCAGGAGCTAATGGCCTTTACTGATGATGGTGACTTTTGTGTTTCTAAGGCAATTAAAGAACTGAGAAAACAGAGCTGTCCCAAGACAATATTGCTGGTCTTGTTGAAGTTCAAGCCCTTTCATAGTCTATTTACTTAGAAACAGTTTCATGGAAGTGAGGATCAATGTGGTCGATGGTTACTCTGCAATGTTGGGAGCAGTTTCTGGGCTCACTCTGCATATGAGCTCTCCTCAGATGAGATGGACCCAAGATATCCTCTTTAGACCACACAGGAAAACCTATCAGGGCACAAACACACCTTTGCAGGGTTCCTTTCAAATAGATAGATGCCTGGAACGAATGAACCAGGTCCAACAAAACTTCTGATTCAGTACAAGTTCTCTACAGGATCAGTCAAGGGAGTCAGCATGAATGGCTGACAACAGCATGAATGGCTTCCAGGCCATGTTGGGCTCACTCTCTTCCTTGGATATGGAGGCACAGACCCCAGTTCCATCTTAGAGATGGCTCCCAGCCTGGAGACCGCAGGGTAACCCAGCAGATTCCTAGATGCGTATTTCTCTTGATTGGGCATCTTCAGTGGACTCATGCTTAAGATTGTTCCTTTGTTTCCAACCTGTCTTCTCCTACATTGCTGGAATAACTAATATGTGGGATTAAAGCCCCATACCCACTTTGTTTTGTTGTATCACAGGGTTGGGTTCTGGGGTAGCTACCATGGTGAGGATCCCTGCTCACCAGCTTAATAACTTTGTAAACTCTTGGTGAATTACTTCTATAACCACAAGTACAATATGAAGAGACTAGTAAGAGGGCCACTGTATAGAATATATTGCTAATACATGTATATTCAGAATAGTGATCTCCATTTAACAAAGGCTTAGTTACTGTTTCTGATGGTGACACCAGTGACTCAGAGCAATGCAAGAAAGATACATCCCTTTAGACTCTCCTTTGGAAACTATTGCAGACACAGGCTGGAGTGGCTCTTTTGAGGGGCCATTCCCAGACTGTGATAAGGAACTCTGAAGAAGAGGGGGCAGGGGGCAATGGGCTGGTAGCTTTTTCCACTGCAGACTTGAGATCTGTACCCTGGAGGTGTCTGTGTGCCTGCTGATACACGGAGCACTTTCAATCACACCTGCCCTTGGGGTTCCCAGATGCTGCCTTCTGCTCCACAAACCGGGAGCCTAAACCACTGGCTGGGCAGGGCACAAATACACCGCAAACCCATCTTATGTTTCCTTTAATTTGGAATAGAAACCAGAGTGGAGCATCTGTCTTCCTTCTGCCTTTCATGGACATTTTTCCAGAGAATTCAGTGAAGTTAAGAGGAAAGGTATTAGTCTAGAGACATCTGGGGCTTCACAGGTTTTCAAATGCATGATGTATGCCTCATGCATTACCCCAGGGCATCAGTTTGCCAGCATCTTTGAAACATGTGAATTCAGCATTTTGCTCCAAAGGATAAGCCAGCAAGAATGAAGGTAAGACAGGGAGTGGGATGGATGGGCTGGGGTTGAGGAAGAACAATTATTAGATCTACTGGATTAAATAGCCTACATGCTGGGCATGTAGCATGGTTGGAGAGCCATAAGGCTCTGGGGTTTGATCCCCAGCCCTGCCAACATAAACAAATCAAACTAAATCAAAGGAGTACCATTGCAGGCATGAGGACATCCCAGTGCCTGGGTTTACCTACCTTGCAAGTGAATGTTAGCTAGAGGCAGAACTTGAACCTCCTTGTCCCAACTACCCAATGGCTCCAACCTGATCTCAGGATTTGTGTTGATCCAATGCCTGGTTTTGTGCATTGTGCTCTCAGGGTAGGGTGTGTCTCTGATATATATACCTTGGCTTTCAAGGGAAGTGATTATACTTGGATATGAAAGCTTAGAGTTCATCATGCAGGACAGACAGAAATGGGAAGAAACTGGAGCCAGGCAAAGGCAGCAAGCCAGAATAGCTTGTCTCTGGAGTATGGTATATCATTTGTGGAACAGAGATTCCCCAGGCATACTCTTGCCCAAGTTCTTACAAATGTTAGGGAGGACACTGATTCCAGATCTTCTTACAGGGGTATGACTTTTGATTTTGGATTTGTCACTGGAGATTGGCTATGACAAAGACCCTCCTGTCAAGATGGATCTGGTTCATATTTTAATATTCACAACCTTTAAGAAGAATTTCACAGACAGGTGTCTTCTGCCATGACTAAACACATCATAAAGCCCTGGAACCATGGCTTTGCTATAACAAGCACCAGAGAACTGCTGGATAGAGTTGGTGTGTGTGTGTGTGTGTGTGTGTGTGTGTGTGTGTGTGTGGTTGCGTCACCACTAATATATGACACTAGTTAATCTCTGGGAGCCTTGGTGACATGAGCTGTGAAGTAGGGATAAGAGTAATACCTACTTCATCTGGTTCTTGTACCACTCCCTTGCTATGGATGCTCAGCAACTGAAGAGGTAGGTGCAGGAAGAGACACTGACAGAGTCCAAGGGTAGATATCACCTTCCAGTCAGGCCAAGTCAAGAAAGGTAGTAAAAATGAAGATAGGAAAGAACAGAGCTATGCTAAGGAGAAGGAGCCCTCATGCGTGCTGATGTTTGCAGACAGGGTTGAGATGAAGGGGACAACAATGGAGATTTATGGGGAATGAGGAAGAGGACCCTATAAAAAGAAAAGATCACAAGTCAGTCCTATGAAGATATACAACAGGTGGACATATGTGTTCATCTCATGGAGATGATGCTGGTGGAAATGGTTATGTGGATTTCCTTCTGAATACCTGAAAATGAAGCGCAGCCCTGCTGCTGGGCTGTGTACCCTTGGAGAATGGGGCTGTGTCTAATTCTGAATGAGTCCACCTTGCCTTCCCAGAAGGTAGTATGGTACCCAAGATGCTACAATCCAGTTTGTTAACTGAAATTCTTTTTATTTCTCAGTAATTTAGCATCTGAAAGTCACACAAACCAGCCATTATCTCAAAGCAGAGCAGCAGTCTACCACTGCCTCACCAAGAGAGCACTCTGGACCTCCAGGCCTTTCCTCCTTGGCCCCAAGCACCTACCATTGTGTGCCTTCCTCCTTTCTCAGAAAGGTCAGCTGAAAGGACAGCTGGGATGGGTCATTCTTCTCCAGGTGAACATGACCCTGCTACCTCTCCTAGGACTGGGTACTGAAGGATCCTCTCTGAGGCCCAGAGAGTTAGTGGCCTTCCCTCCCATTCCTTATGCAACCAAAGTTGGTTAGTTCCAGACAGGCTCTGCTCAGCTGGGGGATAGACCAAGCAAATCCTGTCCCAGGGAAGGGGCCAGACACCATTTTGACTGATGGAATTCTCATGAGCAACACCCACACTCAGACTCACAGAGAGAAGCGTCACCTACTCACAGTGCTTTACAAAGTGCCACTTAAGCAAACTGTGTCACTGTCATCCAGGCAGCCACACCTAAAGTAAAACTGAACACCCCCATTTCCTTTCCTTTCCAGTCTAATCTAACTCCCATACCACCTCCTCTGCCCTGTTTGGAGCGGAGGCTGCTTCTAGCAAAGTCATTTCAAGCCCGAGCCAGATTTGAGAGTGTAGATTTTTGTGAACAGCAGAGAGGCACTGAAGGCTGTACTAAGGGATGTGGTTTAGAGACCAAACATGAAGTGGGGATGAGAGACAGGGTAGGAGGAACACTTAGAGGCTGTGGCCATAATCTAACACAAAGGTTCTCAACAGGGACATTTTAAAAGAATTACCTTGCTCCCAAAGTCAACTGAGCTGGTCTTGGGGAAATGGAGATCTAGCAGGAATAAGTGAGGATGGAACATGAGAAGACTTTTTTCTGGGGAGAACATGGTGGACTGCAGATACAAGGGACTATAAGAGGAAGACAGCCTAAGACACTAGTGAGAATTGGAACCATGGCACCAGGGCAAAGGGTGACACTTACAGAGACTTGTGCATTGCCAGGTAGCCTGGGTGCTCATGGCCATCTGCAGAGTTAAATCACAGGGGAGTTTGACTCTGTCACCCAGTGTTTGAGCCACAGTCCATGTGGGATTTCCTAACTGTGAACCTTCTATTCCCAGAGCCCTCTACTGGGGACTTTACAGAGGTCTCATTAATGAGACAAAGCTCAGCTTCCTCAGGGAACATACTTCCTGAGGAAGAAAGACAGTAATCCAGCTCCTGCTTCTCTCTAATCTCAACTTGTTCTCACTCTACCTTGTGACCTCAGTTTCCCTAAAGTCTATCCTTGTACTTGCCACCAGGTCATAGTCTATGCTGTGTTTCCTGGGTCACCCTCTCTTCCCTTTCTGGCCTTGTCTGTTTCTACTTCAAAACACAGCCAATTTCAAATCCTCTGGGACAACTTTGCAATGCTCATTCAGAACTTGGATGCCACATTGCTGTTTCTATACTATCAGTGACAAATGCCCAGGGACAGAAATTAGATCAGAGTGACTAGATCACAGTGGCTGCTTACACATTTCCTCCTGCAGTCTAGCCTTGCCATTCTGCAACTTCAGAGTTAACAATGTCTGCTGAGTGAATAAATGATGCATGAAGGCACAGAATTTGTGAATCAATAAACAGGAGATGGTCAGAGCTGGAACTATGGGTAATAGCTCTGAGAGTTTATAGAGGAAAAAAAAGAGTGGACTGAGAACCTCAGTAAACACCACAAAGTTGGGGAAAGGAGCTAGACAAGAAGTCGGACAGGAGGAGAAGAAGGCAGAGGTCCTGTGAAATCACAAGGCAGAGAGGGGAGTCAGGCAAAGGCTGTGCTCGAACAAGTGCTATGGAGGTTGAGACAGGTGGTGAATTTGCCAGTGACCTTGAAAATAGTATGCCTAGCTTCAGAAGGGAGGAATACTGGCAGAACACAGTGCTTGGATAGGGTGTGATCTGTTGATAAACCAAGCAAGGAACAGGAAAGCTTCTTGGGAAAGAGCCCCAAACAATTCACAGACATAGGGGAACAGGAGGGTGATGCCCAGGGATAGGGCAGTGGACGGAGGTGGTTTAGCCAAGTGTGATATGATGGCCTGGAAGACAGCTGGGAAACTCACCACGTGGGCATCTTATCTCAACATCTAGCAGCAGGTTTCTTTTCCTCTTTGCATGCCACATTGGCAGAGTTAGCTCACGCGACTTTCCCTGTCTGACCCAGCCTCATGTCTGCTGCCTGTAGGTAGGAGATAGCTCCCAGTCTCTTTGGGTTCCTGTTAAAATACCTGGATCATCTCCTAAGGGCAGATGCCACTTGGAAGCCATCTTTCAAAGGAATTCCATGTATTTAGTGACCAAGTGGAAAAAAAGTCAGCAATTAAGCAAGAAGTGTCCTACTGTCCCATTTTGGACCCCTGATGTCAGGTCAAAGCAGGGGCCAAGGCTAATCTGGGCATCTCTACTCTCCATGGCATGTAGAGCTATGACCCGTCAGTTACTCTACCTGAGACTTTGCTTCTTCTCCTTTGACCTTGGTGCAGGGGCTTAGCCTGAGGTGTGGAGTCTCTTGTTTTTTCTGCTTTTGAGACTCCAGGCACTTCTGCCTCTGCCGGATGTTGCCTTTCTGGATGGAAGAGTCTGGGGGGACCCTGTAGGAATGCCACAAGGACAGATGAGAACACATTGCTTTTAACATTAGTGCTGCTAACTGCTAGACAGATTAGGGGTGTGTTTTGAGAGGGCAGAGCCTGGAGCTATCACAAAGGTTGGCACTGCTCGGAGGAGGGAAGGATGCTGTTGGTGTGATGAGACCAACAGCACGGGACCCTCAGGAGACACACAGCAGATGGACCTCTAGGATGGAGTCTATACAATCAATACAATGCTCTTAGCATAGCACAGGTTACCAATCACCCCCAGCAATTGAGAAATTGCACTATCATCTAAGCCCAGTCTCTCATGCTATCAAGTTCAACATAATTCTCCTCTGGCTTTAGGATAAGCCGGACTGATTGGTCTGCACAGTCCCCCATAGACTTAAAAATTCTCCTCCAGTCAGCTGTGGGTCATGACTTTACCAGACCAGGCTGGAAAGGACTTTTCTTGTAGCTAGCTATGGTTCTAGCAGATAGGTGTACCTGAGTTCTGGGTAGACATTCTCCAGGTACCACTTGAAGGTCTGGCAGTGTAGATTCTTCCTCAGGTTCAGCCTGTTCTCAATGCTGGAATGATGGGGTTGGAGGGTGGGACACAGAGACAAACCATGGTTGTCAGAGGAGTAATCTACAACAGTGGCTCCCCATTACCAGTGACATGCTCTGCAACCACACATCTCTAAAGGGTACTGAGAAAATGAATCAAGCAGAGATTTCTCTAGTTCTGGACAGACCTATGAAAACACCCAACTTTGTCTCTTGATGAGGTAGTAATGACACCAAGGACTTGTGGTCTTCTTTGAAAGTGGAATTGGGAGTATTTGCCATCTTCATGAAAAGCCACGCTGCAAGAATGCTGGGTGTTGTTAATAATTGACTGCTGGGACTCTGGATCTACCCTCACTCAAGTCCCTCTGTGGTTGGACTACCCTTCCTGACTGCCCCAGCCTCAGAGCAACCTCTTCTCTGGAAGGTATCAGGGTTTTATCACACATTTGTCCATCAGATAGTCACTGAACTTCTCTCTGAGACAGGAATTTCATTCAGTGTGGCACATAAAAGCTTCAGAATAGTAGTACAAGACACTGATTCAAGTACCCCCAAAGATAGGGCATAAGGACACTGTGGAGGTGCACTCTTGTTTGATGGGTCCATGGTACTCAAGAGAACAGTGGCTATTGATGCTGGTTTGTGGAAGGAAGCATAGCCATCCAGAGAAGCCAAGGATGGGTGAGGCAGGGGTCCTGATGTAGGTGGGATGGGTTGGAAAGTGGAGATCAGTGTTGCTAACAAGTCAAAGGTTTCAGCTACAGGAACAACACTGGCCACGTGGCCTTAAAACAGAAGTGCATGTGAATGGGGGATGTGAGTCCACAGAGATCTACATGAGGAACTGCTGAAGGGTATTGATGCTAACTCCGGGGCACTGGGATGGACTTGGTGGGCCCTGTTTAGAGTATGACATGAAATTGCTTTAAGGAAATTTTAACACTGCTTCTGGAATGGGCCAGTTGGAGCAGAGGCGGGGACAGAGGACAAGTGGATGGTGACTGTATAATCCTGGGTGTCATTATACTCCTTTTAGTGAATTGGGTGGGAATGGACATGGTCAATCCTCCACTCTTTTCCTTCACTCTACCTAAGTACTAGTCAAACCTTGTCCTCTGTGGGCAACAAATAGCAGTAGCCTTGCCTCCTCTCCAGCCCCCTTCCTCCCACCCCTTTTCCTTTCCAAGACTTCACCCAAACTACTTTTCTTTCTCTTCTTCCCAACCCCCCCCCCCCCCCCCGGCCTTCTTGTGCTGGGACTCAAACCCAGGGCCTTATGCACACCAGCTAACTGCTCTACCACTGAGCTTCACTGCCAGCCTCAAAAATTCTTAAGGCACATAGCGCACTTCCTCACCAGACCTCTCAGCTCCTAGGGAAGAGACATGGCATGCTTTCCACATGCTTGATATGTTGTGTTCAGAAAGAGCCTGGGTTCTCAGGGTTCGAATGAAGCAGCAGCACATCATCAGGACATGGCGATCACTCAAACAAGTCAAGGAAGGGGAACTAGTGTGATACCCAGACTAGTGACTTGGCTCATATGGTGTAAGAAAGTTTGTGGGGTTGGATGGGGAATATGGGATGAGTGACAGATTCAGGAACAAAATGAGTTTAGCTTGGGACTTGTTACACTGGAGGTATCTGGGAGACATCCAGGTAGGAGTGGCCATTTGATACTTGGGTGTAAGAAACTGTAGCCCAGAGGAAAGGCTACAGTTAGAAACAGAGTGGTGAACAGATGGCAGTATCACCAGGAGGATGTCTAGTGAAAAGAAGACAGGACAGAATCTCAGAGAAAGACCAGGGTTGGGAGGAAGAAACTAAGCATGGAGTTAGGATGGAGGACACAGGATCCAGGAACAACAAAAAGACTGGAAGCGTAGGAGCCAAGGGCACACCAGAAGGGAGGGGTTGGACTAAGCGTGCTGGGAAGAGCTACAGGGCCTGGGGGAGGCAGCACAGGTAGACCACTACATTGTGATGCTTGGTTCTGGGCAGGCACAGACATGGTGAGCAATGCCGCCTTCAAAGTAGGTTTTATGGTGTATTTTTTCACCCCCTCTCTTTTAAGTCAAGCAGTAGATGAAACATGGATGGGAATGAATGATACAGGAAATGTGAACCAAGGAGGTGGAGGGAGAAAGTGCCTGGACTAGGGCAAGTGCCACTATCTGCAATTCTGGACCCTCTCCTAATTTGAAAGCCAAGAAAACCAGCCCTCTGGAGACTGAGCTCAGGCAGCTGGGGCTTTGAGGATCTGCAGGTAATTCCACTGACAGGTTAGTTTGAGAACCGAAACATGGAAACTTGTTCCTCAAATTAGGATCCTCCGGCAGCAGCACAGCATCACGTGGGAGCTTATTAGAAACACAGACCTCAGGAATCAGATTCCACGTTTTAACATGCTCCCTGGGAGATCTGTGTGCTCATTAAAGTTTGAGGGGCCCTGCACCAGCAGGCTGGGGGAGATGAATGCAGACTGTGGGAATGTGATAAAATGCTGATTTATGAATGAATACAGGCATGAATGGTGCATCCAGAGGAGGGCTGGCTTACTGATACAGGAAGCACACCTGTCCGCAGAGACAAAGGAGAGCAAGAAGGATGGTACAGTTGTGGCCAGGCTAATGGGTCGATTTGTCTTGGGAAATCAATATTGTCTATTTCATCCATAAACTAGATGTCATGTGTGCAAGAGAAAGGAGGGGGTAGGCTCAGGGTTGGGGAGAGGTGAAGTAGGTTTAATAGAAGCAGTGGTTTTGAGCTAGTTAGGAAAGAGCAGGGCCAGGAGAGCTCACGTGACTTTGCTAACAACAAGGCCATGAAGTACTATCTGTGGGAGCATCTGAAATTCTGTAAGACTGCCCAGCAGCCTGTGTGCAGGGGAGGAAGACATATAAAAGCATTGTGTGTGTGTGTGTGTGTGTGTGTGTGTGTGTGTGTGTGTGTGTGTGTGTGTGTGTGTGTAGGGGAAGGTGTCACTAGGTGGACAACAGAGCAAAAGATTGGAGGACCAAACTTGCTGAGGTCTGTCTTTAAGTAAGAGAAGAAGGATTCTCACATGGAGAGGGAAGTGAATGAAGAAATGAGGTCAATGAGACATGGTCAGGGGACCCACGGTTCTGCTGTGGACAAGATGCAATGCCTCTGGAGCGGTGGAGTGAGCACACTGGAGGGCGGACCTGGACTGTGATGTCAGAGGTGCCAATCACTTTGGCTGGCTCCCATCTGACCCTCTGGTACAGGGATGAACTCAACCTGAGAGGTTTAGGCTTCAAAAGACCATCTGCTCAATGGACTTATATGATGAGTGAGTGGAACTAGTAGGACAATATATCATGTTTGCCCCACCCCCTCCTCAAGAAACGCAAATGATAACTAAGGGAAATTGCAATGTTTTCTTACTCCCACCAGCTTGGGGCTGGGAAGTGCAAGGCCATATAATTTGGGAAGCAGTGTGTTGTGAACCTTCAGCTGTGATCTGTGTTCTCCTCTGCATAGACTCCAGTCTCCTTACCCATCAAGCAGGGTAACTGCAACTCTCAGAGTTTAGGGAAGATTAAAGAGACTCTTCATGGAGCAGAACCTAGCATTTCATACACATTCCTTCTTCCCCTCTCATCTGCGCCCACAAAGCTTGACTGATGCTGAAGAAGATATGTGAACATGCATTCCCCCTCTAAGGAAGGAGCAGAGCTTAAGCTAGGAGAGGAAGAAAGAAGTCAAGGAAGAAATTCCAACCTGGAGGGACCAGTAACTCATGCTTCCTTTATGCAAACAGCTATCCATCTACCTATGCTCAGTTCCCTCTATTAGAGCAGTCATCTAGGAATGGAGTCACAGGAGAGCTGGCAAAAGCCGTACACACCCAGAACAGAGTGGGGCATAAAGGGATCTGGAATCAGAGTGGCCATAGCTCTAGACCTGGAGGCACTTAGAGACAGCTAAAGTAATGGGCCCATGAGATGAGGTCCCCAGTTCTTGGCACTCTGCAGCCAGTGCACACTTACTTCCCAAAGGGTCTCTCCAGGGCAAAAGGCCGGGCTGCGTAGTAGTACTGTTTGTATTCATCCATCCATACTTCAGCTGTCCGCTTGGTGTTCCTAGAGAGATAAGGAGTCTCAAGAGGGGGCTCGTCTGGGAATTATCTGTGCACATTCCCAGGTGAAATACACACACAAGGGCAAAATTGGTAGCAGCCATCAGGACAGAGGTGTTCACATCAATGTTTCTAGAATACAGAGCACAAGCAAGTGTCCCCCATCTCCAAAGGTACCCCAAGACACAGAACTTTAGTACTACCAACAACTTTTTCCCAAAAGGTACAGATCAGAAGAAAATCATATCAGAAACTGAACTTTGCTTACTCTCAAAGAAGCAGAAAAGTACCAGGAGAAGTAGGTGTGTCCATTTTCTGCCTGTCACTATTGAGTAAAAAAAGTGGGGCTTGTGAGGATCAGTTGACCTCTGGGTCTACTTGGTTAGTGAGCTCTTGCTCCAAGGCCCTCCACTTTCCCACAGGGGACATGTTGGGGTCTCAGCTCCCTAAGAGTAAGGTCACATTGCTAAGGCACACACAGTCCAAGCAATGGCCACATATAAGGAATTACCAATCAAGCCATCTCTTTCAGCACTTTGCCAGTATGTTGGGCTTTTATCAGACATGTGCTTGAGCCCAACCCTAAAGGTAACCATAGAAGGAAGAGAGGCAGAGAAAGAGGGAATGATTGTCATCATTCAGTAGTGGGGGAGGGGGTGTCCCAGGAAGTTCCCTGAAGTCAAAAGGAGAGAGATCAGAAAATATTGAGGGCTGATGGTCTGGGCAGCAGAAGCACACAGGAGAAAGTGAACTTGGGTTTAACTAAAGCCAGCTTGCTCTTCTAGGTTTTTAGGTCTACTTTAGAGTACAGATATTTGATAGAGGAGCACGGCAAACCCTTCTGAGCTGGGATCTGAAAGGAGAGGTAAGCACAGGTATTGTGAGCACTCAAAGATGAGGCCGTAATGCTAAGATTTCATTATTCAGATAAACACCAGCCCAAACGCAAGCCAGACCGTGCCCAGAGGCAGCAAGCTAGCGTGGCCAGAGAGAAGGGAGCTCCATGTATTCGCTGCCCCTTAAGAATTGTCTCCACAACCTCCCCCTGACCACGCCCTCATGGGTGTGGCCAGACACACCTGTAGGGGCTACTAGGAGGCGGGGCTACAGTGTCTCCCTACACACAGGCAACTTGGGGGTACCTGGCTAGTCCCTGCAAGTGGCTTCACTATCTGCAAGCTACAAGCTGCTTTACAAACACTCTGCCTCTTTTCTCTAACCAGAATGGCCCACCACTGGCCTGCAAGGATGCTAACTAGCATAAGCCCAATTTCAACAGGATGGGCATCTGAAGCCCCAGGATTATGCTTCCCAGGCCAGCCCCATCAGTCAGTCTCTGGCTCCTGCACAGCCAGTCATGCTAACTGTGCTATATGCCAGACATCCCTGGCTACCTTTATAGTTACAAAACTCAAAAGCAAAGGTGGCTCAGCCTTTGTTTCCCTCATGCTCCCTAGCCAGCTGCTTCATGTCTCCTCTCCTTACCCACCCTGCTTTGCAAGATGCAAATCTGAGCAGTGTTTAAACCCATGCCTCCTGAGCCAGCTGTGTCAGGATATATGATACACACGTATTCACGTGTGTGATAAATCATGAAAGAACACCATAAATAAGTAAGTCAAAATCAAAGGATGTGAAGCCCCCTCCCCAACACCAAACAGTGGTGGGGGAGGAAAGGAGATTAATTAGGTGGATGAGTGAAGCATGTGGATGTCAAGAGACAAGAAGATCAAAGTAAGCAATAAATGCTAGAGAAAAATATTCTAAGGCAGCCAGAGGCTAGAGCAGTGGCTTGGCAGTTAAGTGGGCACTGCTCCTCCAAAGGATTCAAATTTGATTGGTCCTTAGCATCCACATTAGGTGGCACACAAACTGCCTGTACCTTCAGCTCTCTTCTGACCACTAAAGGCCGCATTCACAAGGGCACCTTCGTCCTCCTTGCATATACATAGAACTTTTTTTAAAATCCTAAGAAAAATAAACATGCATGACTATTTTGACAAACGAGAACTAACGAGGAAAAACACCGAGCAGGAGATGAATGAAGGAAAGGGAGAGGGAAAGACGGGCAAGGAGTCATTGATCTGTAGCTAAGTTATAGGGGTGTTGATTGAGGTGAGACACCATGGAGCTGGATTATCAGAAGTGCCCCTCTGGATTCTTCTAGTCTGCCGGGAGGTCCTTGAGCAGGAACAATGCTGTACTCTCCAGTGCTTCCCATCTCTTGCTTCTTCCCAGGGGTCATTCCCCGAGGGACCCAGCTGTTTCCCCTCCCCTTCCCAAATACCTAGAGGCAAAGCCCCTGAGGATGGATCTAACCAGGCACTTTAATTACTGAGGCTCTAGGGAATGAGGTGGGTGTGGGTGGGCTTGGTGGGGCTTCTCAAATCATGGCCAAGGAAGCCGTGGCTCCAATGCCAATTGTTCAGGCTGAGTCCAAGTTGCAGGTGTGCAACTCATTCATCATCCAGGGCACTCAGAGCTCAGAATTGGTTGCAAACACTTGGCCTCCATTGCCTTGCTACTGTCCATACAGACTGGGCCATGGCATGCACTTACTTTATGTATGTGTTGGCGTTTCCATCCGGGAACACATACGGGTGCTTTTTCCTGAAGACATGCCCTACCCGGCTGCAGGGGATGATCTCCAGGCTGCCGCCACACATCCAGACTCGGAAGGAGATTTCTGCAAGACATTCACAGTTCTCCCATTACTTGCCAGTCTTTCAATACTTGCTTTACAGTACTGGGTCTGGGGCTTCACAGGCATCTAAGACCAACTCCTACAGTTAGGCTGTGTGTTCCATTGTTTGGGAGCACATCTAAATTTCAGCCCCAACACCATGGAGATTGGAACAACTCATTGGATAACATGGAGATGCGGGAACCCCAGTGGGATATTTTAGGAAATGATAAAAGGCTCAGTGTGGAAAATCAGTCATAGTTGCTCTCTAAGATCACAAATGGAGGTGAAGACTGGCAAGGCGGCTCAACCAGCAAAGGCCACGGCTACCAAGCCTGAAGGTCTGAGTTAAGTCTATAGAACCAACATGACGGAACGAAAAAACGGATTCCCATGAGTTGTCTTCTGACCTCCACAGGAACACTGCAGCACACATACAATGCACCCTTCTAATCAAATAAGTGGGGGAGGGGGTGAGGGAGGATTTAGGGATTCATTTGAGACCACAGAATAATATCCTAAGTTAGGGACCAGACATCTGTTGGGAGTAGGCTCAGATGAGGTAGAAAACACATCTCAAAGATGCAGTACCCTGATCATACCAAGCCTGATAAGAGCCAATTGAGTCTAGGTCAGGAAGACAGGGTCTGTGTAATAATAGGAGTTACTGAGGATGCTCCCCAGGGTGGAGTTTCACACATACATCTATTTCTTCCTGTTTGCTGCTGAGTGGATGGGATGGCGTTAGAGAAGGCTGTGGTTAGTTAGATTGTTTTCTGTTGGAGCTACTCAGAGTAGGCTCCAGGCCAGACTTTTGTCCTAACTTTATCTCTGGGGAATCAGGGAGATCATAGTGGTAGCAGAAAGGATAGGGAAATACTTTATTACTGCCATTGTTTGAAACCACCTGTGTGTGGTGATACTGAAAGGCATCTAAGACGGTTGTATGGCCGATTTAAAATTCTCTATACACAATGTACCCTACCCCTTACTGAGTCTAACCAAAGTCCCTCTCCCATCCCACACACTACTGGGCACATCAGTGGTAGAAATGGGAGAAAAGGCAACTTCTAATTTGTGGGACTTCCTGTCTGGCCCATGCTTCTGCAATGAAGCTCAAGTGTGGGGCAGGCTCCTAAGAGAAAAAAATACCCAAGAGTGTCTGCCCCTGTAAAGCAGTCCTGGTCCAGGGACAGAGAATTGGGATGTAAGTATTCCAGGGTCTTTCCATCGTGTGCCGTCACACCCCCAGCAGTCTCCATCCCACCTTTCAGCCTCCCCAGATTACCTTCCACGGCCTCTCCCTTCTGCTTTCTTTCTGTCTCCTGCCATATCTCCATCATACCAGCTCTCAGAGCAGGCACCTAGGCTGGGATTCACCCTCCCTTTCCCTACTCTTCCCTTCCTCTTCTCTGCAACCTTTCTTGTCCACTTCTGTTCCTGTTACAGGCAGGACTCCCTCTACAACAAGTCTACTCCACCATTTCAATACCTGCAGCTCTGCTTGCCTCTCCCAGCCAGGCTACACCCCCCCCTAAAAAAAACAACACAGAGAAGACACAGAAGAACTTGGCTTTGTCTACCAAGTCTGAACTGAACCTATTAGAAGCATGCTGAGGAAAGCAGTCTTTAGCTTGCTAAGGCTTGATCTTGATCTTGATCTTATTGTGAGTTAAACCAAGACCACCAAAATTCTTCACAGAACTGCTTTCAGCTTCAAATGAAAGAGACTTCCAAGGATGGCTGTGAATTGAGCACTATCAGAGACTCAAGGGCATTGATTAGGAGACACCCTGTGCTTCTTCACAGGCCACTTCCTGCTTCTTCGTCATTCTGCCAACACTACAGGAAACCCTGGAGCTTATTAACTTAATACCTGAGATTTTGTGTCTGAGAGGTCCCAGCTGTAGAGAACTGGCATTTTGGATAGGTCACTGAGCCTAGTATTTGTGAGCCACTAAGCAAGGTGTAGCTAAGCCAATGGCCTGTAACCCACATCTTGATCAGACACTACAAGAGATCTCAGAGGTCAGCCATGGAATCCTGTCCATTCCATGTGTGACCGGGTCTTCTTTTTGGTGTTTTCTTCCATTAACTCTTCCCCAGGGACCCTAAGAAGGCTCTGCTCTACTTTCTGAAAAGGAGACTTCTATACAGCTCCAGCACATGAGATGATGGCTTACTGGATATAAGCTACACACTTTGTGCCAGCTTTTCTCTATACAGGCATATGTGCCTCAGTGTCTTCTTTTCCATGTATTTAAATGAGACACATGTCCCCCCACATTTGAAAAGCAAATTCCTGCAATCCCGATCCCATCCTCCCCACCCTATATGCTATCTCTTTCCCTGAATTCCCCTCTGCTCAGTTTTTGTTTTATAGTCCACTAACCCCTGCTGTAGTAGTTTGAATGTAATTGGGCCCCATAATCTCATAGGCAGGGAAACCATTAGGAGATGTGGCTTTGTTTGAGTGGGTATGCCCTTGTTGGAGGAAGTGTGTCACTGTGGAGTGAGCTTTGAGGTTTCCTATGCGCAGGATACTGCCCAGTGTGACAGTAGACTTCCTGTTGCCTGCAAGATGTAGGGCTCACTGCTGCTTCTCCAGCACCATATCTGCATGCTCCCTGACATGATGATAATGGACTAAACCTCAATTAAAAGTTTTCACTTATAAGAGTAGCCATGGTCATGGTGTCTCTTCACAGCCATTAAAAACCCTAAGACACCTGCCTTCCACCAGTCAAGTAGTCTCCCATCTTAAATAGTGCTATCACTTGGTCCTTTGTCCTCTCTTAGTGACATTGTCACTGAATGCCTTACCAACAAGGGGCCCACTCAATGACACCGAGGACTCATTTCCATGCCAGCAGCCCCATCGCTATTTCAGGGTGCAGTGCTCAACTTCAGGGATAGCTGACACTTCACAGAAACACACAAGCCACCATCTACATCTCTCAGCATCTTCCAAGGTCCCTGCCATCTCTCCTCCTCTAAGCCCATTGTCCTCCATTTCAGTTTCCTGTGTGCTGTGTTAGTGCTGAAACTCAAGTCATCACGATTCTTCAGACCTTAGCCACAGGAGACAGAGACCCCTTCCTGTACTCCTAAGGCAAGGCGGTTTCGTATCCATCTTCATAATGATCCCACTCAGTGCTTACTGATGTTCTTGCTTGCTAACACAGCTCTGCTAGGGCAACTGACAGCAGGACACTGGGAACTGATAGACTTTTCCCAACTCCAGACTCGGAGTTCTTATCTGGACAGCTCTTTTCCTCAGAGCTGAGCACTTGCTACTGGCCAGACACCCACAGATACAGATTCTGACTTCAGGGCACCCACAAAGAAGGACAAATAACAAATATGTAATCACCCATGTCATTTCTGCCTCATCAAGTCACATATCCAACCCTGCCAAACTTAGCCCTCCTTCAGGCCAGAGCAGTCTTGGCCTGGAATGAGTTAGGCTTCTCAAATCTCAAGCTGAGATTGTTGTAACTGGAGGTTTGGAAGACATGGGACCTGCTATGGACCTGTATTGTCGCTTGGATCAAAAGGCCATCCGAGAGGCAGAGTGTGGAGTTTTCAGGTTGGTGTAATGACTTCTAAGCACCACTCTGTGGAATCCTTTAAATCCTGGATGTATAAAGAGCCTGTCTTTATCTGTACCATGACTTCAAAGGATGAGCAACCTCTCATGCTCTCACCCAGGCCTGCTTGGTTGGCAGTTTTGTGAAAGCCCTTCGGGGAAAGTCAGCCTATCCTGAGCCACCCGCAGAGGGCTCCGTGAGTGCCAGGACCACAGAGGCTGAGGTGTGAAGCCACACATTCTCAGAGTCTTGCTCTCCAGGCTTGCACTCACACAGTGCTATCATCTCTCCAGTGAGGTTGGAATGAGCCAGAGTGTTTCCTGGGGTTCTCACTCAGTTGTCCCCTGCATAATATTCCTGGTGATGAATATCACACGGACCCAGATCTACTCTGCATTCCAGGCAGGGAAATGTGTAATTACTCCATCCTCACTGGGGACACTACGATGGGATCTAATTTTTTGAACTTTAGATTAATATTTGAGAGCAAATTGCCCTCATGGTCTGCATTCCCTTTTCTTGTCTTCCATCTCCTCATCAACCCATCACCTATTTTTCCCACCTCCTAGAACCCTCACCTTTCATTAGAATCAATATCCATCTGATGAGCCTGTAAGTGGTGGGTAGGAATTCAGGGGACAGTGAGCAGTTCTTTCCCCAGAAAGCACACCATCCCTGCTCAAGGTTCTGGATTTATTTTGTAGCCGGATTTCTAGCAAAGGTAAAAGGCACCAATTCACCCAATAGCTACATGAATTGGTTCTAGTTTTCATTTATTTATTCAGTGTGTGGTGGGGTATGTGTGTGTGTGGGGGGGTTCTGCACATGTGTTCATATGCCATGAAACATATAAGGCCATCAGAGGACAACTTCTGGGTGTTGGTTTCTGGGGTTGAACTCAGGTCCTCAGGCTTTGGGACAAGGGTTTTACCCACTGATTCATCCTGCTGGCTCCATGGTCCTTGCTTTAAGTGGAGCATCATATTGTGGCTTATAATATCACATTAACCATTCTACCTCTTTTTAAACTTAAACCTGTTGAGGACAAATGGGGACAGTGATGGGCAAAAGGGATGTTCACGAGTTGCACTTGGTGTCCAACACAAAACAGTAGAAAACACAAGACCTCTGAGGGAGTCATGAGGGATCAGCTCTGGTGGATGGATTAATGCTGTTGTCTAGGGAATGAGTTTGCTATCACAGGAATCCATTTCTATGAAAGGATGAATATGCCCTTCATACTTCTGCTGCCCATAGTGTATGCTCCTGCTTCTACATTCTGCCAAGGGATGATCAAGCAAACAGACCTTCTCCAGATACAGACCCCTCAATCTTGGACTTCCCACTCTCTGAGATAGTAAGAAATAAATCTGTTCCTTATCAGCTACCCAGCATGGTATTCGCCTATAGCAGCACAAAATCAAATAAGCCATTGCCATTGTCCTTTAAATGAATGTTCTGATTTGACTAGAGATCATCTTCTTGGCCTACAAAAGATAGCTTTGGATCTGCGAGCCAAACTGCCTTCCTTCTCACATCTGGGACAAGTGAGGCTGTAGCCAGGTCCCTGCTCCTGGACAAGTATTAACCACATGTCCATGGCTATGTAACTATGAACATCCTGTAACTTTCCAAACTCTGATTGCAAATAAGTAACCAGTGTCCCTATTTGATAAAATGTGGGACATTTAAAAACATCAGCAAAGAGTGGCCTGTGGCATCACCATGGGGCCTGGAGAATCACAGGTGGTACCGGGCTCTAGCAAGCAGCCCAGAGGCCATTGCAAATCAAGATTGCTCTCTATCTGGGGAACAGTGGTGTCTCCCCAAATGTGAGTGTTCTTTCTCATTGAGGCCATTTCTCTGCTCAAGCAGAAGCATTGGCACTGACCTTTCTCAGTAGGGTCTCAGCCCTCCTTTATCAGATGCTGGCCACATGCATCCTGAAGGGAAGGCAGCCAACACTTCTGGAGGAGAGACTCAGCTGTCTTCATGCAGCCCCATGAGAGACAGATGTAATGAGTTACCTTGTGTTGCTATTAATGATTCATCCCAGACTTAGAGGGCTTGGGAGGGGCCTCTACCCAGTCAGTGTCTTACATGGCTGGAGGCATCAGCAGGACCATGTCCCTTCATGGAGGCTCTGAAGGAGTACCTGCTATGAAGCTCATTCAGCTATTTTCAGAAGTCCCTTGGGGCTATAGGACTTAGGTTCCCTTCTCCTTGCTGGCCGATGACCCAGAATTCCATTCAATTACTTCCAGTTGTCCCTTCCATCCTCAAACTAACAGCTGCTAATGTCCCTTTGGAGCATGGCACCTGACTTGTGTCACCTCTCTGCTGCTTAAGAAAGCTCTCTGGTTTTAGAGATCCTCTGATATTAGATGAGACCTGTTGTAAAATGCCCTAACTTCAGGTCACTGATCAGAATATATATTACCTAGAAACTTTGTGTCGGATAAGGTCACACAGCCTAACAGGTTCCAGGTATTTAGGGTGTGGATATCTTTTGGGTGGTTGCTCACTCTACCTAAGAGATCACTGATTCTACCTTTTAGTACCAGAAACAGGTTCAGTGAGGTGAGGTAACTTTCCCAAGGGTACCTACTGATAACTATGGGCTTCAAACTTACTCCTGGCTTGTCTCACAGTCTGAGTTCTTCCTGTACCACACACATCCCCCGAGCCTGGAATAGCCTGGCAGCCTAGACTCCATTCTGGGGATGGTGGGTGGTGGCAAGTCTCTACCTCATTTCTCTTTTCAGCTCTGTCCTTTGTGCCTGCTGTGCTTCGGAGATCCCTCATTCTAAATTCAGGAATCCCACAATCTCCCTGTATGTGTGCCAAAGCTTCCTGTTTTTAGAAATACGAACACCCCCCTACCCCCACCCTGCTGCACACACACACTTGTGACTGGCAGCAGATTTTCTCTGGAGACCAAAAGCTAAAAGTGAGATGTGGCAGGGCTCAGAGTAAGTAGATATATTACATGTATCCTGTGTTATGTAAATTGGAGTTTAAGTATCCAATTTTAATGCAAATCAACCTCTGAAAAAAAAATCTAAAAGCCACATTTCCCTAAAGCCTGCTCATATCCTAAACTGTGGATATAATTATCAAAAGTGCTCAGCTCATTTTAGAAACACTTGGTGGGAATGAAGTGCCAGGGTCAGCAGGTGGGGAGGTTAACCAAGACACAATGTGGCTTTTATAAGGCCCTGGAGTCAATCCATCTGCAGAGACTTCTAAAGTAGAGATGGGGCTGGGTGAGAGTAGGATCCAGCTCAGCCTTAATTACCCTGGCCAAAAAGCACATGTGATTTTGGAGCTTCAAACATATTGAGAGCACACAGAAATTTTGGGATGGACAGACACGTCAGCCTGCTTCTATTGTTGACATAATCAAAGAGACCCCTCAAACATGGCTCCATTGTATTCAATGTAAAGTATTTTAAACAAAGCCTTATGTATTGTGTTGTCTGTGCTACATCCTCCTCATCCCAGATTCAACCAACTGTGGATTAGTATTTTATTGAAAATAGAAAACAACTGTGTTTTGTTTGTCTTGAGCATACACGTAAAGCCATTTTCCTCACTATCTTTCCCTAAATCATGTAGGTTACAACTGTTTAATGTTTACAATCTATTATGTATTATGGTTAATGGAGAAGTGATTTAAGAAATACAAGGGTTTGCACACAGGTTCTATACAAATTTTACACCATTACATGTAAAGGACTTGAGTGTCCGTAGGTTGGGGCATGGGGGAGACATCTGTGTCTGGATTGCCTTCCCACCCAGAAATCCCTTCCCATTCAGTCTCTTGCTTTTTACACATACATTTTGTGAGCAGCTTCAACTATTCTGGGCTTGAGAACCAGAAAGGAGATGAACTTTCTGCTCTTGCCTTAAGGGAACCAGCATGGGGGCAGGGACAGACAATGGGACAGATGCTTACTTAGATGGTCTGTGCAATGGAGCTGTAAAGAAACACCATGATGAGAAAATATGTTGGCAGAGTGGGTGGGTGGGTGGGTGGGGGAAGGGCAGTAGTAGGGAGAAGGCAGAAAAAGTGTCCAGGTGGTGGAAGAGGTCAGCCAGTACTGCCATCTTCAGGGCTTCACAGTGGGTGGATAAGGAGACTCCATCCTTGCAGAGGATCTGAACAGTCCAAAAGTTCAGGAGGGTGTGTGGAGGTTGGAAATGGGACAAGTCTGTTGGGCTTTGAGAGATAGACAAAGCCATGGGAGGGAAGCAGACCTGTGGACCAAGACCTGGGAGGCTTGCCTCTTAGCAAGGGAACCTTGGCAGGGGCTGAAGAGTAGATTTGACAATAATAAATGCTATTGGAGAACCACTTAGCAAAGGGCTGGCTGGGGTGGAGAGGAAAGCTAGGTGTGAGGGAGATAGGACTTGGTAGCTTGGTGGTATGTTTACAGGGGAGTGAGAATCCCCTGATAGACCCTACAGATGGGATTCCTCTACTCTGACAGGCAGCTTCTTTCACCTGCTTTTGTAGCCAAAGCACTGCTCACACCCTCCATCCAGATAGCTAATCACCCATCAATCACCTGGCCCACTTTAGAATTCTCCCCTGCTCATATTTTGTGGCCTGGTTACCCACCCCTTGCAAATGTTACCCCATGCACACAATCAAGTGATGGATCCACTCTTGGAAAAGTTCTTTCTGGTATACAAAATTAAAAAAAAAAAAGAAAGGAAAAGAATTCCAGAAAAGGCTTTTAGAGTGTTGTTTGTCAGCTACAACATAATAGAATGCTGGGGTGCAGGGAAAGAAAGTGGTTGCTTCTCTGTGGTCTCAAAAATCTTGTGATGGATTATAAAACATCTCTCCCACACCTCCCAGGGACAATTTCCCAACTTCTCTATTCAAATCAGCCCTTGGTGATGCCAAACGACTCAGAAGCGGGCTCCATGAGATTGCATCTTGATTTGAGCAGCTGTGTGTTAACATCGCTCTAAAGGAAGGGTGCCGGGTAAGTGGGACTGGAATGTGCCATCCTGCAAATGATGATGCTGCCTACATCCAAATGTGACTGCTACACCCAGGAGGGATCATCCCTGCCTCGTGCAGTTCAAGAGGACAGGAAGAACCCCGAAGACAAACTGGATGGAGCTGAGCTGTAACTTGAAGGGTTTTCTAATAATTTCACAAGAAATTCTCAACCCAGAATATGCCTAACAGCAAAATAGTTTCTGAATCTTTAAGAGCAGCATTGGGGCAGAGACTGAACCACTGCCATCTATCAGATGGGCTGTAGGGAGCACTAATTTGCTGGTGGGAAGGAGGACTAGAACTTCTCACTAAGTAAGAAGTGCAGTGAGCCTGGAGATATGCAAATAAATGGTTCTGTGTAATAGGATGCCCAGCTTCACCGAGGCTGGTGTAGGCAGACTTAGCCTTGAACCCCACACCAGCACATCCACAATCTCTGTTACATTCAACAGGACCACCAATGACTGATTCCTCCAGAAGGGGAGTCACCCTTGACTTGTGTGCAGGGGACTGGAGATTCCAGTTCTGTTTACTATGCTTCCAGTCTGACCCCTACCTGGCAAGAAACCAATTTCCTGATAGATTTCTCCCCTATCCTGCCCAGGTTTGGAGAACAGATGCTGAGGGTTAGGCCAAAGCCATAAATTTCTGGGAAATAATTCTTAGTGACCAAGGAAGAAAGCCATAAAACACCCCGAGGGCAGGGACAGGAGACAACAATGGATAATGCTAAGGCTGCTAATGCCAGGGTGAGCCAATGGATTGCTTTTCTGGCGTATGTACTGCTCCCCAAGTCCATGCCAGCACACAATCCCAGCACCCACAGAGGAGAAGCACCCTTCACATTAGGACTCTCCCTCTTACACTTCTGTGACTGGTTTGCTCAACCAACAGTCATCATGGGCCTCCTGAACAGCAGGCCCTAGGCACACGGAGGGATGGAGATGCACAGAAACAACACAGACTACATTCCAGCCCCATTAATTCCCACCTCTAGGGTAGAAACTCACATGTCCATGGATACTACCACTCTTACTGACCTCAAGATATCCACAGCACCCCTAAGAAGGAGTGACTACAAAGCTACACTTTCCCATGGAAGGGCACCTGTGTGTAGTAACCAACCATTTCCCACCCCCTTCTTTTCCCACTGAAAGGTAAGGGTAGATGACCTCATTCATGGTTTTTGTGGTGATCAACCCAGAACTATGATGAGAAGGGATTGCTCCTGTGCCACGTTCTTTTCCTTCTCTGTCTTCTTCAACTTCAAACCCCCAAGTTCAGTGCTTCTAGCTCAAGTTCATATCTGGCACCTTTGTCTTGGTATTCATTCTTAGTTCTCTTTAATTTCACATCTTACTTCCTCTCCCTCCAAAACCTGCTTGGGCATGCATCCCTTGTCCTTGGCATCTAAACTTCCCATGGAGAAATTCTCTTGCTATGACCACCTTCCTAAAATCACTGTCTGGAAGCCTGACCAGTCTTTTCCCAAAAGAAGTGACTCATATTCCCAACGCCCCCCCCCCCCCATTCCAGATCTTTCAGTTGATGTGGTGGTGGTAAGCTTACAGAGCTCTCAGGCTGCACTGAATAAAACATAGATCATGACACACAGGACAGAGACTTACCAAAGTTCTCCCCACCCCAGATGTCCATGTCGACGTCGTATTTACCCAGGTAATCAAACCAGGCTTTGTCAATCACAAAGAGCCCTCCAGCTATGATTGGAGTCCTGTTTGGAAAGAGGATAAGGTGGGGAATCATTTAATAAAAAGGTACCCTCCAACTCTTTGCTTCTGAGAGTCCAGAACTCAAGACAATTTCTTCCCCTCTTCAGAAGAGCCAATATATTTTTAGGCTATCTAAAACAAGGATCTGCTGCAGAGTATTGCCCTCTGCTTACAAATTCTCTGACCTTGAAGACAGGAAACTTCACTTATCAATGCCTCTCCAATGAGTTGCCACTTGCTCCTCCTCCCCCAGTTCTGCTTAGTGAGGCTCTTGGAGCAAAGCTGACAGTCACTGACCAGGCAGAGAAGGTCTGTGAGCAGTGTGACCATATCCTGACCTCTGTCCACTTCCTTGATTTTAGTCTTTACCTTTATGCTGTATTTTGAATCCCTGCCCCTCCCCACCACACACAAATAAAAGTTTTACTGAAATCCTAATTCCCAGTATCTCAGAATGTGACCTTATCTGGAGGCAGAGTATATATATATATATATATATATATATATATATATATATATATATATATTGAGGTAATCAAGTTGAAACAAGGTAATGAGGGTGGGCCTGGATCCAATGACTGAGGTTCCTATAAAAAAGGAAAATGGCATGCAGATTTGAACATACCAAGAAGAGGATGTGGAGACTAGAGAGAAGTTGGCAATCTGCAAGCTGAGCCAAGAGACCTGGACAGCTATCAGAGGGTAGCAACTCTGCCAACACCTTGCCTGTCTCTAAACCACGACACAGACTTCTCTAAACAACTTGTTTAAACAACTCAGGTGCTTGCTGCTGCAGCCATAGCAAACTAATATACTCTCTTTCTTTGGGGAGGGGGGAGTCTCCTTTAACCTACTTTGGTTCTTGATTGCTCAGAGAGATGCTAGAGAAGTTGTTCAGAAAGATAGTGGGCAGGTAGACAAGAGTAGCAGGAGTCAAGCAAGTAATTCTGCAAGGATCAGGACACACATTAGCAAAATCAATGGCTAGGGTTGTGAACACTCAGGGTCTTGGCCCCCACTTTAGTGTGCCCAGAGAGCAAAGGGAATTCTGTCTCCCTAGCAAACCCAGAGAGCAGGTCAGAAATCCAGAGTTTGCCATTGCTATGACAATATGCTGTTCCTGGAATGCTGGTCTAATTCTGGAAATGCTTCCTCCCTGATTATGTACATAAGAAGAACACCCATCCCAAGACTCTCTCTTGGGACAGACTGACAGCTTCAGTGCCATCTTTGCCCATGCCTTGCTCCACTCCTCTGAAGTATTTTCACAGGCTACACTCTCTCCACACCCAAAACCTGCTCCATGCACTGGCATAAAAGAGCATAGTGCTCAGCCTGGTGTGGGGAGCAGGTAGCTCCTTTCCCTTTTGGGAAAAGGACACTGTCCTAAGTATCATCTGGTTCTCTCTCTCTGTCTCTCTCTCTCTCTGTCTCTGTCTCTCTCTGTCTCTCTCTCTGTCTCTCTCTCTCTCTCTCTCTCTCTCTCTCTCTCTCTCTCTCTCTCAGATTCAGTCCAGATTATGAAGGATGAGGAAGGAAAGATGAGTTAGGAGATACATGAGACACAAGCATCTCTGAGTCTAGACACACCTGTCTAGACCACAACCATTCATCTCTTTGGTACCCCCCAGTTTTTATTTCAACTTAAGTCAACTCATTAAAATGATCCAACATCTACAATGATGGAGGTATCAGAGACACAGGCACTCTTGAATAATCTTGGGTAATTAAAGTGACTGGATGGAGAAATTCCAGTCTACTGTCCTTGTCTGTAGTTCTTCAAGCACTCCAGATATCCCAGCTCCCTGCTGAGGCAGAACTGTTTGAGTCTGGAGCTTCCCAAGAGGCCTTGGATGAGCTTGCAAACCAGTCTCAAGTATAACATCAAGGCCATATCTTTATGCTGAGACCGCAGGCTCCTCTGTAGGATAGAAACTATGCTCTATTCTATGCCAGAACCTCTCCAATGGCAGTGAACTCCAGGAAGACAGCTTGCTAGCATAGGTGACAATGGAATGGAAAAAGAGGATGTGCGGCATGCCAGAATCATCTACACAATGGCCAGTTAGCTCATTTCAAGCCACCAAGTTCACACAGAACAAGCACAGATGTGTCACCACATAGCAGTGGTCATGTCTTCATTCCACTTTATAGTGACAGGGCTCATGGCCTCCATATATCCTCTCTGAGATGAACCCTGACAACCAAAACCCTGGACCCATGGGCTCTAGGAAGCATTTCTTCCCTCACCAGAGGCCCAAATGTGATGACCTTGGACCCTTACATGTTAGCTGTCAAGAGGCATAAAAGTCATCATGGCTTGAAGGTGTGAAGGTGGGGAGTTTTGGTTACCATTCCACAGCACAGGTCTCTAGAGGTCCCATTTCCATACCCAGAAGTCTCCATAATATGGAAACTTTCCAGAATAAGGGGAAAAAAGATTCCCTGGCCCAGGGTTTACGTTCCCACTTTCCCACACTTTTGGACACTCAGTACTGACCTTTCTGAACCATGGGATAGCAGGGAGGATAGCTGAATCCACCCACCCCCTACTGCAGCAGCCCTTTGTACTCACCGGATGGGCTCAGTGGGGTCCAGGCGCAAAGCCTTCTGCTCTGGGGAAAGCTGCTCCCACTGGAAGTGCAGGCTCCAGTCAAACCCTAAAACAGCATTGGCCCAGCTGATTTGGTTTCTCAAAGAACACTCAGTGCTTTCTTATCCCACTCTTTTTCTAGTTCCTGGGAAAATTTGCTTGATCAACAGTGGGGCTACCAAAGTTCCCTCTAAATTCCCTTCTCCCACTCTAGCCCATGGAGCCTGCCTGAAGCTTCCTGCTAGGCAAAGAAATAAAGAGCAAAGGTTAAAAGCCAAGGCACATGGCACAAGGGTGACAGAATGGGCATTATGGAACAAAAATCACAGGTCTGAGTCTTGGGAAGGAGTAAGCAGGGTGTTTGGTGTAAATGGTCAGAATCACCTAGATGTCAGTGTTGGGTGGAAGTGAACTAGGCTCGTGGCTGAGAGCAGGGGAGGGAGGGTCTCCAGGAGAGGGTGATGTCAATATCAACATAGCAGACCAAGTCAGGCCCCACATAAACCAGGACTCCTAGCTTCCCCTACATCCTAGCATCTAGAGGTGAGCCCCAGATTAAAGCTAGAGCTCTGGAGGCTGGGATGTCTGGCTCATTTCCCCAGCATTTCACTTCACAGTCCCAGGAGAAAGGGCCAGGATGAACTGGATTTTATTGCAAGATATAGACTCAGACATGTCAAACAACTCTCTAGGAGGTCTTCATTTTCTCCACATTAAGATGGGGTTAAAGAGGAAGGGGAGTAAAATGAGGAGGGGGGAGAAGAGGAGGAGAGAGAAAAAGGAGAAACAGGAGGAGGAAGAGAAGTATTAGCTGACTCACCCCCTCTGAGCTCTGAGGCAGACTCAATGTAATTGAAGGTATCCAGGTTGATGATGTCAATCACAGGGCATACGACCCTTGTGTAATCCTGTAAAACAAAGACCTGCATTCAGTTTTCAGGGAACACCTGCTGGCTGGAAGTCAGTGAAAACTTGGTCAACTAGTGATTCTAGCCTAGTCATAAGAAACTGTGAAGGCCCAAAGGGAGCCTGGGGTCCACATTCCTTCATCTGAGACCTAAAGTTGTTGGACAAGTTGATGATGTATAGCAGTTCCCTGCACACACACACACACACACACACACACACACACACACACACACACACACACACACACACATATATCCAGTCCTGAATTCCCACCTAACTAATCAGCCCACTACGCCACTGGCTACTTCCATACACACAATCACTCAGCTCTTCAACAGTGGCTTCACTGTCTTCTACTGACATACTCCTTCCTTCAAGTTCTGATTTCTATTAACAGATCATCCCACATCCTCTTCCCCAGCACTAAATTACAATTTACCCTGTCCATCACCCAGATCAGCTTCTGGTTCTGACCCTGAAGTTCTGAAGGACTCTTCTGAATCCACAATGATTCCTGCCTAGAGAACTACTATGAACTCCTAAGCCCTTCCCCATCTCATTCTTCCTATTCCCTTTCCTTCTGTATATGGCTTCCAGTGCTCTTTCAGCTATACAAATCTGGCCGGGCTACTTAATTGTTCGATACTTTAATCACCTCTAACAGAAGGTGTATTTCTTAACAAAGAATCTAAGGCCATTCAAACCTGCTTCCACATATGAATGAGAACATGAGGTGTTGGTTTGGACAGGACAGAGGCTAGGGGCTGGGGGTGGTGGAGGGAGGACTGATAACAGGCACCAAAATTCAGTTAGAGGAGGCATAAGTCCTACAGTTCTCCAGCACAGTAGAGGGGTTACAGCTTTTAATAATTCATTATATATTTCAAAATGTTAGAAGATTTTGAGTGTTCTCAACACAAAGAAATGATCAATGTTTGAGGTGAGAGAAATGCTAATTACCTTGACTTGATCATTACTTGTTATATACATATATGGAAATATATCCCATACATATGCATAATTATTGTGTCAATTAAAAAAACAGTCATGCACCTTGCTTTCCAGTTTCATCACTTACTTCTTCCTCAGGATACCCTGTTTATTGCCATCAAAGTCATCTGGGCTAGAGATCTGGCTCAGTAGTTAATAGTGCTCCCTAGTCTTCTAAGAGGACTTGGGTTCGGTTCCCAGTGTCCACATTAGGAGGCTTACAACCACCTAAAACTCCGTATCTAGGGGAGGCTTCCATGGGTACCTGAACACATGTGTGAGTGCACATACTCACATACAGATGCACACATACACATCTTAAGGGATATTTTCAAAACAACCAAGCCCAAGCCCCCAGTTCCTGGTAGATAGGACTACCAAGCCTATCAGGTTTGTCCATTGGAGGTGAGTGTGGCACAGGGGTATCAGCCCCAACAATGGTATAAACACAAAGACTCCCATCTTGAGGAAGTTCTCCTTTCTACCCACCACCCTTGGGCCAGTTTAGGCAGGAACTTCTGCCTCACCTTGAAGCCATTTAATTTCCAGGTTCAATCTTTTCCACAAATGAGATTGTCTTCTTCTTTTTAAGCTCCAGAACCACAGAGCACTTGATTCTAAGTTCACAGACTTAATTTGGCCCTGAGCCTCCCACATCCAATTGACTCTGACAGGAGCAAGGTATCTCTGAAAACCAATTGGCCCAGAAGGAAAGGAATGCTTATTGCCAAGGTATCGCTTCCGCTGCAGGGATGCTATGGATGCTTCAGCTGTCAGCACTGCACCTGCCTGAGTACCAAAGTCTCTTTGGAGTTGCTCTCCAGCCTCTGATTTTGTGTATGTGTCAGCATCTACACATATGCTGGAGGATACTCATATCACTTTAACGTTAAAATCAAAACCTCAGGAACATATTCTGTAAGTTCCACCAAGTCTTTAACCTTTCTTCACTAGCTGTGTTTAGGGACCTCTGTAGCTGCACTGATTCCTTCTGTGACCTTTGTACACAAAGGCATGTCTAGTCTGTGCCCAGCTGCTAGGGACAACCTCTAAGCCTTTGGTACACCTTGTTTACAAGACGTCATCGTTTCCCTGGGAATCTTGGGCCACACTAGATAGTCTGTGCCAACACTGTGGTGTATGCTGAGGGGTTTGTCCCATGAAGTTCCAACTTGACCTCTACAGCCACATGGTGACCAAGAAGACCATAAAATTCAGGCTCATCTATGTGACTGATGCCCAGTAAAAGCTCACCAAGGCATAGGTGAGCTTCCCTGGTTGGCAATACCTTCCTTCCCTCCCCTCCCCAGGCTATCATGAATTGCTTCTGGGAGAAGTAAATGTTGTCTATAGAGCCCTTCTGGGAGAGGACCCCTGAATGTGCATGATGGAATTTTGTTCCTGCTGCTGTTAACCTGTTTCCTTTCATGGCAATCAGTGATAAGCACGATGGGCTTGCTTTGCTGACTTGTGGATCCTTGCACTGAGCCCGGGAATGGTCTTGAGGACTCTTAGATGATACTCTTGTTTTGTTTCTCTTTAGTGGAAACAAACTCCCCTTCCCTATTTAAATATCAAACTGAAAAACCAAGTGTAGAACACACGCCTCAGCCACAGCCTCCACATGGGCACTGCACCACAGCTGTGACAGGCTCCCTAAGCGCTGTCCTCCTACTCCTCTGAGGGCTTGTGTCTCAGGACTGTTGTCACACCTTAATTGTGGTATCTGGTCAGTGGAGAATAGATGGGCAGTGAGGGCTGTTTGGAGGCTGAGTGCTATGTGGGGTTATTACCTTGAAAGAGTCTACAGAGGCTTTTATGAGTGAGTCACCAAAACAAGCTCTCTCTATTGGAGGATTGGTGTCAACTCTCTGGTGTGCCCCCAGGCCTAGCCTAGAGCCTGGAAGGCAGTGAGTATTTGATGCATTGTCTAAAAGAGAGAGGCTTTCACTCCCTATACACCCTTGTGTAGGTGGTGACAGGGACCAGATGGATCATTTACGACTTAACAGGATAGCTTTTCAAGCTGGAGCCTCAGTGATGGAGAAAGTCTCAATAATTGTTTTGACCCAAAGTCCACAGAGGTTCCTGCTGTGTGCCCCTAAATGGTATATCCTAAAAGTGAGGTCCAAGTTTGAGCATAAGCAAGGAGCTGGCAAAATCCTAGGAGGATCCTAGAGTATTCCCTATTCCCCATTTCCTCTCCCTACCATGAAAATCCAATCCTGTTTCCCCTACCCTACCCCTATCTTTACTCCCCACCCCCTTACCAGAAGGAAAGAGGCTGAAAGCACTAGGCAGTAGCCACCATTCACTGCTGCTGGCATGCCTCGTTTTCCCACTGGTTCACATAATTAAAGCATTTGTGAATGGGCAATCAAAAACTTCTAGAAGCACTCTCTCAGGTGGTCACCAGAATTCCCGAGTCTTCCTGTGGTGTAGGAATTGTAGGAGGACAAAAATGCTTAAGGAGACTCTACAGTCCAGGAAAAGATGAATTCGATTCAGGGTCTACAAACAGCCGATGGGGCCTCTCAGTTGGCCTAGGGGCAGGTGTGATACGTTTCCCTCCTTAGGAACAAACACTTGACAAGAAGCAACTGAAGCTAAAGAAGTGTCTGTTTGGGCTCTATGTGGCAGGGAAGGCGTGGCATGACATCAGGGGCTGCTGGAGAAGCTGGCGTGTGAGGCTGCTTGCTAATACCTCTGAAGATCAGGAAGCAAAGAGAGGCTAATAGCAAGAGGGGTAGGCTACAGCCCTTAAGACTCACCCTCAGCAGCCTACTTCCTCTGGCTAGAACCCTCTTCCCACTAGTTCCATAACCTCCCCAAACAGCACCACCAACTGGGGACTGGATGTTCAAATGAGCAAGGGGGCAGAGGGTGGAGGATCAGTTAACATCCAAACCAGTCATGTGAGAGAAGCTGGAGGGGGGCCCTTAAGGCGATGCCACTGTGGCGGAGGGGTGCATTTATCGACAGGCCATCTGGATTTCCATTCAGGCTCTGTCATGTAGAATTCTGTATGCCCTAGGTAAACTGGCATGTTCTATGGGATTCTGTTTGTAAACCTGTGATGTGGAGGCAAGTTGCTACTACTTGCAAGATGATCCTGCCTTTTGAATAGAGCTCGTGCTAGGAAGCAAGAGAAGAAAGCTCTTATGAAGGCATTGAAGGCTACATCAACTGCCACTTATATAAATTTGCTGGGTGTTGAAAGGGTTGAGATTCCTTGCAATCTCTTTCCCATCAAAAACATATATAAGGAAGGAGGTGAGAGAAAGAAGACCATGTTAAAAACAAACAAAACAGTGCAGAAACCAACTTGGTGTTTCCAGTATCAAGATTTAGAGGGAATGGAAATTAAGGAGGTGTCACACGGGAAACCAGCTGAAGATGGCCCAAGACAGCTTTTTTCCTCACTTTGTTCTATTTTTGAAAACCCAATCTCCAATTATAGCTTAAAATTTCCATTTCCACTCACAAGATCAGATCACATTCTATGTGGAGACAAGGCAATATACAAAGAAATCCAGAAACACAGCTGGAATGCATACACAGGCCCTATGCCTGCAAGGCTGTCCCCAGGCTGTCCCAGGGCCTGCCCCATAGTATGAAGAGGCAGGGATTTCAGGGTGATCTTAGCAGCCCACAGAGGACTCTCTAGGCTAATCCTGGGGCTCCTCTCACCAATCTCTTCACTGTGAAAGGCTGAGCTTGGAAGGTGATGGGAACCAAGAAGCTAAGCTCCATCATGGGGCCAAATGGCTCTCAGAGGAGCATCTGGCTTTCGGAAGCCAAACTTCCATTTGAGAAAACAAGGAGCACTTTGCCAGTCTGTAGGTAAGGCTGGCTACAGACAGAGAAATGAGACCACCTCTCGGAGAGTTTTCCAAGATGGACTCAGAGCCATCGAGATAGAAAGGGATTTAGACTAATTAAGGCTGAACTCCCTTGAAATACCCTCTAAGACTGTGGTTTTCTACTATAGACTCGCATAAGATTGGCACACATCCCTATTTTCATCATGCACCTCCCACTGTTAGTCTCTAGGCAGCTAGTGAGTCCTAGGGGAAGGCCTGAAAGTCATCTTCCCCAGTGGTGTAGCCACTGATAAGTTGCCTGTGTTCCAATAAATAATCCCCCATGAGTGCTCATACAGGTGACCTTAATTAAATACAGTGAACAACAACAACAACAAAAGACAAAGAAATGCCAGGCGTGGTGGTACAGATCTTTAATCCCAGCACTGAGGAGGCAGATATCGAGGCCAGCCTGATTCATAGTATACAGGGCTACACACACAATAAGACTCTGGAGGGAGGGGGAGGGACAGGGAAAGGAGGAGGGAGAGGGAGAGAGCAGGAGGACAATTGTTGGAGAGAAGAAAGATTTTAGTGGGAGACAGGTAGGGATGAAAGACAGCAATGGGGGATGCACCAAACTTGGTATATAAATGTATGAAATTATCAAAGAATAACAACAACAACTTAAAAAAAGTTCTTTAAGGTTAATCCTATGCAAGAAACATTCAATTCCAGCAACCCTAATCCTTAGTATACATCCCTTAAGAACTTAAGATAGATACATGAATAAAAGCCTGTACATAAATAGTTTTGCCAGCATCATTACTGGTATCCACATGTGGATGAACATAAAAACAAAACATAGCCCAGACTTACCATGGAATGATTGTTTACACAAAAAGAATATTGACATACTACCATATGTGTGGAGTCTAATATATGTTGGGTAAGATACGTCAGGCTCAAAGGGCATCTCATATGATTCTTATTTTATGAAACATACAGAATGGGCAAGTGTCTGGAGACAAAGAAGGTTAGTGGCTGCAGAGGCAAGGAGGGGACAGAGTGAGAGCAGTGGCTTATTGGTGAGAAGTTTCCTTCTGAGGTGGTGAGAATGTTTTATAATTACATTTAGTGAGAGTTACATAGCCTGGAACTGCAGTTTGAAATAGTTAAAATGGTCAGTTTTGCTACATGTCATTTACATGCACGTACATGCACACATACAATGCATCTGCTATTCTGGAGAAAGTGCTTATGGGTAAGGGGGGCAGCAGAATACAAAGCTGGGCAAATACACGATGATTACAACTATACTAAAAGGTGCTCTTTTAAGAGAAAATGATCCTAAGTGGGAAGAAATGACACAATTTTGGTTGATTAGTTTTCATTCTAATGTTCCAGATTTTCCAAAAAGTCTGCAGTAACTGTGGGACACATTTGTGATGGAAAAACGAGAGGTCCCAGCCTCTTCTTTCCCATCTTCTGTTCCTATGCCACAGGGTTTCCATAATACCACACATCTGGCTTTAAGTCTATGTCTCTTTTGTATGCCCTTGGCTGAAGCGGGGAATGTTGCCTCCAACCCCAACTTCTATCCCTAGTATGGTGTCTGTCTCCTACTCCTTTACCTTTCTGTGGGTCTTCAGCCTTGGCCTTCAAACCCTGTTTCCACACTCTAGTTTCTTCTTGGCTTCAGACACAGACTAGCAAGGGGATGACTTTATTAGCCCTTGGCTCCTGAGAGCAATTCACAGGGCACAAAGACCTTTCTGGGGATATAAATGTCCCCATTGGAGGGGGATGCACAGCACCTGAGAGGTACACTAAGCTTTCCTGTGTTTCTTTCTCATGAAAACTCCTTATAGCACAGAGCCTTTCTAATGCTACAGCCATTTAATACAGTTCCTCGCCTATGGTGACCCCCAACCATAACATTTTGTTGCTACTCCATAACTGTAATACTGCTACTGCTATTAATTTGTTTTCTGATGGTCTTAGATGGCCCCCATGAAAGGACTGTTTGACTCCCAAAGGGGTTGAGACCCATAGGTTGAGAATTACTGTCATAGCACTTCTACCCATGGTTACCTAGAATAGGTAACCAGTGCTGATTGTATATAGGAACTGTGTGAGATTTACTAAGTACCAACTAATTTCTTTCACATAGCCTGTTTGAGACTCTTCCCCAAATAGGTGTCTATCGATACCAGCTAATTAACATAGGGGTAGGAATGAGTCTACTTTTCTACTAATGCCACCACCCCAACATGCTATGGCTTCTAAGGGTAGTTTCTAAGCAGTAAGGGCCAATCTACAGCAGTTAAGGTGGTGATGGGGAGGGGACTAATTCCCAACTGCATTTGTCATCTGTTGAGGGAGACTAAGAACTCAGAAGAGGAAAATGGAGGCTAAAGTAGGCTGTGACTGCCTGGAGAGATCCTGGCTGAGCATGCAGATGGGGCAACTTGCAAAGTCTTGAGGAACAGGAAGGTTTGTGGAAAGAAAAATAAGGCGGCCAGGGACAGGAAGAACCTGGTCAGGGACAAGGCATTGGCTGGTACTGGGGAGATGGGTCAGTAAGCAAAGTACCCATTGTACAGGTATGATGACTTGAGTTCAGATCCTGGAATCTATGTAAAAAGCTCGACAAGGCAGCACTGGCCTGTAACTCCAATATCAGTGGGTTGTGATGGATGAGAGTGATGGAGACAGGAAGATTCCTGAAGTTTGTTACAAGTCAGCCTAGACAATGTGATGGAGCTTTAGGCTCCATATAGTTGTGGAATATTATTTTAACTACACAAAGGTGTGTTACATTTGTTTATGCTGCAGAATATTACTTTAATGTGTAAGGGTGTGTTACATTTGTTTATGCTGCAGAATATTACTTTAACTGTGTAAGGGTGTGTTACTTTTGTTTATGCTGCATTTGTTCAATTATGTACAGATGTGTTGCATCTATTTCACATTGCCTGCGTAAAGCATCTGATTGGTCTAATAAAGAGCTTAATGGCCAATAGCTGGGCAGAGAAAGCATCTATGGGGCTGGCAGGCAGAGAGAATATATAGAATGAGGAAGCTGGCCTGGGAAGATGAAGAGAAATGACAGAAGGAGGAGAGAGTGAGGGAGACACTTGGGGCCAGAAGCCAGGCAGCCTTTAGCCAGCTAGACAAAAGAAGCAGTGAAAGTGAGAAATACAGAAGGAAAGAAACATAAAGATCCCTGAGGCAAAAGGTAGAAAGAGAAACAGGTTGATTTAAGATAGAGCTAATCAGAAAGCATTCAAAACTAATAATAAGTCTCCATGTCATGATTTGGGAGCTGCATGGTAGCCTAAAAGAAAAGGATTGGTACAAGAGATCTTGTTTCAGAAAGTCAAGATAGAAAGCAAAAGAGGAAAGAGATTAGATGACTCTACTGTGGGCCTCTTTGTGCCCCTCCCTGTACATGCACACTTCATATTCATATACAATATCTCTCAACACACACACACAGAGAGAGAGAGACAGAGACAGAGAGAGAGAGACAGAGAGAGAGACAGAGAGAGAGACAGAGAGAGAGACAGAGAGAGACAGAGAGAGACAGAGAGAGAGACAGAGAGAGAGACAGAGAGAGAGAGACAGAGAGAGAGAGACAGAGAGAGAGAGACAGAGAGAGAGAACCCTAGCAATGGCAATGACAGAACCAGGAACAGCCCATCTGTGTCATCACAGAAGCCTGGGGAGCCTACAGAAGCTAGGACAAGAATGCAGAGGGGACGAAGGTTTCTGGAAGGGCCTTCAGTGCCAAGGGAAACCCCTCAATGGAAGGGTCAGTTCACAAAAGTATTTCCCCCTTCAGATCCTTCTGAATGATGCTAAGGGTACAAAGTCAGAGAAAACTCAGAGCAAATAGCCCCTATTAGGTGTTGACAACTAGCCCCGTGTGTGAGAGTTCAGTCAACCAGCTTAAGGTCCTTCCTGCAAAGGACAAGTGGCAAGGACTTCTTGGTTCTGTTGAGCAGTTTGACCACTGGGCTCTTCTCTGCACTCAACACTGTTATTATGCAAGCTGGCATTGAGTGGCTATCAGCCAGGGCAGGAGGAAACCATCCCAGCCCAGGCCACAGGCTGTTCTGCTGATTCTGGGGCTATCTATCATCCCTAAAGAATATCAAACCCATCACAAAACAGTCCAGGCACTATTTTCTCATCTGTGAAAGGAGTGTGCTACAAATGCCTGACTCCTGCTTCCCACACTGGGTCTGCAAGTCAGTTGTTTAGGATGAGCTAAACAACTTTCAGGCAGCACCAGTATTTATCATTGAATACCAGGGTCCCCAGTGCACTGTCTGCTCTGCAGATGAGCCAGAGGAATGGGTGAGCTTCTCAGAGAGTACCAAGTAACAAGGAGAACATGATCATGTTTTCTAAAATGGTGACTGGGGCATAGAGAAGAGCAGCACACCAAATCTCAGAGTAATTCAAGGGTAAAAGGAAGGAAGGGGCTTCCACTCTCAGCATCCAGCCTCCTGGCTTGGCCTGGAGATTGCAGGTAAGAGTGACAGATGGGTGGGTGGAAGACATAAGCCCCAGGAACTGGTTATTTCTGCTGCCTCCTCCCTACAGAAGGTATGCGGGAGGACGCTCTCTCCAGAACTTTCTTCTGCCTGATAGATACCATTCTGGGTAGTTTTCTCTGGCCCAGGACACTGAATGCTACATGCTACCTGTGCACAGTTTCCATTTAAGACTTGTTGCTGTAGGCAACAGTGTAATGAAACAAACAACCCAGACCTTGCTGCACCACTGACTGTATGCAGAGTGAGCCACTATGCTTTAGTCCTTCATTTATAAAGTGGGGACAACAATCTGTCCCACCCAGATCCCTAAGTGAAGTCACAAGTTTTCAGGCCCTGGAAAGAAGAGGGAGGCAGGGACCCCAGCTCCATTTCTCAGCCTGACTCACCTCTTTGACCCTGTGTAACAGAGGCTGCAGCCAATCCCTGTTCACCTCACAGTGGCTGTCTAGGAATGTCAGAGTGGTGCCTTGGGCAATGTCAGCACCCCGCATCCGGGACCGGACCAGACCTGTACCAGGGACAAAGGGCCAGGTGGGTACCACTGTTGCTTCAGTGACCAGCAAGACCATGCAAGAGTCTTTCAGTATTCCCTCGAACACCCAAATGCATACACCCACCATACCCCACTCTCCACTCCCACCAGCCTTGCCCCATGGTATAGCCTACCTTGCCGCTCATTGTTGCGCAAACACTTCACCTTGGGCAGTTTGATGAGCTGCTTGCAGTCCTCAGCTGCAAAGACAAAGGTCATGCATAGTGAGCACCTGGGGTGTGACTGTGTATGAGCAAATTAGAAGCATCAGGAAGGTAGATCTACTTGCTATCACCATCCTGACTGCAGAGCCTGGTCCTGAGTCCAGGGTGTTCCTAGGTCATGGAAGGGGCTGAGGGTCACTGAGTGAAGTGATCACAACTGGGCCCATTTGGAACATGTCAGCACAGAGTGGTACATGAAAGCTTTCAAGAAAATGTCCTAGTGTGTAACCCTGGTCTGTTCACACTGGGGTCATCTTCATTGGATTAATTCAGAGTCTCTCAGTGCACTGAGTCTAGTTAAAAATGCCAGAAAGCCACCAATAGGAGAAAACAACTTTGGATGTTGCTTTTAGAGCAGGGAGGCCATCTTTAAGAAGAAATCAGCCAACAGATTTTTATCATCACAACAGAGCTTATCATGGGAGAATGTTCCAGTCTAATGAACAATGTGACAGGGTGGGTATGAGACCCGCTGCCCTTTGATCACTTGCCCTAATCGTACTAGGACTATTCTGTCACCCTACCATTTCCAGTCTTACCTGACTGGTAGCCCCAACCTTTGGTTCTGTTTATAGACCTTGGCCTTTCTGCTTAGCGCTGGACTCTAACAAGCAACAGAAGAGACTTTTTCAGGCTTCCCCTGGCAAGGTCTTATTCTTAAGAGCTCTGAATGTGCCAATACACTTGGCCTCTATATAAATTCTATATATGACTGTAGTAGTCTCTATTATATAGGTGAGGGAGCTTACTTAAAGCTAAGAGCTTGCTTGAGGCAGATGACTAAGGAGTGAAGAAGTCTCAGATCTAGGGTTTGAGTCCAGGCTGTTGTGGCTCCTTTTAAACCCTAGGTTATCCTGTTCCTAGGGGCTTTACAGCACTTCCTTCTGCTCGAGTACCTGGTGACCCCCCAAAGGACTGTAACCCCATTCCAAGCTAGCAGAGGTCTTGGTACCCAAAGCCTCATACATAGCTCACTTTTTCATGAGGAATCAAAAGTCTCTGTCCTTGTGAGTGTTTCTAGTGCTTATGCAGCAGGTGTCAGTGTGTGAGCAATCCCTGTGTCCAGTTCACAACATCAAGCTGAATGGGGTGGAGGATGCTTTCCTGATACTTGTGGTCGCTGTCCCCTGGTGTCACCTATCTGGATCACCACCAGGAAAAGACTGTCCCATCTGAGTATGGTTGACTGATAGGACTCTAAAGTGAGAAATTACCAATATGGAACCAAGTAGAAATATAAAGGTATTTAATAGGGAAAAGCCTTACTTACAGAGCAACCTAGCCAGCCGGAGCAGCAGCAGTCTGTACAGCAAGACGAAAAGTGAAACCGAAAGTGAAACCCAGACACCTGAAAGTCTCACTCTACATCACCCTGACCATGCCCTCTTAGGCATGGTCAGACACACCTGCAGCCAGCCCCTAACTAGGCGTGGCTACAGCTTCCCCCTACAGGACTGCATCCAGGACAATGGCTGTTAGAAGAGGGGGTTGGCACTGCTAATACTTGCATTCTACTAATTATTCTGTAATTATTGTGACTTTCCAACTTAAACAGATGTCTAGAGACAGTGTCATGTTTTACTTGGGAAAATGGACCAGGGGAATAAATCTGGACAGCACCTGGGTTCTTTTATGAAATAACTTAGGAAATACGAGGCAGGGAATGGTGATAACCAGTGTGTGGGAAGGTTCAAAGGCTCACACTATCATAAATGTGTGTTAGGATGAATGTTCCATGGAGATCTCAGTGTCGAGGCCTGCCAGATCCCTAGGGAATGAGAGGGAGGAAACATGGCAGCCTGAGTTCGGATTGGTACATTAGTGCAGCATCAAGATCGGAAGTCTCTGACAGAGCTCCGGGTTAGAATGATAGTTCTCTGAATGTGTGGTCTCTTCTCATGTCCAGGAATGTAGGTTAGGAGCTAATGACACTGATGCCACATGTGTCCATCCACACATGTACACTCACTTGCCAACTATCCCAGACAGGGATCTAAGAAATTTAGCTAATTTGGTTCTCAAAAACTTAACAGCAGAGAACTCCAATATCCCAACTTTTTTTCTCAAATGAAAAGGTTTATCACCTTTTTATGCACAGGCATAGACATTCAGTCTTCCATGCCTGCTACCCAACTTGGCTTTCTTTCACCTCCAGGGTATCAGTGGGTTCTCCTCCACTCATACACAGTGGCTGGGACCAGACATTTGTACCTCAGTTGCCAATAATCAGTGTTACTTACGGTCATTGCTGAAGTCATCCACTAATATGATTTCCTGGATCAGATGTGTAGGGGTGCGGTTTAACACACTGTGGCAAAAAGAAATTATGGCATCAACTCCAGTTTTAAATATCATTGCATAGGAGTAATGAAGATTCAGGGGACACCAAAAGAGTTTTCCAATCATCCCACTCATCAGGGGCCACTGAGGATATAATTCTGCCTTCTCCATCACAGTAAATGATATACTGCCCAGTGACCCACCCACATAGAAACCCAGGTGGTACCAACAACAACCCTCCCTCTCCATATAATAGTTCTATCTGGATGTTTCACTTACCTTGTCTATTTCTGTCCTGGTTCACCCCCATTGCCTGTTGCATGCATGCATGCATGTGTAGATAAGGTCTTACTGTGTAGCCCATACTGTTTTTGAACCGTGGATTTTCCTTCTGTCCCCTCTCAAGTACAGGGCATTCCCCACAATCCCTCACTTTGTTCACTTTTATTTGGTTCACCACTGCAGCCTGCACCTGTCCCAGCTCATCTCAGCCCTGGACTATTTTCCTTGTGGTTTTCAAGTGACCTTTTGGACACATACATCCAATAGTGTGGACTTCCATGTGGCCACAGATAAATTGATAAAATCCAATTGTGCCTCCCCACTACCCATACTCCAAACCCTCTCCCATCACTGAGCTGTCTATGCTGCCCACAGCTATTCATGCCCAGTGCTGCCACCTGAATTTCTTCTACTTATTCACCATTGAGAGCCTCTTCTAGGACTTGAAATGGCCCTAAGCTGCCCACAAGGACCAGTTCAAATGTCACTTCCTCTCTAACAGCTTTCCAATCTACTTAGGGAGAATTAATTGTTTCCTCCCCTGGGAAACTTTAGCAGTTTTCAGCTGAAGCTTCTTACAGCATTTATCACTTCCTGACACTGGCAGCTGGTTTTACACCTCACCGGGCAAGCTCTTGCCCCTGTAACCCTGATGCCACACAGAAGCCATGGTGAGAGAGGAAACACTCTAAAGAGAGACTGTGACTCTCCCTCCAGCTATCAGAATCACTGAATCAGTGTGTTTAACAGACATGGAGAATCCCAGCTTCAAGCTGACCTCCAAATTAAGAATATAAATGGCTTCTGCCCTACACCTATTAAATGAATGGAACTAGGGACAAAGAACTCTGTCAGGCCAGAGTAAACTTGTAGCTTCACATGCACAGTCCATAAAATCCCTGAGTTCTTTTTTCTTTCAGATATGGGAGACCATTATGTATGTGTATGTGTTTGCATGAGTACATGTTTGCATGCATGTGTGTGTGTGTGAGTGTATGTGTATGTATGTATGAATATGAAAGTCGAGGACAGAGTTCATTGTTGGGTATTGTGGTGGTTTGAATGAAAATGGTCCCATAGGCTCATAGAGAGTGGCACTATTAGGAGGTGTGGTCTTGTTGGTGGAAGTGTGTCACTGGGGGTGAGCTTTGAGGTTTCAAATGCTCAAGCCAAGCCCAGTGTCACACTCTCTTCCTGCTGCCTGAGGATCTGGATGTAGAACTCTAAGATACTTCTCCAGTACCTGTATGCGTGCCTGCATGCCATGATGCTTCCTGCCATGGCAATGAACTAAACTTCTGAACGTAAGCCAGTCCCAATTAATTGTGCACTTTTATAAGCCTTGCCACGGTCAAGGTGTCTCTTCACAGCAATAGAAACCCTAACTAAGGTATTGCCTTTAACTATTCTCACTTTATTTTTGAAGCCCAGGTCTCTTACTGGACATGGAACTCACCAATTTGCCTAGACTTCTGGCCAGCAATTCCCCAAGGGTCCTCTTGTTTCCATCTCCCAACACTGGGATTATAGGAGTACATGCAACCATACCTGGCTTTTTTCATGTGTGCTGGGGAACTGAACTC